>NC_143085.1:37827500-38475833 GCF_052426305.1 Pelodiscus sinensis | reverse complement strand
TCGGCCAGAGCCGGCCGCCGCGCCAGGTGTGAGAGAGCGGGACGCGCCCAGGTGTAAGTGCCGTGGCCGCTCGCAGGGCCCGAAGGCTCGGACTCGGGGAGGTTTCATTGTTGTGAACTTTGCTTGCCGCCCGGGGCTGCCGCTGCCCATGCGACCGCCCCGCCCCACGCCAGGCCACCTGCCCCGCAAGATGTGAGCGCGGGGACAGCTCCCTAGGGATCCCGGCTCGCCTCGCCGCTGCCTGCTGAAGGGACGCTGCCCACCGGCTTTGACTGTGGGGCTGTCGCTGGCTGCGCTTCCGAGAGCGCTCCTGGGAGAGCCGGCCCGAGTCGCGCACCGGGGCGCGGGGGTGCCATGTCCCACTGACCCCCGGAAGCATGTTTGGGCTGGAGCAGTTTGAGCCGCAGATCAGCAGCAGAAACGCCGGGCAAGGAGAGAGAAACTTTGGCCAGGCCGGTCTGAGCATGAGTTCCCACTTCAAAGCGCCAGCCTTCCACTCCGGCGGCCCCGCGGACCCGGCCATCAGCGCCCTGGGCGAGCCTCCCCTCCTGGGCATGAACATGAACCTGGCTGGGGAAGCATACGGCTTCCATGCCCGGGGACACTCGGATCTGCACGCCGGGGGGATGCAGGCTCAGCCGGTTCACAGCTTTTTCAGCAACCAGCAGCCTCACCACAGTCACCCCAACACCCATCACCCGCACCAGCATCACCCCCACTTCAGCGGCAACTTTGGGTCTGATCCCAGCGCCTCCTGCTTGCATGGAGGCCGGCTGATGAGCTACAACAATAATCTAGGCAGCCAGCAAGCGTTTGGCGACGGATACGAACATATGGCCGAGAACCAAGGAGGTGAAGGTTTTGGACAGCAGAGATCAGGTAACATGCCCGATTTCCAGCACCATAACTCCGGCGGCTCCAACCACGCCGTGCCAGCGCCCTGCCTCCCCCTGGACCAGTCTCCCAACCGGGCTGCCTCCTTCCATGGGCTTCCAGCCTCTAGCTCCTCGGATTCCCATAGCCTGGAGCAGAGGAGGCTTCCCACCCAGGGAGGCGTCGATTCTTTGGAATACAATTACCCCAGCGATGGCCCTTCAGGACACTTTGATCTGCCAGTGTTTTCTCCTTCCGAGTCAGACGGGCAGCTTCCTCACTATGGGGCTGGCAGACAGGCTCCTGGGGGCGGCACTTTCCCTGGCACATCTGTTTTGCCCAGAGCACCAGGCATGGTGGGGATGTCCAAAGTTCACCCGCAGCAGCAACATGGTGTGTTCTTTGAAAGGTTTGGAGGTGCTCGTAAGATGTCTGTGGGCATGGAGCCTGGTGTTAATGCCAGACATCCTTTAATGCAACAGCAGCAACAGACAGGTTTATTGGCCAGACAAAACTCTTGTCCGCCAGCAATTCCTAGGCAACAGCAAACAGACGCCAATACTCCCAACCCCAACTTGCAGGACAATGGGCCAATAATGCAGAACCAGCATGCACAGTTTGAATACCCTATTCACAGACTGGAGAATAGGAATATGCATCCATACACCGACCCCGTGTTTAATATGCAGCCCCCTCCGCCACAACAGCCACCAAATCAAAGACTGCAACACTTCGATGCCCCTTACATGAGCGTGGCCAAGCGGCCTCGGTTCGACTTCCCCAGTAACCCGGCCGTGGAGAGGTGCACGTCTTGGAATAGCAGTCTGCACCCCGCGGGCATGGACAGCCACCTCTCACCTTCCGCTTACCCCGGCCTGTCCAGCGAGTTCACGCCCCCGGGGCCCGAGAGCTTCGCGGCGGGCCCCCCGCTCCAGCACGCGGGGCCCGACCCGCAGGCCCTGCAGCAGCAGCAGCGGCAGAACGCGGCCCTGATGATCAAGCACATGGCCTCGCGCACCCAGCAGCAGCAGCAGAGACTGAGGCCCGGCCTGCAGCCGCTGCACCACGGGGACGGGCTGGTGCACGCGGGCCCCGTCGGGACCCTGCCGCAGGCCGCCTTCGAGCGCGAGAGCGGGGCCCGCGGGCCCGGCTTCGAGCCGCAGCCCCCGCCCTTGGCCCAGGACAGCGGCTGGTTCCCCGGCCCACCCGCGCCGGGGGAGCTGCTGCCGCGCCGCCTGGCCGGGCCGGGCCTGCCCGCCGAGCCCGGCCCGCACGACATGGGCCTGCCGCAGCCCGGCTCGGGCCTGCTCTTCCGGCCGGGCGTGGGCGCGCTGGGGCTGGCGGCGGACGCCCACGGGCCGGCCCTGCACTCCCCGGGCGTGCACGGCCCCTTCGGCGCCGGCTTGGCCCCGCTGCAGTCCCCCGGCGCGCCCGCCGAGCGCCGCCCGCCGGCCGACTTCGCCGCGCCCCAGGCGGGCTTCGCCTTCGGCGCCTCCGGCCGGCCGGGCCCGGCGCCCGGCGCCAGCGGCTCGCCCGGCGCCTTCCCGCCCGCGCCCGAGTTCCCGCCCGCGCCGCGCGCCGCGGCCAGCAAGCTGGGCGCCCTGTCGCTGGGCTCCTTCGCCAAGCCCGCCAAGGAGAGCGGGTTCGGGCAGAGCTGCCTGGCCGCGCTCTCCACCGCCTGCCAGAACATGATCGCCAGCCTGGGCGCGCCCAACCTGCACGTCACCTTCGCCAAGAAGAGCCCGCCCGAGGGCAAGCGCAAGCTGGGCCCGCCCGAGCCCGACGGCCCCGCGCCCGGCCCGGACTTCTTCCCCGCCAAGGCGCCGCCCGGCCCGGGCCCGACCGAGACCAGCCTGTCGCCCGGCTTCGCGCCCGAGGCCGCGCCGGGCGGCGAGAGCAAGGCGGCGGCGGGCGGCGGCCGGGGGCGGGGCCGGCGGAAGCGGGACAGCGGGCACGTCAGCCCGGGCGGCTTCTTCGACAAGTTCCCGCCGGCCGAGAGCGGCGGCGCGGCCAGCCCGGGCCCGCCCGGCGCCGGCGGGAGCGCCCCGCACGACAAGCCGCTGACCTCGCCCTCCTGGGCCAAGGGCGGCGAGCTGCTGCTGGCCGAGCAGCCCGACCTCCTGGCCTCGCTGGACAGCGGCATCCAGAGCGCCGGCAAGTCGGACGGCGGCTCCCCGCGCGGGGACTTCCCCGACGAGCCCAGCCCCGCCTACGGCCACGAGGACGAGGTGTCCTCCAGCTCCGACAGCGGCCTGGCCAAGCCCACGCGCAGCCCGCTGCTCGGCGGCTCCCCCAAGCTGCCGCCGCGGGCCGAGCACTCGCTGTTGGGCGGGCCGAAGCCGCTGGGCCTGGGCCTGCTGGGCGCCTCGGCCCCGGCCCCGGACAGCTACGGGCCCCTGGGGGGCGGCGGGGGTGGGGGCGGCGGCGCCCACCCGGGCACGCCGGGCCTGGAGCAGGGGCGCACCCCCACCAGCACCTCCGCCCAGGACGAGATCCACCCGCTGGAGATCTTGCAGGCGCAGATCCAGCTCCAGCGGCAGCAGTTCAGCATCTCCGAGGACCAGCCCCTGGGCCTGAAGAGCAAAAAGGCCGAGTGCCCCAGCCAGAACGGGGACGCCGACTTGAACAGCTGTTGCTCGGAAACCGGCAAGGGGGCCATGAGCACGATAGACTTGGACTCGCTGATGGCAGAGCATAACTCCACCTGGTACATGCCCAGCGAGAAGGCCTTGATGGAGGGGCAGGAGGAGGACAAACCTCTGGCACCGTGGGAGAAGTCAAAGCCCCAGAATCCCAGCAAAGAAGGTATTTCTTTCTGACCCCTTTCTTAGCATGAATTTTGGGCTGGAGGCCCGGGTTGTTCTCTTAAATCCTGGAGGAGACCTTCCTCTCAGTCCTGGCATAGGCCATTCTGGTTAGTGTCATGGAAGGGGAACAAGGGGTGCTTGGGGATTCCTCTCTTCTCCGCAGAATTCCTTAGGGGGGAGTGTTTAAGGTTGAGTCAGATGAGCCATCTGCCCTGTTCTGCAGTTTTTCAACCATCCAGAGCCCGGGGACACTCTAATTAAAACAAACAGGCTTTATGCACCCATCCTTTCTGGAAGCACGATTGAATATGTAAATGTAATTACCTAATCGGGGTTGGTAAAGAGGTGTTAGGATTGTCACCTCTCTGTGTCTACAACCCCCTATGTAAACGCATCTCTCTTTTGCATAGGGACCGAGTTATTACTCGGAAATGAAGTAGTTTGTTTGGATTGTTGCTTTCCAAGACAAGGTTGGGCATCTCTTCATGCACAAAGGAACAATTGTTCCTCTGTGAACTCTAGAGGAAAATATATTTGGTCTGTAGTTTAACAGGGGAGTTACTGGTAGGTTAGGTAGGCCATCAGTGATTTAGGGAACCTTTGCAGACTTGGGTGAAAGGAATGTACACTTCACATTGGGAACAAAACACGGCCCTTCCCCTATAAACCTACACACTTAGCACTTCATTGGCTAGATGATGAACAGTGGCTATTGGCTTCTTAAAATAAATAGAACTTTTACTGTAGATGAAGCAGATAATGGGTTTCTTTACAGCTTTTAGGATGATGGTTTTAAAGTTGTAGTTTGTGCACATAACATGTTAATTTTAATTCCAGTTAGGCAGTATTCTAAACTCTGTAATTTCTTTGTTAATGAATGAATTCGACTAACTTTTTCATACTGGAAAAACTTAAAACACAACAAACAGTCTTGTAGCACCTTAGAAACTAGCAAAACATGTAGATGGTGTCGTGAACTTTCGTGGGCATAACCCACTTCTTCAGATAAATGTATGAATAACTCCATTCATCTGAAAAAGTGGGTTGTGCCCACGAAAGCTCATGGCACCATCTACATGTTTTGTTAGTCCGTAACTGGAAAAACTTAACACACAATGAACAGCCTTGTAGCACCTTACAGACTAACTCGCTTAACCCTCTGAAGCTTTATTTTCATACGGTTAAGTAAGCAGGGAAAGTTTAAATTGGGCTCTCTGAGTTCAATTTACAGAAATATATTGACAGAAGAGAGCTTCCTCCTATGGCAATATTTACTTTAGTATATAATATCTACATCTTTTCTGTATTATACAGGTTTATCTTTTAAATATGTGATGCTGAACTAAGAAGTTTCTACCATGGTTAACTTAAAGAAAACATAAAATCAGACTCCGTGTCAATATAAAACATGTTTCATTGACAGATGTTTAATGTTAACCATTTAGCTTTCATTCTTGGTTTTCTATATTATTTAGAGGGCAATATTATTCTAAAATGAAAAAAACATGGGTGGAAAACAGTTATAAAAGGTCCTTAACAAAGATGACTTTAGATTTAATAATTTCCATTGTAGGAAAGCCATTTTTTTCTAAGGTCCTTGATTTAAGCCGTATGCATACACTGTTCCTCCACTATATGTAAAATTGTCCATATGCACATCTGGGTGTATTTTACATCATCCACACCTATCATGTTTTATGTTGATTCATTTTGCTAACCATAGGCTGGGTCAGACCTATTTTCACTCTTTCCTCATAAGAGCTGTTTTTGTAGTAACCCTTTATAATCTTTGGCGTTTAAGTAAAGATAGGTGTTACGAAAAGGGCTCTTGGATGCTTTGAAAACTCCATAACTTTCTACTTCCAGTTCTGGTGGGCTTTCTAGCTTTCGTTTTCTGATGCATGAATGCTAGCCCCCACTGTTTGTCTCTTTGTTCATGTTTAATGCCCAGCACTGGAGACTCTCATTTGAAGCTGGAGTGCTTAGCATGCACAGCAGACTCTAGGAAGCCCATCAGCATTCTCCATGCCTCTCCCAGGCAAGGACATAAATTGGTTTGTTTGGGGCCCTTCTTTCCATTTTTAAATGGAGTTGCACATAGCATCCTTCCTGGCCCCTTCTCTTTTATTGTTTCTTGTACACAACATCTAGGTCTGACTGGATCAATAGCTAGTTAGCACAAATCACAGTTCCTGTCAGTTCTACCTTGTCAGACATACACACGGGCATGCACACTCTAATTAAAAGCAGATTGGGAAAAATGAAACTAAATTTTTTAGATTTTAATTTATTGGACTAAAAAACATAAGCGAAACATTTTTTGGACGTGTTTGTTGCAGCTTGGCTTAATACTGTAAGCCTTTTTATGTATATGTGGTGGTAGGCTTTTTTGTTTGTTTTAAACAGCTCCCCTGCATACAGTCTCATGTTTTAAAAATGGTCTAATTTAATAGCCAGCAGTACTTCTAAGGAAATAATTCGTCCTTCTCATATAACAATAATCATAAATAATATTACGAGATCAGCTCATCACTCTTGTGCTTGCTTTCCTGGAAGGAAAACTAGGTAACTTGTATTGCTATATAAGGATAAATTTTAGTACTACTTAACATAAAATAAGATATTGATCTAACTCTAGGACACTGGATAGACACATTCATTTTGCTTTCTACTTTTACCCCTTGGAAGATTTAAATGGACCAGCTCTTCAAATGAGACAAGAGCTATAGATAAGTAGAGAATTCACTTTAATTGTTCTTTGAAATGGTAGGAGACAAAACAGATGAATTCTTTTCTCTGTCACAAAATAAGAAGTATTGCATTTTTAACTAAATCATATCCTGACGTTTTTGAAGTTGTGTTTTAAGAAAGGGGATTTATTTATCATGTGACTGAAGTTCAACCCATTTTTAGTCAGCTGGAATTTGCCTAAAACAATGTAGATTTCTAAGTGTTTCCAGTTGTGCATATACAGAGAATGTTTGTAGATTTCAAACATAGCTATTTTAGATTCAAGCTCTTAGTAGTGTTTAATAAAGAATGTTGTGAAAGTTTATTAATGCCTTTAATTTTTCTGTAGTGTTAATATACTCTTATTTCTGAAGGATAGCTGAACCTCTTTAACAAATTTGATTTTTTTTAAATTATATTCAACTGGGGTCAGAAAGAAGCTCCTTCTGTTTTACACATAACTATTGTGATCTGCATTGATTGATCTTTTGAAGGTTATCAGTAGGATGAATGGTGAAGTTCTAACTCACCAAGAGCATTCCATGTTCTTGAGGCCATTACCCAAAGTGTGTGTGGTTTTGTGTTTTTAAGATTAGTTAGTTCTACTGTGATTGCAGGAGGTTTGTTAACTGAAGTATTTTCTGTCTGGGGCAACTTTTTATTCAGTTAATACCCACATTAATGGAGAAACAACTTGTCTGAATAATTGTTGTAATGATTGTACAGACTCTTTGCTGATGCGCTGAAGTTTTTTTGGTAGTATTAGAATGAGTGTTTATCACTTCTGTCAGTGTTTGTATGAGTAGTGAATTTAAGGATATATGGCAATAGAATAATACATGGGTGTAAACACATATATAGCCTGTTTGACATTTTGTGTTTATAGATTTGGAAGTTTCATCCTATTAAGTTATTATCTTTATTAAAAGTATCCTCTTTAGTTAGGAGTATTCCCAGTATTATGTTCTTTGTACTAAAGTAACCTTTAAGAGGTAATTTTTTTCAAAACAGCTTGATAGAAATTTATATCTTTTCTGTGCTAGCCACCAACAAGCTAGTACCGAGGAACATTAAAATTGTGTCTCTAGAAATACTGATGACTCTTAAAACCTTTGAGTACTGTAATTAGGAAGAGCTAGAGCAGGGTCACTTGTAAAATCCAGGATGAATTGAGTGCATTTTTTTAACCTAATTTGACTAATCTAAGAAAACTCTGATTAATGTTAATAGTTAGGTTCTTGGTTTTTGTTCCTCCCCACCCTCACCATTGAAATTTCTAGGGTCCATATTGACACCTTCACTTGACGTTTGCATCACAAGAATATGTAATCTAAAACCACACCGCTGTTAATCAGGGAAAATTAAAATAGATGTGGTTACCCTTTGTGGCTCTAACATTGGTGGTTGCCCGTTTTCATTTCCAAGTCCAATTTAGTACATTTAATTTCTGATCTTTGGTTCTTTAATATTTCATAGCAGTAAAAAACTTGGCTTTAGAACAAGCGAAGAGACACAAAATGCTAACAAAGTAAACTATTTAAAGCTGCACAATATTAACAAAAGACTTAGATTCTTTCTAGATATGGCTTTAGTCTTTGTCCGATTTTCTTTTAGCTCCCAATATGTTCTTTAGTGGTTTTTATTTTAATAAACTGCTGAATTATTTGAGAGGTTTTACCAAGGGAATTGAGGTTTACTAAGATGGAATTTGTCAAATTTCCTGTCAGGGGTTTCAAATGTTGAAATACCATTAAAAGCAATATATGATTTGAAATTGACTTATACTGTAATAAGGACTATAGGAAATGAATTAAGAGTGACTAAACTTAGACTTTACAGCAGTGAAACTGTGATTACTGCTGCTGTTTGTTTGCTTGATAAGGGTATTTAAACTTCCACAAGGAATTTTAAGTTACCAGAAATGCAATTACTCTTGCCAGGAAGTTATGTGATATACTCTGCAGATATGAAATACACTGCATCTTTAATAAATGATCTGGGTTAGCGGGCTGATTTATAGGGAGAGAATACTCCCAGTGCAGATTGCAACGAAGATTTCATTGTGCATTTAGATTTGGATTTAATATGATTTCTCAAACTCTCCTGATTTTGTAAAAATTTAGTGAAGTTGCTTCTGACTGATTTAGCTTCATTTGAATGACAATAGTATCATTTCATTCATTCTGACCAACCATTAGCTTTGCAGTATCCTTTTATAGGAAAAAAAAGTTTGTGTTCAGAAATATTTGCTTCTATTCTATATGTGGTTAGTGATTAAAATATTTGCAGCTTTATATGCCAAATATCAGAAAAAAGACTGAGAATAAAGGCAAAATTGTTAGTATCATAACTTCTAAAATATGTCATTCAGGAAGTATGTTGATATATTAGCTTTTCAGTAAGAGGTGTTGTTGTTTATTTATTTAGTCTTGCATTTCTTTTTCTTTATACTGAAAAATCTAGAGTAAGAGATGATTGGTTTGAATTCAGATCTGGTTTGTAGTAGTTGTGGTTGGAGAATTCAAGTAACAGATTCTATTATTTTGTAATGACGTATTTGGTTGTGGGATTGACTGTAATAGGAATATTGTTCAAACAGTGGTGAGTGTGTGTGTGTGAGAGAGAGAGAGAGAGAGAGGGAGAGAGACTCGATCAATATATTTAGAATACTCTTAACCTCTTCAAATCGTCATATACCGTGTTAAAGGGACTGAATGAAACTAGATGTATAGGTCAAAGCAGAGATTTAGACTGATCTGTGATTCTATTTCATTATGTCCCTTTTTAATTTTGTATGTCTCTTTCTAACAAATGATGTATTAATATTTGAACAATTTATTATTAAATAGTAATTCCATTTTTTGTAAGACTAAGATATTTGTGTCACATTGTTACTTCTACACAACAAATTGTTTTTTATAAAGCATTGAACAAAGGAGTGATTAAAAATAAAGAGATTTCAGATTGGTGTAACAATTAAATCCTAGCTCTGCAGTCTTCTGAGCTAGTGGAAAGGTTTTGATATAGCAAAATGCTTTTTATATCTGCATATAAAATTGTAGTGCTAGACAAATGACTGTACATTTTTAAATATTTTATATAGATATATGTGTACATATATAATTTATAAGTGTGTGTGTGCGTGCGCGTGTGTGTGTGTGTGTGAGAAATATGTATGTATATAAAGTGTGTGTTAAATACCTTACTCAGAACCTGATTATATCTAAGTGTGATTTTCTGCATTTCCTGTAGGCTGGCTTTTTTGTCTTTTTAAAGAGAAGTTTTGTGGTGTTCAGTATTTCCTTTTTTTAATGAAAAATATATCTGAAACCTCTGGAGCAATTGTTACTTGATTGTAACATATTTAGAATATCTAGAGTTAGAGGTTAATTCTTGGGCAGTGGAATTGTCACCTGTCTTGTAACTACTGTAAAATATATTCTCTTTTCTATATTTTCAGGTTGGAATGCTTGTATGCATAATGACACGGATTATCTATGTCAATTTTGGAATACCAATCTCTTGTGCGCCACTAATGCAACCAGTAGCAATCATTCCATCAGTTTGTTCTGGCTTTTCCCCTTTTTAAAGGATGCCTTCTTATTTTAAAGAAATAAAATACATTGTCTGAGATTCTTATGTTTTTGAAGTAATACTAATTGAAATTCACTTACTTCAGGGACAGTTTAAAAGATACCTTTGATTAGGGAGGTACTTAGAACATGATGGCTTGGTAGCCCCCGTATTCTTAGTCCGTATTTTATATTACACTTTTAAATTTTGGTATCAGTGTTACTTCTGAGAAGATATCCTCTGCAGTGCTAATGAAGGTGCTATCACTTTATCTAAGAAATATGAATTCCAAGGTGATTCTTCTTGCCATTGTCCTGTAGTTCAATTATTAGTTTTGATTTTAAATGGACATTAAACAGATTTTTCCACAGTATCTTTTAGTTGGATCACACACATGGACCATAGTGATAATACTAATAACTTAGAGACAAACATTAATGTATTTTATAGTTGAGGCGGTTAAGCTATTTTTTCCTGTTTGAAATGTTTTCTTTCCTTTTGTGGAAGGACAACACAAAGAGAAGTTTCTTGCCATGTGAAGGATGTTTAAGGATTATATGTGAGAGTTGTGAAGTTAAATACCTTTTAAATGTAAGGCTGTGAATTTAACAGCTGGAGATCTAATCCATTAATTTTAACAAGGAGACTTTCTTAATACTTCAAAGAGAACATCTTAAATGATACTGGATTGCACCAAACAAGTGAATCCACAAAACATCCAGTCTTTGTTACACTCTTCTGCTTTCACACGATGAAAGGCCACATAGCCGAGAACGCATGAATGTTTTCCTAAATTTGGGTAATCAGTTGTGAGACGTTTTTAACTGCACTTCATCAGTGTTACACTCAATATATATTTAGAAAAGAAAGCAGTTTTAGTGTTTTCCTGACACTTAATTTCATTTATTTATAACAGGGGACCTAGAATTTGTGTTGTGTTCAATAGCTACAGATAATGAATTTGTACCTCTTCAGGAGACCCTGTTTAGGTGTACTGTGTTGCTCTTTTAGATCTGAGAGGTGCTAATCCAATAGTTATAATTTCCAATGAAAGTATTCAATTAACTATATTAGATGGTAACAGATTTAGTAGAAGTGGATCTTATTTAAAACTATTTCTTTCTCAGAGGTGCACACATGCATCAGCTATTAGTTACCAAAGAGAGATGTTTCTTGACTCTGTGTTTTTAACTTTTACTAAAAACATCATTAATGTATGCTAATAACATGTTTTCAAATTTGTCTTTTCTGTATAGTATTTTTACAAAAAATGCAGTGCATGAAGTTGCAGTCTTTAGATTTCTGTTAGGTTTTGAGGTTTGTCTGAAGAAGCCTTTTCTGGCTTCGTATGTAGAAATCTGGTCATATTTAAGTGCTCCAATGATAGATTTTGCATTAAAGTAAATATAGTTTATTTGAGATTAAATGTAAAAATAACAAATGTACAAGCCCTAAAGAATTCAACTCGTGCTTCACTGCAGAATGTTTTATTAGGCATTTCACTTACCATCTACTCCCTCTAAGCTAGTTTACTTGAACTTTTGTGCATTTGATTTATTTTATCTAGCTGCGTACGGTGTTTCGAGTACCTGAAAAGTTAGATAATGTGCCACTGAGATACAAGCTTATTTTTCCTCCTTATTTGGATACTGCTTGGTAGGCCTTTGATCATGCTCTCAGGAAAGAATTTCATCATTCACGTTATGAAATGGCATTTTATATGGTAAAATGTGTTTAAAAATCAAGGCCAGTAGTCACAAAATATTTAAGAGAATTTGTGTCGCTAATGAAAAGATTATCCGAATGGTGAGGAAGGCCTGATAACTGAAAAGGCGGCATGTTTCTTGACAAAAAATGAAACAACTTTTTGGTTTAGAAGCTAGACTCTTTAATTCATGGATGAGGCAAATGTCCCCTCCCCCCCCACCAATGTAATTGGGAAGATTTAATACCTTTTACAATTTTATATTTTCTCTTGCAGTCAGTTCATTGGTGAAAGTGCAACACATGAAAGTTGGTCCATTAACACATGTAAATGAGAAGCGAACTAAGCATTATGATTATTTGGTTAGAATCTTAGGGTTTTGCATTTTTCCTCCTGAAAAGCTTTCGCATTTTTACGTAATCTCCTATTCAGTGACCTTTTGGTGCCTTTTGCTCTAATGTGTTGAGAAATGACAGAAAGGGAAAAGGGTGAGAGTAATTAAAGGACATTTTAAAACGTAAAATGAAAATGCACTGTAATCACTTAACTGTTTCTGGAGAGATTGTGCTCTGCTGTGCACTGTTACAGATGCAGCTTTTGATTGTCTGGAAGGCTACACCAGCTAGAGTGAAATGAAAATATATATGTGAGTAGTCAGTCTCTTGGCTAGATGGCACAGCTGGTCAATTCATTGCCATTTGGCTGTTGGTGATTTGAGTTTACATTTGCTTTTGATCACAACTGAATCAATTTTTAAAATATTTCAATTGTAGTTGTGTTTAAAGTAATTCTATAGCACTTTATATTGACATGGGCGCTTGATAATGCTCTTTACAAATGTATAAGCTCTCCCTAACTCTGATCTGCAGCCCACCTAAGAGAAGATAGATCCAATGGTCAGTCCTCAGTGCAATGCAGCCATGTAACAAAATGACCACACAACTTGTTACAGTCGGCAGTCTTTATTTTGGATAAGCAGAGGGCTGGAAGAGCTGGGCATACTTGCAGGATAGGATTGAAGTGCGATGGCAAATCTGTGGATGGCATCCAGGATGGAATTAGGAGAAGATGGTGGTGTACATGCAAACTGAAGTGGTAGAGTTTCATCTTTGTGAACTTGCTGCAGTCTCACACTATTTCTGGTTCAGATCCATTAGGCAGAGTCTTGGACTTTCATGATTACAAAATATACTTTAAACGTCACTACAGTCAGAGAGAGGGGCTCTGAAAAGGTTGAAGATTGTCTCTTACCTGTAAATCTAACTTTTCTGCAAATTACATTTACTTTTATTTGTATTTGGTAGGGAAAATGGTATTCATAGTGCTCCCCCTCCCACCCTCCGGAAAGGACTCTCTCAACTTCCACTGAAAAAGGGATAGTTCCCAGTAGTTTGGGAATAGAGTACCATACATTCATTTGTCAAATCTCAGTAACAGATAAAGAAACTGAAATGATGTGAAAACATATTTGCATGAGGTTTCCCTCACACACCTCAGCTCTTAGGGCACTGAGTGTGGGAGCTGTGATTTTTTTTTTTTTGCGTGTTCACCTTGAGGTGACTTTTAAATAGCAACTACAGTATATGTTTAAACCTTTTGCATAGTTTTATTAATGTAGTATATTTGTATATAATGTAGTATATCTGCATAGTTTTATTAATGTAATATATTAGGCTGAAGTGTTGAGCACAGTATAAAGGTGTAAAGTAGCTGGGTAACTTAACATATTGTATAAATAAGTAACTTTGGTTTGAATTATGTCTACTTAATTTTTTTTTTTTTGGATCCAGTATGACTTTTTAAAAAACGATTTCTCAATGTATCTGAAAAATAGGAACTTTAACCCAATTACACTTTTAAAAGCCGGACTGATTCAAGTGATCCTTTTGTATTGTGGAATAGTATAAAACATCTGCAATGATCTTCAATTATCAGTATAAACTAGACAATCCTTAGAAGCTTGTAAAATAGTAAAACATTGAAAGAGTGTGGTGGCTGGTATCTTCACATAGCACCAATTTAATTGTTGCAGGCTACAGAGCTGCCAAACATTTTTAACTTGGACAAAACATGATGAGTCTCTTGTATTCCTATTTTAAAAGCAAAATCAAAGCAAATGTTCTGGAGAGCAAAATAGTTTCAATCAGTTTGACTTCAGTGCTGTAATGCCTCTACTCACCCCTAAATATAGACCTGTGATGCTCTTTTTAGAATCACTGGAGCAGCCAGTGCACCATCTTTCTCTGCTCTTCTAATATACTTCTTTAGCTTTAGCAGAAGAGGAAAAATAAGGACCACTTCAAATACAATTAAGACTGGGCTCACTGTTTTGAGATAGTAAAGCTTACAGAAGAACATGGAGAAGCAAATTTTTTTGATTACAGTCGAGAGAGTTTCATAGCATCTATTTTTAGTTAATTCTGGTGGTTTACAAAATGGCTACGAGTTTACCTGCATCTGTGACTTGACTGGGAGATGGAGGCAGTGAACATGTAAAAAAAATATAAAACTGAACTCTAAAGAAACCCCCATATCCTTGGTTTTAATAACAGTTTTAACTGTTGCGTGCACGTAACAGATAAAGAAAAGAGTCTAGTGGACATATTCTGATACACTTCATTGGTTTTGCTTGCTTAGACTGAGATACAGCCAAGAAAGGACACATGCATGTTTTCAGAAATGAAGAGTGTAGTTTTCTGCTCTGACTTCCACTGGATCTATTGGAGGAAAGATTTGCTGTAGTTCTAGTTCTGATTTCTTTGCTATTGGCAAATGAAAATATAGTTTACCCTCACCTGATTGCCCAAATAATGTTGTGAATCTTTGTGTCTAGCTGCTAACAGATCTGTTGCCTTTATCATTTGTTTGTGTTTTCTGGAGAAAGCAATTACTGTTCAAATAATTGCCCAAATCCTCTTACATTTGGGTAATTTAATTTAAACCTCTTTATACAAATGATTTTCAGTTTCACCTATTTTCCATCACAGAAAGGGCTGGTTAAAAATCTGTTCCTTGAATCAGATATGAACTTCAAGAGCTGGAGTATCTGCAGTGGGTGAGATGGTGATACAATGGCATTTTTTATGCCTACCTATTAAGCATAATGGAGGTTTGGTTGCTGACTCTTAATTCGGAATGGTTTTTATCTAAACTCTTAAAACAGACATAGTTTTCTATAATTACTATATTTTCAGATAGGTAAAAGGGATAAAACTGTTACCTGTCCAGTAGTCTCAACCATAATTACTGCATTTCTGAACTACTTCTTCTTGAGAGAGATTTTATTGCTAGCATGATTGTCAAAAATAAGTAGGTTAAAAGAACATGCAGAAAAAAGTCAGAGATGAGGAATATCAAATGAATGCTGCTTAAAAAATGGTTTGTCTTAGCCTCAAGTTTTGGTGATTATTACTTTACCTCAAAGATATATATATATCAGATGTTTTGGGTTATTTTTGACACACTGGATTGTTTTTTTGTAGCTCAAATTTAGGATACTGAAATAATATTTAGAACTGAAGATATGTTGTCAGTTTCATGTTGATATCTAATCCCTTTGCTCAGGCAAAACTTAATTAAACAGTCCCCTTCAGTTCTGGTTTCTGTTTTTACTTTTTGATGGAGCATGTTTCTGCTGCTTGTTGTATGCAGATAAGGCCACAACATTAGAACAATGCATCATTTTTTTGAAATTGTTTAAATTACATTCATTTTCACATTGAAAAAAACTAGTTTTAATGGGAAAGGAGCAATAGTTTATTGTAATTAAAATAGTTTTTCATAGCCTACATTTACCACTATGTACAAAGAGAAAGCAAACTTTGGATTCCTAACCCACCATAGCAAGAAAAAAAGCTGTATAATTTTCAACGTGATAGTGCCATTTGATTGTGGTTTTGATCATATTGGGCTCATATAGTCAGTCTCGCAATAGCTGTTTCTATTTCAGGTCTCAAGACCCCCCCAGAAAAACATTGCTTAAAAATCTGTAAAGTTGGTGTTTGCTGTATTTTTCCTTTTCCTTTCCTACCACATTGCAAAATGCACTTTATTTCCCTCCCCCCTTTTGTGTGAAGCTTTTCTTGGAATAGATGTTAAGGGGTTATTTTTCTTAAATGGTTTTCGATGACTGCTCTTGCTTTCAGTAGCGATCTGGCCCAAATACTAATGGTGAGGAGTGCCCATTACTGAGCTGTAAAAGAATGGGTTATGCAGAAAAACCATTTAGATAAAAATTCAATTTTCCCTTCCATGTACAGTGTTAAGAATTAATAGTACATTCTTCTTAAACGGGCACTTTTCATATTATATTTTTACCTTAATGAAATTCTTTCCCAAACAGGAGTGGTTCATCTAAAAGTTTAGAAGAAATTTATCTCTTTATCCCTTTAGAACCAGTGCTCCAGTGTTTTTCTCTCGAGTTACAGCTTGCTGAAAAGGCTGTTACAGTAACATATCCTGGAATTTTGTGGAAACTCTTTATATGTTGGCCCAAAGGTGTCGGATTGAAATATCAGCACAGTTTGATTTCCCCTTGCTTCTTCAGGAACTAGATTACTGTGCGTTTGTTATGCATGAAATTTCATATCTTCATTTGTGCCTTTTGATTCGTCTGAATGTCAGTTGTGTTCTTACTGGCTTTGTTAGAGGTACTCAGCCCATGGCCAGAAAGCAATGAAGACACCAGTATGTCACTTAGTCATTTTTGCAAGAAATATGACAAAAGAGGAACTACAGAAGTCAAAGGATAGATGGTTACTTTGTGGTCCCTACCTAGTTTATCCCATGTGCGTGAGATGAATAATAATCCGCCGCTTTAATAAATAACTTGAGTGCAGATAGTTTGCTTAAATGCATTATGATACTATGCATGCATTTTTTTTGGTGAAAGTAATACCCAGAACAATTATTTTAAATATCTTAATCATCTTCAGAATGATTTTAAACAATTTTTCTCTTGAAATAAACACCTAATGGGGAAAAAAGGAAATCACTGGCTAGAGTAATGGGCGACACTGTGGTAGAAAGTCTCATGGAAAGAATTGCTCTGTAAAGGAGTGCTTCCAAGGAACTTGTCTGTCTTCCCTTCCGTAGTGTTTACTGTTTTGCTGGTCTGCTATTGCTCTTGTTTTCTCATTACAGTAGCACAAGGCCAGTGCTTCCCATGAAAGATTGTTGTGGTGGCTTTTGTGCCAAGTTGATCAGTGCAGTACATCCCACTAGTATTTTTGGTCACTAGCCTGTGAGGCATGGCTGAGAGTAGTAAATCTATGCTGGATTAGTCTCAGTTGGACACAATGACAGAAGATTTTATGCAGTTTGGAGGTATGTTCACACGTGCACGCGCGCGCACACACACACTCACACTCACACATGCATACCAATTTAGGATGACAATAATTCTTTTCCTCTGCTAGCATTATCTTGCTGTTTTTCTTTTTAGGGCATTTATGTCACAACCAGATCCTGATGTGCTGCTGTCATTGACTCTGGCTTCATGTGGTCATGGGTCATTAGCCAGTGTATGTGAAAGCCAAGGTATTTTTTCTTCCCTGTGACAGCTTTTCCTTGGATTAGAAGGAACAGTTCCCTGATATGAGTGAGTAATGGTCATTCTTCCATTGATGTAGGTATTCATAAGACAAGCAAGCACATTTGGGTTATAATAGCCTTTCCGGCAACCATGCAATAGTCATAAATAACCAGTCTTGGGCAATAGAAAATTAGACCTTATAGTAATACTTTTATTTAAAAAAGAAAATGTTAAATGTGGTTGAATATCACAGTGGAGAACAAAATTGTATTTTAGGAGAGGGGCTAATGGAAAAAGCTTCGTAGTTCAAGCAGATTTTCATGACTCAGGCTTACAGAGAAAAAACATTTAATTAAAAACTTGTTTGGAAATGTTTCGATGAGTATTATTTACACACAGTATATTTAACATACATTCATGATGATTAAAAAATAACAGGAGTAAATATACTTCAAAGCTGCAGACTTCTCACAAAATAAAAATCTACATAAAGAATCCTTTAGGCTGCCTCTTGAAATATTTGCTGTGAAAAGCGCATCTTAAGGTGTCGTTTTCTTTACTGAAAATTGTTTTTTTATGATACATTAAATACAGGAAAAGAGATTTCCTTATTTTGTACAGCACCACCTTCTGATATATTTCAGTATATGGCTTTTAAGCCAACAGTGGACTTACCACCTACAGTACTGCTTAGAAAATACATCTTTTTGTAAATATGATCAGAACTAGCAGGTCTGTTGCAGTGGTTCTGCAATTAAGGCCTTTATTCACTTCTCGGCCTTTGGCCAGCAGTGGACCTCAATTCAGCTTTTGCTCTTCCACCTATATTCAAAGGGTCTGATCCTGTAGAATCAAAGTCAATGAGAATTCTGTCATTGACTTAAATCAGAACAAGATCAGATGGAAAGAGAAGACTTGGGGGATGTGTTTGTTCACATTTATTAGACTCTTAAAATGTTAATTTTAATGTACAGTTATTCCTTGATTAAACATATTTAGAATAATTTTGAGCATTTATCTGATTTATTTTAGTTCCTTAATTGTAAAAGTGTGCATAGTCTCCAACTGGGCATAGCTCACAAACAAAAGCAAAATTGTTGCAGTTTGGGAGACAGCTTTAGAACCCTACGCAGAATTAAATTCCAACGCTTGACAAAATTTAATATTTCTTTTTTGAGGTGACAATAGTACTTTATTCAAAATCTTGTATCTGTCTTCAGACGCACTGGGAAGGAAATTCTACATTCACTAAAAAAAAAAAAAAAAAAGGAAAAGATCTTCCCTGTATATAACTGTATATTACAGGAGTCTCTTCCACATTAAGACTTTTGCTTCACTATCTGAAAAAAAAGTAGAAATCAGAATACCGTGGGTTAATCTATTTGACAGAGTACTATTCGGTATACCTAATTTTCAAAGAATAAACTATTTTAATAATTCCCTCTTTGCAAATTAATGGTAAAATAAACCCTTGATTTCAATATTTAAAATTTCTTCATGGATTTCAGTAAATAATTATTGGTTTTCAGATTGTGAATTTGCAAGAACTGTATTTATGATTTTTCAATTAGTGTTGTGTCTTGCTTAGCTACATAAATCACGTTAGCATTGTTTGTTCTCTGGAGGACTTATGTACCTAACTAACAACAGGCTAGTTGCAAATTATACTTTTATGTGAAATATTTACAATTTGTAAATCATGCTCTTGACTACTTATATTTTCCAGTCAATTAAAAGAAAAATATTACATAACTTAGGTAACTTGCCAATAGAACTTGAGGTACGGATTGTATATTTAATTATAAAATTTCCAATTTAATTTATTGTGAGTGATTCATGAAGCTAGTACAGTGCAGATTACAAAATTCATGATTTGCAATCAAATGTATGTAATTACAGCAAATTTTAAGAATTTAGCATTTTAGTTTAATATTTGTTTTTTACAAGTATTGTGGCAGTGAAGCACAAGCTCGTGACTGTTGTGAAAAATGAAATTAAAAAAAGGTGACAAAAATGATTGAATCAAAATAATAATTATTTAAAAGTTTGCTGTTTGCTCCACTCTAGTATTTGAAGGGGTATAGTGAAGTATAAAGCAGTGGTTCTCAAACTTTAGCAATCCTAAGACTTCCAGTTTGATTTAAATTTTGTTGTGGCTGCCCCAAACTTTCCACCCACTCTGCACCAGGCCCTTTCCCCATTCTGCTCCTTCTCTCAGGTTCCCTCCTTTTCCCATCTCTGTTCATCCTGTCCCTCCTCTTCCCTGCCTCTTTCCTGCCCCCTCTCTCCAGCTCTCTCCCAGTGCCTCTTCCGTGTTATGCTGAGCAGCTGTTCCTAAGTGTTCAGGAGGCACTGGGAAGGAGGGAGAGAGTTGATCAATGGGGACTGGTGGACCCCTGGAGTAACCTTGAAGATCCACATGCTTCAGTGGCCCCACTTTGAAGAAACACTGGCCTGGAGTTTGTGTGATACCTGAAGTCTCCCCAAACATGCTAATATTAGTGAGCATTTATATTACCTTAATAGCCTGAGGCATTGGAATCCTATTGTGCTAGCTAGCATAGACATGCACACAAATACACAATTCCTGCGTATGGAGATTCTCAGCATAAATTAAATATTATTGCACAGCTCTGTTTGTCCCCCACCTCCATTCTCCGTACCGGTGGTTCTAGGGCTTGTGCAGCCACCTTGTTAGGAAATCTAAAACATATTTTGCAAGAAAAGCCAAACAGAACACTTACATTCTAGATTTTGGTGGCTTTCCTCCCAGTTTTTGGCCAGCTCTAATACTTGGAGCTAATGTGCTTTGTAGTCTTGTGAGTCATCTGCTTGCCCTTTGAGAATGATGCACACAAGGGTGCACCTGCCAGGAACTGTAGTCTGAGTTCAAATTAGGTTTTTGTTTTTGTTTTTGTTTTTTGTTTTTTGTTTTTTTAGGGTAACTGCATGGCTCAAAGGATTGGGTATGGGATACAGGACCTTTCCCCTTTAGATCACCAGTTCAACTCCAGCCCAGGTCAGTAGTGACCAAAGTCATTTACATTTGAATCATGTTTGTTGACTTATGTGAAATTTGTTGTTGATCTGTCTCCTTCTTGATGGACAGGTGTGCACATCACGGAGCCACTACAATGATGGGCATTAATTGACACTCTTGTTGGCAATCTCTGCAGAGAGGCAGAAGACTGAATGGGCCAAGGAGTCTAAACTCCTTTGTAGCCCCTCACTTGTTATCCTTCCAGGTCAGGGGTGAGGCAAACTGGTGAGGAAGGGTTTTGAGAAGCTTGTCTGTTGTGTGATTTTCCTTGTTCCGTGGCTTGAAAGCTGGCCTCCTACACCAGCATGAAATGTATATTAAAAGTAAACAGAACAAAGTTTTAGTAATAGTCATGGCAGGGTCAGGTTTTTTTTACTGTAAACATTGATAGATATCGAATTAATTGCACACACATGTTGACAAAGTATTTCTATTGATGACCATCAAAATTTACATATAAGCAAAGTAAGAAAAATGCTGCTTGAGGATTATAGAGCTTGATTTTAGATTTTTTTTTTTACATTATGTTGCCATTTTGTATGTTAATGGTTATTAAGCTAACTTTTTTGAATGACCAATGTCAAGTGTCCTTCATTATTTGGATCTTCCCATTTCCCGAGTCCCCATAATTTTCTACAAATGTAAAATTAAATTAAAAAAACCTTAAAACCCATAACTTTGAACAGTGAAAAAATCACATAGCTAACAATAAAACAAATCTTAAAAATAAATGTTGATTTTATCTGTTAAAATTATTATATATAAATTGAATTCTGTCAAACCGATTTAAAATCAGGGTAGGAGCAACAAATGCTCTGAAGCCACAATAAAACTCTTTTTAAAAAGTATTTTCTGTTTAACATAAAAAAAAAAAAAGCCTTCAGACAGGAGTTGGTGTATGAAGTTTCAGCTCAGTGCAAATAAAAAGTTGGCAGGGTCCATGACTGTTCCAGGTTCATTGGCTCCATAAGGGCGGAACTAATAAGGTGGTGGTATGGGTAGCCAGACTATTGAAGACCATTAGGCACTGTGACTACGTTAGGGCTAGGCCATGGGTGAGCAATAATTTTTGCAGGAGAGTCACTTCATGAATGTTGGTATGTGGTTATGGGTTAGTTCTGGTGCCCCTTGGAAGGAGTGGGGCCTCAGATAGAAGAGGTGGGGCTGGAGGCTAGCCTGTCTGGGATGGTGTGAATTAAAAAAAGCAGCAAAGGACTTGTAGCTCCTAGCCCCTACTGCTACTACATTGCCTGGCAGCTTCCCGGGGTTGCTGCAACTATCTGTGTGCAGCTCCTGGATGCCAACACTGCCCCAGTAGGGGCCAAAGCCCCGAGCCTTTTAAATAGCCATACCCACCTTGGGTGACTGCCAGGCAATACGGGGCCAAGAGCCGTTTTAATTGCTACTATTTAAAGGGCTCGCCGCTCCTGGTTTTGCTGCTGTGGCATTGCCTGGCAGCTGCCTGGGGTTCCTACGGCTCTTTAAAAGGCTTGGGGCTCTGTCCGCTGCCGTGGTGGCACTGTGATTGGGATCCGCAAAGCCCTTTAACTATAGGGTTGCCAGGTGTCCGGTATTCTACCGGACCGTCTGGTATTCGCTCTTATGTGTAATGTCCGGTATTCTCTGATTTTTCCAGTTGTGCACTGGACAGAAGTCTGGCATGGGCAGGGGGAGCTTCTGGAAGCCGGGGCCACGATCGGCCCTGGGAGCCTGTGATTGTGCAGAAGCCAGGCGGGGGAAGTGGCTGGGACTCCCAGCCAGTCCTCCGGCTCCCGCCAGGCTTCTGCACAATCACAGGCTCCTAGTGCCGATTGTGGCCCCACCTCCCAGCCTGGGAGTCCCAGAGCTTATTATCCTGAGTTCCTTTTTTTTTTTCCCCTCAACCAAAAATTACCGCGTGTCCGGTATGTTTTGGGAGACCATCTGGCAACCCTATTTAAATATGGTACTGCTGCCTGAGCCACCTCCTGGAAATTCTTGGCACCAGCAGCAGGGCATAAATAGTATAATCAGCCATCAGATTCAGTCCGCGGGCCGAATCCAGCCCACAGGTGTATCTTGCCTAGCCATGGACCCACTAAAATCAGTGCTATAAATTCTTCAGAAACAGATTTTCTATTAAAAATGGCAAGGGACCTAGACCCTGTACGGGCCTGTAGCACCACAATGTGTCTGACACTTCCGCATTTGCATATTTGTATTAGGTAAGAGTAAAAATGCATCTTCTTAATATGAATTTTGCTGCATAGGTTTAAATGCAATTAAGTGGGAAAATAATCCTTTAATTAGGGGTTGCATATTAAATCTCATTTGCTAAATTCTTTATCTTTAAATCCTGGTAAGGTTTTGAGCAGGGATTTTTGTTCCCTGGGGTTCTTAAAGTGAAATACAAAAAAGTACTCAATGTGTCTTTAAAGTGTTATATTGCAAGAACCCCCCTTGTGAAGGAGAAGGGGGAAAGGGGCCCTTTCAGGATTAAACAAACGTCTAGCCAGGCATGTTGCAGGTTTTTACTGCTAAACTACCCTTCACCCAAGTTAGTTTCTGATTATTATTTAATTACAGGCATTAAAGAAAATTGGAGAGAGAGACCCCTGTTTTCCTCCTCCTGTTCTCCTCTATATGTCCAGCCTGATTGTTTGTGTATGGGTAAGTTTGTAAGTCGGTGAGATGCAGAGTGGAAATGTCAGGGGTCAGACTGCAGGCAGGCAGGCAGGGGAGCAGTCAGGGCGGTTTCAGCTGCAGTCTCTGAGTTTCTGAGAAATCCAAGATGTGTTCCAGAGAAAGTTAACTCTTTCCAGCACTGCTATCGTTCTGCTCAGGAGAACTGAAGAATGTGTATAATTAGCAGTAATCTGACTCAGGCTACTTCACCGTCAGATTTTGAGTTGCTTCTTTGAGTCTTTCTGATAATCCACAAAGGTATAAACAGTTTTTTTTAACAGACTTACCATCTAATTGATGTTGAGTTGATCAGCTTTTTGCAGGCTTCTTGCCTCGAAATACAATATACAGCATACCTAGGAATTTGCCTAGTTTGACAGCATTGTTTCTATAGGATATGCTTGTATGGACCATGGCATCTAAAGAAACTACAGAAAACTTTACTGTGCTGACCTTCTAAATAAACAAGAGCCAGTGGACATACAACTTACTGCACAAATCTTGCAGTAAACAGAGCAGTACAACTATCAGAAAGGACATGACTTCCTTCTTAAAAGTTTTTTGAGAAGAAAGTTTTTTCAGAGTTTTCCCCTCAACATCCCTGAAAGTTGTGATGCGCCAGCCTTCAGAAAGATCACTGTCAAATACCAGTTTAGTAACTTACCAATCTTCTTGCCCACCAAGTTGTGTATGTTGTGCTGCCTTCAGTGTGTGTGTGTGTGTGTGTGTGTGTGTGTGTGTGTGTGTGAAGTTGTGTATGTTGTGCTGCCTTCAGTGTGTGTGTGTACACACAGTGATTAGCAAATAGCCGACTGATTTACTCACTGGAGTTCTAACATTCTGAATGGATGAACCACGGTGTCCCTCCTCTGCACCATTCCACTTTCAGGGAAAGTGAATATTTTCGCGCCACTGCGCTCTTGTCATGTTGAGTCAACACCTTGTTGTACACAACACTGTTTATAAATTCCCTTGCGTGAAATCCTGTTGAGGTCAGTGGAAGTTTTGGCATAGATCAGTGGGACCAGGTTTTTACCCCCATATTTAATAACCTTTATAAGGTCATGTAGTTTCTTGGCTGTAATAGTATTGGCAACCCTGTTGGGGTGACAAACTGGATTAAGGCCTGTTAGACCTTCTTATATTGCTCTGACAAAGTCTGGGGCCACAAACGATATGCTACAGGAGCAAGTCAAAATGGTGGCACTCTGGAATGTGATGACACTTTTCTTAATGTGGACTTTAGGCAAAGACCTCATTATACATAGGCCTCTTTTGGGGATTTATTCAGCACCCAGCAGACAATTCAGCTGCATCTGACCCTTGACTGTTTTAAAAAACAGAACAACATACTCAGTGCTTTGAAGTAACTTTGAGTCTGTTGAGGGCTGAGTGTCAGAGGAGATGCATGTACAAATAGGATCCTTTGCAAAGGCTAGGAATTGCCGTCATATAACCGTGTCTTTACTGATTGTGGTGATGTTGCCCCCCCCCATGTTAAACTTTGTATACACATCATTTAAGTGTGCTGGTTTGCACACACATACTTTGTGGACAGGAAGGCTGTTAAGGTGTCAAATTTTAGCATAGATCTGCAAATTGTGTTGACAAGAGTAGGCTATTTCCTTTACTCTGAAATACACAATTGCAAAGTAATGAGTAGTCCTGTGGCACCTCGGAGACTAGCAAATACCATGCCTTCTGTAGGGTGTGTATGTTTGCCTCTGTGTTGGGCTGTAACTCTGAATGCTGGTTGCAAAAGAGTGATAGGATAGTTGATGCTAAGTACCCTGTTGCTGAAGTCTAGTTACTTGAGGCAAAAGAGAGAATTTGCTGGACCACGGAAGGTCCCCTGCCACTGGCCCCTAAGCCCATCATGCACTGTTGGCAGGCTGCCCCAGGAGGCACCCTTTGTCACCTCCCCCAACCTAGCTGGGCTTTTTGCCCAGCTATTTCTGGTTCCCTAGGTGGCATAGGCTCTGGCTCCAGCTGGGGGACTCCAGCCCCATGTAGTTGCAGGGCTGGGACTCTGGGCCTGCACAGCCAGGGTCAGCCACGGGGTTGGAGCTCTGGCCCCAGCTCTGGCGCATGCTGCCGTGCGGCTCCAATTCAGCCACGCACTCCCGGAGGCTGCTGCTTGAGCCCTGGTCCTGTTATTCCCCCAGCTGGACTGCTGACACTGATGCCTCCCCTGGCTGGCTGGCCCTTCTGCCCTTAGATTCCAGGGCTCTCTGGTCCAGGAGCATCCATGGAGGTTAGGTCCATCAATACTTATTAGCCAAGGTGGGCAGGGATGGTGTCCCTAGCCTGTGTTTGTCAGAGGCTGGGAATGGGTGATGGGAGGGGTCACCTGTTGTGTTCACTCCCTCTGGGGCACCTGGCATTGGCCGCTGTTGCTCAGACCCAGTATGACCTTTCTTTTATGTAAAAAATGAAAGTTGTGTTACTTGGGGAGCATGTACAGAAATGAGCAGGAAATTAGGTGGGATTTAACCTCTAGAAGCAGGATAATCACAGTAGAAAAAGCTCAAACCTTCAAACGCAGTATGTGTTCTATGTAGGGCTACCATAGTTCAGGTTCCAAAAAGAGGACACTGTGGGATCATGGGGGAGAATGGTACTTGCAGTGGGGACACTCATGGGTAGGGGAAGGGTGGAGGGGGACAGCGTCTGTCACAGTGACAGGGCAGCTAGTGCAAGCTGTGGACACAGCAACAGCCGTCAGTCAGTGCCTCCCTGTGGGACCCCTACTCCGGAGCTGGGAGTTGGGCTAGCTGGGCGGGATCTGGGTGCTGCTGCTGTAGGGGAATGAACCAGTCAGTTGAGGATGCAAGGCAGAGTCCATTTGGGAAGCAAACAGATTGGGCCGCTTTCCTGTCTGCAGCCTCTGTTCTATAAAACCCCAAGATGTTGCCTGTTGTTTGAAAAATCCCCCTGCACAGAGAACGGAGACTCAAAAAAGAGGCTTTTTCTGGAAAACCTGGATATATAGTAACCCTAAGTCTATGCCTCTCTTATAAATGCCATAAAGCAAATGTCTGCAGCCCTCCTGCTGCACGGACTGACTAGCTAGACAGATCAGCTTCCTAAGTATTGGCATTTAATGCCTGCATAAATTGTATAAGAATCTTGAAACCAGGTTGTATTTGTGTGGTTGAGTATTGATTGTTAATTTCAGTATTTAAATACTCAAATTATACTTAACTAAACAGTTTTACATCTATCTGCCTTGCTTATAATGCCATGCATATTATAGCGCACTTCAAATCTCAGCTTTGTGTAGAATGGTCCTAGTTAGACTAAGAAAGCACAGACTCTATCCACATAGAAGAACTGTTTTGATTCAAAGTAAAAAGAGACTCTCTTACCTGGTTAGAGCCAAAATAGCTCCTAGGTCATAAAGGAAATTTAATACCTTTAACTCTTTTCTGAATGGCCCCCACAAGGCTGCCAGAAATACCATGTGAGTAGATGTTTCAACGTGACTGCATTCCATTTATGCTTGATTCCACACCTTGGCTTCTACCTGGCAATTCTGGGAGTCCAGGTCACCTCATTGCTTTAAAGCAGAAATGTAGTGCTGCCTGGTAAATGACAAATTAATTGACTTTCTCTAGGAATAATCCCTCAAAATAACTGCAAGTAATATTTACGGGTTTTATCAATGACAAATAAAGGCAAAGGCCTCGTTATTAGAAGAAGAGCTGGATCAGTGTCTTTCTGGTGAGCAAGTAGGTAGGAGTGTGTTTCAGCTACAGTCTACTGGCAAATTTCCCTGATTTGCTGATGTTGGAAACCTTTTGATTTTTGGTTCAAGGGGTGAATGCTTGAGGAGGAAAAAACTCTGTGTTTCCGCAGAGCTTGTTCCCCGTAGCAGCTGCCTTTGCCTGACTTGCTGCTATTTTGAGAGTTAACTGTGTGGACTCCACAGTGATTCAGCTATTGGAGAAAAAAATAGGCTTATGTTCTTTACCTTACTTTGGAATGAACCCTTCAAACTTGGTTAACAAAGTCTTTTAAAGGTGAATTTCTGTCATCTGTGGTTCTCCTTCACATAGCTGCATACTTCTGTTTGATCATTTTTCATGTCATCTTGAGAGATTTTATATAAAATTTGATTTAAGGTTTGTTTGTACTTAACATCAGTTTGAGCTTCAGCTACCTTGTTCACTAGATATTCCTATCCATTTCACCTGGCTGTTTCTAGATGGGCCAATGTTGGTGTTGCAGTCATACTGTACATATTATATTTGGGATTTACCCACTTAAACAACTGAGAAATGATTAACAAAAACACACCTAAAAATGCATCTTAAAACAAAAGCCATTTCTGTGCACTGCCATCCCATTGCATGCTATCTGCTTGAATGGGGTCTGTCAGTAGAATACGTCCATGTACTCTGTCGTGGGAGATTCCTAGCCTTTCTATTTATGTTTTGGATCTAGCTATTTTTCCTTGCTTTTGAGTGGTGAAATTAATTGAACAGGGCAGACAGTTTGCTAGGGCCTCCCCGTATAATCTGCTGCTTCTAAGAAAACAAATTATAGCGGAGGTCTGCTAAAGAGGCTTGGGACTAAAATAGCTAATGGTACTGGATACTATCCTTTAGTTTATTGTAAGCCTGTTGCAAACTACAGTTATATTTTCATAAATATTCTCGTGCCTGTGCAGCTTAACCCAGAGTCTTTACATTTATTATTACCACTTCAGGGCATGCCAAGATCTGAGTTGTGCAAGGCATTCGGGAGACGTAGTCTTTGCCTATGGTAGCGTAATGGGGTGGCACTCGCCTCTCATGAGCACCTCCCTCTGGCTGAGTGCATGTGCCTGCATGCTCTCTGTTTGAAGCCTTCTTCAGCAACTCAGCCCTTTGGGCAGGTCACACACCCTGTGTGAATTAGACCTCTTGTGGGGTACACATGTAACATCTCAGTGCCCTCTGCTAGTATCCGTCTTACTCTGATTCCCCACTCTGAGAAAGAATGATACCCCCTCAGGCATGCCGTTCTGGAGACAATGTCCTCGCCCTTACCTCTGCCCTTTATACATCTAGCAGGGTCCATCATAGTCTATCTTCAATAGTTCCCCACACAGATCTTCCAGTGGTGCTGCCGCTCTCTGCCAGCCAGTCCCCAGTTTGCATTACCTTCAGGGCGCCAGAGACACTGACTGCTTTTCTGGTCTCCAGCTCCTTTTATTATAGGCCTTCCTGGTCATGGTTGGCTGGCTCCTTCTGCAGCCATTCTAGCTGCCTGCAGGTTCTCTCTATGGTTCTTTTCTGGGCAGAGTTTGGCCGGTCCATAGGGTCAGGGCCTGGTCCATTTTGTCACAGGCAGTTATGTATTTCAGTCTCTTGTGAGTGAGATTGGCACAGGCACTTACAGGAGTTGCAGGCAGAACTGGGGGAAACATTGAGAGGTGTGGGAGGGACTGAAAGGAAGCCCAGAAACTTGTGGAAAACTTTTCTTCACTTGCCAGTAGGGATGTTAATGGGTAACTGGTTGAATGGTTATCTGGTAAGCATAACCCATAATGAGTGATGCTTACCAGGTTACAGTTAATCAGTAGCTGGGAGCAGTCCTCCGCCCATAGCCCAGCCACAGGCAGAGAGCTGCTGCAGTGTGCTGGTAGCTGGCAGCCCCTGCCTGGGTGCTGACAGGGCAGCAGTGGCAGTCCCCATGGGGGGAGTGATGAGAGCCCTGGGGGAAGCCTCTACAGGAAATGGTAGGGAGGCATGGGAGAAGTTGGGCTGGACCAGCCCCTGCCTGTGGCAGGAGCCTCTCTAGCCCAACCCCAGTGGGCCAGCCCTGCTGGAGCACTCCTGCATCCACCCTGTTTTAATCAGTTAAATGTGTTAGCACTATGCTTAACCATTTAACCAATTAAATGGGATTTTACATCTCTAGTAGCCAGTGGACTATGGAGACACTTACTGTAGAGATAGAATAGACATTGTGCCCAACTCCTCCAGGCCTGAGAGATGTGCAATACCACAGAACTAGGGATTCTGTAGAATATAAGAACTAGGGGCTACCAAATAAAATTAATAGGCAGCAGGTTTAAAACAAATAAAAGGAAGTTTTTCTTCACTTAATGCACAGTCAACCTGTGGAACTCCTTGCCAAAGGATGTGCTGAAGGCTAGAACTTTAACAGGGTTCAAAAAAGAGCTAGATAGATGCATGGAGGTTAGGTCCATCAATGGCTATTAGCCAGGATGGGTAGGAATGGTAGCCCTGGCCTCTGTTTCTCTGAAAGTGTGATACAGGGGAGGGATCACGTGAGGACTACCTGTTGTGATCCTTTCTTCTGGGGCACCTGGTATTGGCCACTGTTGGCAGACAGGACACGGGGCTAGATGGACCTTTGGTCTAAGCCAGTATGGCCATTTTTATGTTCTAGAAAAGGAAGATTGGGGAATAATGTGATTAATATTTACTCTGGATTAACGTGAACTCATTTTATTTTTATCCTAAAAATAGGCAGCCACAAACAAACTCCCTTGAAAAGAGTTTCTTACCTTTGATTTGACTTCATTTAAGGAAAGTAGAAATCTCAATATATATGTCGGATTAAAAATCTCCTATTTAAGGGTTGTCGTAACTGTGCATTTCCAGCAATTATGTAGAAACTGTTTTATGCATCTGGAGAGAATAAGCTGAAATTTATGTTTCACTCTTGTGTATAGTGACAGTTTATTCGTTGCTGTCACAAACTCCATTAATACACTCCCTTCCCTTGCCAGTGTGAGTAGGCATTTTAATGCTATTTTCGGAATCTAGTTCTGTGCAGGGAAGCCCACATTAGACTTAAGGTAATGTTAGCACTTTTGACCTGTGTGTCCTCGAGATGAAATGAGCTGCAGCAAAGCGTACCAAAATGATACAACCGGTGATGGAATGAATTGACAGTTAAAGTAAATATTGCTCTTTCAGTTAACTGTTTTCAGGCTAATGCTAATACCTATAGACGATCTAGCCTCCTGACAGGTGTTCAAAGCCAGGCCTGGCCCATTGTTAATTTAACACGTTAAAATAATTTAATAATTAAAAAGCATGAGTTGATAAAATCTGTTTTGAGGCCTGTTCTTCATCCACAGGACATCCTTCATAGAGGTGTTTAAAGCTTTTCAGTGACTAATAACTTGCTTTCAGAAATGTTGTGCTATTGGTGGTTGGTTGGTAGGTGGCTCCTGAGGGAGGGCAGGGGGCTGTGAAGTAGAGTCAAGTGCATGGAAATTGCAGGCATGAGTCATCATTAATAGGCTTAGCTTCTTGTTAAATGTCAAGGTGGCAATTTAAAGCAGTGCAGTTAAGCGTAGTTTTTCTCGGTTTCAGTCCGTCCTGGTATAATACTAAACGGCATCTGGGAACTGGTTTCCGTTAAATGTACCAGTATTTAACAATTCTTTTGTGGCTTTGGTGGGATCCGAAAATTCCGTCTTGAATTTTATGGAAATCTGTAAAGTGTGGCTCTGAGTTCTGGGATATCCCGAGATGGAATTTACTGGATTTAGATTGGTGTGGAACGTTGCCATGTGACTTTTTGGAAGCCACCTAGGAATACAAAGCAGTTAAAAATATTGGGTGCAAAAGTCAGCATCCGAGCTCTTCTATTAAATTGCAAGTGAATGAAGTACGCTAACAGCATGGGAAACATCTGCTGCACTGCATACTGAAGTGGATAAATGACTGAGACTTCCCATAAATCTAGTTGTCTGATCCGTGTGTGTGCAGCCAACAACCCTAAGTCAGGATGTGAGCATGAGAGGGTTGGAGGAGTGCATGATGGACTTCCTGCCAAGATGATGTAAGACACTGGGCTTAATTTCCTTTTCTGTGTCCCTAAGGGTACGTCTAGACTACAGGCTTTTGTCGACTGAAGTTTTGTTGACAAGATACTGTTGACAAAGCTTCTGTCGACAAAGAGTGTCTAGACTACATCCTGTTCCGTCGACAAAGCAAGCCGCTTTGCGACATGAAGTTTATGAAGCTCTTTTGAAAATTTAGGTCTGTATTCAAGAGAAGTGTGGAAAGTCATCCAAGGGTGTCCCCCCATGTGGAAGCAGATAAATAATTGGCCTCTTGTTCAGGGACCCTGTGGTGATGTCTGATTTGATCAAGTGAAATAGTTTTTAATCTGGGTGCCTCAGTTTTTGGTGAACATTACAGAGTTAGCCACAGATTGTTCATTCACAAGAAGGCCAGGACTAGGAGCAGCAGTACGTTTAGCAGAATCATGTTATCGGAACTGTGGAGCAGGCTTGTCTGAAATATTCTCCCTGGCTTTTCAAGCATAGCTTTTGTTTTGTGAGCACTAAGATCCTCCAATTCACTCATAAAAAGAGGGTGGAAAGAACCTTTCTTTAGGAGTTGCATATGACGCAGTGAAACCCTGCCAGAGTGGTGGTGGTGGTAAATTGAAAAGAGGAACCTGAGGCAGCCAGAAAAGAGGAAGGATATCGGTTAAAAACTGTCCATTGTCCCCAAGCAAAAGTAGATGCTTGTCCTGTCCCAAGGAAGAAAACTGAATTTTTTCTAGAATTCCAGTCCTTCCCAGTCTATTTCTGCAAATGTGTTGATTCTCAGAAAGCCACATAGTGAAGAGAGAAATGATGTGATAACTCTCTTAAAAATAAATCGGGGGAGGTTTTCACTCTTGTCTGCTGGCATCCTTCCTTCCTGGGTGGCAGGGAATTCCTTATCCTTTCCCCCTGATCTTGATAAAAAGAACAAATGCAATTAAACTGCATCTCTCCCCCCCCCCCCCACCTGGTTTGCCACCTGTACATACCCTTCTCTCTGCAAACTCAAGGTCATAATGCACTGTAAGCTTACTGTCATCTCCACTAACAGTATACATCATTTTTTCACTTCAGGCATTCACTGTTACCAGGCACTGCAAGTGCTGTATCTGGGAATAGTATGCATTTAGGAGACACACACAGGAGCTACGTCTAGACTGGCATGATTTTCCGCAAATGCTTTTAACGGAAAAGTTTTCCGCAAATGCTTTTAACGGAAAAGAGCGTCTAGATTGGCATGGACACTTTTCTGCAAAGTGCGCAAAAAAGCCCTGATCGCCATTTTCGCGATCGGGGCTTTTTTGCGCAAAACAAATCTGAGCTGTCTACACTGGCCCTTTTGCGCAAAAGCTTTGCGCAAAAGGTCTTTTGCCTGAGCGGGAGCAGCATAGTATTTCTGCAAGAAGCACTGATTTCTTACATGAGATCGTCAGTGTTCTTGCGGAAATTCAAGCGGCCAGTGTAGACAGCTGGCAGGTTTTTCCGCCAAAGCAGTTGCTTTGGCGGAAAAACTTGCCAGTTTAGACACAGCCTATAACTTGCACACTGGGGCTGTAACATGGGAGATTGTGAAATGACTTCGGCCTGTGGTAAGGGAGATAATGACTTCCTGTTAATTCTGCCACACACCATCAAGGTGTCTCTCCGCCTACCCCCCACCCCCTGCACTGTCCTTCTCTTGCCATTCCTTGTGGAAATACAAGCAAAAAGAAGTTAAGAATAAAGTAAAAATTCGCATTTGCAGCAAGTGTTTCAGCATCTTCTATTAACTAACTTCTGGGCAAGCAGCAAGGATTAGCAGGTCCCTTTGCCAGCTCTGACTACTTAAAGCAAAATAAACATCTTTGCAACATGGTCTGTTACTTGCTCCCTTTAGAATTGCAGGCACCTCCAATTAATCATCCAGTCCACAGAGGAGGAGTCAGTGAAGATTAAAGGATGCTTGCCAGATTTGACGAGCTGACAAGAAATGGGGCACTGAATAGGCTATGTTCCCAGTCTGGGCAGCAGTGGTGACCCTTGCTTTTCTCTCCCTCTTTTAGGTGAGTGATGTCCTTTCAGAGTAAGGCAGAGTCTAACGCTTTAATGAGCAAAGCTTTTTAGTCTTGCGTTGCGGGATATATTAGTCATCTAGGACAATGCACACAACTTTGACTAAAGAACCTTGCTTCCTTTCTGAGAAAAAGCAACTACAGTGTCACTCAGGTGATTATAAAAATTCTTTGGTTAGATCACTGATAAATTCATGGGCTGGCCAAGCCAGATGAGTATGTGAAATATTAATGGTGAAGATGTGGCCCGTATGCTGCAGGTGAGGAGTTTTGTGCATGCTATTCTTGGTCAACAAAGAGGGAAATCTCCTAATCCATATTTAAACTGTGCATATAATTATGCGCCATACCTCTTATCCACTCATCTGAACAGTCACATAAACCATGTCTCTTTCTTTTTATATGTAGATTAAATAGTAAGTGAAAAGAATGTTTCACATGTACTTGTTTTATTGGCTTTAAATAAGAAGCATAGGTTGCACAAGTTACACAAAAGAAAGGAAGAAAAAAACCATCACAGAAAGAATAGGAGGATTACAACTAGAATCGTCTTTTGCTCTGTGCTCTGACCAACACCAAGCATTCTGCTTCCACCTAATAAGTGTAAAGTATTTGCAGTCAAAATAGACATCTACATGAACACAATGTGTTGGGAGAGAGGAAGATGGATTTATCATGCTGGTGTTTAAAATAAATATCTCAAGATTGTTTCTTGTATTATTTCATTGTATTTATAGATGAAAGTGGAAAAACTAGCATAGACTTCCATTCTTAAAGTTCAAGAAAATATGTTGTCCAATACTTTATCATCATTAGGGTTAGTGAGCAGTTAAGCAGCTCATTTGTTTACAAACATGAACAGACTGACTCTGTTTTACATTTCAGTTCTGAGAATAAATTGATCTAGAGAGACTAAATCCAATGTGTAGATAGATATGAAATGTTTTCAGATGTTTTTCTTGAAAACTGAAAAAGATTGTTTTGTAGTGTGTGCAGATGCAGAGCCATGTGCCTGAACCAATATGTCAAACTGTCGTGAGAGATTTGGTGAAAAAATATCTTGTCCTAAGGGAATAATTTTAAACATTATATGTAGGTTTGTCACCCATTAGAGAGTATTACTCATATCTAGTACCTCTTATGGTAGTTTGGCCCTTAACTTTGAGCCTGTTAAGTAACAAAAGCCTATTGATGCAGCCTTTGAGTTGCTGTGGTACAGTAGGGACAAACTGATCTTTGGTCAGGGAGTACAGGATTTTGAACCATAACATCTGATTTAGCTTTTAACAAGATCAGTAGCAATGTGAAAGCTTCATGCTTGGATACCCATTGAGGGCGTGCTGCAGTATACTGGGCCCATGCTGTGCTGGGTATATGGGACTCTGGGGCAGCCAAGGAGCAGTAGCAGCAGCTTTGTCAGAGCCTTTGAAGCAGTGTAAGGAACAAGCCCTGAGGCAAGGAGCCATTCTAGGGATCTTCACCTCATGTTTGTCGCTTTAATCTTACAGTCATGCTGCAACGTAGAGTGGAAGCCATTCCAAACCAGACCTTTACCAGACTGTGCTCGTACCATGCTCTCTTGCTCCTTGCCTGCATTGCTCTCCCCTCCTTTTGTTGTTAGCAAAATTAGAGAAACGACACAGGCAAGACTCCATACCCCAAGGTGCATAAACTCTCATTGCCTTTATGCAGCGTCTCCTATTGTTTTAGCTATGACTTCCCCTAATTAACCTCACCCGGTGTGGAGATATGTAATATGCATTCCTCCAAAGTAGGTCAAGATGTGGTTTTGATGGGATTAGAATTTCTAGAAATGAAGTCAAGGCACATGTTTGGTTGAGTGTTACCATCCAATTGAATAAGTTACTGTTTTTTAAATGTCTTATGTAGTGCCTTCATGTGGAGAAGCCTAGTTGTGGGTTAGAGAGAAAGAAGGCAGAAGCTTTAAAGGCAGGATATGGTTCATTGCTGCACAGAAAAGAGGTGTACTAGGTTACATCATCATTAGGGAAAAAAGATGTGTTTTCCTAGTGTGGACAAAGCAGTGTGTCATTTTTGCACCAGATGTATATAGCAAGTTCACTGTTTGAGAAGGCCCTAGGAACCTCCACTAGTATATATGTTACCTTACTCACACATGTAAAAGACGCTGCCTTGTCCTCACTAGGATTTTATCATGTTTTATCCAAAACCTGGTAAAAAAACAATCACCTCCTTATTCTGTGTAACATTGCATTATACTAAAAGAAGAGAAGCGAAAAAGTCGTTTCCTAAATATATAGGATCCTGGGGAATGGGTGTACTGGGGTGTGAGAAGGACTGTATGAAAAATGCTATTGTACACCGTGGTGGGGTTTTTTTTTTTTGAGGCTTTAGAATGTGGCCATAAAGAGCCAGTCTGGATTGAAGCTTAGTGTATAGTATTTTTGATAATTATTAGGGAGTGTTCTCTCCGTCTGTCTCTCTCCCCTTTGCCTGTTGAAGCTATGTACGTACATTCTTCCCTGCATTCATTTGTTTGTCAGTCCTGAAAAGGCCATTTTGTTAGCCGGAGAATGGAAACATGGGAAAGGATAGCAGGGTACTGGGTATTTCTATTCCCTCATTAATCAGAATGTTTGGGCTATGTCTACACTGTGCTGTAGTGTGGATTGTGGGGTGGAGCTCTACGTGGGACTTCTAAAAACCCACACTCATTCCGCAGTGCCCACTTTGCATTGGTTTTTTTTTCATCTTTATTCCACTCCCACCCACAAGAGAGACGGATTCTGCCTTGCTGCTAAAAAACCCCACAATAATTTAATGTATTATACATATATGAAATTGTCATTTTTACCAATAAAAGAATAAAACTAATTTTGCTTAAGCCATGCAACAAATACTGCCTGTTGTAATAGACATCAGGTCTCTTATCACTCACTTAAATTGAATTATTAAAAAGTTTTGAAGTGTTTTGAAGTATTTTCCCACATATTACCATTGTTTGGGTTTTATTTTTTTGCCTCCCAATCCCATCACTACAAACAACGTATGTTTTACCTGCTCCTAGTGTTATAGCAATGAGTCCATGGAACCTGTGGTATCTTCGTCCGCTGCGGGCTCTGATTTGGTAGTAATGAGTGATTGGAACTCTCTGACTGTTCAGTGTGGATGCTGCTGGCACAAACAAGAAGGTACTTTTTCCCCTTACCATAGGGGACAGTGTGGACAAGACCTTGACTTCATTTTAAAACATCTATCAGAACATTTACTGAAGAGACTTGCTTAAAATTTGCTGTTTGGACAAATATCCCTGTCAATAAACTAGTTAAGTAAAATATTTGTTGAAAACTATCATCTGGGGATTTGACCAGTCAGGATTCATTCATTTAAATGATTGCAACTACTTTTTTGTGTGTTCACCTAGCTCTTCCAGATGATGTGACTGGTTTTTTGAAAGACCTCTATGCAACTGAGAGTAGTAACTGTAATCATAGCTCTTGTTAGCTTCCAGGGCATTTAGTGTTTGGTGCAGGAATTTTCTCAGCTATGTACAATGGCCAGGATGCATATTTTTTCATCTGCCACTGGAGCACTGCTGGATGCTGCTATATGCAGGACAAGGGATATGATTAGATACTGTTCAGGAGATTGTAAGGAGGAACACACATTTAGAAACTGTTAAACTTGGAATTTGCAGTAACTAAGCACAGTTAGGATTGCCAGATTTCAACAAAAATACCGGACCTGCTTGACTTGACATTAAATCACAATCTACATTTCATCTTATTTAGAAAATACCAGACATTTATATTTTTCTCAATTTGTTTCCTCAAACAGAAAGCTCGAATACTGGACTGTCCAGTTCAAAACCGGACACTTGGCAACCGTAAGCACAATAGGTATAGAATGATCAGAGCTTCCCCCCCATTCCTCCCTCAGGAATGCATGGCTGTAATTCTTACTGTCTTTGGTAGAGAAAAGGATGCCAGCAGTGGCTTCAGCTGAGTCAGAGGACCTGGCAGCTGCCAGAGGCAAAGCCATCACTTTAGGCCTGCACTTGAGTGTCTCTCCCAGACCTAAAGGGCTAGAGACCTTGAGAATATGCTTGGAAGTGCTCCTTTGAAGTGGTAAATGCAAGCTGGGGACTCAGCAGGTAGCTGAAGCAGGTAGCAGTTAGAAGCAGGTAGCAGTTAGATCTGGGCTGAATGGCAGCTATGGATCTGGATGGAAGAGAGCTGGAAATTGTAGAAAGGGAGTTTGTATGCTATCGACTTGAGCTCCTTTTGCTTTTCTCTTGTTTTGCTGTGGTGGTATGCTGATGCAGCGTATATCCAGACTCTTCTGGATGCCAAATGCTTCATAATGCTTGAGGTATGCCATCTTGCTTTGTTCGCATTATTTTTCTTAAACATCTGTACATTTATCTTATCTGGAGTTGAACATCTACCAACAAGAGATGACCATTTTTAGGTGGCGTGTTCTACAGATCAAGTATTTTTCTTTTACCCCCATCCCAAATTGTAACACAACACATGTTACTGTTAAATAGGGTGGGGGTGGGGATTTCCATACACACATTGTTGCCACGGATCCAGCAGAAAACACAGCTCTGATGCTACGGTAACAATCCCATTGTTTTCTAGAAGAACTTTCACAGCTTTCTTGTAGTAGTTATTTTTAGGAGCAATTTTATATTTTAAATATAATTGCTGTCTGAAAAGCACAGTTAAAATTCTTTGTTTACAAAAAGTTAGGTGCACACTGTAATTAGCCATCACTTATCCTAAAATTGGCCACTTTGAGACAGTGAAAGGCTGATGGCAGCATATTGCTTTATCTGATTAATTTTAACCTGCTGAGTCCCATCAGTCTCTGCTAAGCATACCCCTCAGGATTGAGTGTGTGTTGCATAAAGCAGGTGTTGTGTCATGGTTAGTTTTTGAGTAAGGCAATGAAATGCTGAGGCAGGCCTAGTGAAAGAGATTTAAGCCAAGCCAGCATTATTGTTTTTGGACAAGTGTCATAGTAGAGTTTGCAATTTTACTAGAACATAAGAACGGCCATACTGGGTCAGACCAAAGGTCCATCTAGCCCAGTATCCTGTCTGCTGACAGTGGCCAATACCAGATGCCCCAGAGGGAGGGAACATAACAGGTAATCCTCATGTGATCCCTCCTCTGTCACCCACCTGCAGAGAAACAGAGGCAGGGTGAGTGACAGGGAAGGGATCATGTGAGGATTCCCTGTTGTGATTCCTCCTTCTGTGGCACCTGGTATTGGCCATTGTCGGCAGACAGGACACTGGGCTAGATGGACCTTTGATCTGACCCAGAATGACTGTTCTTATGTTCTAGTAAACCAATAAAACAGGATTTCACATGCACATTATCCTTGCTGCATAATGCTCCTGTAAGAGTGAGGCCAGATCTACACTGCATGGGGAAAGTTGGCTTACGGTACGCAACTCCAACTACTAAGTAATGTAGCTTGAATTGATGTACTTTAAGCTGAGTTTGGTGCCATCTCCACAGCAGGAGGTTAATGCAAGAAACACACCCATCGACTTCTCATACTTCTCATGACAGCGAGTAGTACTGGTGCAGACAAGGGCATCCTCAGCATTTGATTTAAGGGGGTCTTTACTGGCCCTGTAAAATTGAACTCTGGAAGATCAATTGTCAGTCCAGCAATCCTCCAGTAAGTGGAGCCGGGGCCTGAAAATATTTCTAATACCCTGAAATAATCTGGCATTAAAAACATTTTCAGATTTAAATTGTTTTGGGATCTTTTTAAGATTAATGTTAAATTGATAGAATCGTGATTTTGTTGCAATTCATGTCCTCTTTGTATTTGATTTAGCAGTAGGTAAATGAGGGAAATACAACTTGTTCCATGAAATGTTACAAGCTAACTCTAATTAAGCTTCTGGAATGCTAGTGAGATACAGTGGGGGAAAAGCCTTAATAGTGTTCAGTATTCACACCAGTTTTCTGACAGTGTCATCACTACCCATGCAAAGGGGATAGTGTGGGATTACACATGGGAATTGGCTCTGGGTTATATGTTTATAGGTTTATGTAGAACCCTACTTCCTAAAGGAAGAGACTCTCCTGGATGCTGTTGTTGCTTATGCTTTGTTGTTTTGGGGAATGAGTTCAAAGTGAACATTTGATTCAAACTCTGTGTTGACCCTGATCACTGGCTGGCATTTGAGTAGTGAATGGATATATTGTGGGTCTGACTGATAACCCAAAAAGAGTTCTTGTTGTAACTAATGTAACAGATCATGGAAGTATTGAAATTCTGTTTTGGTGTGAAGGTCCAGCAGCCTCTGCTGGCACTCTGTTTATGAGTGTTAATGCACGTTGCTCCTTGTGAGTGTAAAAGTTGGGTGAAATTGTGAAGTGAGAGAGAAGATGAAGACTGCCTGCCTAGATTTGTTTTTTAGCCTGAATTTACAATGACAAAGTGAAGTGCAGAGCAGGGTTTTGAGCTTGATCTCTGCAAGGTCTCCTTACAGGGGCTGGAAAGGATTTTTGAGGCCAGGCTAATTCATTCATCCTTTTTTGGCTGGCAAGTAAATGTAAAGCTGGAATGATGCCAGGCCTCACCCCAGTTCAGGACTTGGGATGCTTTGATGGAAGGTAAAGTTGAAAGAAGGTGACCTGCCCACTTTACACTCCCCATTAGGGATATTAGATATCAGTTATTTTAGTAATCACGGTTACTAAAAGGCTCCCATCCCCACTCCTGGGGACCCCTCTGCAACTTTGCGTGCAGTTTAAAAATCAACTCCCTGTGCAGACTAGCCCCTGCCTGCCACCCGGCACAGCAGCCCCTGTCCTCGGGAGGTTCGAGTTCCCTGCAGACAGAGGCTGCTTCGGCATCCTGCCTATCCTTCCCTGAATTGCTGCCACTGATACAGAGGCTGCAGCTGTGTGTGTGTGGGAAGGGGTGGGGAGACAGGCAGCTCCCTCTAGTCCATGCTTGGGGGTGGGGAGGCAGCAGAGGGGTGCGTGAGCATGTAGTCATTTGGGTTAATGGATAAACCCAGGCTTATCAATTAATCGTTTAAACAGCTATATGCTAATATCCCTAGTCTCCGTGTCTGGCAATTGAATTTTGACTCAGGTGTGAATATGTATATCATTTTATTTTCAATGACTGTTAGTACAATTTTAGGAAGTTTGCTATTTAATAGGCGTGCTGGGATATCTCCAGATAGGATCAAATCAATAAGCCATTCCTTTCTGTTTCTGCACCTCTGAGGCCGCATTTGTTATAAACTCTGCCTGCTGGGTTAGCCTGGCTCTAGTTGTTAAAACTTCAGGGTGATGCTTTGATTCTCTGATGGAACGGCTCAGCAAATAAGTAGATCACCATTGATTTCACAGTCCTAGGATTTCACAGTATAGGATTTTAAAAATAATACATGTAATGATTCCTGCTGTTTAAATCTGAAATGTCATAGTGTTATAGTTTTGGAGATCCTGACCAAAAAAGGCTTGTGTTGGGGTAGGTGGGTGTGTTCTCAAGTTATTCTAGGAGAGGTTGCAGTACTTCTACCTTTATTTCTATGCTGCTGTTAGCAGTGGTACTGCTTTCAGAGCTGGGCAGCTGGAGAAAGGCAGCTGCTTGTTGAGAGTATGTTATGATATTGGCACCCTTACTTCTGCTTGGCTGCCTTCAATATTGGACCCTTGGTCAGCAGCCACTATTCTCCTGGGCACCCACCTCTGAAGGGAGTGCAGACATAAGCATTGGCCCCTTGTAAATATCCTTGCAACAACCGTGCAGCAGTTCCCTTTTAGGTCAGAACCCCACAATTTGTGCAAAAACTGGTTTCCCCCCATGACAGCTGTATAATATAGGATAAAAGCATAAAACAAGACAAGATTTCACAGTGAGAGTCTAGATTTCCCAGTGCATGAAGTATTTTTCATGGTTGTGAATTTGGTAGGGCCCTACAAATAAAGGGATAGGAAGAAATACAGTCTGAATGTTGGGCATCTTGTGTTAACTCTGAGCTAGCCATCCTCTGGGCCTTTTTTTGAGTTGTTTCAGGGGAGAATTTGAAGGGTGCTTGTATCTTGAGATGGGAATAAAAATGTAAAAAGTAAAGGATAACTGATTGCAGGATTAGCTATGATTTCTTCCAGAAACCAGAATATTTGGCTTTCATATTACAGAGCCCCCATAAGACCTGAGAGAGTTTTTGGAGGGATGGAAGTCTAACTGCAATGATGGTTCTAAATTAAAGTTCAACTGATACTATTTACTGTCCTGTGTTGTGTTCAGAACATTAGCCTGAAACTTCCTAGGAGGCAAATAATGTAAATACTTAGAGTTCTGAGATACCTAAATGAACATAATGGAGTGGTTGGAGGTAAACCAACATGGCGTTTTTAATCTGTTAGTATTCACTGAACAGTTCAACACCATAAAGTATTTTTGGTTATGTAATTAGTTGAGCAAAATGAGTCCTAACACAACTCTGGTATTGCCCTGATTGTCACCAGAAATGAATAAAAGATTCTTTCCACTGATGACAGGAACATTTCCTTAAGTTCTGGAACATGGCCTGCAAAAGTTATCATATTTCAGACAATCAAAAAAACCTAGAAAATACTGATTCATCAGAAAAATATCAGTCAATCATATTGGAAACTTGGTGCTAAGAAAAGGGATAAGAGAAGGAGCGGGGGCTACAGCATATGGGGATGTAAAGGTGTGATACAAGATTGGGCTAGAACTAGTTGGAAATTTTGTAATGGAGTGTTTTCTGTCAGAATGGAAAAGTTCTTTGGTTATATGCTGATTTCCACAACATTTTTTTTTTTTGCAAACTGTGTAGGTTGGCTGGTTCTGGCTGTCATCTAAACAGCCAGTCTACCAACTGGTGGTATGGACCATGAATTTGGCTCACAGAAGAAGTGAAGTATGTGAGTGTCTAGTTTATTTAGATTTTCAAAAAGTGTTTGACAGTGTCCTGGGCAAATGGATACTAATGAAGTAGTCACAGGATCAGAGATTGACTAAAAAGCAAAGACTAGAAATTACTGATCAGTTTTCAGGTTGGAAGTACATTAGGAAGCTACAAATATCCAGATTTAATATAGTTATCAATGACACACAGGAGCAGCGAAAGTGAGCAATGAATTGACCAAATTTGAAGAGGCCATACAATTATTTAGACTAGCCAACACTAGAAAAGGTCGAAGACCAAAGCTAGGTAAATTGGTAGCACAGTAGCAGATAACATTCACTCATGAGAAATGCAAGGTGTAACATGCATTGGAAGGAATAATTTATACTATCGTATTACTGGGTGCTAAGATAGCAGGAAGATCTTAGGGAAAAGATGTGGGCTGCATCGTGGACAGCTCTTTAAAATCCTCTTGTGCATTGATGGTTAAAAAGGGAACTGACTTACAATGAATAAAGCATGGAATAGAAATGTAACAATCCCATTCTATTCTGTGCAAACCCTTTTATTAACAAATCTGTAAGTTGCCCTCACCTACAATGCATATGTTCATCTTTGGTCACCTTATCTGAAAAGAAAACAGTAACAGGAGAAGAAAGAACCCAGAGACAAGTGGTGAACAAGATTCAAGGACTACAGTAGTGATCCCCAATGCGGTGCCCATGGGCGCCATGGCACCTGCCGAGGCACTTATGCGTGCCCATGGAGTGCCGGCTCTAGGCACCAGCAAACCAAGCATGTGCTTGGGGCGGCACGTTTCCAGGGGCGGCATTCGGGCTGCCCCTGAGAAACACTGGCCAGAGAACTCCTAGCCCTTACTGCCCGACGCGGGCCTCCCTGTGGCTGCCCAAGGCAATGGGAGAGGCAGCGGAGCACGTGATGGGCCAGCAGCGAGCCACCCTTGGCAGGCGGGGTACATGGGGCAAGTCACACTCGCAGCCCTGCCATGATTGGCTGAGGTGTCATGACATCACGGTTCCAGGGCTGCCTCGCTGCCTTCCCTCGGCACCAGGGAGAAAAGTGCGCCCTCTAGTGAGCGCGAGAGGGCGTCGCAGCAGGGCAGCCCCGGCAGGAGTGCTGGCCACGCGCCGCTCCAGTTGCGTTCTCGGCATAGCTGCCGCTGCCCAGCACCCAGCAGCCGCGAAGCGGGAAATGCCCGAGGGTGCCTCCCATTCATGAAGCAGACTCCGGCGCCTGGGGATAGTTCGCGTTCCTCTGCCTGGCACCAACCAATGTGGCCCGACGTGTAGGAGTTGTGCACCATGGGCTTTGAGAACAGCAGCGGCGCCTGGGCAGCCTTTAAGTTTCCTGACTGTGTCCGCGCGCATCCCAATGGGACCCGTGCCACTTTCACCCCTACCCCCAGGGTGCTCCGACGTTTCCGCGCGTGCTGTGGGGAGGGGACATGAGGGTTTGGCAGGGAAAGGAAAGGGAGACGGAGTTCGGTCAGTGGGGGGTGGTGGGAGAGGGGAGCGGACTGGGTCGGGTCGGGAGGGGGATCGGGTTTGGCTGGGAGGGAAGAGAAGGCGCATGGTGAATCAGGTAGGGGACAGATGGAGGGCAGACTGCATCCGGTCACTGAGGGGTTGAGTTTGCCTGGGCTAGGGAGAGGAGGTGGAAACTGGCTTCGGTGAGTGTGTGTGGGGGGGTCAGGATGTGTGTGGATGGGGATGTGTGTGGAGGGGAGACAGGACGTAGGTTGGGTTTGGCTGGAGGGCGTGGTGGGAGTCAAAGAGCTGCAAGGTGAAAGGGGTGCTTTCCTCCTCAGTGCCTGTCCTGCAGCAGGGGGTGAGTGGGGGGGGGGATTTTTTTGCTTGGGAAGGTAAAAAACCTAGAGCTAGCCCTGCACGTGGAGCATGCGTGGTCCCGTCCCGGGCGCACAATGGATACGCGGCCCCACCCCCGGATGCGCAGCACACACGCAGCCCCGCCCCCAGGCGCCCGGCGCACGCACGCCCCACCCCCAGGCGCCCAGCAGCCCCAAAAGATTGGGGACCTCTGGACTACAGTATAAAGAAAGATGCTGAAAAGATAAAGACTGTTTGAGTACTGAAGTAGAGGAATTTAAAATAATGCGCCGTGTAGATGAGATGCATCGAGTTCTCCTAATCACCATTTCTTATAGAAGAGGAGAAGTTATTCAACCAAATTGAAAATCAGCATATTTAAAACAAGTAAGAGTAAATATTTTCTTCATTTGATGTACAATTAACTTGTGGAACTCATTGCCACAGTATAGTAAATCCTGCAAATTTTTGGGATTCAAAGTCATTAAATACATAAACAATGAAATCATAGAAATATACAATCATAGAAATATAGATTTGGAGGGGAACTCAGGAAATCATCTTGTCCATTTTCCCACATGGAGGCATGACCAAGTATACTAAGCCCATCTCTGAAGATGTATAGCTAACCTGTTCTTAAAAATCTCCATTGTTGGAAATTGCAGAGTTTCCTTTGGTAGCCTCTTCCAGTTCTTAACTGTACTTAGTTTGAAAGTTTTTCTCTATAGCTAACTGAAATCTCCATTGCTGCAAACTGAGCCAATTACTTCTTGCCCTACCTTCTGTTCATATGGAGGACAGCTGGTCACCACCCTCATTATAACAGTCCTTAATGTCTTTGAAGACTGTTATCTCTGCCTTCAGTCTTCTTTGCTCGAATCTAAACATATCTAATTCAACCATTCCTCAAAGGTCAGATTTTCTGAATCTTTGATCATTTTTATAGTTCTCCTTGGGATTCCTTCCGGTTTCTTGACTTTTCTTACAATATGGTACCTAAAACTGGACAGAGTACTCCAGGTGAGGCTTCACTAGTGATGTGCACAGCGGAACAGGTACTTTCTATGTTTTACCTGTGCCTGAATACATTGTTACATTACATACAATTACATCAGGTGGGGGAAAAATACGAAGGATATGTAGTCCCCTTACTCAAGGTGCCTGACTTTTTTCTGGGAGGATCCTGTGTGCTGCAATCTAGCTCTAGGGACTACAATTCCCACAAGTCCTTAAGGAAACCAGGAAGGAAGTTTTTTCGGAGGCTTTCCATGTGGAGAGAGGGTCTCAGAGGTCTGGGGGCTTTCCATTTTGGAACAAAAGGAGCCAGGCTGCTGTGGAGGAGCCTTATCCAGTCCAGGAGCTGTTAAGTTGCAGCTACAGACTGGGACTGAGAGCCTTTGGGACTTGGATCTAGTAGGCTGCTTCTGGGGCAGCTGATTGCCTTAGAGGGGAGAGACTCTGGCTGTGCCTGTGGCTCAGAAGGACTACACTACAACCAGCACACAGAAGGAGGCTAAAAGTAACTGGGATCTTTGGGAAAGTGCTGCCTGGGACAGACCTCAGATATAGACTAACTCTGGGTCCAGAGAAAGGCAGAGTGGCCAGCCCAGGGAACCAGAGCTGCTGACATTTGGTGGAACCTGTTCCAGTGGCAGAGGGAGTTTGCAGCTGGCTGCATATCTTGGACTCAAACACACACACACACACACACACACACACACCCTACAGAGAACCTCCACTACAGCTGCAGATCTTCAAGTACGCCCATGCAAGCAAGTTTCTGGGACTCTGAGTCCAGAGGAGTGCACACTCTGGGGTGGGATAAATGGTGGCAGTGCAAATGCCAGCTAGATAAGTTCCTATTACTTCTGTGTACTTTGTTAATTGATGTTATTCACTGTTAATCTGTTAAACCCTATTTCTTTATTGTTAAGTAAAGGTGTGTTCATTTTAATGTAATCAATTAGATGTATATTATTTGTAATTGTTGTCCTGGAGTTAGATCCAGATTATTGCTGGAATAAATTGATTCCTGGAGGCTCCCAAGGCACACCATTAAGTGTGTACAAGTCCAGCCAGGTGGAGGCACCACCACTGTATATTCTTTATGAGCAAGGAACTGCAGCAAGGGAGTGGATAGGATTTCCCCAACTAAACAAAATCACCACTGGGTACTCAGGATTTCCTTTTATATTAAAATCGTCAGGTGTCCGGGCACACCTGTGAGTGTGGCCTGCTCCCGAGTAACCCGGGGAGGAAAAGGGACATTACAGATATAAACCCTTAGGATTGAAGGCCATAAGTTTAATGATGAAGTTAGGAAGAAACTTCCTTTATGGAACTAGGGTACCTATGTAACTATCCGTGATGGTGTTTCTAGTTCCTGTCCAGCTGGTTATAGTTGCTGATAGTACATGGGACTGGCAAGTACCTTGTGGTGTGCAGCACCCTACTGTAAATCAGGAGCGGTGGAAGGTCCCTAAAAGTGAGGAGGCCATTAGTGTCTAAACCATGAGTCTGCCTCCACACTGTCTCTTTCCCCTGAGACCCCATCACCCACTTGTTCCTCTCTGCCTGCTGTCCCTGTTACTTACCCTTTCAGCTGTTAAAAAGTGGGAGGGCATAATTTACCCCCAACCCCTTTTCAGGTGCCCATGCTGTAAACCCCTTCAAACAGAGCACTATAGAGTAATGGAACTTCTGCTGAGTTACTGAAAAGCAGCAGTTTCATCTTCTCTGGGCCAGGCATATCCCCTCCCTTTGTGGTCAGTGCTGCAGCTGGTTTGTTTTGATTCCGGCTCTCTCTGCCTCCTGTACTTTGAATGATCACAAAAGTATTCATTGAACTATGTTGCTTTTTCCTTGCTGCTGTTTTAAATTTGTAAATGGTTGTGTTGCACAGACTTTATAATAATGTCTCTATTAACCCTTTCTAGCCCACGACCTTCCCCAGAACAAGACCTCAGCTGCGGCGCAGACTGGCAGCCATTTGCAATGCCTCTCAGTCCACTGCACGGATGATATGGGAGAGTCGAAGGGCCGGACTGCAGTGCCGACATGGAGATCCCTGCACTCAGACATCTCCAACAGATTTGGGACTTTTGTGGCTGCCCTGACTTGAACAAAAGGAAATTTTTTTTTCTCTTTTTAATTTTAAAGGGCCACTACCGCTAGGTGGACTATTTTTCTAGGTTGGTACCTGCTTAGTGTCAGATGGACTGGAAAGGGTTAATTTAAAGTAAACCTCAATTTTTTTTAATCTTCTGCCACAGTATGTTACCAGTGTTAGCCCTTCTGCAGTTGGCACACTTTTGCTTAAGATTTTTCTGTTAGATCGTTTCCCCCATTATTCTGTAATCTTGGCATACGTTTATAGATGAGGCCTTTTCCTTTTTTGTCTCAACTTATGTCCCAGTGGTGTATGTCATAATAAGACAAAGATACTGCTACTTCTTTTCACTTTTTCTTTCTTTTCTTTTTTTCTTTTGCTTCAGTGCTTATTAAAATGGAAATCCTGAAGAATAGCAGTTCAGGAATTAATGCCGGGTGAAGTGGAATTGTCATCGTAATATTATATATTGACCAAGCTTTCATCAGTCACATACAAACCAAACAATTAATGATCTATTAAGTATTCAGCCTGCAATTTTTGTCTTTCTTTGGGAGAATTACTTTTTGTTACCAAGAGTACATTCACCCTTCATCTCTGGCTGTTAAGTGGAAACAGCTATTCAGTTGATTGGCTGACTTGAAGCCCAGATATAGAGTTCTGTTCTGAACCATAGGGCCTGTAACTGTGAAGCTTGGTTGACCATACGTACTTAAATGTCAATTTCAATTTTTGTTAAAGCATTTTAATTCCTTCCCCACCAAGGACCTCGGTTTGAGTGGAATTCTTCATGTACTTGTCCCTCTCGCTGGGGAAACATGTAGAGTGCAGATCATCTCCAGCACACAATGTGTATTTAAAGTTCCCACACCTTTAATTTTTCTCGCAGAAGAAAGGAAGTTTAAATAATCACATTATTTCTCTAATCATTGAAGCAGGGGCTTCTTTTAAGGAAAATCAAATACTAAATCCCCTTTGTACTGCGCTTATCCTATGAAACAACTTCCTGACTACATGAATGTATGAAAGCTGTGATTCTTTGATGTTGGGTACTCTCCCCTGTGTTAGGCTAAATAGAGATCCACCGTCTAGCTATTACTTAGGCCATCTCTGCATTGCCACATATATTGGCAAAATTCGCATCGCTCAGAGCTGTGAAAAAACACCCCCTTGAGCCACATATGTTTTGCCAGCAAAAGTGGCAGGGTGCACAGTGCCATGTTAGTGGGAGAGTTTCTTCCACTGACATAGTTACTGCTGCTTATTGGGAATAGTTTAGGTAAGCTGATGGGCAAGCTCCCTACCGGCAGCATAGAAGGGCTGCATGAGAGATCATACACTGGTGCAGCTTAGGACTGCCACCATTCTGCTTTCTGATAACTGGACCCTTGAGGCCCCAAACTTTTATTTACCTGTTTCTCCCAGTGTTCCTCTCCAGGTTGCTCACTGGGTCATCTCCCCTCCCTTTCCCCCAGCCCTGGGGTTGGATGGGGACCACTGCAGCTGGACAACAAGCCTGCCTGCAGGTGTGAAGCAGCCCCAGGAGAGGCTGATATGGGTTAATGACCTGTCTCTCCCTCTCCCCCCACCTCCCTGCGGTAACTGATATTTGGTGTCCAGTTACTACCTCTGACCGGGCATTGCCAGTTGAGAGAGGGGTTGTGGCAACTCTAAATGGCACCTAGACACATAAGCCAATAACTGGATGGTCGGTAAAATCCAAGTGGGTGGCAGTCTTAATGCAGCTGCATCAGTAGAACTGTCCTTCTGTATACTCTTAAAATTACCAAGGTACTGAAGCAAAGGCCTCAATTTTGACTAAAGAAAAAGGTTTCTCAGATTTCAGGAAAAGTTTAGTATTGCTGCTTGTGCCCTTTCTCCACAGCAGGGCTTTGGTGCCATTACTTGAAGTGCTGTCCTTTAATGCAGGACAACTTTGGAAGCCCCAGAGGCCACAGTGATACTCACTGCACTTGCCAAGGGCTGCAACTTAAGTGTGGTTGCATAGACATGCAAATATATGCAAATAGCTTCTTTCACACTGACGGGCATGAATACAAAAATGAAGGCAAGACTACACAACATGCAGGCCCCATGTAAGTCAGTTCTGCTGATATTAATAACGTGCAATATTTACCCGCTTTCCACCCATATGACAGCACTTTTAATGAGCAATGACAGCCCAGGAATTTAACTAATAAAACGTAAACCATTCTATTGACTTGCCGTTGTGGCGCGTGTTCCCAGTGGAGGCCATGTTCAAAGGATCCCACCCGCAGGACACTGTTGAACCCCATGTAAACCTAAACCGCACCACAGGCCACAAACAAATGGCCCATGGGCTGCATGTTGAGTAGCCCTGCTTTAATGAATGGCCTTGTATGTCATGAGAATGTGGAATGTGTGAAATCAAGTATTTTCAGGAGTGGTAACAGAACATGAAGTTGGAAAACTTGGTACATATCAGTACATACCAGTGGGTATTATTGTGATTCTAACCAGTCCCCACATTATGCACCTGTACATCAGCGATTAGCATTCTCTAAACTGCCAGCCTGATGGTGGGGCCTAAGGTAGATGCCATAATTCCTGTGGTACAGATAGTTTCTATTTGACATATGTGTTTTGTGTTTGAAGGACAGTGGTGTTAGATACATACAATAAAAGGAAACCATTCTTTCCTGCCCTTCATAGATAATACTCATCAGGGCAAAAAGCTGAAAACAAATGAGCTAAAAACAAAAATGAAAAGATGATCTAACACTGGCGTGGTTTTACACAATGCTATCTATAACTTGCGTAGCCTCAGTTTACAACTAGAGTAAATGGTTCCACCCTTGTTCAGATTTGCCCAGTCTAGCGATGGTAGAAAAGTGGGGTGCTGTTGGCTGAAACTATGTATTCGGGTGGTTGTTACTATTTCAAGCTGGGGGCGTAGCATCTGTACTTCCTGCCCTTGTGGTTCAGTCCCTCAACACCTTTGCAGTTACTAAGAGCACTGGAGGATTAGATCATAGTTGTAAAATAAAGGACTGAAACACCATGGGAGTTGATGTTTAAAGGACTATCTTAGATGGCTGCACCAGGCCATTGGGTTTTAAGCAGAGTTCTCAATTGGCACCGTGGGGGGGAGGGAATTATGCTTAAAAACTCCTGGTACATTATGGTCCTAAAATTCTCATTGCCAGTTGTGCTGTTTGAAAACACAACATGTTAAATGAGGGTACAGATAGTATTTAACTTGTCACATTCTCCCTGCTCTCTTACTTGGAACAAGCTCTCATTGGCCTTACGTGGATTTATTTTCCTGTTGTTTCATTGACTTGTCTTGGATATTTTTTTTTAAAGTTAGGTAATTATAATAAGGGTCTTTGAGTTTTAGCTGGTCTTTGCCTCAGAATTTAAAAAATCACCCCTGATTTTGAGTCACCTTTAATCTTTTTTTTTTATGCGATTTTATTGAAGCTGGAATGGTTACTGGAATATGAGGTTTGCCCTTTTGTAACTGGTGAATATAGAATTAGGTTGTATTCCTGAGTCTAGAAAAAGCAGGCAGGACACTTGGCCAGATCCAGATGAAAGGATGAAAGATTTTGCCCTTCATCTACCCTAAATAATACTTTAAGGTCATAGATCTCCGTCATTATCCAGCCTCACCCCTGGAGAACATACCCACAATCCACATAAACATTTTAAGTCCCAGTTCAGCAGGGTGCTTATGCATGTGCTTAATTTTAAATGTAAGTAATTCCATCTCTGCTCATCAAAGCACTGAAGCATGTGCTGTCCTTGAGCGTCAATGGAATTTGATCCAAGTTTAAAAATATTTAGGAGGAGAGGGAGGAAATTTGGTTCTGTCTTAGAACTGCCCATGTATTTATCAGAACTTCTTGGACAATACTACGGTTCTGTTTAACTTTTTTGCCAGCTTTGTCCCTTCCACTAGGTATCCCTGACTTGTAAATGGATTATTCTCACCTTAACTGAGGGACAGAATGCCAGCTGCCAAATAGTATGTACAGAGGTGATACCAGCATATTGCATGGTATTTCAAGGTGTTTGTTTTACAAAATTTGGGGGGGGGGGATAATGCATATGTAATTCCTGACCAGGTCAGTGTAGCTCTGTGGCTGGTCTTGGTGTATTTTTAGTGCGGAGGGCATATGCAATGGCTGTATGTTTATTGCCAAGCTTTTGTTACCTGCAATACATTTATGCCCAGTTTCTCAATGGAGTTGATAAGTGTACTGTTTTTTTTTAAACATATATGAAATAACAGCAAAGCACTAGATTATAAACAGAGATTCAGCTTCTGGAATAATATTTGTCTTCATTTGCAGAATGCTTTGAGAGCTGTAGAGGAAAAATGCTGTGTGAGAGCAAGTGATAGCTATATCCCCATTTTATAGGTCAGGAAATGGAGCTATGGGGGGAAGTGACTTGATGAGTCCCAGAGCTGGGTTTTTAACACTGTTCTTGTGACTCCTAGTGCAATTGCCTACCCACTGTTCCATCTGCTTCTTCAGTATAATTTGAAGACAGTCTAGTCCAATAAATAATGAAATTCAGTGCATTACAAATGCTGCAAAAGTGACTTCATAAAGCCAAAAAAGTTTAAAGCGCAGCTACATATCTTAAAAGACTTCATGAGGGTGAAAACATGACACCAGTTATGATAAATATGCATTTAACTTGTGTACACACTTCATTTTGTGTTGCAAACAGCAGCTTAAAATAATACAATTTCGTACATGTACTGCAGAGTTCACTTTGACCTGCCTGGCATTTTCAGTTGCTGTACCCAGGCATGTGGTCTAGGCATCATTTTAGAAATTAAATCTTTTAGTCCCTACTTCTTGAGGGTCAATTTCTCACTGCACAATGTTTGCTGGATTTTTTTTGGGACGTATTAAAAAATTTTCTTATATACACTTTAAGTTGAAGCCTAGTAGCATATTGAGCAAAACCGTATTTTCTATTTTGTTTAAGTTATGGGGAATGATGAGTCATCTTTGTTAAAAAAACAACAAATAGGGCTTATTTATTACATGCTCATTAGGAAGTTTTCCCCAGGTCATGTTCTCATAGGGTTATTATTACTCCATTGCTATAGTTCAGTTTTTAGCTCATCAGTGACACAAGTTTAGATTCATTTTAATTTAATTATGGTGAATTTCAGCAAACGTATGATGATTTCAGGATTAATGTGGTATGGTGGGTGGAGGGGAAATAAAGTGAAAATTTCATCATTCATTTAATTTAGCAAACTCCTGTATTTAGAAGTTATCGTTCTAAGTTAACCTTAGTTAACCGAGTTAACCTTTCCAACCAGGAAACCAGTTTGAAGGCTTTCTGGAACAACACTAAGGCTAATGTTAACTCCTTAATGAAGAGCTGTAATATGACCACAAGTCTTCAATGTGCTATAGAGCAAGTCATGTTTGCTCTGATACTAAGAAGAAATAGAGTTGGTAAATTTTGATTTTTTTTAAAGCTGCAATTTACCCTTTTCTTGAATTCTAGATTCACAGCTGTTCAGTGGATGAGGTATAAGAGCTTAATCCATTTTTATAGAATTGTTTCTCCTTTATTGCTTAAGGCTAATGGAGGAAATAGTCTAATTTTGTCTTAGAATTTCTCTATTAAAATTGTTGGTTTGAGTCCATCCGTTCATAGATTTTGACTGATGAAACTGCAGGCTATGGATTCCGGCAGTTATAACTTTATCACTACTCACTACCCAAGAATATTACAGCTTTAAAACAGCCTTAAGCAAAAGGATGTTATTTCTTTGTACTAAATTTGGTTCATGGAAAAAAAAGATCATAACACTGGTAATCCGTACTGCATAGCAAACTCTTCTGAAAAATGTTATTGCACATGTAAAATATGAAAACTTGACTCTGCTGTGTGTTAGGCAATCCTGTAATCTTTTTTTTCTCTCTTGTTAAATTCATTTCTTAAATGCTTGGTTGGAAGACTGTGACAATAGCTCATGAAATTGAGTGTTATTTTTCTTTCTTTTTTTAAATATGTAAAGTGCAGTCTTCTGTATTCATGCATATTGTATATACCTGTATATGTTTTACTGAGCAACTAAATAATAAATATGATGTTAATGGTGGCTATTGTATATTTCATGCCAAGTTTTAAAATTATTTGAATAGAGTCTTTCCTGAGATTCTTGGGATTATTGAGATGATGCAGTTAAGACACTGTGTGAGTGAAATTTTTGTCATGTTGAAGTCAGTAAGTAGTTTTGCAACTGACTTCAGTGGAGCTAGAATTTTCCTCCAGCTTGCTGGATACCTGTTTGCTCTTTTTAGGGTGTAACTTGCTCCCAAGTGGAAACAGGACCAGATAGGGCTGAAGCTGTGTGCTGTTCCCTGCACAGGGTGAATTTCAAATCTTGTTAAGTTTCGTTACACTTGACAAATGTGCAGCTAGTTTTCTTTTGTTCACATACTAAAGTTACCTTTTTATTCTTCAGCAAAATGTCATTGCAATCAATCCTTGTTGCAGTTCTTTAGCCAAATCGTGTGCTTCTATTGCAATTCTAAGGATCTTTGATTCTTTTATATCTGAGTAATATTGGACTCAGGTCAGATATAATTTTTATAATGTTATCTTTCCTGATGTGTCAGGGAGTAGCTCTTTGGCTAGAGCACATTGACAAGCATAGTCTAGACTAGTGTAAACCCATTGTAAAGGTGGCTTGGACAGAGAAAAAGAATATAAATTCCAGTAATATGAGGGTGATGAAATCTTATTTTTCTCTTTTCCAAAGGCTTCCTTGTGGGACCCAAGAACAGAAGTAGGAGCTTTCCAATGCTAAGAGAGGCAGGAGTGTTGAGTCTTTCAAATACAACTTTTTCTCCCAAATATTTATAAGGGTTTTGAGTGAAATTGGTGTAAACAAAATGCAAGACAGACCAGAATTCTAAACATGATGAATAAAAATCCCTTCTCCTCTCAGCTGTTTAGGTTTCAAACACTTTTCTGCTATTGCATTCTTATTAGTCTTCCAGAGAGTTCCTCAGCAATAACAGTAAATATCTGGTTTTTCTCTAATGTGGAAAATAAGCAGAAACCCAAATCATCCTCATAAAGGTTTATTTGGAGTGTGGAACAAATGTTTGCATCTTCTTTACACTCCTAGCAAGTGTTCCCCCCCCATCCTCCCCCCCCCCCCCAAAAGGACAGAACCAAATATTTTTCCTTTGGAAGTACCTGTAAGAGTGAACTTTGGATGATGCTGGAGACGACTGCTCAATTTTCTCTAATTAGCAGCTTAAAAACTCAGATTGCACTTTTCAATGAGCAAGTGTGCCAGGAGGAACCACAGCTCCTTACATTGTTAGTGAACTACTACAACTATGTCTTGCCAGCATCTCTTTGTTCCATTAGGTAACTAGCAACTCGTACGTACAATTATGCTAATGCATTGTAACTAAACTACCAATATAGTGTGTCCCATAAAAGGCCCTCCATATTTTTCACTAGCAGACTTACCTGGTGCTGCGAGGATCTGGTCCAGGGTGGGAGCGGACATGAAGTTTGGAATGGGGGTGCTGAGAGTTGGGAGCAGGCCAAGAGTTGTGTGCAGTCCTTCCTCATGTGTGCTCCCCAGCCTGGCAAGGGGGGGTCATGCAGGCCTACCCCAGTGCTCTCTGGTCTGGGCAGGAGGGGGCCCTGCAGACTGGGCCACAGTGGGCGTCCCAGAGGTGTAGGCATTGTGGGGAGAGGCTGACAGTGCTTCCTGAGGGGATGGGAGGCTGGGGCTTGGCTGGCCAGCTCTGGTAGTGCTCCTGGGAAGGGGGTTATGCAGCAGGGAGAACACTTACCAGTGGCAGGCAAGATGGCAGAGCCTCGCTCCCAGATGGCCACTCCATCGGTGGTGCAGCTGTCTCCGGTGGTCACTCTATAGCAGTGTTTCTCAACCAGTGGTACGAGTACTCTTCGGGGTACTCGAGAGTAGTCTGGGAGTGCCCGTCAACACAACTGAAATTTGGAGAAAACTGAATTTTTGTTTTGTGTCTTACAGGGCTTTATTATTTTTGTACTTTTTACACCCAAAAATTTCATCGCCCGTCCGGCTACAATTAAGTTGTTAAAACAAATGTGTTGCAATGGTAGAAAAAAATTTGTGTGCCTGAAAACTGTAGGTACTGGGGAGACTCAACTTTTTTTGAAAAAGGGGGTACTTATTTTTTTTAAGGGGTACTTTATAAAAAAAAGGTTGAGAAACACTACTCTACAGCATAGCTGTCCCCTGCACTCGCTGCCCCAGTGGTGAGTATGAGGATTGCATCCCTCTTCTCTTTCCTTCTCCCTTTCCATGTGAAGGAAAGCAATAAAATTCCAGCACATCCCTGGCACAACCTAGCCCTGGCACAACCTAGCCCTGATTTTGCTTTAAGTGATGGTAAGAGGAAGCTGCATTCCAAATGTCCTACTTCTTACTGTTTAGGAGTTTTTGAACAAACAGATGCTCAGAGATCTCTAATATATATATAGACAATCACGTCTGACTTTTTTTTAAAACCAAAGTACAATTGAAAGTGCAAACTCTCTGCTTAGCTAGAACTAAAAAATCAGCAATTGTTTTGAGACCCTATTCAAGCCGATGTAGTGAGAATGCTTTAAGTCCTTTTAAAATTTTGCATGAATCATTTATATGGCTAAAAAACAGGGTTTCATACATACATATCATTTACTTGCAAAGATATGTGATCAGTCCTCATTGAATTGGTTACGTCTGGTGAGGGGAATTTTTAGTCGTATCTGTGAAAACCCTACTATTTTTACAGTACTATATCTTGTTAAATATGGTCATTATGCTCTGATCTCAAAATCTTGCTACTTTTTAGTTTTTGAAACTAAAAAGTAGCAAGATTTTAAGATGTAAATTCTCTATGCACTCATACTTCTTGCCATGAAAAGTACAGTATGAGTACCGGACTGAAAGTCCAGGGAAAACATGCAAAGTGCTGAGACAAAAATACCTTTTACTTTGATTGTTTGATTAAGATTTCAGTTAATGTGGCTGCAAATGAACCAGAAATTTACAATCTTGAGAGGGCACTCTAGGAAAAAGGTCCTGGATTCCCTGAATTTCTTTCCTGAGGCCATGTCTTCACTTGCTGCACCAGAGACTGATCTCCAGCTGTTTGATTTTAGTGGGTCTAGTTAAGACCCACTAACTTGAATGTTGAGGGTGGCTCTGGTTGGTACCAGTACTCCTCTGTAAAGATAGCACTAAGCTCAGCTTAAGACTGTGGTCACCAACCCATTGATTATGATCGACTGGTTGATCACGAGGCCTCGACCAGTAGATTGCAAGGCGTTCTGGGCCCTCTATTTCCCCCCACCCCCAAGAAGCCCCACCACCTACCTCCAGCGACAATGGAGGTAGTGGAGGCTTCCCATTGGGTGGATGGAAGTCCTGAGCTGTGTGTCACTTCCGGGAGTTCTGGAAATGCACTGGCTGGTTCCTTTTCTCAGGTCTGTGGCGTGCCAGGAGTTACCAGGGGAGTCCCCAGAGGTGCGCACTGGGACTTCCCTTCTCTGCAGGAGAGGGGGAGTCGGCCCCGAAGTGGGCCTGTGTGCAAGCTTCCCTGCTCCGCGGGAGTGAGGAGTCAGCCCCAGAGGGGGCGTGTGCGTGGGCTTCCCTGCTTGGTAGGAGGCTCACGTCGGCCCCAGAGGAGGTGCGTGACGGGGCTTCCTTCCTTTGCGTGAGGTGGGAGTCGGGCCTGGAGGGGGCGCATGACGGGGGCTTCCCTCTTCTGGGGCGGGAGAGGAGTCCTGGGAGGAGGCAGGTGCAGGGGATTCTGTCCTCACTGGTACCTTGTCCCCTGCTGCAGAACCCTGTTTCCTCTCCCCTACCCCCAGCTGCAGAACCCGGTTCCCTCTCCCCTGCCCCCAGCTGCAGAACCCGGTCCCCACTGGCACCCTGTCCCCTGCTCCAGCACCCACTAGCACCCTTCCCCGGTACCATGTCCCCTGCTCCCACCAGCACAGTTGGGGCCACATTAGTGAGGCTTTTTTGGAGGAGTTATTTTTTTGCATCTCACTTGTGTGGCCCCAACTGACTTTTGTGGGTCAGTGACCCCTGACTCAAAACAGGTTCCCTGCCCTTCTCATAAATAAAGACAATGCAGAAACTTTTTGTGTTTGACATAGTATTGTATTTAAAAACGAAGCCTGGCCAACAAACCCCCAATTGTGGCCAAGCTCCCATCTGGCCATAGCATCATAACACTCCTGCACCCCCTTTTCCCCAGGCCCTAGATCTGAGCCTATCATACACTGGAACCTCTTTCCCTGAGCCCCTCACATACCCCAACCCAAATTCCTGCACCCTCGCATCCACAAACCAGTGGCTTGCTTAGTACTCCAATCCTCCATCTGACCACAACTCTGCCCAGCCTAGATCCTCCTCCCTGAGCGTCCCCTTCTCCACCTCTTCCTGGTCCAGATTTCCTCCCAGAGCTTGCACCTCTCACCCCTTCCCACCCCCAAATCCCTCATTCCCACCCCAGAACCTACACATCCTGTCTCAACACAGCGAGGGTACAGCTAGACTGCAGGAGTTTTCCAGGATTCCAGTTATCTCAGAAAAACTCTTCTGCATCCAGGGATGTGTTTTGTTCTTCTGCTTTTTTTACTGGAAGAGCGAACATGCTCTTTCAGTCACCCCTATATTCCTCTTTCCACAAGGAATAAGGGGGCTTCCGAAAGAAGGGGTTTTTCTGACATTTGGTCCAGTCTAGACAGGCCAAATGTTGGAAAAAACCTCTTCCTACAGAAGAACTGAAGGAAAAAAATAGCGCAGCAGTATAAGGGTTGGGGATAGCAAGTGATGGAGAGGAGGATAATAGAGAGGGTGGGGTGGGGCATTAGATCTTGGCTTGTTCTGTCATTTAAAAAGTGATCTTTGATGCAAAAAGGTTGGAGACCACTGGCTTAAGGTAAGCCAACTCTAGCGATGTATTTCACATAGCTGGAGTTTCATACCTTAGCCTGACCTTCTAGGTCTAGTGCATATCTGGCCTGAGAGATGAAATGAACGCAGGAAGAAATATCATTTTGGCTGCTTACATTTTCTCTACAGAACCAGATTAAAAGGGTGGATCTGCTGAGCTGCTCCTACAGGCAGCCTGCTTTTTTTCTCAGATGAGTCCTTGTTCTGTATCAGGGATAGGCAGCCGCAAAGCATGGATGGGTTGCATAGGTGGCCCTCCTTCGTCTCAATGGGCCACAGCAGCCTGTGGCCCATTGGGGCTCCACCTGCAAATTCCCTGCCTGTCCCCCTCCCTCATGTCTCATGGACTGGAGCCCTGCAGCCCCACACTTCAGGCGATTCATGGAGGAGGCATAGGAAGTGTGGGGCTCCAGTGCCCCAGTGCACAAGAGGTATGCAGGTAAGGAGGGCAGCCAGGGTATTCGTGCCCTGGAGGAGGAGCCCCAGGGGGCTGTATACAGGCCAGACATCGCCCACCACTGCTATATATAGTCATAGGTTCTCAGACTAGTGGGACTTGTCCACATGGAGGAAGGTTTAACCTGCAGTTTTGAATTAATCTACTTTGAACATGTTTGTGTGCACACACGTATTTCTGACTCTGCATCTATTACGAATTCCAAAGTCCTCTTTCAAGGTGAACTAACTTTGCTGTGAAGTGACTATGGTCAGTTGTGTGTATGCACTCAGTGCTGCTGCATACTGCTGTGGCAGTCTTCCGAAAGCTATTCCACATTGCTCTGCGGGCAACTGCTATGGACCTGACTGTTTACCTTGACCTGCCCTGCTCAGGGGCAAGTTGACAGATTGGTCTCTCCCCATTGGTAAGCTCTTGCTCTCTCAGGTTTTGTCCATTTGCCCCTGGCTTCCGCTTTCTTGCAATACCTGCAGAGATATTCCAGAGGCCCTACAGTAACATGCCTCCAGAAGCCAGGTGGTGCCTTGCTCTCACACTGGATCTCAGTGCGATGTGGGGAGAAATGTCAGTGCAGGATGCTCTTGTGATCAGCTACCCACATAAAAGGCTTTTTTTGTGCATAGTGCTAGGGAGATGCTTTGCACAGTGCCAGGTAAAGAGAAGACAACTAGGGAGCACCTACAGTAAAACAAGAAATAACAGGAAAAAACAGTTGGTAAGGGACATGTAATCTGTTTGTTTGCTTAGGGTCTGACAAGATTTTGTAAAGTGCATCGCTACCCCCACCTCTTACTGCTTCTCCCCCTCTCCCTGAGAAGGGGCAGCAAGAGTATTCAGGGGAGGAGTCCCAGGAGGCCAGGGACCATACATGGAGGGTCCTGTTCTGCAGAATGCTCTGCTCTAACGATGTTAAGAAGCGGGTAATTGGCTGATCGTGTAGTCAATACAATTTGTACCCACTACACAATTAGTTGGTAAGGGGAGGAACTCTTTTCCAGCTTGCGCCAAGTCCAGGACCTACCCCCACTGTAGCTCTGTAGTTTAAATGTAGTAGGAGCTGGGAGAGGAGGCAGCCTGGCTCTTACTATATTTAAATTGCAGAGCTGCAGTGGAGGTAGCTCCCGGGGCCTGCATGAGCTGGGACTGAGCATACGCCGGCTGTGGAATCACTGCCGCTCTTTCTCCCCTGCCGCCGCGTGCTGTGGAGATGGTGCTGGGGGGAACTGGCAGCAAGGGGGAGGGGAGCAAGTTGTTAAGCAGTCACCTGATAACCCTTGGCAGAGTGCTTAATAATAAAAGCCTTTTTCAGATCTCATTCAAAGGAGTCAGCTGCACATTTTACACACAAACAATTCTGTGCCGATTCATGAGATGCAGTAGGCATGGCTATCCCATTACACTTTCCTTGCCAATGACACCTGCACGATACAAAAATCTTCCAACACCCGTTCTGAGCTAACAGCTAGATGTACAGCGGCACTTTTTTTGGCCTGAGCCCCAAAATAAGACCAATAGGCATGGTACTATGATGGTTTGGGCCACAGAGATCCCCTTGAGACTGTCACTTGAAGGGCGGATCCTACCACTCATCCCACCTATCCACATGCTGGCGTGCCACACCACTGTGTCCTGCTGAGCCAGACTCTCTGGTTTCCCCCAGTAAAGGCCCAGACAGAACCATTCTATTCATAGCTTGGTTTAGGGCTGCTGCCCCAGAACCCATGCTTTGGAAGGCCCCATGGCAGTTGTTTCAACCGTCCTGTCAACAGGACTGTCCCCTGTGTTAGCTGTGGAGGATTAGCATGGGTCCTGCTGTGAGGTGGCAGCCATGAGAAGCAGAGTGACCCAGCAGCCTGTTTTGCTGTGGCATCATCTCCTAGCCAGATTGCTCCATTTCACCATGACGGCCCCATGGTAATACCCCAGGTCACATCTCTCAAGGAAAGGGGCTTCGGACAAGAAGTGGGAGCAGGCAATGGAGTAGGGTGGAGCTTGGGGAAAAAGGTGAAGTGGCAGGGGTGTGAAGATGTTGGGGCTTGGGTTGTGTGTGTATGTGGGGGGGGTTGTCCTAGACCCTGTGTCCCCTTAAGAATGCTGCAGGGTCTAGAGTTGGGGTACAGACACCGCTCATAGCAGAGCAACACACACACTGAGAACAGCTCAGCTCTGGGAAGGCTCAGTCAGAGCACCCTAGTACACAGTCTGATGGGATTAAAACCCAGATAAAGCCATCTTACTCTGCTTAGAAGTTTTACACAGAACAAGCTTGTAATATTTGCCCTCTTTATTCTTGAGAGATAGGCGCAGCTATTGTGTCCCCACCATAAAAATTATTTACAATGAGTTTAAGAAATGAAAGTGATTTTATTAAGTATAAAAATAGGATTTAAGTGGTGTTCGACAGATCAAAGTAAGTTACTAAACTAAAACAAAAAATACCAGGTAAGCCTAATAAAATAAGAGAAGTTGTTACATATTGTAATTTCTCACCCTGGTTCTTATTTCAGGTGAAGTCCTTCTCCAGACAGAACTGATCTTTTACTGATGTGGGTCCAGCAGCTCCTTTTCATTTTGGTTCTTAGAGTTCTTTTGTTTCTAGCTGTTTTTATGTATTCTCTGGGGGAAGGGCTGTTTGTGTTTGCTTCGCATTGCTTGAACAGGTTGAACTTCTCTAGTCAAGTACTCTCTGGTCTGGTAATATCCATGGTCCAGAATGATTTTAGTAAGCTGGATGTCTATTGATCCTGGGCATGGCCAAGTTTCTCATGGTCCCATAAAGTTTGCTTACAGCAACCAGTCCTGGTTCCCAGTGTTATTTGCTGTTATTTAGCTTTAATTTACCTCTCAATGTCTTCTAACAGCCCAGCAAGCAGGGGAATGTTGGTAATACTGCCAGACACTATTGACTTCCTGTGGTCCAGCAAATTTTCTGGTTCAGCACTGGTCAGGTCTTGAGAGTGCCAGACTAGAGAGGTGCAACCTGTATATAGAATTCCCTAGGCCGGAGGTAGGCAAAAGGACCTCCGCAGCCGGATCTGGCCTACCAAGTGGATTGATCCGGGCCACAGAGGCCCTGCTGCTCCCCCACCCCCAGGCCAATCAAAGTGCCATATGCTCACACAGGGCAGGAGCAGGGTGAAGGAAGCTTCACACAGCTCCCCTGCCCCCAGGCCAATCAGGACTTGGGGGCGGGGAGCATGTGATGTCTCTTTCCGCCCTGCAAGCAGCGCTTGGCACTTTGAAATGCCGCAAGCTTCTCGCAGGGCAGGGGTAGAGCAGGAAGAGGCTTTGTGCACTCCCCCTATCCCCAGGCCAATCAGGGCCTCGGGGTGAGGGAGTGTGTGAAGCCTCTTCCTGCCCTGCCAGGGGCATGGGTGCCTAGTGGGGAGGGGGCAAAGGGGCTCCCTCACCCCGAGACCAATTGTGGTCTGGGAGTGGAGAAGCCCAGAAGCATTCTGGCCCCGCCCCTTCTGGGGCCTGCCCCTTCTGAACCAACCAAAAAATTTTTGAAGTGGCCCCCAGCCAAAAATTATTGCCCACCCCTGTCCTAGGATGTGAAATCTTTGTTAAATTTTTCATCCCATGTGGAAAAGTACAAGATAGATTCCACCACTAGGTAGCATAGTCACATGTCTTTGTAGGACCAGCTATAGACCACACTTACTGGAAAAACAAGATTATTAACCTGCCATTATCTTCAGTACTGGGCCATTAAGTTCTCCGCGTACTGCTAATGATCTTCACTAGTACATACAGAATAAACAGGTTTGCACTACATATTTATAATTTCAAATACAGGAATGGTAAATGCACACAAATAGAATATAAACATTCAATGAATCACAACTTTTTAGTGACAGGCTACATGCATATATTCAAAATATACTTCCATAAAAATATGGGGGTGTAGCATCACAGGCATCCTGAACAGTATTGCCGGACTTTGCATTTGGCTTGGTTGCCTTGCTGGCTACTCAAACTGCAGAGCTAGTCTCTGCATCACACCTTCCTACCCATAGTAAGACTTCCTCTCTTGCTCTCTCCTCCACCCCCGGATACTTCCAAGATAGATCGCCTGTAAACAGCACTATCTCCCTTTCAAATGGACAAAGGCATGCTCTGCAAATACTGAGGCGGTAGTTACAGTTCTTTTCTTCCATCCCAGTGTTCCCAACCTGTAATCTGTGGACCCCTGATAGTCTGCGATGGCGCTGTAGGGAGTCCGCAGAAAGTTTAGGAAAAGAAGTGTCAGGATCAGGCCCAGCGCCAGGCTGGGACTTTCTGCCCGGCGATTCTCATCCGGGGCTCGCCATTAGCGACTGGATACACACACACTGCCTCCTGTCCTCGGGATGGGATCTTGATACTCCAGGAGGCATGATCTGTCCTCCCGCCACCAGCTGTGCTGCCAGTTACGCTCCAGCCCTCTCCCCCCTCCCAGTGCCGCAGTGGGCTCGAACCTTCCTTTTCTTTTCCATTTCTGTTTTTTCTCCCCCAGGGCTTTGTGCCTGGACAAGGGCAGAGTGTTGGGGCAGGAGCTGCCTTTTGCCACGAGAGCCCCCTCACCATGGATGGGCAGGGGACAGAGGGGCCGAGAGCTGAAGAAACAGCATGGGTCAAGGGATGTGCTGGCTACTGCTTCCTGCCGCTCCACTTAAGGGCTCCTTTAAATTTTTAACAGATTGAAAAGGCTGGGAACCACTGTTCTATCCAAACTGCTTGTGAATGGCTTCATTTGCCAGGTGGTCAGCCCTGGTCTCCCAGGAAAACTGGAGTGGTGTCCATGCCGTTAATGGCCATGGTATTTCTGGGACAGTCTTCATTAATTTAAATGCCATTGCATGCCCAAAGGTCCTAGTATCAGCTGCTGTTCCAGGCCAGCGTGTATTTCTCTAAACCTGTCACGTTGGGCAACCTTCTTAGAGCACCTTATTCTGAACCCTGATTACAGGAGGAAGGCAAATAATAGGCATATGGGTTCCCACCCATTTGCCCCATACTGTTTGTGACTCCTGTGGGTACGAGATCATCAATAACTTGAATGTTACCAGGCTTTGTAATGTGGTGCAGCAGTACCTTTTCCAATGGCCTTAAATCCATGCATGCCAATGGCTCTAGAGGTCAGTCTCCTCACTCTGAATTTGTTCTCTTTGGCCCTGTAGCATTTAGGCCTGGCCAGCTTCTGGGTGGCACTTGCAGCCTGATTGTCCAGGGGGATAGGACATCACATGCTGGTATGCAGCACCTCATGGGTAATCTGGCACTTCCACCAGAGGTTGGACAGATCAGATCTATTAGAGTGGCGGCATTTTTGCATCTTTATGATTTGGAAAGACCCTATTTTTGAGACTGCAGCTAAAAATCCATAACTCCAAGTAATGACCACTGATTTATTAAGGGTTCAGCACAATGCTCAAGTTCTGGATGGAGGGAGAGAAGACAGTCAACACTAGTCTAGGTCACTTGCTCTGTGTTTGTCAGGTCAGCTGAGAAAAAGCAGAATCTCACTAAAATGAGGTGCTGTAGCTGAAACATAGCTTTCCTGAGTAAAACTAATTACAGCAAAGTTGCTGCCCACAATGCCCTCCAGAACAATCCAAGATGGATACCCCATATTAGAGCACTGTAAGATTTAATATTTTCTTTTTCAGTCACTGAATTAGGGTTGCATATTTTTTGGACTATAACATGGGCTAGTTTAATTGCTCTCATTTTTATTTGCACCTGTATTGGAATCAGACTCTTTCTCTTGTTGCTATTTTCTAGGTTGTTTATGCTGTTTATGCTTGGTGGGTGAGCATGAGCCTGAGGCAATGGCCTATTGAAAATAAACTGTTTGTTTTGTAGCTAGAAAATTTCAGCTTTCCTCCTACCATATTGGTAGCTTTGAGCTCCTTTCCGGACCTCATTTCTGGGAAAGATGTCTGCATGATGGCACCTTATTGCTACCTGGCTCGCTCCTGTTTTGCCTATCATACAGATATTTGAGAGAGACTGGTCTTGGGTTGCCAGATGGTTTCAACAAAAATACCGGACACCCTTGACATTACCTCACAATCTACATTACATCTTAGCTAGAAAATACCCGACATTTCTATTTTCTCAATTTGTTTCTTGAACAGAAAGCTCAAATACTGGACTGTCCGGTTCAAAACTGGACACCTGGCAACCCTAGATTGATCTGGTTTTAAACAACATGGGTTACCTCAATCTGTGCCCTGCCACCTCAGTCTTTGGGATTTGCAATGGCTTTCATCCCAAAAGAAGCATTTCTTGATTTTTACTGGGTTTTCTACTAATTTTATTACTGGGGGTCATGGAGCTCATGTGAAGAATGGTGACGTCTTTACAGCTCCATCAAGGGCTTTCTCTCTATGACCCTCAGTGAGTTTGTCTGATGAAGCAAAGAATACAAAGAGGTCTTTGCCAGTAGGAAAAGTTTAGGTGCCATAGGCTCTGTTGCAGCCTGCTTCATTTACCTTTTTCCTCTTTTTTTGGTAGGTGCTTTTTATGAGCTTTGTTTGTTTCATGGTAAGTAACCCAGATGTATGTAACTCTTCTAGCAGGCCAATGCTATGGCTGCCACATGACAGCTAGAACTTCTTGTACTGTATCTAAAGGCTTCTCTTTATTGGTACCAACTATAAACTCTTAACAGCTGCTGCTCCTCTGCCTTGAGATGTTAATGGTGATCATCTCCTTTCTGTTTCTGGGTCTGAGAAGCTGGGAGTTGCTTTTCATCCCAGGGCAAGGTTAATGGTTGAACATTACAGATAGCTTTTGATAGATTCAAGATTTCCCCAGTCACTGTTGTGCTTAGCTACCACCCTGGACATTTATGCTCTTCTGCCAACCTGGGCTGTGGCCTGGGGTCCCTGGGCATGAGTTTCTGGTTTGCACAGGAGTTTAATGAAGAAATCATTTGGCTGTTTAGGAAAAACCAACAGCTGGTTCTAGAGCTTTTATCAGTCTTACCTCCTGCTTATTGCTCCCCCATTTTGATTCTGTGGTAAGGTTTGAAACCTGACAGTAATCTTACCTGTTTTCCCAAGCCATTTAACTGATTTAAGGATGCCCTTTGAGCTACTTTCTGCACAAGGCTTTGGATTGTGTTGTAATAGAAGACGTGTACTAGAACAGATTGTGTTGTACTAGAACACTCAGAGACCTATCGGTGTGACAGTCACCTGGTAATACACTCGCAACCAGTAAAACATGTAGCTGTGCGTGTGCATGTGGGCGCACACTCAACATGCCTGTTTCTTCAAGGAGCCTATTGTGAGTGTGGCAAAAAAGGCCTTAGTATTGTGAATGTTATTTTGGGGCAGTAGTGTTTAGGTCTGACATCTCAGGGGAGGGGACCCTTATGTCTGAAAGTCTTTGGATTTTGAAACATGCACATCATACCCAGCATGGCATAAGAAAGAACAGAAGATCTTAATACTGTGGTTTTTACCTTAGCACAGGGGTGGGCAAAAGGGCCTCTGCAGGCCAGATCTGGCCCACCAAGCGGGTTGATCCGGCCAGTGGAGGCTCTGCCACTCCCCTGCCATCTGGCCAATTAGGGCTGGGGAGTGGGGGAAGCGTATGAAGTTTCCTCTGCTCTGCCCCCGCCCCATGAGGTGTGTGCAGTACTAAGAAGCATAAGGTTACCAGGTGGCTTCAAAAAAAATTCCGGGCACGCTTGATCTTAGGTTGGGTGGGGGGACTGGTTGGGAAGGGGAGCGGGGCTGACTGGGGGGAGGGAAGTGGGGGGGAGATTGAATCAGCCAGCAGGGAGCAGGACTGACTGGGGCACACTCAGATCCCGGGACACTGCCCATCCCGTGCACTGTCCCGGCGAAGCACAAGCGAGTCTGGCCCCAGGGATTCCTTCCTGCACCAGCCCCGCACGCCTCTCGCATAGTTGCACACTGCCTGGCTGGTAGGTGTGCTCACACAGCGTGAGCGTGTCCACCAGCCAGGCAGTGTGCACTTACGTCCTGACACTCCTAATAATAATAAACTTACCTAATTAGAAAATACCGGACACTTTAAATGTCCGGTATTTTCTCCATTTGTTTCCCGGACAGAATCCTCAAATTCTGGATGGTCTGGTTCAAAACCGGACACCTGGCAGCCCTATAGAAGCACTATGCACTCCTGGCAGGGTGGGAGGAAACTTCGCGAGCTCCCCTGCTCCCAAGCCCTGATTGGCCTGAGGGCAGAAGAGGGAGCGTGCAAAGTTTCCTCCCACGCCAAGGGCATGGGTGCCTAGGAAGAACCTCTGGGGGGAGGGACCAAAGGTACTCCTCCAACCCCAGACCAATCATGGTCTGTGAGTGGGGAAGCAGGGAAGTATCCTGGCCCCATCCCTTCTGCTTGAGGTCCTGCTACTCCCGGTGCGGCCTGGGGCCACTTAAAAAATTTCTGAAGTGGCCCCCAGCAAAAAATTATTGTCCACCCCTGCCCTAGCATGTGTGACTTCTTTTCAGACTGTTGTGTTCCTAGGCTCCTATGCATGGTGGTGGATTTTTGAGACTAGCACTGATTCTGTGTTAGCATGGATGGGGTTTAGGACACAACTTTCTCTAGCAAACTACAGAAAATAAATGCAGCAATGGAAAGTTGAGCTAAAGGCATTGTTTTGGCAGCAGAACTTGTGCATTTGTTAAAGATGGAATCATGGCTATATTCTGTTAATTTACGTGCGTCTGTGTGTGTGATAGTATAATAAAACGTCATCAGGTGTTTCAAATTCTTCAGGTGTGTGGCTTGGAGGCAGTCAGCTCCCTGCTGGGAGAACACAGTTCATGATCTCCAACAGTCATTGCTTTATGGCCAGTGCACATTGCGTATATTTTCTTTATGAAATATGTGAAAACTATTTGTGCAGACATTATGATGTGTCTCTCCAGGCCTCTAGATGCACAGCACCTCTGACGTGGCTGGTTTATCTAGTCCTCACCTTACTTGTGTTGCTGAGAGGGTGCCAGAGTTAACTAATTAGGCTGTAGAAATTAGAGATGGAAAACACCTGAAACACATCATTTAGTTCATCCCCTGACTAGTGCAGGACTCTTTCCTGAAGCCTAGTTTTCCATCACTCCATCTAGCATAGTTAAAACTGATCCGAGAAAATGGGGTCCACACCCTCCCTGGAGGCTTTGTCACAAAAGTGCAGTGGGGCACAATTTGTAAATGTAATAAATGTGAAAAGGCTTTATATTTTCATTGGCTTTCCTGAGGCATTCTGTATAGATTATCCTCTTGAGTTGGGCAGCATTTTTCCTAACACCTACTGAGACATACATATTTCAGACAGCAGTCATTTGTCTATCCAAATAGGTCTTGTTCAGCAATTCCAAAGCACACCTCCTTTTCCGGAGGGCAGGAGAACAATTTTAGGATTGAAAATGTGCCCTGACCATAGCCTTGCCTTGGGAGCCTGTGTGTTTTAGTGAACTGAAGGAAAGGTTGGAGACAGAAATTCCTGAATTATAAACTCACCTTTGACGCTTACTTGCTACACGGCTTGTAGCCCATCATTTAATCTGTGTGCGTCTTAGAACAGTGCAACTGTGAAAGTGGGGTAGCAGGGAGGTTGTGAGGCTCAGTTAATGTTTGCAAAGGACTTCCAACGGGGCAAGAGTTGTTATTAACCCCTACACACACATTCTATTTAAACATGATGTAAAGTTTTCAAACAATAATAAAAAAAACCTCACCCTGCATTTTTCTTTCTGATCAAGGGTAGACTCAGTTCTGAAGTGTAGCTCTGCTGACAGAAGGACCCCATCTTCTGTTGAAAAAATCCTTGGAGATGTATAATGCATTGGCATTAACTGGCAGGGAGGTGGGAACTTTTCTCAATTTCCTTTTATCCTCTATAAAATGCCCCCCCCTTCCACTCCCCTTTTCTCAGTATAAAGCTGGAATTCTTCCAGACCCTGCACTGGGCTTGCAAGAAAACTTTACTGTGTAAATTTGCTCTTTGTGTTGGGAGTCCTTTGTTTAAACAGCATTGTGAGTTTGCTGGGGAGGGATGGAAAGAGGGGGAGCTGGCAGAGAAGAATTTGAAAAGCCCTGACCCCTGATGAATAAAATCCAGCACATTAACACATTCTTCAATAAATTCATGATTGCAGATAAGGTGGGAGTCCCCGGGGTTGGGCTTTTCATTAACCCCCTGCTGGCTAACCCAAACACATTGCAGTGTTTTGTTAGTTCACTAGGACAAGCAGAGAGCCCTTTTGTGGCTAAGAGGTTTGAGTGTGCATGGAGAGATCTCATATAGGGAGCCAGGTTACAAAATGGGACTCTCTATTTCAGAACAAACTCCTTTTGGTTAGTTTGATGAGATTACAAAAGGGAAAAGGCTTTAACAAGGGGCTTATTGAAGCTAAGTAACTGTTTCTGAATACAGTAAGAGCCAGGGCAAAAAACATATGACTGTCAAGTAAATAGAAGTCTATGAAGGGTGGCTAAAACACCAAGACTAGACATGTTCAGATTGGTTGCTATGATGCTCCCCGGGAAAATCTGTGATGAAGTGAATATGGTTTGGAGCTTCTGCCCATAACTGGAGGATGGTGTTAGGACGGGAACCCAGATGTGTGGTCCTTTGTCCCAAAGATGGGTACATGTATTTTTTGATGTAACCTTTATCCCAAGTAACAGATATCAGAATTCCGCCATCTGTCTGAGAAACAGGTGAAAATATTTACACTTTCCATTGAATATAATTGAATGTACGAAACACATAATGCCACTGTGATGAGATGTCGTTTTATTGGTTTCAACTCTTGCTATTTCTCATTTGATTAACTGGTATTCCACACCACCTCTCAGAGGAAAGGCCACTGTGGAACTATTGTGCTGCTATAGAACTTTCATCTAAAGGAGTCAGCCTCATACTATGGACTTGTGACTGGACTTTGTATTCTAGAACCCTTTACTTGCAAAATGTGCTGGATGCCCCCTTGCCCACCTAGGTACTATGGTAACACAAATAATAATAATAATAATAATAATGGCCAAGCACACAGCATCTTTGGGCACAACTGGATGTATGGTGGATTGGGAAGCATGAGCTCAAGTTTCACTTTTTCTATTGCTTGCTGTTAATAATTTTGTGCCATTCATGTCCCTTATTGGTCTGAGATCTTGTACCTCCCTGAGAGTTTACATATTTGGAAATAGACTCCAGATCCGCAGCAGGACAGAGCCTAGCCTTGGCTACAATATTCCCCAGAGAATCTGCCAAATCCTACTATTTAGCTGTGCTACATGTAAACAGGGCTAGTCATGCAAATACAACCCCATTTCAATATACAATGAAGCATTCGCTAGTGGTGATTCACTGAGGATAATAGCCCTCTCCTGTTACCAGCTGTTGTAATTAATTCGTTAGCTCACATGGCAGAGGTCTGTGCTGTAGTGTGGAAGGCCTCAGATTGCCTGGGCATCCTGAGTGATGGCATCTTCTAACTTTACAGCACTTGAATTTCCAACCTTAGTATTCTGTTAGCATAACTGTTTGGTAAGTAATTTAATTTACATATAAAATATTAAATTCCTAATAATCCCTCAAAATTCTATTATTAAATATGTGGTAGATGGCGAAAAACCATCTCCCATTCAAAAGAGGGTCTCTGAACACTCAGGGTACAGAGCCTCTGTCATGGATCCTACTTGTATTTGATCAGACCACTCTGGTGGCAAGAAAATACTGCATATTTTGTTGAGCCTTCTGTGGGGCGGGGCCATACAGTGAACTCCCAGCAGCCTCTGGTGCTTTGGTTTTATTAATCCCCTCCCTTCCCCATCCCTCCGTGTCCGGACAGCTCTGTGAGAACCAAGGCTGTTTCTTTCACAGGAGCTAACCCAATCCTAGACAGGAGAGACGCAGGATTGTGGGGCTAGTAGGAAGGACTGGATTGCTTGGGGACATCATCTGGTTGAGTATTGAGGGTCTGATAGTTGCAGGGCTTCTCTATAATCATCCTTTTGGTGAGAGGGTTACTTCGGGCTTTGCATATTTTTTTGTTTGCTCTGCTTTCCTGGCTGGTTTGCCCTCCTCTCTGGAGAAGGCACAGTGGAAGACTTCAGCCACTGACATTTTCAAGGTTTTTCCCATCTGACAATGTCCTCTGTGGCCTTCGTTGCAGAACTGCCTTTGGGCACTAGCCTTCTCCTTCTCTGTCAGTTTTGTAACTGTCCATGGTTAATAGAGATGCAAAGTGACCATGTGTTATATTTATAATTAAATCAAATCGTTTTAATTGATGAACCCACAAGGTTTCTGTTGTGGATGTACTGAGATTAGGAGTTATAATGCCAGGTTCCCTAATTAACTACTGCAGTACCATCTTCTCAGGGCTCTGTTCTTTCCATGCATGGTGCATTGCCACCCTAAATAACACCAGAGGCTTGCCCAGCTTTGTGTGAATAACCTCCTAGATGTATTTGCCCTGTAAACTTGATACACTCTTATCAACTTCCTTTCTTACCATCAAGGGTAAAAGGCAATCCATTGTGGTGAGAGATTGCTGCTCTCTAAGTGCAATTTATTATTTTACCTTTGCTGCATCTTGCAGACATGGAACCAAGTGAAGGGAACAAACTGAGTGGTTCCTTGGGATAATGAGAAACAATAAAAGGCACATTCTGCTTGTCAGTTGCTGCATGTCTATATTGTCCTTTTGGGCTGCTTTTTTTCTCTCTCCAAAATATGCAGAATCGCTGCCCCACTGAAGCCTCACTGTCCAAGCCAATGCAATGGATTTAATATTTCACAAGCACGGCTCTGAGGTGCTGACACATTTGACTGAAGGGAACAGTCACAGCTCTTGCCCATGGAAAATCCATCTGTTCCCGTTGTATTCAGTGGCATTTTTTTTCCCATGGGGGAGGGGAAGAGTCACTGTAGCTCAGTTTTTAGTCACCATGCCCCTCCCGCTGTGGGTAATTCTGCAATGCTGTGGACTCAATTAAGGGGGGAGGGGTCAGTCAGGCATATGCCTCTCCCTCTTTACTCGACTTTTTGCTGTGCTGGAAAGGCCTGTTTTCTCCATGCGGAGGTTTCTGTTATTTATTCCCCGTGGCTGTGTTCATGCTCAGCAGAGTGCTGCTGAGCAAGCCCCTTGCAGAGGCCCTGAAGCCTTGCCTTGTGCTGGAGGCATGGGGCCCAGGTGCGGAGACCAGTCACAGTGGGGGGCAAGGGGCTAGAGAAAGGCCCTTTCAGAGGAGGTTCTGGGATTAAATTGAAGGGGGGGGGGTTGGTTTTTTTTAAACTCGCTGTCTGGCAGGATTGTAAAATGCCTGGTCAGACCTGGGAGGAAATGCAGCCATGCCTCCAGCTGCCCGGCTGGAGGGGAGGGGGAAATCTAAAGGTGAGAGGAGCTGGTTGGCCCCAGCCACCCTGCACTTTGTCAGTACTTGGCTGGTGTTTGCTTGTTTAGGCCAAGATATCAGTTTCGGATTGGCCTCCCGAATGAAAACGGGCCGAATGCAGCTCACTGCTGGCTGCTGTACAGCATGGCCAAGGTCTGTTTTGTTTTCTGTCTTGAATGGGCTGGTATTGGAAAGTCATTAACTAATGATAATTGGCCTAGTCCCTGGCTCTGTCGCAGTGGGCCAGGGCACCGGGGCAGGAAATCGCTCCAGTCTGGTGACCTTAGCAGGCCAGCAGTTAACATTTACTGTTCATCCCCAGCCAGACTGACAGGCCCATGTGAAAGTCACCTTCCTCCCTCCCGGGTCAGGATTTAGAAAGAGTAGCTTTTCTCTGTGCCCACTGTCTCAGAGCAACAGAGCATGGTATGGCTGAGACCTGATCCCTTTAGAAATAATATATGGCCCAGGGACAACACAGGTAGCTGTAGGCCTGGCAATTAAGGCATTTTGTCTTAATTTGAGCTGTTAAGAAGTATCCCTTTCCCTGTGATTTATGGCCTCAAAACCAGGCCAAAAGACTTATCCAGGGTCTAATACAGCTTACATGGAATGTTCCCAGTTAGACCCCAGTAGGCCTATTACACAGCATATAACGGGGCTGGCTCAGTCTTTCAGCACTTTAAAAGCTGTTTGTCTTTGATTGGCTGATGCGTATCAAATGCAACCCAGCTTCCCACTGTCTGCTCTGTCAGCCCCCTGGTGCTGCCCTTTGACAGAGAAAGCACCCCCTCCCTGAATTTCTGATTTCACACTGATGCACAAACATTCTTTGGCAATTTGAGCCTATTGTATTAAAGCTAGTTAAATTCCCTATGCATGTGCCTCTCCCAGAATGCAGAGGCAATATTTATTCCAGAAATATCAGTGGCAACAATGCCTGATAGTCCATCATCTCAGGAGACTCCATAACATTAATAGTTCCACTGGACTTAGAGATAGCAGATATGTTCCTTTAATCTGCAAATACATCAAGGTCACTGATACTGTAATACACTAGATCAAAGGCAATCACTGTAACTTTAGAAATACTCCAGTGTGCACTAAGGAGTGACAGCATGAATGTCTGTGTGGTCTAGGCAAGTATTTATACTGTGCTCATGATCTGTGTATTTGAGCACCTCAGCACTAATATTAGGATCATAAGCACGATAAGATAGTTATTTTTGGACTACTGCTTTTTTAATGGTATAGTGCTCCCTCCTTGGCATAATAGACCTTACTGCAATGCTTTGCTACCCCTGGGAGTTCTGTACACTGGGTAAAAGCAGAGCTTCAGAACCCAGATCTGCTGCATTGACCTGGGGAATAGAGCAATGACCTATTTACTAGTGTAGCTGCTGTTTCTGTCTCCTGTGACAAAGCACAGGTCAGAGCAGGACTTCTGGGGAAATCCCTTGAGTTGAGGAACATGGCAGGTGAGAGAGTGTCACAAGCATCCCAACAATGCACACGGTCCAAGGAGTTTGGGATTTACTTTACTATACATATTCCAAACTGATGGACAGGTGGCACAGAGATCTGTGCATGAGGAGGGGTTAAAAGGCAAGGTTTACATGCAAAAATATCTCTATCCACTTTGAACCTGGGCCCCGGGATGCTTTGGCTGGGCTACCAGCAGACAGTGCATAAGACCCATCTCACAATTCTGCCCTTGGTGTTTCTCTCTGAACCAGATCAACTGGGAGGAAAAATATATTCAGAAAAATGGGAGTTAGTTAAAACCAGCTTACTAAATGCCCCCAAAAATCCTCAGTTCCAGAATTGAGAAAAAGGCTATGCTGGTTAAAAAGAAACCTGGTTTAGAGGGTCAGTGAAGGCGGCTATAAAATAGATTACAAATGAGAAAAGGGGGAAATTGAGAGTAAGGGATATAAAGCAGAAGTTAGGAAGTAGAGACAATTGATCAGGGAAGCAAATGGACATAAGGAGATCTCTGTAGTCAATGGAGTTAAGGACAAAGAAGAAGGAATTTAAAAAAATATAGTTGACAATAGTCCTTGTCCATTACTAGGTGGAAATCTAGAATTAGTGCAGAAAAGACAGAAGTGTTGAATAAATATTTCTGTTCTGTGCTTGGGGAAAAATAGATGATATAATCTGGTCATAGGATGATGATAATATTAGTCTTTCCATTCCAGTAGAACTTCTGGAAGATATAAAACAGAAGAAACTAAAGTTAGGCATTTTAAAATCTGGAGGGCAAGATAATTTGTATCCAAGAGTTTTAAAGAGCTGGCTGAGGGGGGGAAACCCCAGTGAACCACTGACATTGATTTTTAATAAATCTTGGAGTGCTAAGAAAGTTCCAGAAGATTGGAAGAAAGATAATGTGCCATTTTTTATAAAGAATAAATGGGGTGACCTAGGTATTTGTAGGCCTCTGAGCCTGATATCGATCTCAAGCAAAATAATGGTGTGACTGATGCAAGATTTGGTTTAGAAGAGTCATGTAATTAATGCCAATCAGCATGGGTTATGCAAAATAGATTCTGTCAAATTAACATAATTTTAGGAGATTACATGTTTAGTTGATAAAGGTAATAGTGTTGATGTAATATACTTCTGCAAGGTGTTTGGCTTGTACCTCACAATGTTTTAATTAAAAAAAATCTGGGATGATTTAAAATTAAATTGAGGTAATATCTTTTATTGGACCAACTTTTATTGGTGAGCGAGACAAACTGTAGAGCCACAAGGTACTCTTTGGCCATGTCTACCCTAATCGTAAGATCACTGTTGTCATGACTGATCTTTCAGAGATCGATTTAGCAAAGCTAATTAAGACATGCTAAAGCAAACTTAGAGGAGGGCTCCCCAGCAACTGCCAGTACTCCTGCTTGTGCAAGGAGTGACGGAAGGCAATGGGAGTGTTTGTCCCATCAGCCTCCCGTGGTGAGGACAACGGGGAAACACCAAACAAGGTAGGTCGACCCAAGCTATGTAATTAACATAGCTGGAATTGTGTATTTTGCTTTGAGGTTCACTATGAGTCTCTCTTACAAACAGAAGTTGGTCCAATAAAAGTTATAACCACATCCACCTAATCTTTTTAATGTCCCTGGTTTGTTCAGCTCCAATTACACTGCATACATATAATTATATGGCACATATCAAATGGATTAAAAACTGGTCTCACAATTGTTAAAAAGGAATTGTCTTGAGTGTTTCCAGTGGGGTCTGCAGTGATTGGTTCTTAGCCCTACTCTCTTTAACATATGTATCAATTATCTGGAATAAAAGATAATATCATTACTGATAAAGCTTGCAGATGAAACAAAAATTGGGAGAGTGGTAAGCGATGAAGAGGACAGTGTGTTGATACACCATGCTCTCTTTGGTAAAGTGGGTGCAAGCAAACAATATATGCTTTAATACAGCTAAGTATAAAGCTATACACAGAGAAACAAAAAACAAGTGCTCCTGTAGTACCTGATGGTATGTCTATATTACAGCATTATTTTGAAATAAGCTATTTCAAAATAGTTAATTTGAAATAGCTTATTTTGAAATAATGCGTCTACACACAAAATGCATTTAAGGCCAGCCAGAACCAGGTCTGGCAGGGCATCAGGTCAGGAGTTACTTTGTGTGGCTGCTGCCTGAGGCTAGCTGAGGCCTGTGCTTAAAGGGACTCCCCCTGGACAGCCGGTTCTCAGCTTACCCTGCTTGCTTGCCTACTTCAATGAGGGACAGCAAAGCATTATGTCTCTGCGTGCTCTGGTTGCCCTCCCTCGGGACACCACAGCACTCTGCAACATGGAGCCAGAGCTGCCCCTGGGCACTCTGGTGCTTCTCGTGGACACGTTGTTGTGAGCCTGGTTGCACTTTCTGCAGGCTGCCATCCAAGAGGTCCATCGGGGGGATGTCAGTATCCAGGAGGCCCTGCGGGAGAGCTTCCACCCTGAGGAGCACTAACAGTCTCCCTGGTCTGCCCCACTAGGGGCCTGTGCCTCATTCCTCTCTCACGTCCTTCCACTTACCCCTGACCCCCACTTCCCTTGCTGATGTCAAATAAACCTTAACAGGTCCACTTTGGACAACTTTAAGATGAAAAGTGGAGTGAAGCAGAATCCACCATGACCCTTGGCCTTTGAGGGATAAGTGGGGTGGTGTCAGTGATGAGGTGTGGGGTATTTGACCTGGGCCATGGCATCTGGATCTGTTATGATTCCATATCTACTGAGCTGGCTAGTCCTCATTCCAGAAACAGCCACCATGGTATGTGGCCACTTATGAGCTAAGATTCATTTTCAAATGGCTTAAATCATTATTGATGCTTGAAAAGGTTACATCTGCAACTCATTTTCTATGTCATTGACATTCTTTTCTGACAAATAATTTCAAAAATATGCAGCAAAAGGTTTTGGCCTATGAATGCTGCAGCCCAAGATGAGAGCTGCACAGAGCGAGCGTGCAGATCAACATCTTTACTTCATCTCTTGAGGAAAAGCTTAACTCCTTGCTGTCTCTGGCTGGGCATGTCACAGCCATAGGTGGAGGTGTGGGTTGCACATGCTGCTGCTTGGACTGTGCCTGTAGAAAACAGTGTGCCTAACTCTAGGGGGTGCCCCGCTGTGTGAAAGAGCAGTAGGCACCAGGCCCTGCCCCTGGGATGCGCATTATTTGTACTGACACTCCCTGTGCCGGGTCTGTTCTGTGAGTGTTCTGTTCTGAGAGATATGTGGCCGCTTAAAAACTATGTTGACAGAGCAGGTAAATGACCTATTCTAATGACAGTTGGCACATTTCCCTGTAGGGAAACCTGGCTCGGATGAAGGAATGTCCCAGTCTGAGTCGAGAAGGCTGGCGCATTGGCCCTCCAAGTTGCCATAGTTCTAACTTGTGAATGCTCCAGCTTCAAACTGCAGTCATTAGAAACACGAACACTTGCGAGAGGTTGGCAATTTTGAAAACTGAGGCAGCAACCAAAAGAGAGAATCTGGTCGTTGTTCTGGAATGGCTTGCCCTGCATTAGCCAGTGTAGTGAATGGCTGGACAATTGTTTGCACTGATGATTTTCCTGTGGCAAATGTGCTTGCAACGGGGCTGCTGTCTGTTATACTCAGTGATAACTTACACAGCTTGCTGGTTCCGACGAGCCCTTGGAAGAGGAGCAAGAGAAGCTGGAAGAGGGGTAGAGGTGGAGTCTCCTGGACATTTGCACTGCTGAGAGTGCAGGGAGTGGCCCCTTCAGTTTGGTCTCCTCACACTACTGAAGTAATCCCTCCTGACGGTCAGTGCTACACAGTGTCCAGCTCTCCATGCGTAAGGTGAAATGCAGAGAAGAGGAGACTGCCCTCTTCAGTAACTGTATTTCCTTCATGTTTTGCCCTTTAGCCTTATGCTAGAGGTACATGAACAACACAAGCTGTTGTGTTGGAAAGTGCAGTTACTTGTGAAGGCCTCAGAGAGGGTACTAGTGTGAGTGGACACTATTCCATGGCCTATAAGAAGAGCTGTCCCATCCATAGGACAGTTCAGGGCAACTTGCTTTGGGAGCCCCCTGCTTTAGGGGATGTGGAGGCACAGGGCCAAGGGTGGCTTGGAGGTTTAGTGGGGAGGGCCTGGCACTAGCAGCAGGGGTCACCGACTCTCCCTCTCCCCTCCCCCTCTCCTGCACTCACTGGCAGCAGTGGGAGGTAGAGGAACCCAGTCAACCCATGTAAGATGCCTATAAAACATATGTCCCTGTTCTGGAGGACCTATTAGGAAAGCCTGGGTGTTAGGGAACCTCGCTGAGCTGCAAGGGACTCATTCACGCTTTGTGTCTGGGATTTGCCATTTAAAATGTTGCCTTGAGCCCCTGGCTCTCCATTGCTGTGGTGCCCTGCATGGCTTCACTGCCCGGGGGCCATCCAAGCATGGTGGGTTTGGAAAGATTTCTATTCTTCCTCTGATTGCAGAACTGAGAAGAGTCGGTTCTGATGTGATGATAAGAGAAGCTGCCTGCTATTGTCCCGCTTCACTTCTTCTCCCACCTCTGGGTGGGCTGGGCAGTTTCTAATTCTCTTCACTAACAAAGACAGAGAGAGAGAACAGTCTTTGAATTGTTTTTTTGTTTTTGTTTTTCAAAGGTTTCTCCATTGTGGGAATACTGGGCAGTGCTGATAATATAAGCTGATTCTATGCTTTCATTTTGTGGTGCATGTTAGACTCAGTTCAATTAAACCAAAGGTTATTGATCAATTAATATTGCTGACAATTCCCCATTTGCAACATAATTCTGTGCTGGCTACACCCTCATGTTTGTGCTAAATGTATCCTGTTTTATTTTCTAAAGAGTTGTGTGAGGTTGCAACCTCAATATGAGTCAACAATTCAATGTTCTTGCAAAAAAAGGAGATGCAATTTTCAGATGCATTGATAGAGGCATAGCATGCAGATTATGGCAGGAGTGGGTGATAGAACTGCTCTACTTAGTGCTGGTTACACCTCAGCTGGAGTACTGTGTCCAGTTTTGGTCACAAATATATAGAAAGGTTGTAGAGAAATTGGAAAAGATCCAAAAGCGAGTAACAAAGATGGTCAATGGAAGGCAAGCCATATGAGAAAAGGCTGAAGGAAAAGTTGGGAAAAGAGGAGATTATGAGGCATGTGACAGCGGTCTGCAAATAAAAAAGATGGAAAAAAATTCTTCTCCTATGCCACAGGGGACAAGACGAGAGGCAATGGGTTCAAACTACAGCACAGCAGATTTAGATTAAATCTCAGGAAAAGCTTCCTAACTGTAAGAACAGCAGGACAGTGGAACAGATGCCTTAGGAGACTATGGAAGTTCCTTCACTGGAGGTTTTCAAAAGAAGGCTGGATAGTCATCTATTGTGGGTGGTTTAGACACAAATCCTACGTTTTGACAGGGGATTAGACTAGATGACCTTTGTGGTCCCTTCTAACCTTATGGTTCTATGATTCCGTAATTCAAAGAACTTTATCCATGCAACCTACGGCAGAGATGCTGGGACTCACTACAAAATCCATTGCAGATCTTTGGCAAGGGACAGATAAAAACATCAGTTTCCTTTTCTAAAATGAAAGTGTTTTCCCCAGACAGAGGCCATAGGGATCTCTTGCGGGTTTGGCAATTGGACCCCTTCCTTTCCTTGAGCAAGGAATTTGGTCTCGTTAGATGTTGGGCCCCTCTTTGCACTTGTCATTTCTTGTAGATAGGCCCTTAACTCACAAACTAGTGAAAGCTAATCACAGTATGAGTCTATCTTGATGACTGTGGTATAAGCGCACTCCCAGAGCACTTGCTGGGTTAGTGAGCAGTTCTGAGCCTACTGCGCTGGGCTGTGGCCGGCCCTGTGTTTTCCACTCTGATCACATGAACATATCTGGCAGCTGTATAACTGCAGAGTGAAGTGCTTTCACGGGGCTTCCCAGCTGCTGTCACAATGTGGTAATGATTTCAGGGAGACATAATCCAGATTGTTTTGAATGAGAGAGCAATAAATGACCTTGGCTCCCTTGTTAATGCCCAGGTGCGCAGAGGGGAAATAATAGAGCTTCACAGGAATCCTCATCAAAGCCAAACATAATGTGTGTAATTTGCTTTGGAAGGTGGGACTTGTCTCTTTATTTACCAAAGGCTGCTGATGTCCATGATAATGTTTACATGGGGTGGAAGCTGTTAAAATACTGCTCAGACAGGACCGCTGATCTTCCTCTAGGCATTATGCATTTGACAGTCTCTTCCTTGCTCTGAGTTACCAGCATTGTTGGGAAAGGTGTGCCCTTGCAGGCAGATCTCTGCAGGAAGTTTGCCTCTGTGGGGGAAAGCAGTAGTTTAACCTGCTGGGGGGCTTGAAGAGATTCCTTTGTGGTGTTGTCTGCAGGAAATGACCCATTGCCAAGCTGGCCTCCCTGCCTGATAGCCTTGTGATCTTCTAACTGCTCAAAGAGGTGGCTGCTGTCCTATTGAAAGAAGTACTTAGGGACCTGCGCTGAGCCAGTCCCTTTCAGCCCCCCACATGGTGCTGTCCCCTCTCTTCCAGCCCTGGAAATCCAACAGAAGCAGCAAAGTGCTCAGTTCATCAGCACACATGCCCGTGTTCAGCACAGACTACTCTGCCCAGCACTCGGGACAGCCCAGGCAGAGCTCGGGCATCTCCTGGAACACAAAGAGGAATCTCGCTAAAGTCTCTGCGAATAAAGCTTGGGGAGTCCGGTGGCTGATAGGGAAGCCAGGAAGATGTAGGTGGAATCATTCCTGGGACAAAGCATGGGAAGCACAGAACAAACCCTAAATCAGATTGACTGGAGATGTGTGCCGGTGTGGAGAATGCCACAATAAATCGCCTAGCAGCTCCCTCCCTGAGGTTCACAGTCAGCATGCCCTGAGCCGCGCTCGTTGTCTGCATTCTCTTGTCCAGCTGTCCCCCATTGCTGTTTTAATGCCTGGCTCTTTCTGTGTAAAGGGGGCTGCTGCTTGCATGCTACCTTGAGATTACAGAGCCCTGCATGTTCATTCATTCTGGGAATGGCGAAGCAGGAGACCAGGTTTAATGATCATGTCTTTTCTTGGAGACCATAGTAAACTGCGAGCAAGCCTGAAGCTGCATGTTCCTCTGCATTTCCTTAGCTGCTTTTTGCAGAAAGCCTTGGCAAGTTTCAGGGAGGAGTCAATCATATCATCCGCTTCCCTAGTCACTGTCTGTGCATAAGGCATACTTGGGGCTACAGGGTGCCATGCAGCGCAGGCGTGGATAATGTGCTTTTGGGGGTGTCATAGGAGGCAGGCAATGGAATCTCAGCATGACGTATCTCCAGGACTCTGTGATGATATGTGTGACGGGCTGTATCCACCCCGTATTGAAGCTGATGGAGTTTCCTTGGCCCAGCTGGCTGAGATGGCCCCGCTCCCACAGCCCTGCTGGGCATGCTCCAACTGGAGACTGACTATAAAAGCCTCTGGAACAGCTCAGTCAGGGCTGAAGGGGAAGGAGGCGCGAGGAGAGCTCTGGAGACTGAGGAGGAAACACCACCAGACCACACAGCAGCTGCTGGGCAGAGAGAGGTTACCTGCAGAGCCACAGCCCCGGAGTGAGACGGTGGGGAAGACATCTGCCGGGTGAGGGTAGGAAATATCCCAGGACAAGGAATTGTCTTCCCGGTGCTCAGCATGTTGCGGCAGGATTCCCCGCTGAGCGGGCAGTGGACTGTGCCACTGCCAACAGGGCCCTGGGCTGGAGTGGGTGGGCCCAGGTCCCCCTATCCTCTGCAAACTTACCCCGTGTGGAGGAGTTTTCCTACTAGCATATGGACTAGGCTTCTAGGCCAATTTACCCTGAATAGAAGGGACTTGTGCATGGACTCAGGCCACGGGGCCGTATTACCCCGAATAAGGGGAACATATATACGGGCTAAGGCCATTGGACCGCATTACCCTGAATCTAAGAGAATTGTGTGTTGACTCAGACCACTGGGCCACACTACCCTGAGTATGGGAGTTGTGGATATAGACTGAGGCCATTGAGTTGTCTTGTAAATGGTCTTGGGGAGATGGTCAAGTTGCTCCATTGAAGGGGTTAGTCCCGAGGGGGCCTCCAAGGCTAGGTCGCTCCTGGACAACATAAAAGAGGCTTGGACTGCTTGACAGTTTCTCCTCAGGAGCTGAAGAGCTGAGTGGTGGGGAAGCCAAGAGCCATGCTTTAGAAGTGTAAGTTTAGTCATGAACATGGGGGAGGGCGGGGCACGTATGCTGAAATGAAATTAGGGAGCACTGGACTGTTCTTGGGAGCCATGTATTTGTTCATTAGTAACTTCACAATGGGAAGAGGTTCTGTGACATTTAAGTGGCTTCTCCTGAAAAACTGGGAAAGGGAAATTTCCCACTGCCATGGGGGCTTTCTTCTGCCTCCCATAAAGCATGTGAGAGGCTTAATCCAAAGAACAAGGGAGTCAAAGGGAAGGCCTTCATTGCCTTCACTGGGCTTTGTCTCAGGCCTTGTGGGCTACAACCAGATCCTACACAAACCACTCACGGTAATGAGACTGGTGTGCCTGGACTTGGCATCATCAAGCAGCGAATAGCAGTGAGGCCCCTTTGTTTCTTCTCTGCATCTTTTGGCAGTGACTCATGCAATGGCTCTTGCTTGCAGGCCTCAAGGAGCACATCTCAAGGAGGAGCCCCTGAAGTTGTTTATAAAAGCTAGGTAAACAAGGTCAGCCAGCAGCAAGGTGCAAAATCTTCTCATCCATTATTTTGATCTCCTATCCCACGGCATGGTTGGAGTCACCCACTAAATCAGTCTTGGGGTCTCCAATGCTACTGTGGAGTGGAACTCATCCAGAGCTTCTATGGTGCTACCAAGTGATCCGTTCCCAAGTTACCATCTTAATTCCATCCTGGGACACATGCATTATGCAAACTGTATTAGGTCTACGCTGGAGATGTGTAACCTCATGCATATGGAGGCTGCCGTATCAACTTGGGCACACCACCTCATCACCCCTTCCCCAGCAAGAGGCATCCGGGCTAGGAAGAGTCAACCTGCCAGGTCTCAATTATATGTGCTAAAGCAAGGGCCTGAGCCATGGCCGGATCATCCATGGGGAGAGCCTCATTAGCAGCTGATTTCTGATTCCAGAGCATAAATGACCTATGGCACTGCAGACACATCCCCAGAGCTACAGAGGGCCACCTTGGCTGAAATGTTCGTGCACATAGTCGCTGGCTTGTGCCTGACACTTTGGCTCATATCTTCCTCTAGTAGATGTGGGTCCCTGTGCTGGGGGATGCATTATGGCAGCTATTAAACTGCTGTTATTAATAGTGTGAATGACTTTTTTTTTCTCTGCGTTTGGTTCATGACAGTTGAGTAATTGTATTGTTTATTGTGCTTAATGGGACATAAATCAACAAGCCTGGAGGAGCCAATGCACTCCCAATGGGCTATGTTCTCTGTTGATTATCTTTATAGCAGGTGTGGGGAAAGTTATAGAATAAGCTGTAGAGGCAACTCAGTCTATTTAATAACCCTCTTCACAAGCTGTGGCATCACAGGGAGAAGCTGGAATGTAGTGTCCCATCTTCTCTGTCCCCATAGTTTTGTTTACCTTATTTTGTGCCTACTCCCTGAGGCAGAGCTGTGGACTGAGCGGAGGAGCCAAGAGCTGCAGTGCTTCCCTCTAGGTGGAAACATGGAACAAGAAATAATGTTGCTGTCATTTGTGGAACAGTGATGGGAAAGGAAAACAGGCTGATTGCAGCCCCTCAACAAGAGGAGATCATTGAACATTACACTTGGTGTCCACAGTGGACTTTGATCTCAGGGCCTCAAAGTTCTGGCCAAACACCAATTATCCCTCCCAACATCCCTGTAAGGTGAGTAAATAACCTTAATGCCATGGTGCAGATAGGGAAAGGCAGGTAGACAGAGATTAGTTTATTTACAGGCGCACAGGGCCTTAGTGGCAGAGATGGGAATAGAAGATAGGAGCCTTATTCTTCAACCACAAGGTTCTAGTCTCTTCCAGTGAAACCAAACTAGCCTACAAATATACTAGAGGTTAGTGCAAGAGGGTGAGGGCAGATCTTGTGGCTGCCTGTACTCTCTCCACAGCGTACCAGTAGTGCCTGCTGACGTCTGCCTTATTCCCCAGTCCTTTCGTCTAACTCTGGTCTGTGTCTCCCACATTCTAAGAAAAAGTAGGCATGAGGTTAGAGGGCAACTATTAACATTTAACTGTCTCATTAGCAGTGCAGTTTAGGTTGGGAATTCCTTATCCAGGGCTCATGTAAAGTGGCATTGGGATACTTTGCAAAGAAGCATACAACGGAATGGAACAAAAGTTGTTTCTGTCTCTGATCTATCAGTACTTTAAGTTCTCTTCTAAGGGGAGATGTGGCATTGGTGACTCAGCCTAAAGCCTGTGACATCATACCATATTCTTCTAGCTATCTTCCATTCATGTAGAATCAAGGCAATGTAGAAAATTTTACCCTGGCTCTTTAAGTCCATGCCGTGAAACCTCTTTTGGGAGAGGAAAGCAGATTCTGAGTAGCTTTGCCCAAGATCCCTGCCCTGGCAGGACTCGGGAGTGTTTGAATTTGTTTCAGTATTTAGGGGTCTGTTTCTTGTGCTGTGGAACAGTCCGAGAATGTTACCTATTCCCCTCCCCACCCAATGTGCTGAGGACATTGTAAGATGGTTTTCTGTTGGCCAAGTTTCTTCAGGAAGCATGGTGCAGGGCCCATGCTGGCATAGGAGAATCTGGTCATAATGCTGAAGCCCTTGTCTGAGAACTGCATGAGATGCCGAGTGAAGTATTAATGAAAAGGATGCAGGATATGCGTAGGATGGTAACACAAGTGGTTGTGTTACTTATTTTGCATTCCAAATATGCCAGCTGCTGTGATTGTGAGGCTCTTTTAATGTTTCTTGATACTAAGGAAAAACATCTTTTGTTGCTAAAAAATGTATTTTCCATAAAACCAAGATCTCTCATGCAGGTATTTAATCAATCGAGTAGTCTATAGAATTTTTATCGACTACTTCATTAGTGGATGTGCAGCCCAGCTCAGTCCTGGCTCACATCGGGTGTGGGACTGAACCCCACTGTGGTTCTGCAATTTAAAAGGCAGTAGGAGCTAGGCTGCCTGCCTGTCCAGCTCCTACTACATTTTGAATTGCACAACTCCAGGGGGCTTGGTCCCAACTTACCATTGGGAGCTCCCATGGACAGGGAGGCAGCAGCAATGGGTGGGGGGCCGGGAACAAGCAGCACTGTAGAGATGGTGCTGGGGGGAACTGACTTTATGCCAGCTTCCCCCAGCACCTGCCCCTGCTCCCCCCCCCCCTTGCTGCCTCTGATACTGAGGAAGCAAGGGGCAGGAGGATGTGAGTAGTTGACTCAACTACCCAATAAGCATGGGCTTAAGCATAGATAGATGTACCGACTCACTGCCCTCTTCTTTGTGAAAGCATAGGCATATCCGTGTGTCTGTCCAAGCAGTCTGATAGTACGATGTATGGTGGTTTGGCAGGAAGATGCATTTACCTGAAAGCAGGAATATTTCTTCTAAAAGTGATTGTAGTGAGGCTGAATTACTCTTCCAGGCCATTCCATTGCCAGTCAAAGGTCAATATTTGCTCAGTCAGTCATCCTTGCCAGCCAGAGACTGCTGCAGTCTCCATAAAACCCTAGAACTCATGGGCAGCAAGGGCCCCCTAGAAGTTTTGAAGTACAGCCCCTTCCATTGAGGCAGGACCAAATAAGGCGGACTGCCCAGTCAGGTGCTTGCCCAGTCAGTTTTCTCTTGCATGTGGTGTGTCAAGATGCCTGTGTAGCCCCATAAGCCATTTCAAGGCTCCCCTGTGTTACTGTGTTATTCCCTGTTTCACCTTTGAATCCATATCTGGCACTGCATTGTTAGATGTTCAGTGGTTCAGATGTTCTCGCTGCGGTTGCACCAAGGGGAGACTTTGATTTTCCACCTGTGTATGAAGTACCTGCTTCTTCCATGGCTCATTCAGATGTGTTCAATGTGGTCCAACGCCCGCATGGCAGGATGAAACTGGAGAGGTGGCCTGTGGAGTTAGTGCTAATGTGTTTGTTTACTGAGGCTACTAGTGAGGAGGGAGGGACCTACAGGGGGCACCAGCTGCGGGGGGTGGGGGGAGGGGAAGGGCGGGGGGGCAGAGGAGAGACATAATCTCCCACGTTGACTCCCATACCAGAGCTACCCCCTAGCTCTCCCCATCCCATCCCCATAGCTTGTTATCTGGTGGGGGACACTCTGACCTCTCCCAGGTAGCTTCTGGCTATGCTACCCGGCTGGGATGCTGTCCAGTGTAGGATAGCAGCTCCCTGGAGAGGGCAACCACTGCATTGGGCAGTCTCTCAGGCCAGCAGAGTGGCTGGAACCAGAAAAGAAAAGGCTCTGGCCCTGCCCCTTCCCTTCCAGCTCTGTTGCTGGCCCCTTGCCCCTCCTCAGCGTTTTCGGGAGAGACATGTGAACAATCAGGCCTCTCCCACACAGCACCTCTGCTTGTTTGGAACGGTGGATGAGGGCCAGACACTTTGCCAGGGTCTGGCAGGATCCAGATACATTAGCTGGACATATGGATCCATGGGGAGGAGGAGTTTGCAATCTCAGATATTGTTGGGTATGTTGCTTATAACCTGCTAGATGGTTATAACTGTTGTTTGTAACCTATCCTTTAAATCAGCTTCTGTACCTAATGACTGGACGATAGCTAATGTGATGCCAATATTTTAAAAGGGCTGTAAAGGTGATCCTGGCAATTACAGACTGGTAAGTCTAATGTCAGTACCGGGCAAATTAGTTGAAACTATAGTAAAGAATAAAAGTGTCAGACAAATGGATGAATGTAATTTGTTGGGAAAAGTAAACGTGGTTTCTGTAAAGGGAAATCATGCCTTACTAATCTGCTAGAGTTATTTGAGGGCGTCAACAAACATGTGGACAAGGGGGATCCAGTGTATACAGGCAGTCCCCGGGTTACGTACAAGATAGGGACTGTAGGTTTGTTCTTAAGTTGAATCTGTATGTAAGTCGGAACTGGCGTCAGCCGCTGCTGAAACTGATCAGTTTCAACCGCGGCTGAATCTGGACACCAGTTCTGACTTACATACAGATTCAACGTAAGAAACCCAGGCATCCCCAAGTCAGCTGCTGCTGAAACTGATCAGTGGCTGATTCCAGGAAGCCTGGGGCAGAGCAGCTGGGGTGCTGCTGGGTTGCTCCAGTAGCACGGCTCCTCAGCGCTACTGGAGCAACCCAGCAGCACCCCAGCTGCTCTACCCCAGGCGTCCTGATACAGCCGCTGCTGAAACTGACCAGCAGCGGCTGAATCAGGACGCCTGGGGCAGAGCAGCTGGGGTGCTGCCGGGTTGGTCCGGAGCGGCGCTGCGGTACCAACCCGGCAGCCCCCAGCTGCTCTACCCCAGGAGTAGGCAAGAAAAGCCTGGTCTGCTGGGGGAGGGGCACTAGCTGCTGACCTGGGAGACGCGGAGCAAAGCCGCAGAGCACGCGGGCAGCGGGACAGCCCAGGCGCGCTTGGGCTGTCCCCCTGCGGGTGTGCTCCGCGGCTTTGCTCCCCGTCTCCCTGCAGACCAGGGAGACGGGGAGCAGCTTTTCTCTCCCAGGAGGACAGGGGCGGCGGACTGCGGCGCATCTGGGCGTCTCACCGCTCCCGTCCTCCGGGGCGAGAAAAGCCCCATTCGTAACTGCGGATCCGACGTAAGTCGGATCCACGTAACTCAGGGACTGCCTGTATAGTGAACTTAGATTTTCAGAAAGCCTTTGACAGGGTCCCTCACCAAAGGCTCTTAAGTAAAGTAAGTTGTCATGGGATAAGAGGGAAGGTCCTCTTATGGACTGAGAACTAGTTAAAAGACAGGAAACAAAGGGTCAGTTTTTAGAGTGTAGAGCAGTAATTAGTGGTGTCCCCTAAGGGTTCATGCTAGGACCCATCCTATTCAGCCTATTTATAAATGATCTGGAGAAAGGGGTAAACATTGAGGTGGCAAAACTGAACTGCTCAGGATAGTTAAGACCAAAGCAGACTGTGAAGAGCAATAAAATGGCAAATGAAATTGAGTGTTGATAAATGTAAAGTAATGTACGTTGGAAAAAATAATTCCAACTATGCATGCAAAATGATGGGGACTTATTTAGCTATAACCACTGAAGAGAGAGAACTTGGGGTCATTGTAGATAGGTCTCTGAAAACATCCACTTAATGTGCAGCGGCAGTCAAAAAAGCAAACAGAATGTTAGGAATCATTAAACAAGGGATAGAGAATAAGACAGAGAATATCGTATTACTTCTGTATAAATCCATGGTACACCCACATCTTGAATACTGCATACAGATGTGGTTGCCTCATCTCAGAAAATATATTTTGGCACTGGAAAAGGTTCAGAAAAGGGCAACAAATATGATTAGAGGTTTGGAAGGGGTCCCATATGAAGAGAGATTAAAAAGACTGGGACTTTTCACCCTAGAAAAGACGAGACTAAGGAGGGATATGTTAGAGACCTATAAAATCATGACTTGTGTGGAAAAAGTGAATAAGGAAAAATTATTTACTTGTTCCCATAATATAAGAACTAGGAGTCACCAAATGAAATTAATAGGTAACAGGTTTAAAACAAACAAAAGGAAGTTTTTCTTCACGCAGCACATAGTCATCCTGTGGAACTCCTTGCTAGAGGATGTTGTGAAGACCAGGATTTTAACAGGGTTCCAGAAAGAGCTAGATAAAGTCATGGATGATAGGTCCATCAATAACTATTAGCTAGGATGGGTAGGAATGCTGTCCCTAGCTTCAGTTTGTCAGAGGCTGGAAATAGATGACAGGGGAGGGATCAAGTGATGATTACCTGTTGTGCTCCCTCCCTCTGGGGCACCTGGCATTGGCATTGTTGGCAGAAGGGATACTGGGCTAGAGGGACCTTTGGTCTGACCCAGTATGCCATTCTTATGTTCTCATGGGAAATTCCAGCTAGTCTTTGGTGCATCTAAGTTCTTCTGGTGTGGCTCTGTCTTGATGAGTAACTGCAGAGGCATCATTTTAAGTGTCCATGATGATCTGCATGGCCTGATTCAAGCTGTTTGCTTGCGAGGTGGATATGCATTTTCTTATTCACACTATGTCAGATGCATGACATGCATCTGATGAAGTGGGTCTTCGCCCATGAAAGCTTATGCTCCAATACGTCTGTTAGTCTATAAGGATATGTCTACACTAGCCCCCAGTTCGAACTAGGGAGGCTAATGCAGGCATTCAAACTTGCAAATGAAGCCTGGGATTTAAATATCCCAGGCTTTATTTGCATGTTTCCGTCCGGTCGCCATTTTTAAATGCCACTAGTCTGGACTAACTGTCTGCGGCTACACGCGGCAGTTAAATGGTAATTCGAACTAAATCCTTAGTTCGAATTACCTGTTATTCCTCCTGGAATGAGGTGCAACAGGTAATTCAAACAAAGGACTTAGTTCGAATTACCATTTAACTGCCGCGTGTAGCTGTGGGCAGTTAGTCCGGACTAGTGGCATTTAAAAATGGCGTCTGGACAGGAACATGCAAATAAAGCCCAGGATATTTAAATCCTGGGCTTCATTTGCAAGTTCAAATGCCTACATTAGCCTCCCTAGTTTGAACTGGGGAGCTAGTGTAGACATACCCTAAGGTGCTACAGGACTCCTTGTCGCTTTTGCAGATCCAAACTAATACGGCTACCCCTCTGATACTTATTCACACTGGTACCCTGTACTGTTCAGCAGAGTACACTAGGGCCCAGTGTGGATATTGTAGCTTCAGTGGAGACTCAAGCAAGCCACCCATGTTTCATCCCAAGAGTCCGTGTGGGCTTTAGATCCCAAATTAGAATTACTGCCTGATCTGCAAAGTCTGCACGGTTACCTTTGGGCACTGGTTTGAGTTCTGTTAGCATGAGTCTGTCTATCCAGGCTGGGAGACTCATTCTCTACTGCAGTGTAGACAGACCTATCAAAGCCTCTTCACATAATCAGCTGACTTGTTTTGTTTGTTTGTTTATTTGAAGGGTAATTTCCTATCCCTCATTAAGCTCAACTTAGAAATGCTAGATACTGTCTCTTTTGAGTTTTACCATATGCCTGTTCGAAAATCCTTGGCTGTCACCTTCTCAGGATTGTTTATCTGTGAGCCAAGGAGCCCAGTGCGCTGGCCCAGGTCCAACCGTGTTCCAGTGGGAATTAATAGAGACCACTGTGTATATAAGTGTTTCAAGTGGAACTTCTTTCAGTTGTGGAGTGCAAAGAGTGTCAAAGTGAAGGCACATGCCCAAGGGCGGCCCTAGACTAGCTGCTAGCAACTAGGACCCTAGGCGAACCATGCAATCAGCGTCCCCACCTCCAAACCCCTCAACGATATTGTGCCACTATTTGGCACCCCATTTAACTTGGTACCCTAGATGACTGCCTAGTTCGCCTATATGGACAGGACACCCCTGCACATGCCATGCTACCTTCTGGGCTCTTTCCACTTGCTCCTGGAGTAAGTGTTTAGTGGGTAGATTTAAAGAGAAATTTATAGATGCAAAGTTACTTATAATATAGTTCTCACCATGACCAAACCGTATCGTATTCAAGTTAAAAGTTGATATATAAATAAGTCCTCAGAGCTTTCTGCTTCTAATTAGGAACACATTGTAGAAATTGGCACTGCAGAGTTTTTTTATTCCATGCGTTTTTCTTTAAAAGGAACTCTTGACTGGAAAAATCTGAATGGTTCCACTCTCACTGTCAGACTAAAACGTGATGGTTTCTCTAGCCTACTTTCAGTCCAGTGGGTCCTGCTAGCTCTTTAATTGGGGAAAGGTTTAGGTGTGCCGCAGAAAAATGACTGCATCTTAGATGAGCTGCTCTGCTGGCTGCACATGAGAAGAGGAATCCAGTGACAAATGGCTTTCTTATTTATTTACTTTAGCGGAACCTTTCACCCAAGTGTGAGGCGATGGACAGGTGGCTTAACCAGATAAAATCGGCAAGTAGCAGAGTGGTTCAGAGGGCGGTGCCTCTGTGAGCCACTGTCCTGCCAACTCTCCTTGTGCAGCAAGCTTTTCTGACCCTTTCCTGCCTACCAGACTTCTGGACCTTACTCTTCTGGGAAACACACCCTGTGATAAAAGAACACAACTTGCTTTTGAAAATGTCAAGTTTCTGCTGCACCCATTGGTCTGCAAATACCCTGCTGTGGGCAGGTTCCTGCCTGCAGGGTGCTGGAGACCACCTGAGTCTCAGCATTGGGGTTGGTTGGAGGGCACTTTCCATCAGAGCATCCTGAAGTATCTGTGTGCAGCGTAAAAACATCAGACTTGAATGTGAGGGCGACCCAAAAGGTCTCTGACATCTCCCAGAAATGTTACAGTAGCATTGCCGCTCACCAGTGTTATCTATGGAAGAGTCACAGTGTAAGAATGATCCCTCTGCTAGGTACCAGGTGGCCCTCCCCCTAGCTGAATTCACATAGGCCAAGTTGCCATCAGTCACTATTAAAGTGGATTACACTGGACCAGTGAAAAGCTCAGTCTTCTGACAAGTGATGAAGCACTTTCCAGTCTCCCAGTTCAGGGAGCCCAGGAAGACACCTTGCCCTGCTCTCCTACTCAGTGCTCCGAGCCAGGGATGCTCCCGTCTTACGTGAGAAACCTAGAGCAAGTCCCCATCCCCAAAAGCCACTTCTCCACCTGGACGTGCAAGAACAGCCGTACTGGAAGGAAGACCGACATGGCTGACCCCTTCCTTTTGCGATCACAGCTGCGGCTGTGGTTCCATACCGCCCCTCCTGTGTGGGAGGAGAAGTCAATCCTTGTGCAAAGGTAGTTCTAGGGATATGCTGTTGTAGAATGCTCAGAGAGAAAATATTCTTATTGCAGCATTAAAGCTGAGAATCAGACACCCAAAGAGCAGGATCCCAGCTGCCTCAGTGAAGGCAGCTCCATCTTGGGGCATTGACTCTGCTTTCTATGGGCATCTCAGAAACACAAAGAATGATATGCTGAAATTCATATTCAACAGGACAAAACAGGAACATCAAGCACTACAATGGTCCTGGGCCCCATTGGGCCAGTTGGGCTGGTTGAGTTTGGGAGGTGGAGGCTCAGAAGCTGGCGAGGAGGGGACTCAGGGAGAGAAGGGGAAGAGAAGATTTAAGACAATTTAATATTTCTGGACACCTTTTCTGCTTTATAAGCTTTGTATCTGAAGTCAGAATATTAGGAATATTTTTAGAAAAGGAACAGAGACACAAATAAAAATGTGGGAATGTGAGAGGCGATACCTTACCACACCGAGAAGGGAGGTAATCCACTCTAGTGCCCCAGAACAGCCCTGCATCCGTCAGAACAGGAGTCTTTGATCCACTTTGTGCTCTTTGTGTTCTTGGGACAGAAATGCTCGTTCTTGCTGCCTGTTGCTCTCTATCAGGTGCAGCCTTTGACTCAGTAAGGAGAGTGTGATGGGGTGATGGCCCCAATTCCAGCAGACCAGGAAAGAGTTTTTGTGAGTTTGAACTTCCTCAAATGGCCACATCCAGGGGAAGCCCCATACTGAGAAACTGAGCATGAGTGAGCGTCACTGGAAGGGGTTACCTAGCACTGAATCCCCAGGCACTGCTGTCTAAAGTAGATGCAGTTTTGAGGCCTAGAAATATCTAAACTAGACAAAAAAGGATGAGCTCTTTCAATGAGGATTACAGCCTGCTTTGTCTAATTGTTCTTGGCACCCTGCCCATGCCAGAGCTTCTTCAGGGGAGAGAAGTAACAGCTCTACTAGAAAACACTCTAAAAGACAAACTGTCATTAACACATTTTTGTTCACTCCCTACTGAGGCTGGAAATAGAAGTTTTAAACATTTGTAGTAGAAGGAATTAAGTCTGGTAAGAACTCGCTGCATCATTTGCAAGTACACAGAAAGCAAAGTGGCCGGGTGTCTTTGGATCACCTGTTTGTAGGCTGGAGTTGTGGAACGAGGCGTACAAATAGTTCAGACTAGGCTTCCTATTCCGAACTATCTAGTCTGTGCCGCGTGTAGCCGCGGGCACGGAGTCCGCACTAGTGGACATTTAAAAATGGCGGTGCCCAGCAAGATGCAAAGGAAGCCCGGGAAATTCAAATCCCGGGCTTCATTTGCAAGTTCGTATGACTACATTAACCACCCTAGTTCGAACTAGGGGGGTACTGTAGACATACAATGAGAGAGTTTCTGCACCTGTCTGTCTGTCTGTCTATGAGTATGATTGTTCAAGAATTCCTCCTAAATACTAAGAGCTAGGATCCTCAAACGTGGTAGGCAGCTTCCTCTGGTCCTAAGTTAAAGCAAGGTCAAGTTTGGGTTGTGCCAGGCATATACACGGAATGTGATTGTTTTACATTAAGCAGAAAGGGAGGGGTGTGATAGTAGGTACAGTTATGTTCATGAATGACCACAGAAAGGCAGCAAGCGCCGCAGACAGTTATACTGATGAATGATCACAGGAGGGGCAGGAAGTGCCCCAGACCAATGGAGCATCCGGTGGCCGGCAGCATGGCCTCTGCTGCCCCAGTCTTCCCCGGGGAGTAGCTGTCCACAGTGGTGCATGACTTGGCTCCAGGCCAGCCCTGGGAAGAAGCTAGTGGGCAGGCAACATAGCCCCCACTGCCCTGAGCAATGCTGGGTAAGTCTTGCAGTAAATAAATAAATAACTTGGATAATATGTAATTAGGAGGAGAGTCTTTATTGGCTGAGTGACCTACTTCTTGTGAATTCTGCGCTTAGTGCTACTTTCCAGCAAGGAATGGCAAAGTGATTGATGTTGCTCTCAAATGCACTTCAGTGTTTGTTTTTCCTGAGGAGCATTTTTGGTCTTCTGAACTTTGACCTGACCCGACCAAGTGAAGTGAGCAGACAGTCCTTGGAATAGGCAGGTGAAGAAGGGGATGTGCTTTGGTCAGGACTAAAAGGGAACTTAGACTTCTTTTGACTGACACATTCTCAGATGTGATGATTTTCAAAGAATCCTTAGCTAACAAGCATGGGGACATAGCCGTCACTTCCTTTTAGAAGGGTCTGACCATTCCAGTTGGCATAGCAGAATTCTGGAGCAGGGGAATTAATTAAAATTAATTGATAGATTTAAATTAAATCCAAGTGAGAAACTATATCTTCAGAGTGAAAGAAATCTTGATCCATTAGGGAACTCTGCTCAGAATTGGCATTCATTTCCCCTTGTTGCACAAGGTCTAAATGAGCATTCATGGTTCTCATGAGATCGGTGTTGCGTGAGGGTCTCATGGAGCTAATCACGAAGTGTCCCTTTCCCAACAGAGCACATCAACTAAATAATAATTGTTGAATCCAAGGGCTGTTCTCAAACTCCTCCCAGCAGCTTATAAAGGGCACACTAGGCCTTTTGGAACACTTGTATGAGTTAGAGCCCTGCAAATCCGCAGATACCTGCTTAATGTCTGTGAGTGTCCACAGCTCATTTTTGCAGATACAGACGCAGATGCGGATATAAATTTTGTATCTAGAAACCTGCAAATTTGCAGATATCCATTTAATATCCATGGATATCTGCAACACCTGTGGCTCATTTTTGAAGATATTGAAGTATCCGTGCAGGGCTCTCTGTGTAAGTGCCCTCTTTGGAGAAACAACTACTGAAATCAAGCAGAATGTAACTTTCCTGTTATGTGAAATCCACATTCTGAAATGAAGTAGGATAAGGGTCACCCTGGCACCCCTTCCTTCCTCTCCAGGAGCGAGCACAAGCAAGACCTGACTTCTTTGAGGCAAGCCTTGACATGGATATTCTGCACTCCCTATGTCTGTAGAACTTCCCATTGACACAGCTGGGAGACCACCCTGGTAGGGATAAGGGATTTCTGGAGTTGGGTCTCCCCTTGGGGAGGGTAGAGAAGATTTTTGCCCACTGATTTTTAAATGGAATTTTTAAACTTTCTTGGTCAGCTATTTAGAGAGAATTTCCTTGCTCTTCTCCAGCTGCATGTCTGTGTGGTGGATTTCAAGCTGACCTGTTTTTCCTCAGTATTTCTCTCAATAAGATAATGGAAAATGCCTCTCTTCAGTGAGGTTAGCTCAGGGCTTGTGGGAAGATCATTAATTCAAAGCTATAACCACTACTAAAAATATATTGCTCCTCTGACCTCCGCTTCATTGCCCAAATAAAAAATGGCAACAAGCCGGCGTTCTTACAGAGAGACTTATGGCAGGGGTTTACTGTGCTAAAGTGAGACAAGAGACCTGCATGCTTAGCTGGGTTTCAGGAACTGGGGAGAGTCTGTGCCAATGTAATTTGTGGTTTATGAGAGCCAAATACAGTGACTGAGGTAGGCAGTGGTATTGTAGCCAAATGGGTCCTCGGCTATTAGATAAGGTGGAGGTGGTCATATCCTTCATTGGACCAACTTCTGATGACAAGAAACACAAGCTTTCCAATCACAAAGCATTCTTCTTCTGTTCTAAGGAAGCATGAAAGATTGCCCCTTTCACCAGAAGATGCTGATCCAATAAAAGATATTTCTCAACTTACCCATCTTGTCTCTCTAATCTACTTGCAGTGTACATTCAAATTAGTCCCTTTACATGAAACGATTGCCCAGTTTCCTGATTCACTCTCTTCCTGCTTTTAGCCTGGTAATTCTTCCACATGGGCAGGGAGATGTGCATGGTTTGTGATCTTGCCTACAAATGGCATTGCCACTGTGTGCTCTGAGTGCAGGGACCTAGCCAGACTCCTTATTACCAACAAGAAAACATTGTTTTTCTTTTTTATTCTGATTCTTGCTTTGTAATTGGCAGCATGGGAGCAGGATCAATAGGGTCTCTTTCTAGATTGGTGATAGGAGACATAATTTAAAGTGTTTGTGATTTAGTAAATGACATTGGTGAAGAATTCTAAGTAACTTAATTTGTGACTGCTTTTGAATGCTTTTTTGTCCTAACAGCTCATATGAAGATAGTAAACAGGACAGCTGTCATTTATGTGTAGAAGGTAATATGGAATAATTTGAGGCAACAAAAAATTTGACACACGTGTGTGGTTCTAATAGTGTGAGTGCATCTAAAGATGTGTCACTTTAGGAACCTTTTGGTAATATATTTAAATACTGTGTGGAAACTGAAATATGTTATTATGCAGGCAGTGAACAGTTTTTTTGAGTTTCAGACTGTCCTTGTTAAGCAATTGGATATCTCCAGAAGGCCTTCCTTCTATATCAGGTTTCAGACTGTTAATAATCTATGAGGTTATCATGCAGACAAATGAAGAATGTCCGGAGCCAACAACAGCCTAAATACAGACGTGTGGGTATGTTGTGAACACAGGGGAGGTCATTTCACTCGTCCTTAGAGGTGCTTGGCCAAGCTGAGCTATCATTTATATGCAAAATATAAAGGTTTTCATGTATGCACAAGTCTCCCAGAGTTGTACTTATATAACTCAAAACTGTCTTCTGCAAGCTATGGGCTATTTCCTTGCTGGTTGAAGAGTTTCACATAATACAGGTTTTTTATGAATCAGACTTGCATTTCACATATAGTGAAAATTAACTTTCTAGCATATTTCTATTTATAGAAAATGGCGGTTTTGTTTAACGATTATATAATAAAAGGCACTTAAGGTGATTTTAACATCTAAAACGAGAGAGATGGAAAGACTCTGGAAGGCATTTCTGAGCTTCTGAGATGTCTCCAAACTCCAGAACAGATATTGCTTCTGAGCTCTCACAGTGTGTCCTCAAAGCCCAGCAGACATGGCGCTTCTGAGTTTTTAAAGTGTTGTCTTTCCAGTTCTGCTGCCACAGTCCCACTTGATGCCTGTTTCCTGGAAGACTCATATAGATTTTGGGCCTGACTTTGAACTTACTTAGGCTGGTGTAAATCAGAAGTTAGTCAAGTGCAGTCAGTGGAGTTACATTAGTGTGAAACCAGAGTTGGGATCAGAAGAACCTAGTGTAATTTTCAGATGGGATATTTACAAAAGACTTTTGTAGCATCCCTGTCCAGATAGAGAAAACAAAACTGATTCTCTGTGAAGAGACAGTCAGGATTCTTGTTGGCACCTCCATTTATATTATTGCACAGCAAGTGCTAGTCTAATGCCAACTGGTGGAACCAAACCTGGGACCTCTGGAGCTTAGCATGTGGGTTACACTAGGGTACCGTTAGCATGGGAAGGATGCAGCTTGCTGTGTCCCACTGCTGAATGTGGCCTACCTTAGCCTCCTGCTTTTCTTTTTTTTGTGTTACTCTGACCTTTGCAGACAAACTGACATGGGACTGGAAATACAGTCAGATGAAATGGTGTGAAAGGTCTGTTTGCATGTGAGGATATTCTGCTGGCCCCCTAACCAGAGCTTTCCTCCTAGTGCCAGGTAGTCGGTTGACATGAGTTGGATTTAGCATGCAGTGGGTTAAAACCTAGTCACTAGGTTTTAGTGTGGAAGTTTTCTTGAGAGTTGTATCCCGTGCTGGGAGCAGGCCATGTCTCCTCTATGGAAATTGGGCTTTGGGTATTTTTTCCATGCTGGCCAAAGGGGGCTTATCTCTGGGTGCTGGTGTTCTGGCTCCTTTGGAAGCGCAGCTTCCTGTTCTGTACAGGGTCAGGTGTCATGTATTTTCCCCATGTGCCCGAGGCACTGGGCACAGTGCTACCTCAGATTATTCTCCTCTAGCTCCATTGAGGGCAGGAGTGCTGGAACTAGAAGTGCTGAATCGTTGCAGTGGTTTCCATATACAGGCTTTACAGGTTTCTCCAGTGGCTTTTAGGATCTCCACTATAAAAGCTGCTCCGGTGCCACTGGTTGTAGGTCACCTCCTGGCCCAAGGCGCTTTACTAACCCCATATGTTCCCTTGAGGTGGGGGAGCACCCATGGGGACAAGCCTCCCGAAGAACTCCAATTACTGCACCAGGTGAGTAACCTTCCCTTCATGTAGGGTATGTGGCCAGCGAGGCTTCGGCTTTACCACTGATTGCACTCAGAGCACATAGCTCATCAGTAATTGTCCCCCACCTTGTGCTACTTCCTGTGCGGTCTTGAGCAGGATCCTGGTTCCTGTCTGTGCTGTTCTTCCTCAGGAAGAATATTGCTCGGATAAGTATGTTCCCTTTACATTACACCTTCTCTCAGTCTGAGCCAGCCAAAGCTCCAGCGTCAGTCTGATGTATCTGTGCGTCTTTCCTCACGCTGGTGGGTCCATCGGCACAGCCACCGCAATGTGAATATTGTGAGATGTAAAGTGACGTTTTATGATACATTATTGCAGCCATTGAAAATCATGCACCAGCTAACTGAGACAGCATGGAATGATCTGTGGGAAAGTCCTTCCCGGACAGGAGTTTAACAGTACCCCACGCCAGCGCTCCCACTTGGCATATCTGGGTGCATGGGAGGTTCTGTGGAGAAGATACTGCATGAGGTTGGAAGCATGGTAGTTGGGTAGTGTGGCCTCAGGCCCTTCCGCACCATTGGTGTGGAGGTACGTTATAGTATTTCCATGCCAAGCGCAGCAAGGAGGGCCTGGTGGATGGGAGCACTGGCCACAGGGTGTCCCCAAGCGTAGTACAGCCTGCAGCCCTTCACTGCTCTGTCATGTCTGCAGAGCTCATGGGTGGGATTTGCTGGGGGCGAATGTTTCCCCCCTCATTCAGTAGGTGCTGTGGGTTCCTGGCACTTTGAGCAGGAAGGCGTTCACCTCAGGGCCACCTCTGAGGGAGGCATTGGCATGTGATGGAGCCAGCAGCAGTGTGGGTTACATGCCATCTGTTGGGGTATCTGCAGCTTTTGGCAAAACGCATAGGTTATTTTCCTGACGGTGCCCCCACCTCACTCTATGCTGCTGCTGCAGGTTATTGGCTTCCATGGGGCAGAGCTCTCCCTAATTCTGACCCTTCCTTGGGCACATGAGAAGGGGGAATGGCCCCGTTGACTCTTCTAATGGTGCCCGGGGGGCCTGAATGTAAAGTGCTACTAAGGCTGCTAGAGTAACAGAATTCTAGAGTCCACTGGGTGACTTTCTTTCTTGGGCCCTCAAATCCTCTTTCAGAAAAACCAGGGTAAGCTATTTATCAGTGGCTTAAAAGGAGACAGACACCGTGCGGGGTCCTCAGGGACATGGCTTGCTCAGCATGAAAGGAGAAGCTGCGTATCACAGCGACTCACACTGAAAGACCATTGTCCTCCCCCTCCACAGCCAGGAATGCCAATGCCACCACTCCAAGCATTATCTCTCTGCTCATTTCCAACGGATCACATTTCACACCCAAAGGTTCAGCTGCCTGTAGTCCATGATGTTGTAGCAGACAGGAGATCAGGCCCTCCAGCCCGAGAATTGTTTACACAGCGCAGGGGGATGGAAGGGAAGACACATACTCAGACTTTTGCTGAGGTGGGATACAGACTTGGGGGAATAAATAATGTGATGACACCAGGACTTAAGTGCTTGTACAGCTGCATTGATTTCATCCAAAGGGCCTTGCAGTTCCATTGATCTGTCTTTCCCTGCTCCTTGCAGCACCTGGGGTATTACTAGGCCAGTCCCTAACACATGCAAGTAATTGTGATATTTCACTAGGGCTTTCTCTGCTCTGCAAGCTGCTGCTCAGGTACTACCTGTGCAGGAGAAGATTATGGAGTTAACTGTTGCCATCTTTTGTTAAGGACATGGAAGCAAGACTCTCCTTCTTTACATATTTTAATCACCCCACTATAAACAAGGCAAGAACAGGTTTAAAAAATAATGAAAGGAGTAATGGTCTTTGAATAACCCCTTCCTGGCCTGGAGCATTTGGGTGGGAGAAACTGCCCATTCACTCGGTTAGGTCTTGTGTCTTCTTTCTTCCTACACCCTTCCTTGCTAACCTCTTATTCTTAACAGGGGGCTCTGCTCTTTTCTTTTCAGGGCTAAACTTGTTAAAATGAATTACATTTGGCATATCTCCCTGTGGTGCCTCTCCAAATAAAAGTGGGTCCCAGCTCACATGCTCGATTTTTGTTTTGTTTCTGTATGTGGCAATTTTCTCTATACAAAACCCTCTTTTGTCAGTTTGCAGAAGAGATTATGAGGAAACAAGAGCCCGCCTTTTTTATACCCATCTCGCATTTTCTCAGAGCTCCACAAATGGCATTGTTCATGGTCAAGAGACAATGACATTTTTCTGTTCCCATATCTGATGTGATTAAAGGAGCTGCAGAGCAGAAGTTGCACAGAAGAGTATAATTAACAGCAAAGATGCTGCTACTGGATGGGCCGTGCCAAAGCCCCAAGACTTAGTTCCCGTGACAGAGAAACCCTTTTCTCTGGTCTGTAAAATGGAGTAAAATTGTGCACCTGACAGAGTCTGCAAAAAGCACCAAGCTCATCTCAGTTTTGTCAGATTTGGCAACTGACATTCTGGGTCTGATTCTAAGCTCTCGTACGCTGTTGGAATTCCACTGACTGAAGTGGCGTCACTCCTGATTTGCACTGGTTTAAGTGCGTGGTCAGATGCTGCGTTACCAGGTCCTGCCTACCTGAAGCTGGAAGTAACCATGTGTGTTTGGAGGAGGGTCAGCCATGCGCAGCTGAAGCAGCCACTGGGCATATGCCCCGTTTTGGCTGTGAAATTCAGGGGGTGCGGGAACAACCGAGAGAGTCCAGAAGAGGATTAGAGGTAGGATCAAGCAAAGGGGTAAAGATACAGCATTGACTATGCAGGGCTGTCAACAGCTCTATGTCCAGCACAAACACAACTCCAGCAAAGGTCCATCAAGGAGTCACTCTGGCAGGTTGTGAAGTACAGTGTCTGTCTTGCTGTTATTTTAGATGTTGGGATTGCCATGCAGAAGGGCCTCGTTTTGCCACTGCCATCAGTGTGCAGTGCTTCACGGCGCTCACAGCAGAGCTGGGAACATCAGAGAAAGCAGGCGCAGGGCAAGTGGGCCTCTCCTCAGCAGAGCTCATGGTCCCGGCCATGCACTTGGCAGAGAAGCACGGCTCTGATGGATGCCAGGAAGGGAGGGGCAAGCAAAGCGTCTGTCACGGAGCTATGCTGAGGTGGTTACTTAATCAAGGCAGCATGTGTGTGTGAGGGAAAATCCCTTGTGCTTAGGGAGGCAGTGTTGCAGGAGGGATTGGCCAGGGAAACCAGCATCAAGTGGGCGGGAGACTGCTGGGGAATAGGTGTGGGAGGGTGGAGCAGATGAGGAGCGATTGGGGCTCTCGGCAGAGGAGTGGATGAGGAGGAATCCTTCTCCTTAGATGCTCCGGTGAGACTCCTCCTTTGTCTCCCTCTCAGGTCTGACTGTTCAGGATACGAGATGCTCTGCTAGAGGGTCCCTGAGAGGCTAGCTGGTGGAGACTGCCACACCAGGCAGTGTCCCTTTCTCAGCTGTTTCTGCCTATTATTCCTCCAGAGTTGCAGCTACCCTGAGTGCCAGAGCCCGGGGGCTTTGCTGAGAGGCCCTGGATTCAGGTGGTCCAGTTCCAAGCGAATCTGAATTCCAGGCTACAGGAAGGCTACAGGAGGCTGAGAATAATCAGGACCAACTGTGCCTGGTAATGGGAATCCCTGATGTTCTGTTTGTGTGAGCTCTGTCCCGCAGGGCTCCACAGGCAGCACAATTAGAGCAGCAGTGACAGTGTGTATCCAGGAAAAGCTTTTTAGGGCTTCCCGAGAGTGTGAACAATGAACACTTGGATGTGCACGTGCAGGGGTGCTGCCCACGGAGGCCAGGAGACTGAGCACTGCCTTTTCACCCGAGTCAGGCCTGGGTCATGGCAGTGGCTGGTGTCAGAGGGGCCAAGAGGAGAGGTGGTCAGAGGGTTCTCCCCAATGACTTTCCACGTTCGGCTCATTTGTCTCTGCTGTTTGTTCCAGCCTTTTGGCTGTGCTCTGGCCCCTGAGTGCTGGGTCCAATGGGTCCCCTGGCTACTCCCAGGGATACTGGGTCTGTGGGCTCCAGATCATGCTCTGGTACCCTGGGACAACATGCAGCAAGGTGCCCATTCGGTCTTGGCTTCTGAGTTGACATCCGTCAGAGAGCCGCTGTTTACCCACCACACAAAGCTGTCATTACACTTGGGAGAGGAGCAAGATCGTTCTGTGCTGGGTGCTGAACAGCCGTCTGACTCTGGGTCACCCTTCCCTTGGGGCTGAATTGGGGATGCTGACCCTGAGGTGAAAGGCCCCTTCTCTCATTCCCGTTCTTCCTGACCCCACAGTGTTGGAACGGTTGACCTGGGGTGAAAGGCTCTGCATCTCCTCACCAGTTCCCTGAAGAGTCCTGGCAGCTAGGTGCCTTTTAACCCGCTCCCTGGAGTGCATGCAGCATTGAAAGCGCCAGTCTTTCAGGCACTAAGTCGATTACACTGAAGTCCTTTTGCCTGGAAGCTGTGCGCACAGGCTCTGGGGGAAGCTGCCTTTGTTCCACAAGTGGCACAATACTGCCTGGGGACAAATGAGCGTGCCGGAGGAGAAGGACGTATTCAGCAGACTTCCCCAGGCTTTTGCCACAGCCTGCCCTGTCCCCCCAGAATGCAGCTCTGTCCTTGTGCTTTTCTGCAGTTAACATGTCAATAAATACATACATAACAGTGCAGAATGGCCCCTCTGTCAGGGCTCAGACTCTGTAGGAATGTCAAAAGGAAAATGGTTTCAAGATGTAGCTGTGTAAGGGCCAGCACTGGCTAGAGCAAACATACCCCATCTCTCCACATGGCCGTGCCTGTGGAAACAAAGGTGCTTTGCAGTGAGATCTGAAGACCTGCAGACTTGATCTGTGTCAGGTCAATGGGGTACGTGAATCCCACAGTCAGACCAGTGACTGACTAGAAGCCTTAGAGAGACTCCCCCCCCCCCAACAAAAGGGCCCCCTAGCTAATTGAGTAGTTGCCCAGCAACACCCCTCAGGGATCTCCATGAGAGGCAGGGACTGAATCCCTCAAATGCAGCCTCTGCTCCTGACACAGGGCCCACAGTGTGAGCAACCAGACATGCAGGTCACAGAAACAATGACTGCAGAGAGCTCTGAAACAATCCACATCGGCAGCAAAGGGTGCACGGGCACACACACAGCCATGCTTAAACCAACCTGGTGGGGCTAAGGAAATGCGAGGAGTCCAGATCATCCCTTGCTGCCCCCTCTATATTAACCTTGCCCTGGAGGGTGGACAAGGAGTCTCACAGTCATTAGCAAGATCACCCTGTAAAAAGATGATTTCTTGAGCAAGGAATGAGTGAGGTCTGACTTCAGGGAGCTGGCGCCCTGCCCTCCCTTAGCAAGGCATTAGCAAGGTGCATTTAGCAGGGCCCCACAGTCCCTCTGTTAGGTTCTATTTTCCATAAGGTGCATAGGTCCGACTAGCAGGTAGCTGCCTATAGCTTTCCAGGACTGACAATAACTCAGTGTGCAACACAGGTAAAACTCAACTCTTGTTTTTCTCTTCTGGATACCCATGTGCATCCCAGCTATTTTCCCTTTGAAAACAGAACCTCACCATGGCAAGTCTCCTCAGCTCTGCCTCTGGCAGCGCCAGCCTGGATTCACTAGTAAGTCCTCTGCCCGGAGAGTTCCCTGGCCAGGATTTCACAGGCACTGTCACCGTGCAGAAGATAAGACTCCTTTGCATCCCTATTTTAAATGCCTTCTGTGCCACCATTGGTTTAGAATATTCCATTCGCTTCCAAATCAGGGGTGTAATCATTTGCCAATCATCTGATTGATGACCCATGAGTATTGATATGTGGGTGGAAGATGTTTAGGAGCCATTGTGTCAGTGGTTGTGATCCCCTAGTGATACCCCCCAGACCACTGACCAAGGGGCTGGCATGTAAGGAGCTGCCTTGTGTCCATCAGTCTCAGTGGGCAGAGGTACGCCTTCAGACAGAAGGTGTAGATAGTGATTACTTGACAAAGAGATAATTCTCACATTCCCAGTCAGTAGTCCCAGTGTACAAACTAAGGTCCAAATATGCTCTGAGTCAGAAGCCCACAAGAGCTAGAACCCTGTAGATCTGGGCAACTCCAGCCCTAGGCCCAATGAAATCTCTCTCTGTTCTTCTAGGGGAGGGGTTGTGAAACTTCCCTTTGTGCAGTGTTTCTTAAACTGTGTTCCGCAACATACCGGTGTGCCGTGGAGAACAACAGAGTTCAAAATGGCTGCCCATAAAGGGACAGGCAACCTTCTTATTTTTGCTCAATAACTTTCACCCCGACTCTCCCTTTTTTGTTGGTCAATAACTTTTCCCTGCCTTCCCCCCCCTTTTTTTTGCTCAACAAAATATCCTTGGTGTTTTGTTCCTCCATCTTAAAAAGTTTAAGAAACACTGCCTTAGCGTGTACACGTCTTAACGGAGAGACTGTGTCATGGATTGCTCTCCTCCCATTCAGAGTTGCACAGCCTGTTTCATGTCTCATCAATGAGTAAACAATATTCCTGTGGCAGTTGCAGTGATTACTTTAATGGAAAAGCAACGTAGGCAAAATGTTCAATGTTTTGTTAGCTTCTTCTGATGTCAGTGGCATATTCACCCTCCTTCTCTGGACCGCTGACCAAAGCTAGGTGGGAAATGGTTTTCTGTTCCTATGCTGGGACAGGAAGTCAGGTTTGTGAAATGTTCACTCATAAACTGAAAATTAGGTAAATCGAACCATGTTGTTTTGATAATTTTAAAACATTTTGCTTGAATTTTGCACTATTAAAAAATTAAACCTGTGTATTATACGTTGCTTCAAATTTGAAATGAAAAGTAATTTTGAACCAGAACACTGAACATTTTTCATTAATAATGTTGAAATGAAACAGTTTGAAAATTTTGAAACTTTTCATACTGTTTCAAGTTGATGAATTTGTTGAAACTGGCTGTAGTGAGATAGGGCGGTCTCCCTCTGCTCTCCCACACTGACCAACTCGTTCCCTTGAAAGGATTCAGGTTTGACTTGAAAACATTTACTCAAACAATTCCTGACCAGTCTAGTGCTGGCCCTGCAGAGGTCACATTATTGCAAACCATTGAGGTAGGCAGCAGAGCACCCTGTAAATCACTATTCCTAACTGAAACCTATACCCGAGTTTGCTAACAAAGGCCCTGTTATATCATGCAGCTAGGGGTGGATTTAACCAGCTTTCACTAACTGTATAGTATTACACTATGTACTTGAGTCCATGGCTTAAGACTTACAACTTCCTCTTCTGTAGGGGTTTTTCAGGTCTGTTGAAGCCATACACTCAATATGTCTTTGGGGAAATTTGGTTCAGCTACATGCTATCTGCCTTCTCTTAGTGCTCCTAACCCCTTGTAGCACGCAGAGAAGGGACTGGTAACCCACCCAGTGTGCATATGTTCTGATGGCGATGTTCGGCCCTGGAGCCAGCCTCCTTGTGGCACTCAGTGAGTAATGGAATGAGTCATTCAGGTAGAAGGGAATGTCTCTTGGATGCCTATGTGTCTGGGCTGAGCTGAGCATTAAAATGGCTCCATCGGAAGCATGGCGTCGATCTTGTTTTTAATTTGCTTTTTAAATTTTCCTTAAGACACAAAGTGCTGAATTTGTGCTGCTTTTTGTGAACTGAGAAAAGCCCTGGAAGGCTGTAATAAACTGGAAAGAGATAGGATTATCATTGCTGGATACCCGTCAGTGGACCTAAGGTGTGCTGATGATACACTGCTCTTTGTGGCAACCATCTATTCAATGCAACACATACAGGAGTCTGTAAAACCAGTAAGGAAGATAGACCCTTCTTCAGTGTGCAAAAATGAAATGCATGGACATTGCTAAGATCAATAACGGTGTGGAAGTGCACATCAAAATTAACAATCAAGCAGCAGATGAATTTGTTTACCTGGGATCATACAGAGCCAACCAAGGAACTTGCAAGAGCACTAGGAAAGGCTCACTCAGGCCCCCCTTATGTAAGGGTGGAAAAACACTGGTCTCTTGGAGCGTGTGAAGGTTTGAATGTGAAGAGCTCAATTTTTTCCACAATGAATGACGAAACCAATGGTGTGGTGCTGGTGAAGATTGTTGCATTATCTCTTGTATGGAAATGAAGCTGAATACTTGTATTAGAAATATAATGGGAGAGAAGGGGACTCTGCTCTGAGAAGTCAACAGACAGAAACTTAGGTGCTCTGGTCACATCAAATGTAGCTGTAGGGGTGGTAATAGCCTTGAGAAAGTTACCGTGGAGGAAAGGTGGCGCGTTACTGTAGCTCAGGACACCAGCCAGGAGATGAATCAGTAGTGTGTGGCAGATCACTGAGAAGTCAGCTGCCAAGTGTGTGAAGTTAGCAATGAATGGAGAAGGCCTCTGCAAATTCTGCTGTGATGTCATCAATATTCAGACTTGAATAACTGGACTGTGCTTACATGCATGAAGCAGAAGTGATGGGGAGAAGTGAGTGTGTAATAGGACAGAGGCAGAATGAATTAGTCACGAAGGCTTCTGCTCCAATACATGTGTCAGTCTTTAAGGTGCCAAGACTCCTTGTTGTTTTTTGTGAAGCAGACTTACACAGCTGCCCCTCTGTCACTCTCTTGCAGTGCTTTCTAGTTTGCATCTATGTTAGGGAGCCTGGATAAATTCTGTGGCCATGCAACTTGAACTTGTTCTAGGGCAGAGTGTGGTATTGGAGGCATCAAAAGGCAATTGGACACTCTTGCTATTTGGCATCTGCCAACTCTGTTTTGGACTAAATTGCTCTTCTGTCTTCAGCATCTCCCCCAATAGTATATGTGATGATGAGTTAGGCCTTCCAGGATTTTAATATCGTGTGAATTCTTCCTCTCAAAACCCCATTAAACCTCTTTCTGTCCTTGAGTCCTCTATCCATTGGCTGAGGTCTGTACAGGACTCTACCATCAGAGCCTGACCTGAGCAGGTTGTTGATAGACATTTCCTCCCCATGGGTTTCAGCTGAGCAAGTGTCTCTGCAGTTTCTGTTTGCAGCCTGGCAGTGCTGGACCCTAACAGGCCCTGCTTGCACAAGATTCCCATCTGTCCATCACCAATGCAGCTCCACCCACTTGCAGCAAGAGCGACAAGATGCCCTTGGTGCCCAAGGCTGGAATGGGAGGTGGGGGGTGAGGCAGGCAAGAGGAGGATGCACTGGTAGAGCTGTGCAAGCATTCAGGTCCAAGAGAACAGAGTGAGGCAAGTAAGAACCGAAGTGCATTGTCAGGGCTGTGTGCCCTGGAAGAGTGATCCCAGGACCTCTGTAGTAAGAGTGTTTCAGGATATTTAGCCCCTCCCTTTCATTTCCATTTTCAAACTGATTTTTTCTCCATAGAGAAGTGGTATTTAAGGCCTCCGTTAGTGATTGTCATTTCGAGTCAGTCAGTCACCGTGCAGGATGAAAGGCTTACTGAAGGAAATACTTGGTAAAGTAATTGCATTTTTCAGTAAGTGTTTGTCACTATGTTCAATGTTTGTCCTCTTTGCCAATGTCTCTGCTGAATCTCACACCAATGTATGACATTTGTAAATGCATGTTTGATACCCTTAGTGGCATGGAAATGCAGCACTGAAATATTAAGGCCTTCCATAACTAGGTACAGCTGATATAGCAGCACTAGCCATTGGACCTTTGATCAGCCCAGCTGTTCGAAGTCTCTGAGTAGTTTATCCTTCCCTGGTAGCTGGGGTGGAACAAAGCTGTGCAGGGACGACTTGGTATAAAAAAGCCTCTTGCTAGGCAAACAGAGGCAGCTCACGGGCATGTTGAAAGGCGTTTGGAAATGGAGTGTGAGAGACTTTGCTTGCAGGTTCAGCCTTACATGTGGTATCAAGATGGCCAGAGATGGAACAGTGGTGGTGATCTGCACTGGATATGACATGTTCTCTTTTCTCCCTCGAGACAGAAGGAATTTCCTGTGTGTGAAGGGAAAGTTGGTGGCTGTCTTAAAGGAAAAGAACCTTAGATTGGAGAGGCGAGTTGAGAGTCTACTAAGAATGAAAGAAGGTGAGGAGTTCCTAGAAAGCTAGCTTTGGGAAAACTCCGGTATCTCAGGCTCAAAGAAGTGTGGAATGGCCACAAAGGAATCTATGAGAGGGAGTCAGAGAGGAGGCCTTGCAGTTTGTTACCACCAAAGACAGAGTCACAGAGGCGTTCTACCCAGCTGGGGATAGACATTTGAGGTTAGACTGTAGCCACAGAGAAGAGAAGCAGGAAGAATTCCACACACCTATTAGTTTCATATTAATATCAGGGTCTCCATGTGGACACAGGGTAAAAAACCTCTAGTGGGTCCAAAGAAATGGAGAGATGTATGGGACACAAACTGGACTGCTCAGCCCAACCTTTAAGAAAAATCACAATTATCTGCCAAGGGTTCTCCGGTTTTCCAAAGTAGACAGAGAATTCTTGTTGGAAAGTCATAAGAACATAGGAATGACCATATTGGGCCCAGTGTCCTGTCTTCCAGCAGTGGCCTGTGTAAGGTGCCTCAGAGGCAGTGAACAAAACAGGCAATCCTCAGTTGATCCCTCCCCTGTTTGTCTGGTCCAGGGGCAGATGACCGTTTTGCGGGGCCCCAGGCAGCATAATTCCGCGGGGCCCCCCCTTTGCCACGGCGCATGCGCGGGGCTTTCTGAAGCACGGAGCCCGGGGCGGCCGCCCCGTTTGCCCTTCCCTATATCCGCCCCTGGTCTGGTCCCAGCTTCTGGCAATTAGATGTTTAGGTTTAATGCGCCCAGGACTGCATGTACCTCTGACTCTCTTGGCTAATAGCCATTGATGGACCTGTCTTCCACGAACTTTACTTTTTTTTTTTTTTTTTTTTTTTTTTAAGCCCAGTTTACTTTAGGCCTTCAGGTTGCCTTGTATGAAGTACTTTCTTATGTTTGTTTAAAACCTGCTGCTGATTAACTTCATTGGGTGACCCCTCTTCCTTGCGTTATGTGAGGAGTTAATTAGCACTTCTTTATTCACTTTCTCCACACTTTTCATGCTTTCCATGTTCCCCTTCAGTCATCTCTTTTCCAAGCTGAGCAGTTCTAGTCCTTTTAATCTCTCCTCAGATGGCAGCTGTTCCAGACCCCCCATCGTTTTTGTTACCTCCTCTTGACTTTTTCCAATACTAATGTATCTTTTTTGAGATGGGACAACCAGAATGGCAGGCAGTATTCAGGGTGTGGATGTACTATGGATAGGGTTGCCAGAGGGTTTAACCAAAAATACCGAACCCCTCTTCCTCCCCTCTCCCCCAAAAAAACCCACTGGGAAAAAATTCTGTTGAGGAGAAACAAACGGGGGAGGGGGGAACCAAAGTTGTTGCGCAAAAAAAAAAAAAAAGGACCCCGAGAGTTATTAAGCGTAACCGTGGCTCAGTTGCTGAGTGTGTATAGGGTTGCCAGGTGTCCGGTATTTTCGCCTCCTGGCAGGGAAAAAAATCAGAGAATACCGGACATTTTAGGTGTTTTTCTGAATATTTTTACTGGACAGGAGGTGAAAATACCAGACTGTCCAGGTCAGTACCGGACACCTGGCATCCTAACCATGGAGCTACATAGTGGTATCATGATATTATCAGTCCCCTTCCTAATGATTCCTCACATTCTTTTTTGCTTTTTTGGGCTGCTGCTACACATTGAGCAGGTGTTTGCAGGGATATAGCCACATTGACTCCAAGATCTCTTTCCTGAGTGGTAACAGCTAATTAAGTCCCTATTGTTTTTTGTGTATAGTTGGGATTATCTTTTCCAGTGATCAATACTTTGCATTTATCAGCATTGAATTTAATATTCAGAATAGAAAGAACATTGTGAATGGGATGGATGGACCCCATGAGGGTATGTTGCATTCCTGGAACCAGGAATGCAGCAACTCTTTAAGGGTATGTCTACACTGCAAGCTTATTTTGGGAAAAGTATTCCAAAAGATATCTTCTGGAATAGCTTATTTTGAAGTAGGACATCCACACTACAGGGAATCCTCAAAATCAGTCTGATGCAGGCTCCCCTAATGTGGATGTGCAATCTTGATTTAGAGCCCCAGAAGGCTCCGGGGAGAAATAACTTTAGAATGGTCTGGTGAAATGCCGTTTTGACATAGCAGCAGTGGAGTGTCCACAAATGCCCTCTTCCGAAAGAGCTTTCTCGGAAGAGGCATTATTCCTCGTGGAATTAGGTTTACCAACATCAGAAAAAGCCTCCATTATTTCAATTTTCTTTCAAAATAATGCAGTTGTTGTGTGGATGCTATAGTATTGTTTTTCCAGAATAACGGTCATTATTCCGGAAAAACAGTGCAGTTTAGGCACACCCCTAAGATTGGCTAGATTCCTGAAGTGTCTCAGCAAGGATCCGTTCATCATGGTTGGCAATCTGCCACACAGTATCATCAGTGCTGGTGTCTCACAAACAGTAAATGATGTCAGGGAACTTGTAAGGGTGCTGCAGAAAAAGAATAGTCGTGTCTGAGATCCTTCCTGTCCCATGAGCAAAGGAAAGCAGTGGTGTGTGGAAGTGAACCACTGGCAAGGTAAGTTGTGTAGATGGGGTATATTCGTCCACCTTCTGTGATTACATGGCTTCTGTTGCAATAGAAGGGGGCCAAGTCTCCTTAGGGACACACTAGCTAGAGTAGTCAGGAGATTGTTTAATAGTCAAAGGGGAGGATCAAAAGAGCAAAGATGTAAGCATTCAGTTAGCACAAAATTACGGTGTTGAGAACAAAATTAATCAAGGAACCAAGGACATGAAGGAAAGAAATTATTTAATTGCTTCTACAGTAATTCAAGGAGCCAGGATAACAAATTAGAGGAATTGGAAATGCTTATTTATGAGCATAAATTTCATCTAGTTGGTATTACCGAAAGTTGATGGGATGATTTGCAGGACTGGAATGTTAAAATCAATGTTCCTATTCCCTATTTAGGAACAACTGAGTTGGCAAAAGGGAAGGAGGAATAGTATTCTATGTAAAAAATAGCCTTTCTTGTTTCCAAATTAGAGATAACTCACAAGCAAATGTTCTTGAATGCCTATTGATCAATGTCCTAATATGCAGCACAAGGTGGGGTACTGGTTGGTACCTGCTACATGCCCCACATCACACTGGGGGAACCGCATGATTACCTTCTCATACAGCTCTCTACAGTGTGTAGGGAAAAATCTGTGTGATCATGGGGGGACTTCAGTCTGAGGGATGTGCTGGAGGTCTGATGCTGCCAGACCCTTGGAATTTCTAAACATTATAAGTAACAATTTCCTAACTAAAGAAGTGTAGCAGCCAACATGGAGGAATTCTCTTATTAGATCTTCTGCTAACAGATAAAGAGAAACTAATCACAAAGCTAAAAGTTAATGTTAGCTTAGGCACAAGTGATCATGACTTGATCATGTTGATGTGCAATCAGAAAAAAGTTCAGACTAGTAATATCTATATTTGATGCTTTATAGGCTCAGTTTCACAATGCTGGATAAAATTATGAGCCAAATCAGCTGGGATGAAAACTTTAATCATTAAAATATGAATGATATTTGGAAATAATTTAAGAACACCTTACTAGAAGCCCAGAATATCTCCACAACTGAGGAGAAAGGCTATTCTGGTTAAAAAAAACCAATCTGGTGTAAAGGGGAATATCCTTCCCCATGTTCCCACACACATGGAAGAAAGAGGAAGTTGATAGTAATAAAGATAAATCAGAAGTTAGGAATTATAGAAAATTGATAAAGGAAGCAAAAGGACACACGGATAAATTTATGGCCTGCAGAGTTAAGAATTATAAAAAAAAGTTTTAAAAATATATTATGAACAAAAGAATCCTGACAATGGTGTTGGTTCTTTGCTAGATGAAAATGTTAGAATTATTAATTATAATGCAGAAAAGCCAGAGATGTAGTCAATAATATTTTTGTTCTGTATTTGGGGACACAGATGATGCATTCATATTATATGGTGATGATAACACTCTTTCTAAGTCACTGGTATTTCTGGTGGATGTTAAACAGATGCTACTAAAGTTAAAGATTTTTACATAAATCTTGGGGTATAGGAAAATTCCAGAAGACTGAAAAAAAGCTAATGTACCAATTTTTAAAAAAGATATTTGAGATGACCTGGTTATTATAGGCCTATGAGCCTGACATTGATCTTAGGCAAGATAATGGCGTGGTTAATATGAACTAAAGGAGGATATTGTAATAATTGCCAATCAATATGGATTTATGAAAATAGATTCTGTCACATTAGCTGGATATCTTTTTTCCCTGTGATTACAAATTTTGATTGATTAAAAGTAAGAGTGTTGACATACTGTACCTAGGATCTGTAAGGCATTTGACTTGGTGCTACAAAATATTTTGATTAAAAAACTAGAAATGATACAAAATTAATATAGTGCACATTAAATGGATTTTAAATTGGCTAACTGATAGGTCTCAAAATGTAACCATAAATAGGGAATCACCATGAAGCAGGGAAACTACTGTTTCCAGTAGTCTCCTGCAGGGACTGGTTCTTGGCCTGCTGGTATTTAACATCTTTATCAACAGTGCGGAAGAAAACATAAAACCTGCACTGATGAAGTTTCTAGCTGATGCAAAAATTGTGGAAGTGGTAAATAATGAAGAGCAATCTAGATAATTTGGTAGCTGGGTGCAAGCAAACAACATATGTCTTAATTCAGCTAAATGATAAAAGTTTACATCTGGGAACAAGAAATATTGGCTTACTTATAGGAAGAGATATTTAACATGAGAAATGGGGACTTTGAAAAAGATTTGTGGGTTGTGGTTAGGGGTGACCATATTTCCTTCTGCTGAATATGGTACACACGGTAAAATTATTCATATTCAAGCAAGGCCAACAGCAGTCAATCAGAATATGTAGTACAAACGTTCAAATTAATATCGAAGTGATTCCCTGTTAAAAAGAAATATTCCGTAGTTGGATTCTTTTTATTTACCCTCTTTTCTTTAAGGCTTTAGGGTTCACTCAGGGAGAAGTGACACACTCCCATACACACCTCATGGTAGACTAACTCCACCGTCCCTACCAGCATCTCTGGGTACCTGGTGACATGTCTTCCTGAGGCAATACCTAGGTGGGGTCATGCAGGTTCACCTGCCCCTCCACAGATTTGTGGAAGTAGCTTTTCCCTTACTGCCCGTACAGTGTGGAAAGACAATTGACACCACCGGGCTGCTACTGGCCACTGACATCACCAGCCACCCTCTGTTCCCTGGCTACAGCTCAGGCAGGAAGGGATTAAGCCCTGAGGATGCCTTGTGCAGTAGGGCCCAGGGAACCTGGCTGCAGGGGCTTCAGCGAACCCCGCCAAGGAGAAGAGTAGCTAAGGGTCAGAGCAGCCGCATATTCCCTGGTGGGGAGAGGCAGGTGAAGGGAGTGGGAATCCCCTGCCTGGTGGGCCTTGCAGGATTGGGGTGCAAAGAGGCTGGACATTGTTTCCCATCCCCACCACTCCAGAGCTTAGCTGAGGGGCAGAGAAGCTCCAGAGCTTAGCTGAGGGGCAGAGAAGAGCCTTCCAAGGGGTGCAGTGGGGCAAGAAACTGAACAGGCTTCAGGACTGATCTTGATAAGATTATGGAGGGGATGGTAAAATGGGATGGCCTACAACAGCCTGTGACCCATCTGTGACTGCTAGTAGCAAATATCTCCAGTGGCCAGTAATGGGACACTTGATGGAGAGGGCTCTGAGTTACTCCAGAGAATTCTGTCCTGGGTCTTGCCCATGTTCTCGGGACTGGTTACCATGTCTGTGCTCTAGGAGGAACTTCCCACAGGTCAGATCGGTAGAAACCGGTGGGGGGAGGAGGGAAGGTTCACCTTCCCCTGCAGTGTGGGGCACAGGTCACTTGCAGGTTTGAATTAATGTAAATGGTGAATTCTTCTAACTTGAAGTCTTTAAATCAAAATGTGAGGATGTTAGTGACTCAGCCAGAGGTGAGGGGTTTATTTCAGGGAAGGGTGGATGATGTTCTGTGGCTTGCGATGTGCAGGAGGTCTGACGAGATGGTCACAATGGTGCCTTCTGATTTCAAGGTCTAAGAGCCATGAGAATGATGAAAAGGTTAGAAAATATGGCTTATAGAAACCGCAGACTCAAGGCCCTATCTTTTTATCTTAATAAAGAGACACTTGAGGAGTGACTTGAGTGCACTCTGTAAATATCCTCCTGCAGAACAATCCTGGGCTCCTCAGTCTAGCAGAGAAAAATGTAACATGACCTAATGACTGGAAATTGAAGCTAGACTAATTCAGATTGTAAATAGGGCATCAGTGTTTAAGAGTTAGGGTATGTGTACACTGCATTCCTCTTTCGAGAGAGGGATGCAAATGCAGCTGAGCGAAATTGCAAATGAAGCGCGGATTTGAATTTCCCATGCTTCATTTGCATAATCGTGTCCGGGTGCTATTTCGAAAAAAGAAAGGCTGTCTGGATGCAGTTATTTCGAAAGAAAACCCTTCTTTCGAAATTACCCTTAAACCTCATTTTATAAGGAGTTAAGGGTAATTTCAAAAGAAGGGGTTTCATTTGCATTCCTCTCTCGAAAGAGGAATGCAGTGTAGACATACCCTTAGAGTAATTAACCACTGGAACAATTTACAAAGGTGGTGGTGGATTCTCCATCACTGAGAACTTTAACTCACGCTTGGATGGTTTTCTAAAAGCTTTGCTGTGGGAATGACGCTGGGGAATGATATTATGTGACACAGCAAGTCGGATTTGTTCAGAGCAATGCTCCCTTCTCAACTTGGAACCCAGGACTCAGTTCCACACTTGGCCATGCCCAGAGCGTCCTGTGCATAGGATGGGTTGGGGCAGCTGCCCAGGCCCCTTGCTTTGAGGACTCCATGGTAGACACTTCAACCATCCCATAGATGGGACCCACAGAGCCCAGGGCAGCCTGGGGGATTCCTGGAGGCGGGCTGGTGAGGGGTGGCAGCAGGAGTCGTCCCCCCAGCTCACAGCAGTGACAGGAGCTGGAGCGACTCGGCAGCCTGCCCCACTCTGCTCTGCACCTGTCTCCCAGGCTGCTGCGCTTTGCCTCTCTGTGGCAGTAGGAAGCAGAGAGCCTGGCCTTGGCACCAAGGCCCTCTGGTTGCCACGGTTGCAGTGAAGTGGAGCACAGTACGCGAGGAGAAGGCAGATGGGCAAAGTGAAGCAGGCTGGCGGGTCGCTCTAGCTCCCACTGCCAGGGTGAGTGCAGGAGGGGGGCCAACCCTGCTGCCGCCCCTTGCCAAGCCCCTCCAGTAATCCTGGCTTGCATGGCTTGGGGAAGGGGGCTTTGGGCAAGGGGGCAGACTGGGGTAGGGGTGGGCTGGGGACTGGATGGAGCAGGGTGGGGCAGGGTGGAGCACAGACTGGCAGGGGTATGGCCTATGGCTCGGGGTTGCCCTGGGCCCCATGCCTGGGACACTGGAGAGGGGATTGCCCCAGGCCCTATGCCCTCCCCCTCCCTACAGATGGCCCTGGCCATGGCTGCGGAGTTCTGTGGGTCCTGCTTCAGGAGGGTCAGTTCATGGCAGAGCTTTATGCTTTCTCCCCAAAAAGGTGAGAGCAGTGGATAGAAAAATCTACAGCATTAAAATATCGTTAAAGGGCCTGTGAGCCATTGGCTTTGGAGAGGCAGTGGTAGCAAGAGAGAGGGGCTTCCAGTTCCAGCAGAACCATCTCCCTTGCTTTGCAAAATGACTGCTGGCTGAATCTATCAAGCGCGTCTCTTTAGCAGGGACATGGTAATTGCAAAGACACAGTCCGTGTTCTCTGACAGCATCCTGCTTTTCAGTGCCTTGGAAGTTTGGAGCCGTTTCCATGGTTTCCAGGTTGCAGTTTTCAGCATTACATTTTTCCAGATGAATTTCTAAAAGTTGCTCCTTGCAACATGCATCTTTGTGTTTTCCTGGAGGCAGCTGGGCTCCCTACATATGCATGGGACCGACAAAGGGGAGTTCCTAATATTATTAATAACTAAGGGACTGTGCCCCCTGCTTTCTGCACTTGCCAGCCCCCCTCTTGTGGGGGATAGGCAACCTCGGCTCGCCTCCCCTCCCCAGCCACCAGGGAGGGCCAGGCTATCGACGCACCAGCCCAGGCTCCTTCTCCCTCCTCCTTGAATCCGGATCCCTTTTCCCCTCCCTTGCCAGCCTGGGCCCTTTTTCTCCCTCCCCCATGGTAAATCTACTCCCTCCCAGCCATGGCATGTGCCAGGTCTGGCTCTAATGCTGGCGGTCAGGGAGACACAGGGCTGCCTGCCCACCCCATGTGGGGCACAGAAAGGCGCAGGTGGTGCTATGTGCACGCAGAGCTCCAGGGCACTGCAGTGTGCTGAGGTGGGGAAAGCAGCTGCACTGGGGCTGCTGTCCCAATCTCTCCCCATGCAGTCCTGCCTGCACTGCTCACCGCCCCACCCTGCCCACAGAGCTCAGGGCCGCCCGCCAGGAGTGGAAGAGAAGGAGCAGACAGGCTGGTGCAGCAACTCCCCCGGGCAGCTCAGGGGTGCTCTGGGAGCCGCGGTAAGTGGAGCCACTGAGAGGGGGGTGAGCCTCTGTGGGGGCAGCCAGACTCCGGGTGGTTGGGCACTGCGCTCCGTCTCCTCAAGAGCCTGGTGGCAGGGGAGCCACCTAGAGCCCACTGGCACATAGCCCTGGCTGGGAGCCCCGCTCCTAGCGCCTGCCCCTGGGCTGCTGTTCCAACCACCGCACATTCTCCCCGCCCTGGGGCTGTCACGGCTGTGGTGTGGGGTCTGCCAGCTACTGTGCCATGTGTCTTGGAGTTGAAAGCCCTGTGGGGTACAGGGCATGGAGGAAGGGAAGTAGGTATATGTATGGTGTGTGTGTATATCAAAATATGTGGTATAGGTATATATTATATATTTTGGTATATTTAAACCAAAATATTTTAAATTGGTTTTAAAATAGCAATTTCAAGTGGCAAGGGGAAGCTGTGAGGTCAGGCTCAAGCTGGGAGTGGGGAGGAGGGAGAGAAGGAAGGGACAGGTGGGACAGATTGTGACATGATGATGTCATTCTATAGTCCTGCAGGAAAAGGGTTTTTTTTTTAATATAGAGAGAGATTATTACAGAAGTGGACAGCTGAGAACAGGGTCTCATCGTGCTGTTCTAGAATCCGAAGCAGACCCTATAGACTGGACAGATAGAAGGTGCGGAAAGGGAGGTGACATACAAGCAGAGTGAACAACAGTGTGATGGTGGCAAACCTCATGTTACTTTAATATCTATTTTGGCTTTGCTTGATTATTTAAATCATTTCAGTGGTGCTATGTCTGCAGGGGTAATGCCCCAGTTTGCAAAGCGACTTAGACTGAGTTTGGCAAACATCATGGTGCTATGTATGTTAATAAAGTTAAATGTCTTATGGGAGGGGAGAAAAGCTTTTCTGCCCACGAGGTGAGGAGGCTGAAATGAAATGAATCAAAGACAAGTATTTCCTAAAGCGTGTGGCAGGAGGCACCCTTGGGTTACTTGAAATAATGTGATAGATTAGCTCTTGATTTGGCAGAGTCTGCTTTATACTAAAGAGGAGGAGACGGTAAATTGAGATGATTTGTGTTGACTTTCTGACGTTATCTTGGCAAAAAAGGTCATCTATACAGAAAAATGCTTTTGTGTGTATGAATTTTTGTGCATGCTGATTTTCCATGATTACACAATCTGGGGATGGGTACTGGCAGATTTGTATAAGGTGGTACTTTATAAAAACATCATCTGCAACCTTCAGAGAGAAACTCCAGTATGTTTTTACCCCTGCTCCAGAATCTCAACGGATTCTTTCATTTGCCTTCTAAGGAGGTGATTTTATACAAGCTAGTATCCTCATATCTTTCACCACTAGAAGAATTCTGGTTGAGGGGCTGTGGGTGTGGTGGGAGGAGATCTTATGGGCAAAAACAGAAAAGGAGAAATTAATGGGAGGGGGGGGAGAGAGAGTGAAAAACAGTTTTTCACCTGAATATAAAAAGAGGATTTGCAAAGAACGCATTTCCTCCTTGCAGAAGCTGAAAGGCAAGGGACAGGAGTGGAGCATTGTGAGTATTTGAAAGGTTCCCAGCACAGAGCAGCTCACAGACATAGTCTGCTTGGGAAAGAATTTCTATAATTCTCCTGGTAGGGGATTTTGCAGGGAGAATAAGAGAACCTTGCTTCCAAACTGAGGTGGAAGTGAAGCATCCTTTTAGCAGCCAGTGTTCATGAGACCTCCCACTAATGAATCAGAAAATATCCTAAGAAGAACAAGACAGCAATTAAATGCCAAAATGTTTGCCAGCATTAGGTTTGATGGTGCATTTTGCAGTTGTAATTGGGTTATTTGCTTTTCCCCACAAAGCTTACCAGTATAGACTGTAGTTTAAAGGAGGTTTCTGGTATTCTTTCTTCCCTCATTTTAATTCAGGGTAGTCATGCTTCAAACACCACCAAATCAATGGCTGTGAAAATAGCAAGAGCCTTTTGTGTGCCCAACTTCTTCCCACTGCTGGTTCTGAGCACTCCCTTTGTCTCTTCACCATATTTGTCTCCTTTTTAACCACAGATTGGAAGCCCAGCAAACAGCCGAGCACTAAGACCATCATTACCAACTCTGGGTGTTTTAGCTGTAGTATCTTTGTAGTGAAGATAGTCTTGAGTTCAAACAGGAATTAATTCAGGAAGGCCCCTGGCCTGTGTTATGGGGAGGTGTGAGAGTAGTCCCTTCTGCTTTTATAATCTATGATTATATATGTAGGTACATAAACCTTTTGATTTAGGTACCGAACACCAAGGCCCCCTCAAGTTTGGAGTAAATTTGTGATAGTTCAGGCTCAGATCCTCCCCATTTTTTGTAAATAATTCAAACTACATTTTCATAGCTTGAGGCGGTATTAGAAATTCAGGATGGAGTTATAATGTGTTATTATTCCTCAGCACTTCGACATGGCAGGTTGTTTGGGGTTGTGACATCTGAGCAGTAGATGCATGGTTTTGCTAATGTACCCATCAGTGAAAAAGTGAGTGATATTTCAGTTGCCACTATTGGGATTCAGAGTTAACGCATCATGTACACAAATGGGGATAGGTTGACAGCGCAGATCCATTGTTGCAGAGTAGCCAAGGTGAGTACGGAATCTTGTATGTTAAAACCCGTAGAACTATACACGCATTATGGAGCATAAGTATTGGCACCTTCTGTATTAACTGTTTGCTTGTATGCAATATATAGCACCCCTGTAAGAGTGGGTACGCAGTTGCACTTGCAAGACTTTTCTTTGCAAACTGAAAGCCTAAGAATATAATTTCTTAAAAAGAAAATACTCATTCTGGAGTTAAATTCTGCAGCAAGATGGTGGATTCTGCTTCCAATGGAATAGCAGACAGTGTGAAGCCCAGCCTATAGCATGTGATAACTGCTACAAGGAAGTACAGCAGAAAAGAAGGCAAGGAAGAATATTTACTAATTGTATTTACCAGCACAAGTGCTCTCTGCTGGGTTCAGCATGGTATGTTTATTAGACCAAAGTGTGCCATTTTGGGGCAGATGTGGCAGTAAAAGGAGACTTTGGTCCTACACAGCCAGCTCACAGTGGGCTGTACAGGACATTTTAAACAGCTAATGTGGCTTTTGTGCCTATAATTCTTTCTTATCCATTATTTCATTGGCTCTTAGTGTTCCTGCTTCACAGAACCCAGCAAAATCAACAGTTGGATTTAATATGACTGAGTAATTCATATGGAACAGGTAGTGACAGTGGTAATTCAGCCTCTAAATTATGATAATAAATGTCCTCTGCATGGTGCTCTGGGGGTGTGTGAGATTTTACTGGACAAAGCACAGTCACTTGACTAACTAAAATGCAAGAATGCTGCAGCTGACATTGAGAGCAGCCAGCCTGCTTAGTGTGCATGCAGTTGGCACCCAGCATGGGTGCATATGAGGGTGTGTTTGCCTGGCACAGGTCACCGACCAGCTTGGCTATGTGTAAATGCGCTGTCAGAGATTGCTGTGCTTGACACTGAGACCTTAACTCCAAAAGAGTTGCTGGTCAGATGATGAGCTCTGAGCGCCCTTATTTCGTGTCCTGATCTGGAACAGCACTTGCTCAGCTGGGGCAAGAGTCACAGGAAATAATATGCAAGCAAAGCAAGATATGCTGGCAGATGAATCAGTCTCAGGAGATGCAAGTGACAGAGTGAGTGGAAGGGAGGAACTGTGGGGGCACAGGGTTGACCGGAAATGGCACACATGGAACTGTTGTCATTTCTGACTCCCTGCACAATGACTCTGGGAAGTTCAGTGCTGTTAGGATTTATCGGTCCAACTTGGTGTGGAGTAAGAGAAAGCAATGAACTTTTGTGCTGGGGCCTGTGGCTCTGTGCCTGCAGTGCCACACCTGTGGATGTAGGAAAGAACATGTTTGATCAAGCAGGATATAATTTGGAATTAAAACAAACAAGAATGAAAGCTCATTTAATCCTTTACCTTGATATGCTAGAAAACAGCAGCTTTGGCACTTGAACTGTGCATGGGGCTTGCCTGTGGCATTATACATAGGAATAAATATGGCAAATAGAGCAACAAGAAAGCATGAGAACCAGAAATAAAAGTGACACATCTCACACACGTCCTTGTCCAAGTGGAGTGTGCGGCAATAGCAAGCACTTTTGATCATTAACAATATTTCCGTGTGGATCTGTCAGTGGTATTGTTAGTTACACGGGAAGCGGTCTCTGGCTTCTCTCTAGGACAGATCAATGTAAAATGCAGCCAGTAGGGTTGCCAAGTGTCCGGTTTTGAACAGGACAATCCAGTATTTGAGCTTTCTATATGGGAAACAAATTAAGAAAATAGAAATGTCGGGTATTTTCTAGCTAAGTTGCAATGTAGATTGTGAGGTAATGTCAAGGGTGTCCGGTATTTTTCTTGAAACCATCTGGCAACCCTAGCACCCAGAACTCTGAGAGGCTTAGAGGTCTGCAGGAAGCTGTCTCACTAACCTGCTGGGAGAAAATGGCCTGTTGCACCAAGATTTTCTTTTTCCTTTTGCCACTGCTATACTGATGCTCTTACAGGCAGTCCCCGACTTACGCGGATCCGACTTATGTCGGATCCGCACTTACGAACGGGGCTTTCTCGCCCCGGAGGTCGAGGTAGCGGATTGCTACCTGCGAGCTCCGGGGCGAGAAAGCCCCGTTCGTAAGCTGCTCCGGTGCCCCTGGTCTGCTGGAGACCGTCTCCAGCAGACCAGGGGCACCGGGCGGGTTCCCGCGCTTCTGAGGCTTTGCCAGAGCAAAGCCTCAGAGGCGCGGCACCCCGCTGCTGCTGCTGCTCTGCTCCCCGTGTCCCTGGTCTGCTGGGGGGGGGCGCGGATAGTGTGCCCCCCCCAGCAGACCAGGCTTTTTTTTTGGACCCTGGAGCAGAGCAGCTGGGGCACTGCGGATTGGTCCTGCAGCACCCGCTCTGGGCACTACTGGACCAACCCGGCAGCACCCAAGCTGCTCTGCCCCAGGTCCTGATTCAGCCGCTGCTGGTCAGTTTCAGCAGTGGCTGAATCAGGACGCCTGGGGCAGAGCAGCTGGGGTGCTGCTGGGTTGGTCCAGTAGCGCCGAGGGGTGCTACTGGAGCAACCCAGCAGCACCCCAGCTGCTCTGCCCCAGGCGTCCCCAAGTCAGCCGCTGCTGAAACTGACCAGCGCTGACTACAGGAAGCCCGAGGCAGAGTTGTTCTGCCCCAGGCTTCCTGGAATCAGCGCTCATCAGTTTCAGCAGCAGCTGACTTGGGGAAGCTTGGGGTTCTTAAGTTGAATCTGTATGTAAGTCAGAACTGGTGGTCAGTTTCAGCAGCGGCTGAATCTGGACGCCAGTTCCGACTTACATACAGATTCAACTTAAGAACAAACCCACAGTCCCTATCTTGTACGTAACCCGGGGACTGCCTGTACTTAGCTACCTCATTCCTCTCAGCCTGACGGGCATTTGCTCTTCTCAGAATCTCAACTAATCATTTCCCTCCAGTGCGATGCGCTCCCAGACTGCAGGCTCAGTGGATGGGACCTCTGCCAGGGGGCTGCTGAGTGGGAAATTGTTTCAAGACCTAGAGAAACTGCAGCATCAGGCCCGTACGCAGGAATTTCTGTGGGGGAGAGGGATGCGAGCCATGGGAGGAGCTAGTGGCTGTCCACAACAGCCTCATACTTACTTGAAGGACCAAGGGGGAGGGGTGTGTTTGCACCCTTCTAACCCCCCCACCCCCCAGCTTGCAGCCCTGAGCATAGAAGAGAAGGAAATGCTCTACCAATGTTCAGTGCTGCTCTCAAGCTTCAGCGTTACTAGGGCGGGGTCAGTTCCTTACTGTGTCTCCAGAGAGAGGCCAACCTCACAGGTCACTGTTTTTGTATAGTTGTCCTGTTTTGAGTTCATGGCACTTCTGGGTTCCTTCCTTGACTGATAAATATAGATAGACAATAAGTTACTGAACCATGGCAGAGTTTATGAGCCAGACATGCAAGAACGGTTGAAAGTTAGGGAAAATGTATTTATTACAACACTTTTCATGGGCAAGTTATCATTTTGTCAAACTTTATTAGAGAAAGTAATTAATGGGCTGTAAAAGGTGCTAGTGCGTAGCCAGTAAAAGAGCTAGTCCTGTGCAAATTGGCAGTTTATAGATTTATGGTTCCTTCTTTCCTCATTTATTAATAGGGAGAAGGCGCAGGAAGCATGCTGTATTTGGGCTTGTGAGCCACTACACATCTGCACAGGGGCCCCAACTCTTGCAGCCTAACAACAAGAGGGAGAGGGGGAGCATCCAAGGTTGGTGGGTGGGTACAATGGGATTCCCATGTTTCTCCTTTGTTCACCACCAGGTGTTGTCTATAGGGGGCCTATAGGGCTAAAGGTACATGGGAATTAGGGAACACCTCTTCATGTCGGGGTGAAGTCCTGGCCCCACTGATGCCCGGAGGACTTCTGCTAGTGAGCACTTGCAGCCCCTGACTGGTGCAGTCACAGCCCACGAGCACCGGGGTGCTCACTTCACACAGCTTTTCCAAGACTCGGGGTTTTCCCTGTGCAACTCCCCCCCAGCCAGTGGCACCAAGCCTCTCTCACTGTGTGTCACTGGGGCCAGCTTGCGGCCCCTTGGTGTTTCTGGCTGGAGTCTCCCTCTTGGGTTTTGGGGAGTTGGCTGGAGTATTAGAGCCCAAAGGCTCTCCAGATTGGGGCTGGTCACAATGTGTTAAAGACCCTACCCCAAATGTGCTCCCCAGCTGCCCTCCAGATGGTGGCCTTTAATCTGCCATCCCTGTGGGGCCGGAGAGGCTTTTCCCACCAAGACTCTCCAGTCAGGTCAGAGCAGCCTTCAGCAGCGGGGGTTGAGAGGCCCCTGAGGGCCATAGATGTACCCAATGTGATAGTCCTGCATGGCGAGAGGAGGCGTTTGGTCCATTGGCTCGGCAGACCAGAAAGGGGAAGAATGCTGAAATCCCTGCGGGGGAGAGGGGGAGCATGTCCCTGGAGGAAAGGAGGAGAACAAACTGCATATTAAAGCATCTGAGTTTGAAGTTTGGGCCTCTGCTCCAGGAGGCATCTCCTGCTTCCTCTGGCTCTGGCGAGGTCCCTGCAGGTTGCTTCTAGAAGACACTGGCGATTCGTTGCTCATCATAGCAAAGCTCCTTTTAAACGGGCTATTTATAAACACCACTTGTCACAGGATTGCTTGTGAGAGCAGAGTTATGAACAGCTTGCCCCCTGGTTATTCATGAATATGGGGCTGGACACACTGGTTAGTTGTTACAGGGATGTATGTGTGTGTGCATGCATGTAGGGTAGCCTGGACAGTCCTGTCTTGACCAGAATAGTAATGTCTGCATCTTCTGAACTAACGATGCTGCCTTGCCCAAAGTGCAGTTTCCAACAAAGCAAACCCAGGTCTTACTCAAGTCTAGTGCACATAGACATGTAGGCTAGGCCAAGTTGGGGGAGGAGGGTGAGCTTTGAGAGTCAGGAGTGCCTTAAACATTGGTGCGTAGGGAATATTGGTCTGGTGAAACCATGCCAAGAATATTGGGAGAAACCTGGTACTGGTACATAACATTTCTAATAAGCAAAAATCACAGATGTAGCCATAGAACTATCAAGTATAGTGAAGTTTGAATAGCAGGATGTATCCCAAATATAGGCATATACAATACATAATCAATTGGTAGATTTTACTAGAAATGACCAAGTCAAGTATAAATATAGGTACAGAAAAGATAATCAGTGGGAGGAATTGGACAAGCTGTCTGTCTGTCTATCTCCTAGAACTGGAAGGGACCTTGAGAGGTCATTGAGCCCAGTCCCTTGCCCTCAGCAGGACCAAGCACCATCCCTGACAGATTTGCTCTAGACCCCTAAATGGCCCCCTCAGGGACTGAGCTCACAACCCTGGCTTTAGCAGGCCAGTGCTCAAACCACTGAGCTATCCCACCCCACAACCCCTGTCCCCAGTACCTTACTTGCTGCAACTAGAAGCTGTGCCTGTTCCTACCAACCGATGCATTGTGGACACCTCTGCACGTGGGGGAGAAACGAGGCCTCGACCTCCCATCTGACAATTGTAAGGCTTAGCCAGGGCTGGGCAATAATTTTTGCCAGGGGGCACTTCAAAAATTTTTGAAGTAGCTCTGGGCCACCCCGGAAGGGGCGGGGCCTAACCAGGAAGGGGCGAGGCTACCCCAGACCATGATTGGGAGCCCCTTTGCCCCACTAGGCACCCATGTCCTGGAAGAGGCTGGCATGCTCCCCCATCCCCAGGCCAATCAGGGTCTGGTGGTGGGGGAGCACATGAAGCCTCCTCCCACCCTGTGAGGAGCATGTGGCGCTTTGAAGTGCCGCGGGCTACTCGCAGGGCTGGGGGAGGATGAAGAAAGCTTCATGCAGCTCCCCCGCCCCCAGCCCCTGATTGGCAAAGCCTCCTCCGCTCTCCCCCACCTCCCCCTGCCCCGCAAGCAGTGCGCGGCACTTCAAAGCACACATGCTCCTCGCAGGGTAGGAGGAGGCTTCGTGCGCTCCCCCACCACCAGCCAATGAAGGCCTGGGGTCGGGGGAGCACCCAAAGCCTTCTCCGCTCTGCCCCCTCCCTGCAAGCAGCGTGCGGCACTTGCAAGTGCTGCATGCTGCTCGCAGGGCAGGGGAAGAGTGGAGGAGAAGGCTTCGGGTGCTCCCCCGCCCCCAGATTCTAATTAGCTTAGGGGTGGGTGGGGAGCAGGGCCGCCGCAGGTCCAATCCACACACTTGGCGGGCTGGATCTGGCCTGCGGAGACCCTTTTGCCTACCCCTGGTCTTAGTGGTGGAGCTGTGTGTGATTTATAGAGATAAGGACATGTATATCCCTAACCTTAAAATTCGGTATTTTGTGTCTTGTCCTAGGTGTAGGTGTTACATTATTGTCTGTGCTACATATCCCCTTTCATTGAAATAGATCTGTGTCACTTTGCACTACTTTCCTGTACTATGTTGTGCATAAGAAAGTTAACAAGAGTTCACCTGAGGTGTTTTTACAGGCTCCTCTCATATCTGAAAACCGAACCACACGACAGTGCACTGCTTTGTTAGCTTAGGGTTGCACAGCAGCTTCTCTAGGTTTGCTGTTTTGAAAATAAAAAGCATTGGATTGATTGTTCAGAGTAAGGCTCCACTTACTAGCTGCAGGGACTTCGCAGCCCGATGTGAGTAGTAAAAACACCGCAACAAGGCGCTGTTACCCAGAGACCTGCCCTCTTGGCCCCACGGATCCCCTTTGTAATTAGGGCTGCACCTGGGCAGTGTCCCACCTTTTCTCTCCGGGCACAGCTCTAGCAGCTCTGCCTGCTCTGACCACCATTTCTCTTGGGCTGGCCTGGCTGTCATGTTGTTTGGCTCGATGCTGTTGGTCAGTGCTGCGGGATGTTCTCCCATGTTCATTGGACTAGGGGATATTCAAAGCAGCTACAGCATCAAACCTAAACCCTTTGCTTCAGATTGCATTGTAAAGGCGTCCATTGTAGATGAGACTCTAAACCAATTCAGAGAACAGCCCAGCCTCTTCCAGTAGGATAAGATGCTTAGGCTTTTTCAAGAGCAAAGAAAAGGGTGCTGCAAACCATCATAATTTCACCAAGCATTTCCCCTTTCGAGCTGTAGCTCGGAACCCCTGGAATATCAGTTTCCAGATACCTTCTCTTCAGTGCTTTCCAGTTCAGTTCCCTCCCTGTCACCAGGCAGCCTAACCTGCAGCTGTCCTCTCTCCATTGCCTCAGCATGGCTTTGAGTCCCTGGGTGGGACATGCTGTCTCTACATAGAGCCGAGTGTTAAGGTAATGAAGTAGGAAGCAGTCATGCGTGCTGGTCTTATCTATGGATTTCTCATTCTCTCTTTCTCTCTGATATTTAAGGATTCCCCGGTGTCACTTATCTGTGATCAAATGGGGTAAAAGAACTGGACCAGTTGCTGAAAAGGAGGGCAGGTCCCTCGCTATTATTCATCTTTACTTGCAGAGTGAATACAGGGAAAATACAATGCCCAGTAGCAAGGAACCGGGAAGGGATGCTTGTGCCGGTCAAAGTAATGATAAATTCTCCCAGCCTCTGTCGTGTAATGTCTTCTGAAAAAGACATTGTTAATGCCTTGATCTTGTCTTCCGCAGAACTGTGGGTTTGGTTCTGTCTCTGCTGCATACTTTCAATGGGCCCTTCAAGTTACATGCTCTTTCTGTGCCCTAATTCTCCGCTGTACATGGGGTACTGATGCTGCCCACCTTGAGGGGCACTTGTAAGGGGGTGAGTTACTCAGGCATGGTGGAGATGAGCATGATGGAAAAGAAAGGGGTCCAGATGAGGCTTTGCCATGGTCTATGTCTACACCACAGAGAAAAGTCAGAAAAAGATACATAATTTTCAGGTTTTTTTTTTCCAAAAGAGGCTTTTCTGAAATTTGGCCTGTCAATTAGGGCCAAATTTAGGAAAAAACTCCTCTTTTGGAACATCCCTTATTCCTTTCTTCAAGAGGAATACAGGGATGCTGAAAGAATGCATCTGCTTTTTTGGAAATTGTTCCAAAAAAGCAGATGCGTTCCTTGGACACAGCAGAGCTTTTCCGGGATACCTCCAGTATTCTGGAAACACTCTGCAGCCTGGACATAGTCATGGTCAGATTCTGTGCATCTCTCGTGCTCAGAGTTTACGTGGCCACCCAGCATGGCCTTGTCACACGTTTTACATGGCAACCTGAGCACCTGCCTTTAAAATCAATAGGAATGCCCTAGCCTGTCATGGACCCCAAGGAGTCTCCAGCAAAATGTGGTGTGTGCAGTTTCCCACTGCCTCCCCACGCATCTGGAACCTATTTCCAAAGGGTTCTCGAGCTCATCAATGTTTTGGGCAGCAGGATGTTCCGACAGCCCAGAAGACACAAACAGCTATTGTTTATGGGTGTGGGAGCTACTGCGTCTCATTGCTGACAGGGAGGATGCTGCTCTCCTTTCTTGAAATATTTCACATCAGTTTTGGATTGAAGCTAAACCTCTGCCCTGTGGTGTTATACTGTGTTTCCCACAGCACCAAGTCTGCAATGGAGAGGTTCATCCTGTTTAAATATATCTGCCTTGCCATCTTTTAATGTGACCTTGGATACAAATGCTGCTGGTTTTCTGTAGCAGGAGAGTTACTGCTCTGTTTTCCTCCTCTGATACCCCGGGTGTCGACTTCATTTAAACAAAGTCATTCATTTTTTCCTTCAGCTGTCAGACTCCAGATCTGAAAGCCCCTCAAGACGCCACATAGTTCATTTCTATTTTGATAACATTGGCATCTGATGAGCTCCCTGGATGCAAAGGGTGCCTTTGCAAGGGCTGGGTAACTAGCACGGTATTTGTCAGGCATGCAATAAGCAGAGCCACCAACTTTAACAACTCTTTCAGCCAGGGGATAGGAAGTGGTTCCAGCCTAAAACAGCTTACCTCTTTACTGCCAAGCTAGCCATCGCTGCCCGGCGCCTTGCGCTTCCCTCGCCAAGACAGAGGATGGGACATAATCTTAGTGCCCAGGACAGTTGAGCAAGCGCCCTCTCACAAAGCTTATGGTTGAATTGCTATGGTTCAAAGAACAGCAAAAGCTTTCAGGAAGCTGAGCGACTCCCAGCTGCCCGGGCTCTCTTAACTCTGTTTTAGGCTCTGACTTGGGGGCTCCCACAGCTACTAGAATGATTCGTAGGTTTGGGGTCCTGCCTCCCCAGGGAGAGAGACAGTTCAGATGAGCTAGATCAGTGTTTCTCAGCCAGTGGTACAAGTACCCTTAGGGGTACTCAAGAGAAGTCTGGGGGTACATCCACACAACTGAAATTTGGAGAAAACTGAATTTTTGTTTTCAGTTTTACAGCGCTTTATTATTTTTGTACTTTTTACACCCAACAATTTCATTGCCCGCCCGGCTACAATGAAGTTGTTTAAACAAATGTGTTGCAATGGTAGAAAAAAAAATGTGTCTCTGAAAATGGTAGGTACTGGGGGGACTTTTTTTTTTTTAAAAGGGGGCACTTTATTTAAAAAAAGGTTGAGAAACACTGAGCTAGAGGAGTTGCCAGATAGGATTAGGCTGTAGTTTCTGCAGTCAGGGTCCTGCTCCTGGCTAAGCCGTGCCAGTGGTGGTGCGTTGGCTGGGGAGCTGGAAGCGTGGGGGTAATTCATGCTCTGCACCAGCTGACGCCCCACAGCAGGAGGACTAATCCTTGTAAGAAGGGACCCTTTCCATTCGTCTCTGTTGCCTGGGCCCAGTGCACTCTATCAGCTAAAACTCCCTCTCTCCTGGGCCTGGCTCTGTTCCTGCCCCAGGACCAGCTCTGTGTGCTGTGGATTACGTTCATGCAATTGATTGGTTTGTTTGAAATAGCTCTGGCTTCTGTGTCATTGTTATTAGATGCTGCTGCATAATGTATTGATAGAAATATTGGCTGACTGGAAGAGGGGGGCATTGACTTTCACCTGTTAACCCTTTTCCTGCCCACACAGCCTCTTCCTGTTTGTACAGCACCACAGTTGTTCTTGCTTCTTTCTCCCGTACTGGAATCAGGCAGGTGGACTCTGGGGGCTGCTTGGAGGCCCAGTGGAGTGGGTGGGCAGGCAGAGCAGAGTGTGTCTCTGCCATGGTCTGTTGCAAACTGGGAGCTGTCAGCGACCCAGGGCCTGGTCTGCCCTCAGAGATGTGCTGCTCTCATAGGATGGAGCAGCTCTCTCCACTAGGGGCTTCGGTCCAGGATGGGGAAGAGAGAAAATGCTGTTTCCTCTAGGGAACCAGGCTTCCCTCTCTACCTGCCAAATGACACTGATAATTGTCAGGCTGTGGGGGTTGCTCCCCAGTTCCTTGCTTGGAACTGCTAATGTAAGGAAATCAGGCATTCGTCTGGGGACCCCAGGGTTGTAGTTTCAATCCCTGCCCACCTGTGAACAGCACCTTAACCCACCAGCTGCCCCATTAGGAAGGCAAGATAAGGGGCGCCCTGAAGGTAGGGTGGTGGGGTGGGGTGGGTTCTTGCTTTGGGTTCTAGTCTCCCCCTCGCCCTGGGGAAGGAGGGATAAGGGATGCCCTGAGGTAAGGTGGTGGGGTGGGTTCTGGCGTAGCCTCGGGGATAGGGCTTAGCTGCCTGGCAGTAGAGTAACAAAAGTCACTTCAGGGAGCTGATGACCAGATTCTGCTGAACTCTGCTGTTTAAAAGATCAGAAACATGAAACCAGAACTTGCCAGTGAAAACAGGGTCTTTTACTCAGGATTTTATGCTGCCAAAGAGCCAGTTAGAGAGTCTACAATTGCTGCCTGCTGCTCCTGGTTCTGCTATTACTGCTCCTCTTGCTAAATGGAGAGCTTGGCCAAGGCGCCAGGGCTCTGTCAGCCCTCCCTCCCCTCAGGGTGAGAGCTGCTGAGGCTGCAGCCAGCACATTTGCAACTGCTACAGACACCTGTTTGCTAGAACATAGGTGGGACCACTTGTTGGTTTCAGGTAGGTCACCTAGTCGGTATCAGATGGCATCCTACCATCTTGGTCCAGTTCTGAGCCAGCATCCCAGAGATATTCTCTGTTTGACTGAATTCTGCTTTTGTTGCTGGATGCCCAGATACAGCAAAAGATTACTGGTTCTGCATTACACTACAAGAACTGGGTAATAGCTAGTTACAGACCATCCTGAAATGTCTTCCCTCTCTCATGAGCTTTGCTGGCATTCTTGTGGATGTTAATTTCTGTTTGTGATGTCAGCATGGAGACAGGCCCCCAGGTCTTAGGTTCCCCATCCCTAGACCATTCTGGGTGTTTATCCATTAGAAGTTTTGCTGCTGTCAGCAACAGAGATCCACCCAGTTGTTAGAAGCTAGAAAGCTATAGCAACTGGACCATATAGACTCACAGACTAGAAAAGACATTAAGGGATCTTATAGTCCAGTCCCCTGCTCTCAAGGCAGGACTAAATATTATCCCTGACAGGTGTCTGTCTAACCTGCTCTTATTAAACCTCCAGTGATGGAGATTCCACAACCCCCCTAGGCAATTTATTCCAGTGTTTAACCAAGTTTTTTCCTAATGTCCAGCCTAACCCTCCCTTGCTGCAGTTTAAGCCATTTGCTTCTTGTCCTGTCCTCAGAGGTTGAGGACAATTTTTCTCTCTTCCTCCTTATAACAGCCATTCTTCTCATTCGTCTCTTGGGCTCGGGTCAGGGAAATGAAAAAAAAAAGTTTGGCCAGCACTCAGGCTAGGCCTACACTAGACCAGGCAGGTCCGCTTAAGAACACCATCCAACTAAGCACAATGCATAGCTGGATTCAGCTTTCTTTACGCCTAGCTGCCATAGTTTCTACACTGTGGGAGGCTTACGAGAGCAGGCGCTTTGGTTGGCTTCCCTTATTCCTCACAGACTGAGGAGTACAGGACACAGGCGGGGGCTGCCCTCAGTGTTCACTTTGGGGGTCTACAGTAGACCCGCTAAATCGAATGCTGGAAGATTGACCTCCAGAGGGTCAATCTTTTCTGAAGTGTGGACACGCCCTCAGTGTAGTTCTCATTTATTGCCACTGTACTTCACTGAGCGAATGGATAACTTCCGGTAACACAGCAGAGCCCTTGGAATCAGCACCCTGCTGTGATACCACATGGATACAGTAAGGTGGGGGTGTCCACATTCTGGTTTCAGCAGAAGATCAGTGCGTGCATCCAAAGAGCAGAGTGTAGTTTTAGTTGGGACAGTGTGTGAAGGCAGCAGTGGGTGAACTTGAGGGTTTGGCTTTGGTGCATTTTGTACCTTGCCTGAATCCCCCAAATCTCTTGAGTACTGATTTGGGATGGACTTCCCTGTGAAATGATCAGAGCTGCCTTTAGGTCAGAAGTACCTGGGCTATTTGCCTTTCACCTAAGTGCTTCCAGGCTCCCCCTGAACCCAGGAAGACAGAAGGATTTGAGTACAGGTTGTCATCATCATTACAAAGCGGTGTGGATTTGCTCGAGCCATCACAAGGCCTTGTGTTGGTCTTCATTGCGCTGTCCACACTGGTTCCTCCTTCCAACTCACATCTCCCAAAACCTCAGAGAAAGTGTTGTGGGATGGATCTTTTCAGATGGGCAACTTCCTTCCTACAGGCATGTGAACTAGGTTTAGTTGAAATCATGCAGAGGCAGCTAACGTAAAGGTAGGGCCCAGTGCCTGCCTGTCGTGACAGTGTGTTGACAAACCTGTCGTGACAGTGTGGTGAGAAACGCAGTGAACCTCACAACAGGCCCCAGAAAGAGGAAGTTTAGCTCATTCTCTGGGGCTGAATGGGACACATTCAGTTTGGAGACACTCTGGCACTCGCGCCCGGCCTGTGATACAAGTGTTTCCATTGAGTTTAGTTTTCACTATTCCCCTTACTCTGGGAAGTGCATTGTAAGCCCCCCTGGGTTTGATTTTCCAGTAACCTGTGTTGCTTGCTTTGGTGTTAACAGTGGTTGTGGTCGCAGTTTGCTTTTCAGGTTGGCTTCTCTGCCATTGCAGAGAATGAGCAGTGCAGCCACTTGCCCGTTGCTATCTATAGGCCTGTCCTGTCATGAAGAAGTCGTTTCAGCCTGGAGCAGTCTGACATTGATGGCACTCCCTGATGCCCAGTCATGTGGTGTTTTGCTCTTCAGACTTGCTGCTGTTAAAGGGTAAATTCATCATTGAGGGGAACTTATGTGGGGGCCCTTATTTGAAGGAGGCTCTTATTGTATTTCCTCAGAGGTCATAGCTATATAGAGCATTTCTGGTGAGTTATGGCATGTGATAGGTTCATGCACCTTGGAAGATCCTTATCCAATGATGGCAGCAGCTATTTGACTTTCCATCTCAGCCCCATTACCATGAAAGGGTCAGAATTATAGCTGGGATGTGTCTCCAACTGCTGCTGCCAGGCTCTGCAAATCAGCGACTGTTTTCTTTAGAGACAGTAAAGGAGGAAATCAGCTTTGGCCAGCTCTGGTCTTTCATCTCTCCCTGCTAATCCTGCCTCAGGGTTAGTGCTCTGTGTCAGAGCAGGGATTCCTTACTTCACAACATCCTTTCCAGCAGCTCTGTTTTTCTTGGACATCTTTCTAGCTCTAGGAGAGATCCATTTAGTAAAGGGGTCAAGAGCCAGTTTTGCTCATGTGCTGACACTCAAGCAAGAGGTAATAGGTATGGATGCTTTGTGGTTTGAGTAAGATACCTTATGAGTCAAATTCTGCTGTCAGGTTCACCCATGCAACTCCACTGATTCCACTTCAGTGACCTCTCCAAATATATACTCCCACACACATCCCGACTCCCACACCTCTCTATCCACCTCTTCACAGAATTCTGCAGTCTGGCAGCTCGTGATTAATTTGCCAAAGAGGATGATGGTCTGTTCTCTGGCTGAATTGGCACTGATTGCCTGGACACTACAAACCCCTCTGCCATTTTCAGCAGAAGGCTTTACCTACATAATTTATAAACATTTTGTCCCCACTACTTTGTTTATTGCTGTATTATTCTGCCATTGTGTATCTCTTGAGGTCCCTTCCAGTCCTAATATTCTATGATCTGTTATCGCCAGCTATAAAATCCCTCTATAGACAAGGAATTTGAAAAATATCAGACTGATTATATGTATGGATAATATTGTTTTCCTTCTTCTAATCAAGTTCCTTGTTCAGTGTTTGATGAAAGTGACCCTGTTACTCTTTATCCTCATCACGTGATAGTTTCCATTACTTCTCCTGGGCGACAATTCCACAGCCTTATGGTTTTTATTGCCTGTGTGGTACTTATTGTATATAGCGCAATAGGTGTGTGTGGTTCTTAGAAACAGGAAGGTAAAACTTCTTGCCCCAAGAACTTTAAAACCTTAATTTGAACAGAAGCAGAACAAACAGTGTAAAGGGATGCAGGCAATTTGGACCCTAGCCATTAAAATAAATTGTAAGAGTTGCCGGTAGTTTTATGTGCTTCGTTTGCTGCTCAGTTCTTCTGCCAGTTCTTGTGGTTTTAAAAATCAGATTCTCCTACTTCCAAAATGTTTCCCCTGCACATTTGCTGTGTGAAAGATCCTGATAAACAGCAGGGGGAATTGACTAACTGGGCAGGGAAACAACATGACTGTCTGTATACAGGAGCAGAGAAAAATGTTTTTCTCTTTTTTTCATTTTAGCGATGTTGATTTTAATTTAAAGTAGTGGAAGATTTTAAAATGTAGAAGGATGTCTGATTCATAAGCTGATCTTGTCCCTTTAAAGGAGAATGTGTGAAACTCAATTACACCTGTGTATCTTCCTTGTGTAAAACTGGAAAGGAGCTTGGAGTTTAGGTGACCAATTATTGAACAAAATGTGAATCGGGACCTATTAATGATGATAATTATTATTAGACTTCACCTTTATAGACTGGCTTCATCTAGAAGGACCTTAAAGATCTTTATAAACTGTGTACTGGGTGCAACCTATTGAGATGCCGAGAGACATTAGGAGATGCCCAGCGATTATGTGGATGAGGAATAACCTCCTTTCAGCAGGATATTGCAGATGGGAGTATGTTGCCTTCAGTGATTGTAACAACATCTGGAATTTTTTAATTTAAAAAAATAGACCATAATTAGGAAAAACAGAGTTCTGAAAACCTCAGAAAGGCAGCTTGGGCTATTTACCCTGAGTATCTTGGCTTAGCAGGAAATTTGGAAGCAATTAGAAAATACAAAGTCATCTATTGATGGGATACCTGAGATCACAGCTTTATTCATCACCACAGATGACTTGTTTTGGCTAAACTAGTGCATCGTATACAAAACCCAATGGTTTTTCCAGGAGCACATTGGGGGGGAGGACAGGAGGGAGGGAGGATGTCACTTAGTATAGATGTTGAATTTTATTCACGCTTTCATTTTCAAACCAATGCCCATGGATCCAAACCACAGACTTTGCGCTGCAAGGAAGAAAAGCACTGGACATCTCCAACCCACTTCAAAGCTGCTTGATGCAGAAACAGACCGAAGGTGTTTGGTAGGAGGTGTCATGAAGGGGTCACCACCTCACTTTCTCCTGAGCTACAAAGTCATTTCTGCCTGAATTATCTGAACGATGTGATCTATGATTGCCAATTAAATCAATTCAAACCAATCCCTTGTATCATAGGGAAGAAGAGGGCAAATCCAGCTGTGAAACATGAGAGAATGGAGACTCTGCCACTTAGATTCACACAAAAGAAAACATAAAACACATCAGAAGCTGGAGAATTCTGGGCAAGAAGGTACTTTACATTCTGTGGAAATTTTTTTTCTAAATTCCAGGAAAACACTTGGAGCTCTGGCCTCTGGAAACAAATGCAAATGGTAAGGTAGTTTTAAAACTGTGCACAGGAGATGCTCAGACAGAAAATTCAGGTCCAGGAGTTGGTAACAGGATTTATGCAGTAATGCCAACACACTGCTGGAAATGTACCCACTCAAATAGCCCTGGAGTGTACATCTCAGCCTAACGGGTCTGGAGCTCAGCTTTTCTGCTTGGGATTCCTGGGTGCTTAATGACAGAAATGATACTCTTTGGTAGCAGTAGAGATGTGTATAGCCAACCCAAATACAGACTATCCTTCCAAAGTGTTGTAAGTGAGGGAAAAGTAATCCTTAAACCAAAATATCACCAGGCTATTTAGTGATTCTTCAACTGTTATACACACAACAACAAATAAATGAAGGATTAGATAGTGTCTCCATGTGCCGGCAAATTCTTCTCATCCTTTCCTTACCCAAAGAAAGGGCAGACCTAAGGCTGTTTGGATTAGCACAGTGTGCTGCGACGGTGGGTCCTTTCCAAAGCACTGCCCTTTGTGTAATCTGATTGCAGCAGAAAACACATGTAAATGTTTTGCTCCTTCTTTTTCCTAGTGGAGAAGATATCTTGATTAAGAAGCAATGCCGAGGATTGTGGACAAGAGGAGGCACAAGCAGTTTCCCGCACAGGTGTTAATAGGTGCCAAGACTGTCAAATGAAGTATTTGATTTAGTATAGTGGCAGGAGACAGTTATTGCCACGCACACCTACAATCACATCTCTAGTACAAGTGAACTTGACTCCTGCCATTCCCATGCAATGGCAGTATGCGCTAAAGTGGAGCATCTCTGTCTCAGCACAAGTCAGCATTGCCGCTTCCTCCTTGGACAGTACAGCTTCCTTGAGTCTGTCTTCTTGCTAGAGATGATACCCTGCTACTAAATTCATTTCTGGTTCTCCTCTTTGCCAAGTGCATCGAATCTGTGCAGGGAACTGGAGATCTACCTGGAGTGCTAACCATCCTGCCAGTAGTCTGACTCCCCCAACTCCTGCCTCTCATGCCTGGCGCCTCCCTATAGCTAGCGTGTCATATGTGTGAGCATATTCTGATACAAAGCCAGGGTTGGAATTTGGATTCCTACTTGCTATACCAATCTGCTTCATTGGCTATCCCATCTCCTGCTGTGCCACGTTAGACCACTGGCCCCTTTAGCCCCATACCTTGTTTATGTATCACTGGAAAGGTGCTTAATGCTTTGCAGATGGTGAGAATACAAGGTCTCTGTCTGGACATCTGACACCTACATTCGATAATGTACAGAAAAAGGGGGACGGGAGGGCTGTGCCATAAAAGCCCAGGGATGGAGCTATGGGTATGTTTGGTAGTTGTGATTGAGGGGTACCCAGCAGCTTGATAACTTGTGTTCCAGGGCGGCACAGGGGAGGGGACAGCAGGAATCTGACAGGAAGAGCATTCCTTCCCCTAGGAGAAGAGGAAAGGTGTCCATTTGGAGAAGGGCACCAGGATGTACTCTGCTTCCCAAGGGCAGCCTAAAGGGACACCTTGATCCCGGGCCAGGATTGGCAGCACTCACTTTCCGTCCACAGGGCAGGAGGGCCCCTATGGAAAGGAAGAGGCCAGACATAGTCCTCAGGATAGCTCAGCAGGATGGAAAATGGCAGAGAAGATGGATGAATGTGTTATTGTTGCCCCCTGTGGCCCCTCTAGCAGCTACTCACAGTTTGGGGCTTGTGCATGTTTCAGCTGGGAATTGAAATCTCTGGTCATTCAGTATTTGGGTGCTGCAATTTTGTTTATTGATAAATAACGTACAAAGCTGGCTGGCTGTGGCCAAATAGCAAGAAACCGCTTCTTTTGCTCGCAGCACCACAAATGCTCTTTCTAGCCTGCACCTTTGCCCAAAACCTCTACCAGGATTTTTCCAGGGTCCTTCGAGCTGTGTCGCTCCCTCAGTCTGTTATTGTCTGACGTCAGTTTCTGAGATCTCTCTCTGCACATATTCTACGGTTCACATATACCTTGGCTATGTCGATACTTATGCAGAAGTTTGAATTAAGATGGACAACTCCAGCTGGTATGTATGGTCATGCCAATTTTCTTCCACAATTTGATCTGAGGAATTGGGTCTGGCCCACGAAAGCTTGTCACCTAATAAACCATCTTGTTAGTCTTTAAAGTGCTGCATAGTCCTGTCTTTTGTTTCAGCAAGACCAGACTAACATGGCTACATCTCTATTACAACTCCAGCTACGTTATTTTCAAGAGGCCAATGGGAGCAGTGTTGATCTTCTGGGAAGTGAAGACCTTAGCTTCAATGGCACACAGCTTGCGGCAGTGTTAGCTGAAGGGTGAGTTCACAGGTATTAATCTCAATGGGTTTTTAATCAACCCAGCTCATAACATTAATTTCTAGCATCTATTGCCATTGCCATTCAGGGTTCCCAATATAAAAAAAAAAACTTTAAACCCTACATCAGATCACCCAACCTCACCAGTGGCCCTAGATGTGACATGCTGTAGCTAGGGTTCAGTACCTCACCCCAGCTACCTGGCTGCATGTAGAGCCTTTATGGACAATGCTAGTGGAACACAAGGCTGATGACTCCATGTTCTGTGGAATCAATGTGTGTGAATCTGCCCCTACCATGTTAATGAGTCCACACCCCTGACAGCCCCATGAGGAAGACCCAGCAGGCAGAAGAGCCTCTCATTGCACGGGTGTCTCTGGGCTCTGTTCTTGGGAGGAAAGGGGGGTTGTTTGAGTTCCTTCGTGTTGTTTTCTTGAGGAGCGGAGAGCCTGCTACCTGCACATCCCGAGGGTGCAATGACACCTTGCTGCTCTCGCATACATCTCAAAGCCCAGGCCAGGCTTCTCTACACCCCACAGCCCTACAGGTGGACGGCCCTGCCCTATGTGGTATCTATGGTAAATCAACAAAGGTCAACAAAATGGGCCCAATGTCAGCAATGTGCTAATGGTATGTCCTTATGCATCCTCTTCATCAATCCCTGCTGGACTCACAACCCGGTGGGAGAGCCTGGCCCTTCAGTGAGCTGCATATCCCAGGTGTGAGCTGGTTGTCTTCCAGGGGCTGTTACTGGGGGGCTGGGCCTGGCTGTGCACTGCTAGTGTTAATGGGGTGGGAGTGAGAAGGGGGTAAAGCAGCTCATCTTGGATGGCTGTTTGGTTTTTTCCCCCCAAAGATGCTGTTTGTATTGATAGATTTTTGGATGATGCGCTAACAAAAAAAAAAAAAATCAATGTCCCACTGATTGTACCAGGAAGGGCAGTCGATTGGTGAAAAAGCTGCAGCAGGCATATTGGGAAATAGATTTTTCTGCCCTCCAGACATTAGCTTTAAATTCTTTGAAATGAGGGGAAAACAATCTGTGTCAGAAATGAAAAAGTAAGGAAGTTAATGTGTGCCTCTTTTTCCACTTTTTATTGTTGGTTTCCAGGATGCTTTTGGAGCTGCATGGGGACCTTGACCAGTGAGTTCCATTTGCAGGTCCTGTTTTATCTGCCTCCCTCTGGCTATGTCCACACTACAGAGTTTTTTTGGAGCTTCCACACCTCCAGCAGGTTTTTGCACAAAAAACTCAAAAGAACAAAAGGGTTTTTCTGGCATAGGTATTCCTCATTCTATGAGGAAGAACGCCTTTTCCGAAAGAGCTCTTTTGCACAAAGGTGTGTGTGGATGGGGAAGAGGGCTTTTTTGCGCAAAAACAGGAAAGAGGAAAAAGCACAGGTGCCCTGGTGGCCATTCTGTGGATAGATATCAGAACTTACTTTTGAGAGAGTGTCCATACAGTGTGGACGCTCTCTTTCGCAAAAGCGCATCGCTTTTTTGATGTGCTTTTGCAGTGTGGACGCTGTCTTGCGCATGAAGTTTTTGCAGAAGATCTCTTCCAATAAAAGCTTCTTGCTCAAGGAGCCTGCAGTCTAGACATAGCATCAGTCAGGGTATGTCTACACTGCCACCCTAGTTTGAACTAGGGTGGCTAATGTAGTCATTCAAACTTGCAAATGAAGCCCGGGATTTAAATATCCCGGGCTTTATTTGCATGTTCCTGGGCGCCACCATTTTTAAATGCCAGGTAGTTCGGACTCCCTGCCCGTGGCTACACACGGCACAGACTAGGTAGTTCGAACTAAAGCCCCTACTTCAGACTACCATTACTCCTCATTGCCTAGCCCATGCTGCGTGTAGCCGCAGGCAGGGAGTCCGAACTACGGGGCATTTAAAAATGGCGGCACCCGGGAACACGTAAATAAAGCCCGGGATATTTAAATCCCGGGCTTCATTTGCAAGTTTGAATGACTTCATTAGCCACCCTCGTTCGAACTAGGGTGGCTAGTGTAGACATATCCTCAGGGAGGGCAGAATTTCAGTATATTAATCTATAGATGTGTCAACCCGGGGAAATACACATTCCTCAGTGTCCCCCAGCCTAAGTGCAGGGGCCTCAGCGGTTCTAAGTAACCCATCACTACATGCAGTAGATACAGCTGCTTGAGAACACTGTTGACATTTTTGTTGCTGAGGGCAGATGTGGGGCAAAGGGTTCTGTAAGTTTGTTGTTGAAAGCTGCAACAACCTAGTATTTTCAAAGGGGCTGCTCTTTGAGGTCATTTGCTCTAGGGCAGTAATGAGCAATTATTTAGGGGGAAAACAACATGAAGCATTTGTGAGCTCCTCAGTCCTTAAAAAGGTTGATAGGCAATAGACACACGTGCACACACGTTCACAACCCCCCACTTAGCCACCCAGGGCAGTCTGCTCAACCTGGAAACAGTGAGTGCCCAGCATCTGGTGAGCTCCCTTGGTTATCAGCTCTCCCAGGGAAAAGCAGAGCAGGAAATTTAATGCTGTTTTTTTTTTCTGCTTTGGATAATTGTGCCTCAGCCTTTCCAAACAAAATGCCTCTCTCTACCTTTCTTTCCTGTGGGACCACTTGTACCCAGTCCTTTGGGTGGTCTTTTATTGCAGGTTTTTATCCATGCTGTGGTTTGACTATAGGCATGTCTCCAGAGAACTGAAAAACTTCTGCTTGCTCTGTCCTGCTGTAGAGAGAAAATGGAACTCCCAGAGCCTTACTGAGATAAAATAAAAAAGAGGGAAGAAAATGAAGAAACCTTAAATAACAGGAGGGCTTTTCATCCCCAACGAGCTGGAGGTTTGATTTCTACTTGCTTTTGGCAGCTGCCTGCATGAGATCCTTGTAAACATGTGCACACTACAGAGCCATGCATACATTGGCTTGCAAGCACGCCTGTGTAGAATTACCACTCTAGACTGCCTGATCCTGCTGATGGGGTCACATACCTGGGCAGGGCTCTTTGAACACAATTTTCACTTTCTAATCCTGACTGCGCCATTAAGAGAGTCAAAGGTGGAAAAGGCTTGTTGGATCCCACCAAGAGAAGAGACTGCTATCCATGCTAGATAATCTAGTTCCTGAGACTTCGTGGGAGCCTAGTTCGGTCCAGGGGCTGTTCGCAAACTTTGGCCACACATATTTTACAAGGTTTTGCCAGCATAGAAACGTTTGGAAGTATGGAAAAAATCACCTCCTTGAGTCATTGCTATACCAGCAAAACCCCAGCTTCAGACGCAGCTGATACCAGCATAAGACTCTTGTTCCCAGTGTGGCTCATGTTGTCTGGGGAGATGGTTTGACTATACCATCAGAAGAATGCCTTTTGCTGGTATAAGCTGTGTCTCCACTGGTGGGCTTTGCTAGTGTAGTTGTAGCCCTTAGTCTTGTAGGCTGAATGGCTTGATGAAAGCAACTGGACAACAGAGAAATCTGCCTGAACATTGCCGCTGCTTGACACCCTCTTCTGCTAACCCCTTTTGCAGGGGAAAGAGGCTTAGGGAAGCATGCCTGTGCTGAGGGATCCCGAGGGTAGCTGTAGGGTCATGGGGTTGGAAATCCCGAGAGTGTCTATAGGGCAATCCACATGGACACCCATACCACACCAGGGGCCTTTGCCATATCTCCTCTCTCAGTGACTTGACAGAAGTCTGTGAGGACAGGCTTTGCCCGTTTCTTACAGGGGAGAAACGTGTGGTCTCTGGCATTTTGCCTTCCAAGGACATTGTCTTCAGTCACTTTTGTTATTTTCAGCCACTCCTCCCCTAGAAATAGGCCAATTCCACCTCCAGGAGCTCATAACATAAGAACAGCAGACTGGGTCAGACCAAAGGTCCATCTAGCCAAGTGTTCTCTCTGTCGACAGGGGCTAACTCCAGATACCCCAGAGGGAGTGAGCAGAACAGGGAATCTTCAAGTGATCCCTCTCCCATCACCCATTCCTAGTCTCTGACAGAGGCTAGGGACACCATCCCTGCCCATCCTGGCTAATAGTCATTGAAGGACCTAACCTCCATGAATCTAACTAGCTCTTTTTGAACCCTGTTAAAGTCCAGGCCTTCACAACACTTTCCACTGACTTCCTGTGCTTCTGAAAGTCTCACTGGTTCCCAGGGTAATCTCAGCCCATGGTGGAGCTCTCAGCCAGCCCTCTAAGAACTGGGCAGTACTTTACAGTCTGCACACTGCCACTCAAGAGTTTTTACAGTGAGAGAAGCAGCCCACTGCTCACTGAAGAGCCAGGCAGGACTCTGGGTCTTGCTGCTGCCTGGTGGTCAGATGGCCTTTGTCCATGAAGGGCTGGATTGTCCAAGAGCTCAGCATGGCGAGTGCTGGCCATCTGAATCTATCGATCACTCGCTTGTCTTGTGTGTGCCCATCTGATGAACAGAGACAGAAGAAGAGAGGAGAGGGCTGGTCACTCTATATGTTTCAGAACAAGATGCAAAACAAATGTGTCACCCAGTTATTGGTGTTCTGCATCAAAGGGACATGAAATGCTTTTTACCTGCCAATGCCTGAGGCTCTGTGTTTCATCTGCAACAGTTAAAAGCATCACTAACACCTAGGAGAGACAGAGGGCACGCTGCTGGCCTTGCTCTGGAGTGGCGTGAAATCATCACCCTTAGCTGTAGGGGGCAGCATGAAAACCCATCCTCAGCCTTAATAGTGACAGGATAGTCTAAGGGGGGTATTCGTGTATGTGTGTGTGTATGTGTGTTGGGTAGGCTGGTGAGCAAGCAAGATTAGATTATGCAGCTGGCAATCCATTGAAAGTATTTTAAAAAGTATAAATATGTAAAAGAATAGGAACATGCTTTCCCCAAGAGTCCCTCAGGGGTGGCTGCTGACTGCTTCTGTCATGGCAGAGGTGGGTTGCAGGGAAGGAGCTGAAAGAGGATAGGGTAGTGACTTTGCAGATTAGAGGGTGCTTTGTGTATGTGGGGCAGTGTGCGTCAAAAAATGCAGACAACCTGGGGGGAAGTGACCAAATGGGTGACCAAGGTCACATATACCATGTGTGCAGAGATGGTATCCATGTGACAGATAAAGGTGCCACATAACTGGGAAATGTGTCACAGGTCTGTGGTCCCTGTCACCTGCTCACTAATCCATCTCCCTGGGACATGCTGTAAAACAAACAAGGACTGGTCCCATAAACAGAGAGGTTCTCTGCTTGCAGGCAAGATAGTCCCTATCTGTCTATAGTAACAGAGCACTTGCAGCTCATTAGCATTAATGCAGAGTGGGGTGTGAGCATGGGAGACCGGAATCAGGCATGTTGTTTGGAGTGGTGTGAAAGGGAGAGAAGCAGCAGCATTTTTGCTAGCCGTGCCAAGCATGTTGCCTTTAATCCTCCGTCCCCTCAAAAAGCATTGACTCTGGCCCTCCTCAAAGGCCACAGACGCAAAGGTGTTAGACTGACCACATAGGATGGGGGCAAAGCATTTCTCCCTTCTGGGCCTTCACACAAGCTCTGATCTGACCTGCTCTTGCCTGTTATCCAAACTAGTCTGGGGCCAAGCTGCCCAGAGATCAGGCTCTTCAGCACGAAAGCCTGAGCAAACAAGGCCCTGGTTAAAAGAAGGGATCTGCAGGCAAAGTGTTCTCCAACCCCTAGCAGGAACACAGCATTACTTCCCTGTCACAGACCTCGTCTCCTTTACAGGCGGAGAGAGGTGCTCACATGCAAGTCTTTGGCTGGGAAACCTGCGGCTCACCCTGCCTGCCTTGGGAAGGGGCAGGAATGTCTCGTCCACTCTTTGTGCCTTTGCAGATCTCCTGTCTAGCTGTCTTCTCCTCTTGCTGACTTGTAAGACCCCAGCCTGCTGGCCTCCACAGGGCACTAAGCGAGTTAGTATGGAGGATGCTCACAGACTCTCTTCCATGAAACACAGCATAGTTCAGAGCTCTGAGGCAGAGAGCTGACACAAAGCAGCTCTCACTCTGGGAAAGCTTCCAACGCGGGACCCAGCTGGTCACCAGAATCCTTTGGGTTCCAATTGCAGCCTTCCATGCTGAAACCTACCAAGTAAGTTTCCAGCTTTCAGGTGGGCTGCATGGCTGGAGGTGGGGAAACATGGGGCCATTCAGCTCTGAATGTGGACACTTGAGTTATGTTGGTAAGTGCGGTCAGTCGCTCTCTGCTTGCACCCTAGTGCAGCCATCGCCTGTGCATGCTTCTCCACACACCACTGCCATTGCTCCTCAAGACTGATCTGCACCATCCAGGCAGTTCCCCTCCCCCAGTCAAGCATGCACCTCGATCTTGAGCACATCTCCCCTCCCCCCCAGTATGGGACCAGTATGTGTTGCAGGAGCAGCCAGAAACCCCACAGGAAGGACCCTGTTCTGCTGAGCGCTGCATAGGCACATGGAAAGATGTGGTCCCTGCCCCAAAGATCTGCCAATGCACTGAACAGCAACCAAGCCAGCAAGAGTTGAGTGCTGTGTGTGATCAGCTTGGAACATGGTGATCCGGAGCGCAGCTCCCAGCACCTCTGCCCAAGGGGGCTTTGGACTCTGTTTTAACAAACACTTTTTTAGCATTCAACTCACAGAGCCCAGCCAGCACCAACTGCAGCCTCTCGGACTGCGCAGCAGCCTGCCCCTCCATCTCCAAACAGGACAAAGCAGAGACACAGCAAGCCTGGCTTGCAGCCTGAGCTCATGTACATCTTCATCAGCATTACAGCCTGAGCCGAGATTTATTGGCCGGGCCCCTCAGGAGCGAGATGGCGGTGGTGGGGCTGGCCTGGTTTTATTATAGTATTTAATATTGCCTGTTGCATTTATTTGGAAGTGTGCTGATTAATGACATAATAGAACTGAACCCATTATTCTTACATGTAATGAAGAGTTGTGACTAAAAGTTAACGGACCATTTACCACCTTCTGGAGACTCTGCAGCTGCATTTCCACAGCTGCATCCATTTCAGTAAATACAACGAGCAAAGTCACACTGAATACTGACTTATTGCTGCAGCATCCCGCTGTACTCAGAGCACAGGGCGGTGGGATCCCAGAGATGGTCAAAGCGCCTGTCCTGTCACTCCCCAACCCCTACCTGTTGAGAGGATAGGGAGCAAGTCTGGGTCTCCTTTGGGGCTGCCTGGGTAGAGTGTGTCCTTGGGTACTTGTTTGTCACAGGCCCCTTTCCTGGTGGTGCCTCTGGCAGATGTGCCATACACGGCCCTCCTTGGTGTGTTAGAGACCAGCTGATTTGAGCAGTGGGCCAGGCAGCAGCTACATCAATAAACCCTAGACTCAAGGGAGGCTGACAACAGAACATGTGATTGGGACCAGCATCTGGGGCTCCGGGTCCAATAGATTCAACATGCAATTGGCTCCAGCATCTGAGAGTAGGGCCAGTGCAACATGTAATCCCTGGGAATGCAGCTCAACCCCAAGAGCTAGTGGCTGGCACTGAACAGGGATAGGGTGACCCATGTGGCTGATTGAGGAGTAAGCCTTCTGGGTCCCAAAGAGGTCACTAGGCAGGTGACATTGTAAACAGTGGGAGTCCCCTGTTCCCCACCTTTTCCATGGGCTGGAGTCAGACAGTTTCTCTGCTTGCTACTGCTCTTGAAACAAGAGCTGCAGATGCGTTGTTTGGAAGGCCAGGCAGTTTCCCTGCTGCTGCTGTAACCACCTCCATATCCGCTACTTAAATGCTGCTCTGCCACTTCCCACAGCAAACTCTCCTTTCTGAATCCCCAGGTATCCCTGTGAAGTGGATCCCTGTGCCAGACTGTTTTCTCTTTCTCTGGAGGGGCAAGCACACCCCAGTCCCACAGCTGTACTGACAAAGTGTGATGAGATCATCCTGCTTGGGATGTATATGACTAGTCGACTAATCACCTCCCTCCCTCCCCCAGCTGCCTCTATCAGAGAGAGGCAGCAAGGGGCGGAGGGAGCCAGCTTAAAAGCAGTTCCTCCCAGCCTTGTCTCCATGGGGGCAGAGGGTGGGGGTGCAGTGGGGAACTGGTGGCGCTTCCACCGTTGAAATGTAGCAAGACAAAAGCAGAAGCATTTCAAGGCTATGTCTACACTTGCGGGTTGTTGCGCCAGAAATATGCAAATGAGGCTAAGCGTGGAATATCGCTGAGCCTCATTTGCATACCTAATGAGCCACCATTTTTGTAAAAGAGGCTCTTGTGCCAGAAGGAGTGTCTACACTGCCCCTTCTCGCTCAAGAAAAACCCTCTTGTGTAATGCCCTTATTCCTGAAAATAATCAGTGTAGCAGCATTGCGCAAAAGTGTTTTTCTTGCGCAAGAAGGGGCAGTGTAGACACTCCTGGCGCAAGAGCCTTTTCCGCAAAATGGAGGCTCATTAGGTATGCAAATGAGGTTAAGCAATATTCCACACTTAGCCTCATTTGCATATTTCTGGCACAACAACCTGCCAGTGTAGACATAGCCCAGGAGCAGGGGGCAAGCAGGGGACTGCCTGAATCCTCCACTGGCCCTGCGCTCCCGGCATGCACTTTGCTTTGGAAATGTACAAGAGCCTGGGGATGAGGCTCTTGCACATTTCAAAAGCAGGGAGCATGGGACCAGCAGAGGACTGCTTGAGTCCCCCACTGGCCCCATGCTCCCTGCAGCATTTCTACCTTTGAAATGTAAATGGCTGTTCCTGCTCCTTCAGGGACAGTCTTCATCTCTTCCAGGCCCAAGCACTTGCACTCACCATCTCCCTCATTTGGACCACTTTTTACCAGTCATCCAAGAGTTTCAGGCACACCCGAAAGGTGCAGGGAGCTGGGGATGCGGCAAAGTGGAATGAGACAGGCTCTGCCCTTATGCCCGGGCAGTGGCCCAAGACCTGTGCTGTCCAGGGTTCATGACACTTTCTCATGTGATTTCCTTGCGTAATTTAGTGGGTGCCAGTGATTTGCTCAAGGGCACATGGGCTTGCAGTACCAGTGTACAGACCTATGACAGGGACGTTAAAGCAGAATGTCAGGAAGGCCCTTCCTTCCACTCTGTTCACTTTTTATCCTTAAAGTAAGAGACCCATTTATTTGGGCTGCTTTGCATCGACAGTTTCATGTGCCCTTACTGTCATTATACATGCAGAGATGGTATTGGCGTGTGCACTCATACCTGCAAGCACAAACGTGGAGTGTTAACTAGCAATAAGAAATGCCTAAGCTTCTCTTCCAGCCTCTAAAACCAGGACCCAAATGCATGAGAGCAATGTGTGCTGCCGGATTAGGACCATTGTGCTCAAGAGCCTGCCCCACTCCTCTGAAGGTCCAGGAATTGACATGAATAACCCAGAAGGGGAGACATTTTTCTGTCCTGTCCCCCTGAGTCAGCTGGATTGCACAGCTGTAAGTGAAAGTGGGATTTGGCCCATTCACTAATTCAGAGCTGTGCGTACCCTGGATTTCATCTGGGCTGTTTACTGTATTAAGTAGGAGGCACAGGCAGTTGACACTTCACTTGTTCCTATCTGCATGAAACTTTATCATTCATTTCATTCTCTTTTATGTTAGCTTCCTAGAAGTAAAGAAGAAAATCATGAGAGGTAACTGTGAGGGAGTAGGGGACAGCAAAGGACATATGGGTATAGAAGGGAAGCAGATGGCCTATCTGACTAAACCACATCATATAAGTTTATGAGTCAGGCAGGTGCTCTTTCCTGCTGTTTTATAGTGATGTCTTAAGGATTTCCCTTTTGATATATGAGGAAGAATCATCAGCCGAGCCCTTCTCTATCAGAGGCTAATCCAAAAGTAAATCACGCCAAAGCAGTAGGAGAGAGGGCTTGCACAGCGCCCACAGCACAGATATTCTTTTTCTATAAATCATCAGTCATGTTCTTAAGAGATTATGCTGGAAAAAGCAAACAATATCGAAAGGTCAAATACAAATAGTAAAAATGAAGCTACTTGTTACCTCTCTCTTTCTGCTCACAGTGGAGAGACTGCTCAGCCCTGGTGCAGGAGAGCAGGTTTGGGTCAGTGAGGGCAGATTTTCAGTCAGGACCAAACTACATGCAAACAGCACCAGCCAAAAGCATGGCTGCTTTTACTGCATGTGGAGACGTGTGTGTTGGGAGAGGCCTCGTCTGACATCACAGCTGATATGAACGTAAGAGCAGCCATGCTGGGTCAGACCAAAAGGCCATATAGCCCAGTAGCCTGTCTTGACACAGAGCCAGTGCCAGGTGGTTCTGGCATTTGGAGTTTTAGGAACACTTGGAGCACGGGGCTGTGTTTCTAACCATCTTGTTTAATACCCTTTCAGGGAGCTATGCCCTAGGCACTCCGCAGGAACTTAAAGTTCTTTGTTGAGCCCAGTTATATTTTTGGCTTTCACAATATCCCCCTGTGACGGGGCAGACGGCCCAGCCGTGCTGCCCCGCACTGAGATAAATGCGGGATGGGCGACGGGGCAGACAGGTGGGATGACAGGCGGCAGCAGGTCGGCTGTGGAGAACGCTGGGGCCGTGCCGCTCGCGGTTATGGCAACTGCGGCCGGAGATCGGCGGCCCGGGCAGATGCACCACGATGACGTCTCTCGTGATGTCATCCGGGAGCGCCCGGGAAGTAGGATGGCGCGCGAGGGGGCGTGGCCAGCCGGAGACGCCAATCTGCAGCCCTTTCAAAAGGGCCGGGGGCAGGAAGACAAGGGGGGGAGCGGCCGGGAATGAGAGCATCCCTCCACTCCTCCAAAGAGGCAGATCAGTGGGGAGCAGCTGCAGCTGTCCATCCCCCTGAGAAGGCTGCCAGCGGTGAGTCTATCCCCACGCTGGAGAACCAAACTTTGAACGGGGAGAAGTGACCCAGGGCAGCACCGTGGTCCCCGTGAGTGGAGGGTTTAGGGTCTCAGCCCCCTCCACTGGCAAGGGACTAGCATCCCTGTCTTAGGGCCCTGGGTCGGGGCTCAGAGAGAGGGAGGGCCAGAGCCCCCTCCCCGATCCCCAGCAAGTATGCGAGTCAGATTAGGATTGCGCCTAGTTATACATAGTAATTGGAGCGGCCTCGTGGGGAGAACCCCAGACGTGGGACAGCTTCCCACCTGAACTTGGGGTGGGTCACGGTAAAAGGGTAACACGTGGTGGAGAATGTGGATATCATCCTAGCCCCGTTTATGGGGCCGACAAGAAAAGGGGGGGGCCATAGTAGAGCCCGCCCCGAATAATAAATTGCTGATTCCCTAAGCAGAAATGGAGATGAACAAAGTACTTGAATGACTGGTGGAGAACCAGAAACAATTACAGCAGCAACAGACACAGGCGCTGCAACAAATCCTGGCTAAGTTCCAGGAGCAACAAGGCCAGATGGTCAAGGAGCTGCGAGAAGCCCTGACGGGGACAGGTGTCACGGGTAGTGGGTCCTCCTTACTGGGAAGTGAGGAAGGTACAGTGGGCATACAACTACCGATACGACTGACCAGTCTTGGACCCGAGGACGACCCCGAGGCCTTCCTCGTCACCTTTGAACGGGTGGCCACCGCCGCAAAATGGCCGCAGGACCATTGGGCGACACTCTTGGCCCCTTACCTGTCGGGTCTGGCTCAGCTGGCGTACCGGGGGATGTCGGCGTGAGATGCGCTATGTTATTACAAAGTAAAAGAAGCGATCCTGGATCAGCTCGGAGTCTCCCCCGAGACACACCGCCAGAGGTTGTTGGAATCCAGATACAACCCGGGAGAACGTCCCAGGGCGGTGGCCCAACAAGTCAAAGAGGCCGGGATGCGGTGGCTCGAGCTGGAGAACAAGTCCGGAGTGCAGGTGGCAGAGACCATAATCCTGGAGCAGTATGTAAAGATCCTTCCCTCGGAGGGACAGCAGTGGGTACGGAGGCATCTACCTGAGACCCTTGAAGAAGCGGTGACCCTGATGGAGCACTTCCTTGTGGCCAAAGGGGTGGAAGCACCCAGACCTAGAAACACGCCGAAGGACAACCCTGCTGGGGGGCTCCTTCCACCCAGGACCGGGCCAAAGTCACAGATGGGGTTTGGACATAGGACCTCACTAAGGCAGACGCCTGAAAGGAGGCTAGCGCCCCGATGGAGCCATCCAGAGAGTCCGACACCCGGTACAGAGGGACAAAATCAAGGATCCGAGCGGAACCCGAAGCCCGAGACAGGAGCCAAAGGAGCCTGTTATCAGTGCGGCCAGGAAGGGCACTTCAAGAAAGACTGTCCCCTCATGGACTGCACCTTCGGCCAAGGGCCAACTTGGAAGGTAAAGGGGGGCAAATGGGACCGTGCACAACTGATACATATGATAAGAGTGGATGGCCACAGGGTGGAGGCGGTGCTAGATTCGGGGTGCGGACAAACAAAGGTAAGGGCAGGCATCCTTAGTCCCAAGAAGCCCCGGGGCCCGAGGGTATATATGCGATGTGTACATGGCGACATCCACCCTTACACTACAACTAAAGTAGAGATTTACGATGGGTGTGAACAAGGGACATGTGAAGTGGCGGTAGCACCCCAGCTGGCATACCCCGCGCTATTAGGGCGGGATTGGCTGGGGCTGGGCCACCTATTAAGTAGCTGGGGACAGGAGCAAATGGGCCTAGAGAGCGGAGAGCAAGAGGACCGGACCCTCGTGGCCCATGGCGAGGAGGTGAGGGACCCACCATCCGGAGCTGAACCCCAGGAAGAAGCCCGACCAACCTCACCCCACCTGGAACTCGACAAGGGTGATTTCGTCACGCTACAAAGGGAGGACCCTACGCTACAAAACGCCTGGACACAGGTAGGGGATGCAGAAGAAGGGGGGAGGCAAAGGGCCCAAGGCCCCCGGTTTGAAGTACGGCGAGACCGCCTATTCCGTGTCACGCCCGGGGAGGGAGGAGCGGAAGAGAGGCACCAGTTGCTCGTGCCCAGACCCTATCGCTGGAAAGTATTGGAATTAGCCCATGACCACGCCTGGGCTGGCCACTTAGGGACTGAGAAGACACAACAATGTGTCTTATAACGATTTTATTGGCCCGGGGTGTATAAGGACGTGAAAGATTTTTGCACTTCCTGCCCGCAATGCCAACAGACGTCCACAACAAGGGTACCCCCCGCGCCTCTCATCCCCCTCCCGATCGTGGGGACTCCATTCAAACGTATCACGTTGGACTTAGTGGGACCCCTGGAGAAATCAAGTAGGGGGCATTTATACATCTTGGTCATCATAGACTATGCAACACGGTATCCCGAGGCCATACCTCTGAGGAAGGCTAACGTGGCGGTAATAGCAGAGGAACTAGTGAAATTATTCTCCCGGGTGGGGTTACCCAAGGAATTATTGACAGATCAAGGGACGAATTTAACATCTAAAGTAATGACTGAGTTATGCAGGATCCTGCAGGTGCGGAGGCTCCGGACGTCCGTCTACCATCCCCAAACGGATGGACTCGTGGAGCGTTTTAATCGAACTTTGAAGGGGATGCTACGCAAGTTCATCATGGACGACCCCCAGGATTGGGATAAGTTATTGCCCGCCTTGATGTTCGCGATTCGGGAGGTGCCCCAGGCGTCGCCCGGCTTTTCAACTTTCAAACTGCTGTACGGGCGACGTCTCAGGGGGATCCTAGACCTGGTAAAGGAGGGCTGGGAGGAACAGGTGATTCCGGTCCTCGGAGTGACCCAATATGTAGAGAAGCTATGGAAAAACCTCTGTTGTCTAGCGGAGTGGGCCAACGAGAACCTCTAGAAAGCCCAAGAGGGGCAACGGACTCACTACAACCAAAAGGCCAAGGTAAGGACCTTCGCACCAGGGGACCCAGTCCTACTGTTGCTCCCGTCGGGGGACTCGAAACTATTAGCCCGGTGGCAGGGACCCTTTAGGGTGGTGAGACAAGTGGGACCAGTGGATTATGAAATATTAGTCAATAGTAACCGAAGGGAGACCCAGATTTATCATATAAACCTGTTGAAAAAGTGGAACCCCCAGGATGCCCTCCTAATTGACCCACGAACAACCGATATCAAATTCGGACCCTGGGGAGAACCTGAGGTAGCGTAGAGCAAGCCCAGGTCGGGGAAGAACTCTCGACGATTCAACAAGAACAGGTGAGGCAGGTTCTACAGCAGTTCAGAGAGATCTTGACAAGCTGGCCTGGGCAGACTCAGGAGATCCGTCACGAGATATTAACCGAACCGGGTAAGATAGTACGGGACCACCTACGGCCGGTGCCTCGTAAGCTGTGGGACACAGTGAGAAAAGAACTACAGGCGATGTTGGAGTGGGGAGTGATCCAGGAATCCCGCAGTGAGTGGCAAAGCTCGATAGTATTGGTGCCAAAACCTGATGGGTCCACCAGATTCTGTATAGACCACCAGATTCTGTATAGAAGGTAAACGCCATCTCCCGATTTGACGCGTATCTGATGCCTCATGTTGATGAACTGCTGAACCGGGTGGGGAGAGCCCAATATCTGTCGACCATAGACCTCACAAAGGGGTATTGGCAAATCCCCCTGTCCCGTGAGGCTCAGAGCAAGACAGCCTTTGCCACCCCATTTGGGCTATATCATTTTGTGAACATGCCCTTTGGCCTGCATGGGGCGGCTGCCACCTTCCAGAGACTGATGGATCACATCCTACGGGACCATCAGGAGTATGCGGCAGCATATATAGATTATATTGTGATTTTTAGCAGGTCCTGGGAACAACATCTGGAAGACATCGCAGCCGTACTGGGGGCGCTTCAACGGGCGAATTTGACAGCCAACCTGAAGAAATGCCTCTTCAGGAAGGAGGAGGTTTCCTACCTAGGATACACAGTGGGACCGGGACAGCTTAAACCCTTGTTCAGTAAGATTCAGGCAGTACACGACTACCCAACCCCGGCCATGAAGAAGCAAGTCTGCCAGTTTTTAGGACTCGCCGGCTATTACTGGAGGTTTGTAGCCAACTTCTCATCAATAGCAGCACCCTGACAGATCTCATGGGTAAAGGGCAACCCCAGCAGGTAAAATGGACGGGGCAATGCAGCGCTGCCTTTAGAAGGCTGAAATATGAGCTCACCCACGCCCCGGTACTCATACAACCCGACTTTAACAAACCTTTCATCCTACAGACAGACGCATCTGATTTAGGGCTAGGGACGGTATTAGCCCAGGAGGAGGAGGGGGCAGAGTATCCAGTCCTGTATTTAAGCCGTAAGCTGTTTCCCCGAGAGAAGGGATACGCTACCATTGAAAAGGAAGCCCTAGCCCTCAAGTGGGCCATTGACTCTTTGAGATAATTCCTCCTAGGTGACAAATTCATCCTGGTGACAGACCACGCACCCCTCCAGTGGATCCAGAGCATGAAGGACACAAACCCACGTATATTAAGTTTACAACCATTCAAATTTGAAGTAAAACTGCAAATGCAAACGCGGATTGTCTGTCGCGGATACCAGAACGCGAAACCAGAAAGGACGCAGAAAGGGGTGAGGATTTAAGAGGGGAGGTGTGTGACGGGGCAGACGGCCCAGCCGTGCTGCCCCGCACTGAGATAAATGCGGGATGGGCAACGGAGCAGATGGGGGGCGACAGGCGGCAGCAGGTCGGCTGTGGAGAACGCTGGGGCCGTGCCGCTCGCGGTTATGGCAACTGCGGCCGGAGATCGGCGGCCCGGGCAGACGCACCACGATGACGTCTCTCGTGACGTCATCCGGGAGCGCCCGGGAAATGGGACGGCGCGCGAGGGGGCGTGGCCAGCCGGAGACGCCAAGCTGTGGCCCTTTCAAAAGGGCCGGGGGCAGGAAGACAAGGGGGGGAGCGGCCGGGAATGAGAGCGTCCCTCCACTCCTCCAAAGAGGCAGATCAGTGGGGAGCAGCTGCAGCTGTCCATCCCCCTGAGAAGGCTGCCAGCGGTGAGTCTATCCCCACGCTGGGGAACCAAACTTTGAACGGGGAGAAGTGACCCAGGGCAGCACCGTGGTCCCCGTGAGTGGAGGGTTTAGGGTCTCAGCCCCCTCCACTGGCAAGGGACTAGCGTCCCTGTCTTAGGGCCCTGGGTCAGGGCTCGGAAAGAGGGAGGGCCAGAGCCCCCTCCCCGATCCCCAGCAAGTAGGCGAGTCAGATTAGGATTGCGCCTAGATATACATAGTAATTGGAGCGGCCTCGTGGGGAGAACCCCTGACGTGGGACAGCTTCCCACCTGAACTTGGGGTGGGTCACGGTAAAAGGGTAACACCCCCACAACAAGTTACACAGATTGTGTGACTGTGCTTTGCATTTCCTTTTGTGTTTATTTTCAACCTGCAACCACCCCCCTGCCCTCCCTGCTTTTTGTATTATGTGAAGGGGCAAACAACACTTCCTTCTCCACTTTCCCTACCCTAGACACAATATAACGTGGTATCCCCCTTAGTCATTTCGGGTATGTCTACACAGCAAAGTTATTTCAAAATAACAGCCTTTATTTCGAAATAACTTTCCTAGCGTCTACACAGCCAAACCACTATTTTGAAATAAATTCGAAATAGCAGAGTGCTTATTTTGAATTTGGTAAACCTCATTCTTCGAGGAATAACACCAAATTTGAAATAGCTATTTCGAAATAAGTGCTGTGTGGACACTTATATCGAAATAGGGGGCCTCCAGCCTTCCCAGGGTGCCCTGCTGGCCACTCCAGCCTCAACCAAGAACACTCTTGTCTTCCTCCTCCTCTCCCTAGAGCCCTTAAAGGGGCAGACTCTGGCCACAGTGCCTGTGCCAGCTCCAAGCCTACCAGCCCAGAGCCAGCAGTCACTGTCCCTGACCCAAAGGCCCCAAAACATGAGCCAGCAAGCCACTGGCAGCCAGCCCACCACGGCTCTGCAGGAGCAGTCTGCCAGCTCCCAGGAGCCTGCCAGGGCCCAGAGAAGGTGGGCGCCTTCCTGGTCTAGGGTGGAGATCATGGACCTTATTCAGGTTTTGGGGGGGATGCCCCCAACATCCATAATCTCCGCACTAGATGGAGGAACACGGTCGTCTATGGCAGGATAGCTGCCAGCCAGGCCACCAAAGGCCACGTGAACCCAGGAGCAGGTCTGCGTGACAATCAAGTTGGTCCAGCGAGACCCCCTAACACAGCCCTGAGCTTCCCCTCCCCTTCTTCACCTTGCTACCCCCTTCCAGCCACCTCTTCCCAGGTTTCCCCTTCCCTCTCCCACCCTCTCTTCTCCTCTTTCATGCCTCCTTTCCCCAGTCTCACCAGAGTTTCATTCCCTCCCTCCCCCCCCAGCTTTGTTAAATAAAGACAGTTTGTGTTCATGAAAATACGTATATTTTATTTTACATGAGGAAGGGGGGTTAGGGAGGGGTAAGGGGAAGGACGTGAGGGAGGAATGAGGCACAAGCCCCCAGTGGGGCAGACCAGGGAGACTGTTAGTGCTCCTCAGGATGAAGTTGTCCTGCAGGGCCTCCTGGATACTGACAGCCCCCCCAATGGACCTCCCGGATGGCAGCCTGCAGAAAGTGCAGCCAGGCTCGCAGCAACGTGTCCACGAGAAGCACCAGAGTGCCCAGGGGCAGCTCTGGCTCCATGTTGCAGAGTGCTGTGGTGTCCCGAGTGAGGGCAACCAGAGCACGCAGAGACAAAATGCTTTGCTGTCCCTCATTGAGGTAGGCAAGCAAGCAGGGAAAGCTGAGAACTGGCTGTCCAGGGGAAGCGGGATCCCTTTATGCACAGGCCTCAGCCCCATGCAGTAAGTCCTGACCTGGAGCCCTGCTGGACCTGGTTCCGTCCGGCCTTAAATGTGATTCAGAGTCCACTCAGTGTGGATGCACTATTTCGAAAAAACAAAATGCTATTTTGAAATGCATTTTGTGTGTAGACACGTTATTTCGAAATAAGCTATTTCAAATGAACTATTTCTAAATAAGATATTTCGAAATAATGTTGTAGTGTAGACATACCCTTCGGCTGCGTCTAGGCTGGCATGATTTTGCAGAAATACTTTTAACAGAAAAGTTTTTCCATCAAAAATAGTTCCGCAAAAGAGTATCTAGATTGGCATGGATGCTTTTGCGCAAAAAGTGCTTTGGCGCAAAAGCATCCGTGCCCAGTATAGACGCACTTTTGCGCAAGAAAGCTCTGATGGCCATTTTAGCCATCGGGCTTTCTGGCACAAAAAATTAAGGTGCCTGTCTACACTGGCCCTCTTGCGCAAGTATTCTTGCGCAAGAGGGCTTATCCCTGAGCAGGAGCGTCAGAGTATTTGCACAAGAAGCACTGAATTCTTACATTAGAACGTCAGTGCTCTTGCGCAAATTCAAGCGGCCTATCTAGACGCACCCTTTTTGTTTAAGCTGACCAGTCCCAGGCTTTGTCATCTCCCCTCCTATGGAAACTGATCCATCTCCTAACCATTTTTGTTGCCCTTCTCTGAACTGCTTCACCTTTCTGACATGGGTTGCCAAGAAGTGGCTGCAGTGTTCAAGGCGTGGGTATGCCATGGATTTGTGTAGCAGCAATATGATATTTTCTATTTTGTTATCATTCCTTTTCCAAATGATTCCCAGCTTCCTGTTTGCTTTTTTAAGTGCTGCTGTACATTGAGTGTATGTGTTATCCACACTGACTCTTGAGTGGTAACAGGTAATTTAGACCCCCATCATTTTGTGTATGTGGTTGGGATGATGTTTTCCTATGTGTATTACCTTGCATTTATCAACATGGACTTTCATCTGCCATTTTATCCACAGGTCACCCAGTTCAGTGAGATCCCTTTGTCGCTAGTTACACTGAGCTGTGGATTTAACGATCTGGAGTTATTTTGTATTGTCTGCAACGTTTTCCACTTCACAGTTCACCCTGGTTATGACTGTGTTGAACAGCACTGGTCCCAGCACATATCCTTGGATCACCTTGCTCTCCTTTTTTAAACTGACCATATATTCCTCCCTTTGTTTCCTGTCTTTTAACCAGTTACCAATCCATGAGAAGCCCTTCCTGCTTATCCTGTGCCTCTCTAATTTGCTAACGTGCCTTTTTCAAAGGCTTGCTGGAAGTCCAAATATATCATATCGCTCTTGTCCACATGCTGTTAACTCTCACAGGATTCTGAGAGATTGGGCAGGCCTGATTTCCTTTAGAAAAGCTGCATTGACTCTTCCCCCAAATGTTACGTTCATCTATGTTCCTGACAGTTCTGTTCTTTGCCATAGTTTCAGCCATTTGGCCTGGGACTGAAGCTAGGCTTCTTGGCCTGTAACTGCCAGGCTCCCCTCTGGGGCCTTTTTAAAAACCTGTGAGCTATCCTTCAGTTACCTGGTTCAGAGGCTGGTTTAAGCTGCCATTTACATAGCACCACTGGCAGTTTCACATCTCAGTTCCCTTAGGTGAATAATATTTGTTCCTGGTGATTTATTACTAATTACCAGTTTCTTTTAAAACCTCCTCAATCTGAGACAGCGTCTCTGATTTCTCACCTTGGCTAAGGTGTGGGAATCATCCCTCACATCCTCTGCAGCACAGATATATGTGAAGAGTTCATGTAGCATCTTCACAGCAGCTTTGTCATCCTTGAGTGCTCCTTTCACACCCAGATCGTCCAGCGGGCCCTCTGACTGTTTGGCAGGCTTCCTGCTTCTGATGCACATAAGACTTTTGAGCTTTGGTTTCCTTCCCTAGTTATGCCTCAAATTCGCCCAGATGTCACACTTGCCAAAATCCCAAAATGGGCAGAAACCCTCCTGTGCAGCATCCCCCTGCTGAGGATGTGAACGGAGCAGGTGTGCGTCAGCCATAGTAATGGGGGTAGGGTTGCTTCTTTAGTGGGCAGCTTTGGCATCTGTGTCAAGGACGAGGGGGTGCACGCTTGTGTTCTCATGTGCTTTCCAAGGATTTAAATCACCACTGCAGTCCCAAGATAGATTCATGGAGGTTTGGTCCATCAGTGGCTATTAGCCAGGATGGGTAGGGATGGTGTCCCTGGCCACTGTTTGTCTGCAGGTGGGTGACAGGAGGGATCACTTGAGGATTACCTGTTGTGTTCCCTCCCTCTGAGGGACCTGGCACTGGCCGCTGTTGGCAGACAGGACAATAGGAACAACCTTTGTAAGAATAAGTGAAATGTTTGTTGTTGCTCACCCAGTGGATGTGCCGTCTGTGACACAGGTGGTGCTATATTAGCCCATGGCGTGGCCTGCTGTGCTGAGCACCAGGCTTCCTTCTGTAGGAGAGACTTATTCCTTATGTGTCGGAGCACATGCGCCTAGTCTGTGCTAGGCAGGGGAAGCAATCCAGGCCCCACGTCCTCCTGTGAAGAAACAGCAGTTTCCTTCTGGGAAGTGTCTGTCTCCCAGCACCTCTCACCTCCCTGCAGCTGAGCTCCCACTGCTCTGGTATCCAGCTGTTCTGTCCCACAGCCATGGGCCATAGTTGTTTGTTCCCTTCCAGGATCTGCTGCTGCCTCCTGCTCTGATGTGCGCTCAGACCCTGCTGACAGAGACAGAGAGTTCCAGAACCGAGGCCATGACGCTTCAGCAGGACGTCAACCAGGCCCAGCCTCTGCCACAATAGTGAAGTGAAGCAGGATTTGAGGGAGACAGGACAATAGGAACTAGACCAGGCCCGGCTGATGCAACTCCTTTTACCCATTTACCCAGCGAGGGCTCATTGTGCACCCATGACAATGCATTAGCGATGTTAACGGGTAACTGGTTACGAGGTAAGCAGCAGCTACCAGTTAACCAGTACCCAGTGAGCAGCCCCCAGCCAAGCCCCCATGGGGCCGGAAGCAGCAGTCCTGTGCTTCTGGCCTGGGTGTCTGGCCCCACATAGCAGCCCCAAGTTCTGGCCCCACCCAGGCTGGGAGCTGACAGCCTCATGTGGGGCTGGAAGCAGCCAGGCACCCACCCCCATTTAATCAGTTAACTGGTTAAACTTAATGTTTAACTGGATAACTAATTACATGGGATTTTACATCTCTACAATGCATCTTGCGTTCCTGCTGCAGAGGTCTCTGGGGGTACGTCTACACAGCAGCATTATTTCGGAGCAACTGACGTTATCCAAAATAACCAAGAGTGCATCTACACAGCAAGCCATTATTTTGAAAGCATGTCAAACTGGAAGACTTCTTTCTCCAGCTCATGGTAAACCTCATTTCACGAGGAGGAAGGGAGGTCGGAGGAAGACAGTTCTTCAACTTTCTGCTGCATAGACTGTACCAAAAGCCGAATTAAGCTATTTCAACGTCAGCTGCACAATTGATGTAGTTGAAGTTGCATAGCTTCATTCAACTTTTGCCCTGCTGTGTTGATATGCCCAGAGTTCTTCCCTGTTGCTCTCTAGCAGGAGACCTGCCCTCTTGCTTTGGAAATCTCCACTGCTAGACTGGAGTTGAGGGGGGTGGGAAGGAGTGAAGGTGCTTTAGAGCATCTTGCTTTCTCCTTCAGAAACACCTGCTTTCTCTCCCCCTTATCCCACACCAGCTGCTGGGCAGAGAGGAGCTAATGTGGTGACGGGCATTTCAACTGTGCTGGGCTTCAGGACACTGTTCTGGCAAAGCCTCAGGGAGCTATGTCTGCTCAGCCCACCTGTGCTGTGCCCTGTTCTCCCTCTGTTCCCACCTGACTGGCAGGCTCTGATTGCTCAGTGGAGAGCTTGGTGCTTGGCTTTTTGGATAAAATGTTAAACTGCTTTGGGTCCTTCATGGTCACTGTATATTCTAGTGCCCTTGGGCATCAGTCAGAGGCTGTTTTGGTGTCACTGAATTCTGCATGCTAACCCCACCCAACCCCCAACACAGTTGGATGTAGTATTTACGTTCACTTCCTGGCCTAATGAATCGGGGAGGCAAGTAGGTGAGGTCATATCTTTTACTGGACCAACTTCTGTTTGTGAAAGAGACTAGCTCTCAAACCACACCTCTTTGTAAGATGGGAAGCTTGTCTCTTCTAGCAACCGAAGTCCTGGGAGCACATGTATAATATCACTAAAGACTCCTCTGGAGAAGTCTGCTGTGTGCTGTCAAACAGTTGCTACACGATACCTCGGAGAGAGCTGAATTTCATTTAAATGATTCCTGTATTGTGTATCCCAGACACTTTGTGACTCTTCCCTGTACAAAGTAGGGATGTCAACATGTAGTCCACTACTCGATTAACCAATAAGCCTGGACTTATCTGTTTATCTTGTCTACTATGTGCACTCCCCTTCCCCCCCCCCCGACTTGCTGCCTCTGTATGTATGGCAGCTGGTGTGTGTGGGGAGCTGGTTTTTAAAATGGCTCCCCTGGCAAGCCAGCTCCCGCATCTGGGGACTATCAAATAGTGGTGGAGCCGATAAGATTTCATGCGGTTACAAGACTATTCAATTACACTGTTTCTAACATCCCTAGTACAAAGCCTTGTCGCTTTCACCAGAGGGCCTCCGAGAATTATCATTATTTATCTGGCTGCAGGAAGGCTTGGGAACGTACCTTTGCTCTGGACAGAACATGTCCACATGTCAGACTACAAGTTTGCCGCATGAGAACAGATATTACACGCACCATGATGTAAAAGCGGCGAGGAGTCCTGTGGCACCTTACAGACTAACTGAAGTGTAGGAGCATAAGCTTTTGTGGGCAAAGACCCACTTTGTCAGATGCATGTATGAAGTGGGTCTTTGCCCACGAAAGCTTATGCTCCAACACTTCGGTTAGTTTATAAGGTGCCACAGGACTGCTTGCTGCTTTTGCAGATTCAGACTAACATGGCTACCCCTCTGATACTTGACACCATGATGTGTGTAATATAAATATTCCTCACTCGACCACAGGAAGGGGCAATCCTTTTTCTGTGGCTCATGGCTTTCCTTTCTGTCTGAAAGTTGGTATTACATTTATTAAAACCTCTTGATTTTTCCCTGGGTGACCCAGACCTTCCACTGGCACCTTCTCTAATAACACCCTGCAGCACACAAGCATGGAGCAGAGGGAAGGAACGAGGCATCTCTGTTTGCTGTGCAATTCCTGCCCTTTCCTCCCCCGGCTAGTGGTGGGGTGCCAGAGGCGGCGCCACAGCCACTGGTTAGATACTACGGTGTGTTCCCAGCTCCTGCGGTGCTGCCTCAGATCAGTAGTAGTATCTGTATTGCCAGAACACGGGCATGCGCCTCCCTGCAATTATAGTTCGGCCGTTGGCCATCCCCAACACAGATGCAGATTAGGAGCCCCAGTGCTGACATGCTGACAGGTCGGCCTTGCTCGGTATCTAGTTAAGTGTGCAATTCATCAGAGCACAAGTGCAGCCAACTGCTGCTACTGCGGCTGGGCTGCGTCAGTGTACATAGTTGCTAAGCAACGCCACTAGGTCTGCTTCCAAAATCTTTGGTTGGAAGGCATTTCTGTGCCGCGTGTCAATTGCAAAGCTAGCTGGGGAAGGGTCATGCTGGGGTTTGTGTCACCTGGGGCCCAACCCCCCCCTCCTTTCTCGCTGTGGGGATCCTGGGCAGCCTGGCTTGCGTGAGAGGGCCTGAAGTGCCGGGTGCACAGTCACAATTCCAGGGGCTTTGTTCCTTAGCGGCGGAACAATATGAGAGCCACTGCCCCTGTCTTTAAGGAGTGTCTGGCCTTTCATGCCAGCCTCCTAGTTGCTGGCAGCTATGGTCCAGACTGTGGCAGGGTGCCTCTAACAGCCCCTGGTCTGAGCCTTCAGAGCCCAATATGGTGAAAAACTCCATTAGGCAATTGCACTGGTTTGGGCCAAGCATCAGCAATCAATGCACCTTGAACTGGGGCCTGGGGACGCATATTGCAACCCAACCATGCAAGTACTGTCACTTGCTGAATCGCATAATCCTGCTTCCCCTTCCTCTCTCAACTCTGCATGCAGCATCCCTCTTTGCCCACAGCCCGCCAGTATCTCCACATGCACAGGACAGTTTGCAATGTCTCCTGAAGCAAGCAGAGGCCCACAGATGCTACTGTGTGATGTAACAACTTAGACACACCGCTGGGATTTTAAGAACATAAGAATAGCCACACTGAGTCAGACCAAAGGTCCATCTAGCTCAGTATCATGTTTGCTGATGGAAGGGATCACAATAGGTAATCCTCACGTGATCCCTCCCCTGTCACCCACCTCCAGAGAAACAAAGGCTAGGGACACCATCCCTGCCCATCCTGGTTAACAGCCATTAATGGACCTAACCTCCATGCATCTATCTAGCTCTTTTTTGAACCCTGTTAAAATTCTAGCCTTCACCACAACCTCTGGCAAGGAGTTCCACAGGTTGACTATGTGTTGAGTGAAGAAAAACTTCCTTTTGTTTGTTTTAAACCTGATGCCTATTAATTTCATTTGGTAACCTCTAGTTCTTATATTGTGGGAATAAGTAAATAACTTTTCCTTATTCACTTTTTCCACATCAGTCATGATTATATAGACCTCTATCATATTCCCCCTTAGTCTCCTCTTTTCTAAGTTAAAAAGTCTACGTCTTTTTAATCTCTCTTCATATGGGACCTGTTCCAAACCCCTCATCATTTTTATTCCCCTTTTCTGAACCTTTTCCAAAGTCAAAATATCTTTTGGGAGATGAGGTGACCACATCTGTACGCAGTATTCAAGGTGTGGGCATATCATGATTTTATATAGAGGCAATAAGATATTTTCTCTCTTATTCTGGGTCCCTTGTTTAATGATTCCTAACATTCTATTTGCTTTTTTGACTGCCGCTGCACACTGAGTGGATATTTTCAGAGAACTGTCCACAATGACTCCAAGATCTCTCTCTTGAGAAGTGGTAGCCAAATTAGCCCCCATCATATTGTAGGTATAGTTGGGATTATTTTTTCCAATGTGCATTACTTTACATTTATCAACATTAAATTTCATTTGCCATTTTGTTGCCCAATTACTTAGTTTAGTGAGATCTTTTTGAAGCTCTTTACAGTCTGCTTTGATCTTAACTATCTTGAGCAGTTTAGTATAATCTGCAAATTTTGCTAACTCACTGTTTTCCCATGTCTCCAGATCATTTATAACTAAATTGAATAGGATTGGTCCCAGGACAGACCCTTGCAGGATCCCACTAGTTACCTCTTTCTGCTTGTAAAACTTACCATTTATTCCTCCCCTTTGTTTCCTGTCTTGTAACCAGTGACCAATCCACGAAAGGACCTTCCCTCTTATCCCATGACAACTTACTTTACAAACAGCTCAGCACTTGAATCGCCAAACAAACAGACAGACAAACACCAGCTCAGCACCCAGTTTCTTTCAGGCAACTAGCAAGTAACCCCCAAACAAACACACACTACACATAGCCACTTATCTCAAGGCTTCTGTAATTGCTCCTCCTTCACCAGGAGAACTCCCTCTAGAAACTCCCTGTTAGCTGCCCCTGTACACAAAGCTTATTTTATTCCTGTTCCTGTCTGCTTACTACATTGCTTCTGGAGAACAGCAATGAAACTGTCCATTAATGGTGAGCCAGCTAGTATATCCAAAGTATGCGTCTATCTGAGGGAATTTGCTATGAGTAAATTTCAGAACATTCACCATTCTGATCTCCTGTACTCACATGCTGAGAGTTTTAATGGGAACGGCCACACTGGGTCAGACCAATGGCCCACCTAGCCCAGGGTCCTGACTTTTGACAATGAGTGGTGCCAGGTGCTTTAGAATAAAGGAACGGAACAGGGCAATGTAGTGAATGATCCATCCTTTCAGGAACCAGATCTTGAGGGCTGCTCAGGCCCCTGAACATCCTGCCTAACAACCATGGATGGAACTGTCCTCTGGGAACTTATTCTTTTTTGAAACCAATGGTAATTTTGGCCTTCACAGCATCCTGTGGCTACCGGTTTTCTAGGTTGACTGTGTGCTGTGTGAAGAAATACTTTCACGAGGCGTAAGAAATACTTTCACGAGGCGTAAGAAATACTTCCCTTGTCGACCGATCCGCGTCTTGACTTGCGCACTGTGCTGACGATCAGCTGAGCCGGCACATCGCGGGAGCCATTTTTATTTTAATGAAGCCAGGGATATTTAAATCCCCGCTTCATTGACTATGTTGGGTAGCCTACTTTACATGCCTCTGCTGGCAGAGGCATTTAATCTAGACGTACTCTAAGTGCTGCAAGACCATTCATTGATTTTTAAATCTTTCCTTGTGGGTTGCAGAACTAGTTATTCCAGGAAGTGTCATGCATGGTGCCTCAAAATGTCATTTGTGTGTCCCATCCTGAGGTGCAATATTCACAATTAATAAGGGGCTAGTTTCCCCCCCCCCCCTTTATTATTATTGGATTTTCTCTTTTTGTAGCCTCTCTGATCTCCCTGTGTATTTCACAGTCACCTTCTCTATTCTGGTCAGGTGGTCAGTAGTACAGGCAGTCCCCGAGTTACGTAAAAGATAGGGACTGTAGGTTTGTTCTTAAGTTGAATTTGTATGTAAGTCGGAACTGGTACATATTGTAGGGGAAACTCTAGCCAAACATTTCTCCAGAGCTCAGTTTTATTCTCCCACACCTCACTTCCCTCAGTCCTTTATTCTCAAGCTGAGGTGTCTGCTGAGAAAAGCCGCTCCGCGTCTCCCTGGTCTGCTGGAGGGGGGGGGGCTAGCTTCGCGTGTCCCTGGTATGCTGGGGGGAAGCAGCTAGTGCAGGGTTGCCTCACCCCATTTGTAAGTAGGGATCCGATGTAAGTCGGATCCATGTAACCCGGGGACTGCCTGTATATTCCTACTGCTGTATTCATAATATTCAATCATGGAACGTCTAGCCCCAGAGATGATAGGTACTCTTTCATTTGTTTCAGGTATTTACTATATCTGACTCTATGCCTCTTGTCATACCTGTGTATTTTGTACCCTGATATTTCCATGCCTATTGATTGTCCTCATTCCAATAACAAGTTTCTGTGATGCCTGTTATATCAATGTATTCATTTAATACCATGGAATCAAGTTGCTCTCCCTTAGTATTTAGATGTCTTGCATTTGTATACCAGCACTTACAACATTTGTCAATATTTAATTGTCTGCCTTCATACGATGTAGTTGAATTGGACTCTTTTCTGTTTGACTGTTTCTCTTCAGTCCCTAGCTGTATTTTACCAAAGTCTATCTTCTCTTTTGTAGTATATAGAGCATCCCCTTTATAAATCTCTATGGAGATGTGTCTGTTTGAACTGTGTGTTTCTTCTGTCTGTTTGAATTTCTGCACCTGCCAGGCTTTCCCCCAGTCCTTCATTTAGAAACCCTTCTACAAACATCTGAATTTTACATGTCTGGTTTTGTTTTGGTTTAGGTGGAGCCCATCCTTCTGGTGTAGGTTTCTCCTTTCTCCATACATTTCTCAGTTCCTAATAAATCTAAATCCCTCATCCTTTCAACTATCGTCTCACTCACGCATTGAGATCCCGTCTTCGTCCTGTCAACCTGGCCCTGCATGTGGAACTGGAAGCATTTCAGAGAACGCTACCATGAAGGTTCTGGTCTATAATCTCTTACCTAGCAGCCTATATTTGACCTCCCGGACCTCTCCCCTACCTTTGCCTGTGTCACTGCTACCTGCCTCCTCACTTCTCTACGTAAGTCTACTGAGCTGTCTGGAGAAACCTGCAACGTGTCACACCAGGCAGGCAGTTCATCATGCAGGGTCTCCTGGTCATCACTGGCCCAGCTCTCTGTGCTTCCAATAATCAAATCCTGCATAACTATTACCTGTCTCTTGATGATGACTGGGGTTCTCTCCCCCACAGAGCCATCTCAGGGCTGGAGAATACCATGACACTGTCTGGAAGGAGGATCCCACCAAGGGGTCATTTCCCTTCTCTCAGAGCTGGTGCTCTCCTTTGCACAGAGGCTGAGAGATGGGGCACGGGAGGATGTCTCTGCTGTGTCCTAGAAGGTCTCCTCTATGTACCTCCCTGTCACCCTCAGCTCCTCCAGTTCAGCCTCTCTGATCTCAAGAGCCCATTCTCAGTCTCTACGGGCCATGAGTTGCTTCCACTGAGTGCACACATAAATCACCTGGCTTCAAGGCCGGTGATCATCCAGGCTGTGTTCGTGCCAAGCAATAAACTGGGCAGCTGGATTTCTGCTTACATCCTTTTGCAGGAGTTTTTGTTTGGTGGGATAGTTCGGGGTATTACTGTTATTGATCTTTTGCAGGAGAGAGTGCTTATTGGCCCAAGTTTCTTGTTAGGCATATCTGGCTCTGATGCTTTCTCCCTAAACTCTCTTGCAAAACTCCTGGGTGTTGGCCCTGTTCATTAGTTCTCCTGGTCATTCAGGAGCTAGCTTTTAAAACCCCTGTTTTCCTTGGGTCAGACCCACCATCTTCACATAGGATCCTAAAGGGATCAGTCCCCCTTGAGACTGAAATAGTCTGTGCTGGACTCTACCTAATAGTAACATGGTGGGTGAGGTGGGACAGGAGAATGGGTGTTTGAGAAAAAACTTTTCAGCTGTTTGTGACTTCTGACAATGTACTACCAACTTTAAACCATATTGTTTGAGGCAGGCCTGCATTAAAGATGACTGCTGAGGAAATGGGACATGCAGTCTTGGCCTTCGCTTAGTTTAAAAAATGAGGTTTGATATACCAAAGACTAGCTCTTTGACAACTGTGCACTGAGCATGTGCAGCAGATCGTGTGGTTCAGTTTAGAGCTGCATTCTTAAAGAGACCTGTTTTCTGCATGCAGATGTAGATAGTTACAAGTTTGCACACTTCAAAACTGGCCAGCTGTACAGGCTCATAGCTTTCAGGTCTCAATAAAATCTACAGAGCTAGCCAAGCTTGAGGAAAACATATTCAGTAGTTTTCCAGCTAAGCCAAAGTTGAGGAATAGCAGTTCATCAGTTTAATGCTGTGAATGTTTAAGCTGAGCAAGGGGGCTATTTGAACTCCTATGGACTTTTAAAATTTACTGCACACAAAAACAACATCAAAAGAGCATTAGTAAGGTTATAAAGTCAAATAACCAAACCTCATGAAAGGCCAGAGAAAAGGTATCCTTAATTTGGCCTCTTGGTGCCCATGGCTTAACTACAGTTTTTAGAGATATTATCACATTATTTCTGCTTAGCCCCTACCTCATTGAATGCACAGGATGGGCAGTGCTCACTTAGGAGCAACTGTCAGTATTCTGTTTTAGCCTCGCTATTCTGTTTGTGGCCTCCAGCATTATTCGCTGTGCCCCGTTCAAACCTGCTCTGAGGTCAGGTAGATTAATTTCTCATGGGTTTTTCTATGGGGCTCATCTCTTTAGTAGCTGAGCGCCTTTCAAATGTGTATCTGCACAACGCCCCGGGGAGACCAAGGAGTGGGGTTATCCCTATAGGACAGGCAGGGAACTGAGGCACAGAGACATTAAGGTGGAAAGTGTGCACTAATTTTGGATGCCCAATTTAAGATGTTTAGGACCTGGTTTTGAGGTGGGTGTAGCATTCTTTAGTATTTTCTATATTCAGAGTGCCTGTTCCTATCGAGTCAGTGAGTTCTCAGCACTTCTGCAAATCAGAGCCTTTGATCTCAAGTCAGGCACCCAGAAAATATGGGACACACAGACCACCTGTGAAAAGGCTGGTTGTTAGTGACTTGCCCAGCATCACAGACAAGCACTTTGGCAGAGGCAGGGACAAAACTGAGTTCGTTCTGGCAACATCCAGCAGCTTTAATCATGAGTCCACTGTTTCTCTATATGCAGTCCTTGCCCTCGTTCACTGTGCACCTTCTAACTTCTACGGCAAACAAACTTGATTCTTCCCCAGAGTGGATCCAGCCTGTGTGCTGAAGGAGTCTGAGGTCCCGTAAAAAACCAGTATGTGTTCACACAGTTCATAATGCATATGCACAAAGGGTCTGAACTCAGGCAAAAAAAAAAAAAAAAAAAAACCAGACAAAGAATTTCCTGCATGTGGCATTATATTGACACTCAGATGGGTCACTGGCAGGGTTGGAAGGTTTAGATCCACCACACAGATCTCAGTCTCTCAGCCACATGTGTTACTGGAGTAACTAATAGCAGTAGTAAGTGGACCGGCAGTAGAGGGACGCTGTGCTGGTGGTTTTCACAGACACTAGCCGGAAGCAGAGGCACAGAGAGAGTCAGGAATCCTGCATTCCACTGTAACCTCTGGAAGGGAGCTGGGCCAGATTAAGGCATGGGCTAGCTGGGCAGCTGCCCGGGACGCCAGCATATGGGGGGCACCTGATGGCAGCTGTAAGGGGCGCGCAGCTCCCCTTATATCTGCCATCAGGCACCGCATGCCTGGCTCCTGGATCGCGGGCTGCAGCAGCTCCCAGTGGCCACCCTGCAGCGGCCACCTGGGGCGGGAACTGCGTTAACCCCCGTAGTGCCGGCCAGCGGCCGCCTGGGGTGGGGGCCACGTTAACCCCTGCAGCGCCGGCCAGCAGCACCTTTCCTCCTGCGGCCGCAGGGCCCTGCTTGGCCAGGCTCAGCCCGCCCTGGGTGGGCCCAGGCTGCGTGCCAGCAGCGGTAGCCAGGCTGGGCCGGGCCAGGCACGTGCGTCCAGTTCTGCACGCCCTCCCCCACGTGCTGGGCGGGGCCGCGCATGGGCCATCCTGCAACCCGGAGCGCAATTCAACTGCCTGCCCGGGGCGCTGGAATGGCTTGGTCCTGGAAGGGAGTACACGCTGATGGTCACAGGTGCTCCTGTTTGTTCCTTGTACGTTTGTCCCCTCCAGCTGGTCCCTGTCCCAGTCCTAGTCTTCCCCACCTGGCTCCTGTCCTAATCCCATTCTCTTCTCCTAGCTAGTCTCAATTTTCGTGCCTCCTCCCAGTCCCAGCCTCTGTGCTCTGCCTGTTTCAGGCTCACTCACTAATCCCAACACCCCGTTGCTCTCTCCTTTTCTCCCTGCCATCTCTAGGCCTATGCATGCTCAGTGCAGATGGACTCTTGGGGCACGTAGTGGCTAAATCTAAGAAGTCTCTTCTGAGCTTGTGCAAACTTAATTTTTTCAAAGTCCTGTATCTTGGCCACATTTGGGCAGATTTTCATAGGCACATGGTCCCTCATCCAAAAGGGACCCAATCACCAGTTCCAAGTTCCTGTTCCAAAATTACTAGAGCATTTTAGAGAAAAGACCACTAGAATGTTTTATCATGGGCAAAATAATGTGTTTTTTTCCCCCTTTCTCTCTGACGTGTTCTTAGAAATGTCAGAATTGTTTTGGCTGAAATAGTCCATAGAAATTCAGCTGGAGGTAGACAATAGGCATGGAAAAGTTCTGCTTGGATAGTTACCTTTTGGAGAAGTGATAAACAATGCAAAACAGAGTCTTACTCTGGGAAATGTTGGACAGCCTTAGTAATTGGAAGTTACCAGCCACACCATTCACAAGAGTACGTGCAGGGAGGGAAAAGTGAGATAGCATACATTATTGTTAGGGACGTGTTCTATCTCCCTCTAATTTTTTTCCATCCATGCATGGAATAAATTTTGTTATGTGCACCAAGGCATGTGTGAATGTGCACCACCAGTTGAAAAACATTCTGCCGGCTGTGGGTGCTCTGCTAATCAGCTGGGCAGCATTTGAACCTTTCTTACATGTAACACTGAATCTGTCACACTTTAGCCAACTCTTGTCTGATAAGTATACAAGTGTGTAAGATCCCAGGTTTGGGCAGTTGCAGCTCTAGTTGGCCTTTCCTTTCTGGTGCCTTTTAAAACAAGACAAATCTCAATTTCTATTACTTCTTCCCTTTAAAAAAACACCTAGGAAATTAAATGCAAAAATGAATAGTAATGCAACTCAGGCTGGCCTCTTTAGCATTCAAAAGTTGAGAAATACAAAAAATTAAGCTTCGCTGCAGAGCTCTAACTCTGCCCCCTTGTGCATATTCATTAAAATACAGAGTTTAATTATGTGCCATCAAATTATCTGAGACACCCATGTATATTTAATGTTACAGGGGGAAAATTGCATTAGATTGATTTCTATTATAAATTATATTTTATCAATAAAGAACTCATAAAGGCAAAGAGTTTAAGACTGCACGTTCGACTTTGACTTTTATTGTGCAGCCTTACATTTCATTGCATTGGATATAGATATATGGCTATCTAGCAGTCACAGTAATCAAGCGATGCACATTTGTGGGGATTAGAGTTGGCAGATGATAGATTGTTGTGTTCATTGGCAATTTCAAAAGCTAAAAATATTAGAGTCAGACAACTCAAAAAGTTAAAGAAGATGCATTTTGAATTCAGCAAAACATTTAGTTTTATGAAAATTGAAATGTTTCATGTAAATTTTCCATTTTAATTATAAGATATTTTTGTGTTTTTAAAATAAAGTTAAAATATTGAAACAATTATTTGCTTTAATCAGAGAAATTTAAAAAACTCCATTTAGAAAATGTTGAAACAAAATATTTATCTTCTTCACACACCCTCTCCATCCATAAAAAGCTGAACAAACAATTTGGCAAACTAGACACAAATTCATAAATTTTTTTGGCTTCTCTGAGTCTGCATTTTCCATGGTCAACAAACAAACAAACAAACAAACAAACAAGCAAACAAACAGTGTTGGTGTATGTAACTCTCTGACTGCTACAAGCATGTATTAGTCAGAAAGACCTCTGTTTCTGGCTGTGCTTGCACCTATGCAAATGAGGCCTTAAATATTCCTCTGTGTGCTCTTTTACAGGCGAAGGAAATACTGTAATGTACACCCCGGGCTGGCCAGAGATGCAAGTGCTCTGTAATTAATTATGAACACACAAACGTATTTGTGCATCAGGGCAGAGTCTACATAGTTGAGTCATCATGGATTGCCTGGGTGCCTAAGTGAGCTCAGCCACCCAAGAAGAGCAATGATGACACAGCAGTGTAGTCCCTAGTAGGATTTCTGAAGATTGTGTGGTCATTGTTCAGCACAGCCATTGGACAAAAAAGAGAGGAAATAGCATCAGGGGTTTTAGAGCTCAGCTGCTGTCCTGGAAGCGTTAGGACAGTATTTGCTTATCTGTTCCCAGTTTGCTGTCTGTTAATCAGTCTGAAGTGTGCTCTCCATCCCAGTGTCTCTGGACTGTGGGTGTTACCCCCATGCTGCGGGCGCACACAGGTGCTGTGCAGTATTTGGGTATGTTTTCACAGCAAGATGGTACCTGCAGCAGTGTGTTTTGGAACCTGGATCACCACACTTGGGCTTGTGCTATGGTCCTGTGTAGACAAAACGGAGGGAGGAGGGTGGACTTTGGACTGTCAGCTCCCAGCCTGAGCATTTACAGAGCTGTTTTTATCTCTGTAGCGTGAGCCTGATGTGTGCTTCAGTTAGATGCCACCTGTGCTGGTGGGAGCGGCTTGCCTGTTGTCTAGGTGCTCACCTCACTGCGAGATGTCTCCCATCACCCTGGCTCTGAATGCAGTGGGATGCAGAGCGGGGTAATTGCATCACTCAGGGCATGGATTTCCATGACCATTGAGCAATATAGTTATACCAAACTCATTTCCTAGTGTAGTCCAGACCTAATACTCCTTGCTACTGGCTACTGCCTACGGCAGTCTTAGGCTATATTTATAGTGCCAATTGAACAACCAAAATTTTATCATTCAGAATTGCTAACCTCCTTCCCCCCCAAAATTTTGCCATGGCAAGTGCCACTGAACTGTGTGTGTGGGCCAGAGCACTCTCCTGTTGACAATGCAAATGCCTTCAGTTGGACAGAACCGACAAACAGCTGTTACACTGCCCCACTTTTAGTGACAGCTGTGTCAACATGGCAGACAGGAGGTGGTATAGGGCATTGTTTTGATATCTGGCCCAAATTAGGCCTAAGAAAAACACCGTGGCCTGTGTAACCTCCCCATCTATCGGATGTCCTTACTTTGTCAACTTTTAATAGTTCAAACATAAAATGCATTTTTATTGGGGAAGTAAAAAGTGTACTTGGCCATCTTAATCTGTAGAGAACAAGTACAACGTAGCGGTCACAGCAGTCTGACGCCCTACTCCCAAGAGGGGAACTTTTGCCCGTCCACTACATCTTGACAACCGCCCCTGGGGCAGGCACCTCACCTTTTCCTGACAACTGTCCCTGAAAGGGGAAACCCCACTGCTGCCTGAAGCTGTGTCTACATGACAGAATTTTTTTTGGAAAAACAGACGTTTTTCCGAAAAATCTTCACTTACATCCATACTGCAATTGCATTCTTTTGAAATTTTTTTTGAAAGAACTGAGGGGTTTTTCTGGCACTAATAAACCTCTTTCTACAAGGAAGAAGCCTTTTTCCGAAAGACCTCCTTTGGAAAAGATGTGTGTGGACGGGGAAGAGGGAGATCTTTCGGAAGAAGAGGAAAGAAGAAAAAGCACAGGTGCCCTGGTGGCCATTCTGTCCATAGCAATCACAGCTGAAATGCGAGACAGCGTTCATTCAATGAAGTTTGGCAGTGTAGATGCTCTCTTTCAGAAGAAGTTTTTTCGGAAGATTTTTCCAGAAAAGCTTTTTCTGAAAGAAGCCTGCTGTCTAGACATAGCCGGAGACTCTTCCCCCAGAGATGAACTCGGTGTGTTCCATTTGATGTGAAGAGGAAGCTTTTTTGTATTGAAATCAGGTAACCTCTCTGAAATGCTGCTGCTGCTGCTGCTGCAGGTGTTCACTTTCCTCTGTATCCACTCAGCCAACAGACAGTGACATTCCTTGAGCAATGCAGAGTGAATCACCGTTATGTGCTGGTACATGCTCTGCATAGCCAAAGAGAGAGAGAGAGGTTTGGACAAAAGTCTTAGGATAGCCACCTGATGTTTCACTTAATGCTTGCCAAGGAACCAAAGTTAAATAATAGATGCATGTCACTTCTCTGTCTGGTTACCCATTTATTAAAACACCTAAGAACACATGTGCAGTACTCCAACCCTTGCCCTATCACTCCTTGAACAACAATGGTAACAACACAACTACATAATGTGGCCTATCCACATAATGGCAACAGTCAGCTGAGAAATTTTCTTACCCAGTCTCATCTGAAACCAAACAAGATCCATTAACACTGGAGGATGCATTACTGAAATTGACCCCATGTTCCTGCTGTACTGAGAAGAGAATTTAGCCTCCTGACTCACTCTGAGGAAGGCATCTTTCTACTACATGGAATAATATTTCTAAGAACTGCAAATTTCTTACTGCAAAATAGAAAACGCAAACTTTTGCCGTTATGCAGAAACTTGTTTTCACAGCCTCTAAACTGTCTCTCTGTACTCTGGCTCTTATTCCTCGGCACGTGTCAGAGAGTTGCTATTTGACACATTGGGGAGTACTGAATTGGCTTTCATGAAATAGAGACTAGAATTTCCAACTTGCTGTAAAGCAGTGCCTCTCTGTGCTTTCTTTTCCTTTCATTTTTTGTAATACAGAAATTACTAGTTGCTGTTGCATACACTGCCACCTTCTGTAACGGAGATTGAAATTTATGAATTGCTCTAAAACATTGTCTCCCATTCTAGCTACTCTATGAACAAGTGATTTATTTCCCAAGGTTCATAGTAATTTTTACTCAGCAAGTAATGAGATCACTTGGGGTATGTCTAGACTACATGGCTCTGTCGCCAGTGCCATGTAGATTAGTTTACTAGAAATACCCAAATGAAGCGGTGATTTAAATAATCGCCGCTTCATTTAAATTAAAATGGCTGCCGCGCTGAGCCGATCAGCTGTTTGTTGGCTCAGCGCGCTAGTCTGGATGCTCCGCAGTCGACATCAAAGGCATTTGTTGACCGCCTCAGTAAACCTCATCCCATGAGGCATAACGGGGCGGTCAACAAATGCCTTTGATGTCGACTGCAGAGCGTCCAGACTAGCGCGCTGAGTCGACAAACAGCTGATCGGCTCAGCTCGGCAGCCATTTTAATTTAAATGAAGCGGCGATTATTTAAATCCTCGCTTCATTTGGGTATGTCTAGTAAACTAATCTACATGGCTCTGGCGACAGAGCCATGTAGTCTAGACATACGCTTGGATTCCTTACTTTGACATCTCAATGTGTTGATACATAGAGATGGTTTATTTGTTGGGTACCAGTGCACAAGGACCTGCTGAGAAATGGGAATCAAGTGCAGCAAGTTCAGGAAATTATTAATTAAAAAGGAACCATTTAAGGACCATGAAGATTTGGAATGCATTTCTCTTCTGATAAAATTTTAAAGAACTTGAATTTGAGATGGAGATGTCCTACTTTATATAATTAAAAAACACTGATGGAAAAATCTTGTGTGGCTATGACCCCTGCTGTGTGTATCCTAGCTTTGAATCCTGTGTTGTTTTATACAAACAATAGAGCTTCCACTGCTTGCTTTTTTTATTTCCCTCTGTTGGAAATGTAAATTCTCACCTTTATCCCACTCCATCCGCCTGGAATAACGCCTCTGCTACATGCAGAAGAACATGAGGCTTTGTCTGCGTGAGAAAGTGGTGGCAGTGTAACTTAATAGGTGATTTTACACTAACTTGGTTAAACAAGTGCAAAAAGCTGTGTGGACACTCTTATTTCGTAGGGAACCATGCTTTTGGCTTGGCTCACATCACTGCAAGTGAAACTGAAAAGAGACATTCCCAAATGGAAATAAGTACGCACACGGGGATCTGCAGCTGTTTAAAAATAGTTAAGTTAAACAAGTGCAACATCTGTGTGAAGCCAAGAACTGGATGGGTGCATTCTCTGTTCCTCTGCTGTCCTCTGGTCTCAGTCCTAGTCTCCTATCCTGTTGGGTCTGCAGAGCCTTTCCATGTGCTCCCCCGGGTCTCCAGCTGACCCAGTGTTCCGTACATGGAACAGAGCCCGCCCTGTCTGACTGCTGAGATTCCCCAATGGAGCAATAACTCGGATGGATCCTTTTAAGATTTCTGCAGAGCTCTGCGGTAAGCTCCTTCTCCCAGATGTCTGAGCTGAGCTGAGTGAGATGATGTTGGGAGGAGGTTCCCTCTTCTTGCCTGTATGTAGATGTGTGTCCCCAGGCTGCTATGCAGGGTAAAAACTTTTAGAATTAATGTTTACTAAGGACAAACCTGTAAAAGAGCAGAACAAATCCATATTTACCTTTCTGGGTCAACAGTGAGAAACAATGCCATGAGTTTGCAGCCTGCTGGTCTCCACAGCTGAGCCCATTTTCAGATACACTGTTCTGATGGGTAAGAGCCCCTGCTTGTGCTGGGACATGGCCAGTGCACTCCCTGTTCACTTGCTGTGCTCACAGGCTACGTCTAGACTGCAAGCCTCTTTCGAAAAAGAGCGTCTAGACTACAGCCAGTACTTTTGAAAAAGCAAGCCGCTTTTTCGAAAGAGAGCACCCAGGCAGTCTGGATGCTCTCTTTCGAAAAAGCACAGTTTGCATTACATAGCGCCTTTTTTCAAAAGAGCACTTTCGAAAAAAAGTGCTCTTCCTCATAAAACGAGGTTGTCCATGATTGAAAAAAACGCTGGGTTCTTTTGATTTACTTTCGAAAGAACGTGGCAGCAGTCTAGAAGCAGGGGAAGTTTTTTTTTGCAAAAAGGCCACTTTTTTCGAAAAAAACCTGTAGTTTAGACACACCCAGTCTGTTACAGAGCACAAGGCACAGTGTCTGTAATTTTAAAATCCTATCCCATATGGGCAAAAAATGAGGCAAGAGCATTATATGTAGAAATGGGCTGCAAAGAGAAAACAAGGGCACTAGGGTGAGGTCCACAATCTTGGCTCTATTCATAGAATCATAGAAGTGTAAGATGGGGAAGGAACTCAGTAGTCGTATACTCCAACCCTCTGAATTCAGTATATAGCAATCATCATGACAAGACATGATGTTTGGAACTGGATTTCCCCAAAGCTCGGTGGTACCAGACCCATTGCTAGTTACAAGCACAGCTAAACCAGAGAGCTAAATGTAAAGGTTTTAGGAGCTATGCAGCCTGTGTGTGAGCTTAGTCGGACTACAGGATGGCCTCTTTGAGGCAGGCTGCACCACTTGTTGAAGATGCAGTTTCTCTCACTAGCTTTCTAGCACATAGGTGTTCATGGGCCTTTTGTTGCTTTCCCCATAGAAGGGACAGAAAGGTTTGGTAAGGAGACAGCTGAAATGAGAGCAGGTCAGTATGATGGGCAAGCCACTGTTTTGTTCCAACATACAAAGTGCCCATCCTCCAGTATTTCTACATGTGCCCATCCCATTGTTATACAATGCTATTCGTAAACAACACTGCATCCGATTGTAACAGGAGTATATGCAGATTGCAGCATCAGTGGGATTTGCCCATGGCAGCTCATGAGCCTTTCTACATTTTTTGTTAGTCTCTAAGCTGCTGCAGGGCCATTCGCTGTTTTTTAAGTTTCCCCATCAGATGTTTCCTGTGTTCTCTTACCTGTGTGTGAGCACAGCCTGAAGAGAGACAGTCCATGCTAGAGAGTCCTCCGGGTGTTTTTCCATTTGGAGCAGGACGTTGGGACATATGGTGGATTGTTTTCACTCTGCTTTTCTAATGGTAGCTGCAGTCTGACCTGGGGATGCATTATGCTGGGAGTAGAGGGGCAGAATTCCAGGGGCTTTTGTGTGGCAAGACAAGGAGTGGACTCTGAAAAGCGGTTGTTGTGCTATACACAACTACTAACTTACCCCTGGCCCATCGCCAGTCCCTGTTCCTTGGTGCCAGCTTAGAAATATGATGAGTCCCTCTTGCCCCTTAGTTCCATGTTCTTCTTTTGCTACCTTCCAAAACTCACAGTTTGCAGCACACCAGAGACAAGAGGGTCAGGCAGGAAAGGGGGGATCCTTTGTCTTTGTGATGCATCCACTTAGATGCCCTTTGGGCTGAGCTCATTCCTCTGTGCTATACGGCAGCCTTGCTCCAGGGAGGGGAGTCCCAGGAGCTGTAGGAGAGAGAGAGAGAGAGTGTGTGTGTGTTGCTTTTCAATAACCTGCTACTGCAAGCCGGAGCCACCCAGCCCCATCCTCTGCTCCCATCTGGGACAGAAGTCTCTTCATTGTCTGTACCCCCCGAAGAGATGTTAAAGCAGCTCTAAGAGAGGTATGGGAACAATAAAAACTTGGCAGGAAAACAAGAGGACCAGGCACATTGGACTGGGCAGGCAGGGACTGACCTGCTAGAAAACCAAGAGTAAAAAGGATTCAGCCACAAAGTCTTGTTTTTGAAGAAGCTCTTAGCCACCTCACTTAATAAAACCAGGAGTGGTAGCAGATGACCTAGCATTCTGTAGCGACAGGCTTATTTGCTAACCAGTACCAAACATTTCCTAGAGTCCATAATTTTCACCTTCCTGTTTGTCCGTGGATCCATCTTCTTTCACCCACTGCCTCTCTCGTGCTAGTTCTGACGTACCCCTGACTTGCTGGGTGCAGGACTGCAGATAACCATGAGTTTCAGGAGAGCTAAATAAATTTGAGTTTTTGGAGGCGTCATGCTTTACTGCTCACTCTCGCCTGCTGGGCTGACTGCTTTTATACGCCTGGCCGTTATTCCAGCAAGTCTCTGTAAGGTAAGTGCACAAAGTGGCCACACTGAGACTTGCACACTCCTAGCCCTGCCCAGCAGCGTGACCTTTCATCGCTTGCACTGACACACTCATTGTGAGGCAGCGAGGGTTGCTCCCTACGACATATGCCACACTGACCCACAGAAGCCAGGGAATGAGAAGTGAAGTCACCTGACAGGACATACCTGCTACTCCTCCACCCTCAAGCACATGCCTTGCCATTACTGCAGCTAGTGTTCAGCCATGCACTGCCATCTCAGCTCTGCCCCACGTCTCTGTTCCATGTACCCCCCACTGCCAGGGTATACTGCTGCCAACTGTGCAGGGTGCCTGGTGCCACTGGCTGTGCTGGGAGGGAGTCATCTGGGAAAGGGAGTGATGACTGGCTGGAATCCTGAGCATGGAGGAAATGGGCCATTATCTTCACAGCGATGGAACCATCCGTCAAGACACTAGTGGGTCTGGCTGTCCCCACAGCACTCTTGGTGTTTTCTTGCCCTCCGGAGCAACACACAGGAATTGCCCACTGATATCCGGTGTGTGTTCTCTATGCCCCTGAGAAAGCAGGGGGCCTGGGGCACCGGAACCTTTCCCATCCCTTTCCTTGTTACATTACTGACATCTGTCTATGGCAGTGTGTTTCCCTGCAGCTGCAGGGCCTTCCCTGGGGCTGGAAAGCCCGTGTGCATTTACGTAGCTCAACAGCAAGCCTTGGTGTGCTCTGCAGCTCAGGCAGCTTTCCCCCTTAGCTGAGAGAGTGATTGGAGCAAGCCTGAACTCTTCACAAAACCCCAAGCAACCCACACCTTGTTACAAGCCAGTAGGAAATGAGTAATGATGACTTTTCGGTGAGGAAAGGAATGCACAGGGTGCTGGGACCTGAGGCTTTGATGAAGTGTTAACTACTCAGGCTGTTTTTCCTGAGCGTTATCAGCTTGGAAGGGTTTTTTAGGCAGGGGATGATGTAGCACAAACTGTTGGTTCCTGTTACAAGACGCCTTTCCAAGAATTGCAGGGTGACTCTGGGGAGAAGGGCCTTGGGTTTCCTTGCAAGATGAAAGCAGCTAATGTTCCCATGTGGTAATCAGACAGGCTTTTCTTGCCAGCTTCCTTGTGTAGTCCACATCTACTGCACCCTTTGGCCTCCTCTTTCCACTTCCACATGAAGGGCCTGGCCGAGGCCATGGGAGGCTTCAGTGTCACCAGCTTCTCAGGTGGCTATTTGCAATGATTTGGGGGGAATGTAACCCGCAATAGTGGCCAGTCTCCAGGACAGCAAGCACTGCTTGGAACATGGCAAAAGGCTTTTCACGTCTGTACATTGTGGATAGAGGGACATTGGTTGCGATGCAATAGCACATGCAGATGGCTACCGATGGGAATATATTCTACCTCCAAAAGTCAGGGGCTTGAGCATAGCCCCCATAGTGGGAATGCAGGGGGACCCGTGCATGCTGTGTGCTCTGAAAATCATCAGGGCAGGGGACTGATCCCTTCCAGTTCTAGGATTCTAGAACATCAGAACGGCCATACTGGGTCAGACCAAAGGTCCTTCTAGCCCAGTATCCTGTCTACCGACAGTGGCCAGTGCCATGTACCCCAGAGAGGATGGACTGAAGACAATGGTCAAGCGATTTGTCTCCTGCCATCCTTCTCCAGCCTCTGACAGACACAGGCCAAGGACACCATTTTATCCCCTGGCTAATAGCCTTTTATGGACCTAACCTCCATGAAATTATCTAGCTTCTCTTTAAACTCTATTATAGTCCTAGCCTTCACAGCCTCCTCTGGCAAGGAGTTCCACAGGTTGACTATAAGCTGTGTGAAGAAGAACTTTCTTTTATTAGTTTTAAACCTGCTACCCATTAATTTCATTTGGTGTCCTCTAGTTCTTCTATTATGGGAACTAATAAATAACTTTTCTTTATCAGCCCTCTCTACACCACTCATGATTTTATAGACCTCTATCATATCCCCCCTCAGTCTCCTCTTTTCTAAACTGAAAAGTCCCAGTCGCTTTAACCTCTCCTCATATGGGACCCGTTCCAAACCCCTAATCATTTTAGTTGCCCTTTTCTGAACCCTTTCTAAGGCCAAAATATCTTTTTTGAGGTGAGGAGACCACATCTGTACACAGTATTCCAGATGTGGGCGTACCATAGTTTTATACAGGGGCAGTAAGATATTCTGGGTCTTATTTTCTATCCCTTTCCTAATAATTCCTAGCATCCTATTTGCCTTTTTGACCGCCGCCGCACGCTACGTGGAAGTTCTCAGAGAACTGTCCACGATAACTCCAAGATCTCTTTCCTGATTTGTCGTAGCCAAATTAGCCCCCATCATACTGTACGTATAGTTGGGGTTATTTTTCCCGATGTGCATTACTTTACACTATGGTCTCGTGAAGGGACTCTCAGCTTGTGAAGGTCGCTGAGTGTTTAGCAGATGAAGCACAGTGTACATCTGCTGATGCTCTGTGCCTGGAGGATGAGAACAGAGCAGGGTTGTTCCCAGCATGCCTGGACTGAAAGCAGCAGCTGATAATGCTGGGGGGGGGGGGGGGTGACGGATGGGAGGAGTGCAAGTGGGGATCAGCCCTGACATGCAGGAAGGAGGCTCCTGTCTGCAAGCGATAGAGAAGAGAAAATGAAAGTACCACAGGGCAGTTCCCGAGCCATGAATGTGGGTCAGCGAGGGCATGGCCTCAGCACTGAACAGTGGCTGGCTGCAAGGGGTGACATCGTTGCAGGTGAAGTGACACCACAAAGGCAGTGAGAGGGAGTTGGCAGTAGTGCATGCAGCCTGCAGCATGGAGCAGCCTCTTGCTCAGGACCTTGCAGGTTTGAAATAGGTTCTCGAAGTGCCCTGAACAATACTATGCTCCAGAAGGGAGAGACTTGAATCTCAGCTTGAGGGTGCCCCCTTCCTCAGGAGGGGGATGTGGCAGGTTGGGGTTGTTTGGGCCAGAGATGATGTGGCTTATCTGCATCTGCCCCTTCAGTGCAAACTCCTGCACACGGTGAGCCAGGTCGCCCTTTGGAATCTCTGATGCATGGTGCAGCAGCTCGTGTTTTCCTTCACACCTCTCTTCTTCCTGTCTCTGCTCTGCTCGTGGCCTAGAACATGTTAGTGTTCCAGAGCTCCACGCCATCAGTGACTAGGAGACATTCATGGCAAGTCATCCCAAACTGTCCTGGTGACTCCTTGGGTCTGCAGACTGAGACCAAACCAATGGCTGCAGATAGGCTGTCGGCACTAGATGGTTCTGGCCTTTCTAGGCGCTATCCCTGATCTCATTTTTTTATAGTATAGTAATGCGCTAGACAGCTCTGCTGTCTGTCAGGTGTACACAGCCTCCCCTGCCAACAGTTTGCTTTGCTCACAGTCTCCCTCTGGAAGTTATGGCCTCTGAGTGTCTTGTTGGGAGCCTTTGTGAAGAGCAACCTTGCTGTTCATTCCAAATGCCACCTGGTCTCATTATTCTTGCATCAGCTTTTTGGGCATCTCTCTCTTTATTTTTCCTCCAATGCTGTAAAGGTGAGAAGGCCAAGCACTAATGCAGTACTTCTTCCTTTCACAGAATATACCTAGCAGATGAGGAGTGTCAACACAGATTTGTTTTTCAAATGTTTCCGCACGATTATTTTCTTGTTAAAAGTGACAAAGAGGTGCAGACTGCCGGCCTTTAGCCAGAGATGTCATCTCATCTTTGCATAGGTGAATGGGCACAGGATGACAAAGAGCTTTCTGTGGGAAAGCTGAAAAGTGAGTCGTGGTTTTGTTGTTTGTTTCAAAAATAGTTCCCTATCCAATCCATCCCCAGCATTGGGTAATGCCGGGTCAGAAATGGCCACAGCCATTGCAAGATTGCTCCTTGAAGTGCATTTTCCAGGACACTGTCAATCTTGGAATGTCTCTAGAAGAGTTTAGTTGTCTGTAATCTCGGATTTCACTGCATCTTCCAGCAGCAAAGTCTGACAGTGAATTCAGCAAAAGCACTGTGTTTTGACAACATTTGGAAAGGCTGTTCTAGATTCCTGGCTTATTTCTGCCTTTGTGGGTCTGGCTTCCCTATGTGCTTGTACAAACTCTCTCATCAAGACAAGGAACAGCTGGTGCAGATACAGAGAGGGAAAGAGACACTGTAGAATCTCTCCCACATGGAAATGAAGTGTCCCTTCTTACCCAGCCTTCTTTGACCTGTAACTGTCTAGGAGGGTGCTGCCAAGGGGCACAATATCACCTAAAGTGACCATTGAACCAACAATGACTGACCCTCAAATGAAGGTGGAATTTAATTGCAGATGCTTTGGCTCACCCAGGAAAATTCAACACAACTGCTGATCAGAGCACTGTGAGCCTTGTGCAGGCGGCCATGCAACCTTTCCTGCAGCTTTGCTCAGATCTCCCAGGGGCCAGCTTAGCATACTGGAGTATCCGATATGGTGCATTGCAAGTGCAGCCTTGTGCTCACCTTGCAATGACTGTGTCACACGCAGCTGGACACCACACAGAGTCTGCGCCTGGGGAAGCTCTTGGCATATCTGTTTGGACTGAGTAGCAGGAAGGGACCGTCCTCTGTCTTGAAAGCTCCCCTGTTCACAAGAGAGCAGTATAAGAAAAGAAGAGGGGAGTGTTGGCAGAGAAGAGGGATATCTGAGGAGAGGGGGTGCTGCTTTCTAGCGCAGCCCTAGGGTGTATAGCACAGCTTGGATGAGGCCCCAGCCTTTACCAGCATTGTCAGCGAAGGCAGACACATCTGTGGCCATCACCCAAGGGAGGAGAGGACTACTCGGGCTGCAGTTCAGTAGGGAAGAAGGAAAAGCTGGGAAGAAGCCTTGCAAATGTTGGTCGGTCGCTGTGGGAAAGTGCAAATCCAGCTGTTGCTGCCTTGCACCTCCAGAGCTGACACGTCCCTGTGCAGGGAGTCAGTTCAGTTTCTCCAGAGGAGGGGAAGGCGCTGTCCAAGCCTAGGCTGCCTGTCCCTGAGAGCCCCCTCTGTGAGCTGCCCTGCGTGGTTCTGCTCATGCCCTGGCCCCCGGTGAGTCAGGAGACACTGAACACGGCACTTTCTGCTCCTCCAGACCTGACGTTTTCTGGCAGCTCAGGAGACTAATAAACGACTTACCACTTGACATAATCCTTAAAGGCTCTGCCATGCTGTTCAAATCTTCTCCTCTCCTGCCTCTGCACAGGCCTTGAGTGACCCTCAGAGAATGGGAATGTTGTTGATTAATGATGTCATCACCTGCATTGTTTATGGGATGGAGATGAGTGAGTCTGTCTCGTGTTCCATAGAATCTCTTCTCTTCACAGCAGCTCCTCTGGGTAACACAGAAATCTAAACTTTGGTACCTAAAGGAAACCATTCTAGGGCCCTGCTACCGACCACTGTGCTTTGATAACAGGGCTCCTTTCGGAAACTGATCGCCATTCGGTGTAGAAATGAGCCTGTTAATCTTTATCTGTGAAAAGGTAAATCAAAGGAACCCAGAAAAATGCTGGAGAAATTGTTTGATGGCAAACAGTGTTGCATGAAAGGTTCTCGTATGTGACATGGAACCCATGGATTTTTTTCTAGTCCAGGACTCTTTCATGGTATCTGCTCAGATGATATTGTCCCTGCTTCCTTGTAGTATGGTGTCTCCCATAGCATCAGAATCTGTATGTTCACCCATCTACTTCAGAGCTGACTGTCTCCCTCATGATGAATGCATGAGGAAGAAGCCAGATGGTTTCCATTCTGGTTATGATAGGCAACCTGCCTGGGTAGTATTTACGGTGCAATTTTATCTCACTGCCATGAGCGAATGATTTCAGCATACACGGAACATCAAAAGTAAGGCCTTTGCTCACCGGATGAGTCTTTCAGAGCTTTCCCTCACTATTTCAAAACATTTTCCATAACAATCAGACATGGCCATTAAAACCACACAGCTAAGGTTTTGCAACCCAATTACATGATCAAAACACATACAAATTGTCAATCAGGTAATTACATTAACTTGAACGGTGGTGCTAGCAATTTGAACACATTCCTCTCCATAAATGCTCTTTCTACAGAGACTTGGCAAGTCGCTTTTTCTTGGTTTTCGTGAGAACATAAGAATGGCCATACTGGGTCAGACCATCTAGCCCATATTGTGACTTTAGACATTGGCCAATGCCAGGTGCCCCGTAGGGAGTGAACAGAACAGGGAATCATCCAGTGATCCCTCCCCTGTCGCCCATTCCCAGCCTGGCAAACAGAGGCCAGGAACACCATCCCTACCCATCCTAACTAATAGCTATTGATGGACCTAACCTCTTTGAACAGGTGGGTTTTGCTCATGAAAACCCTATATATATTTGTTAGTCTCTAAGGTGCCACAGGACTACTCATTTGTTTGTTTTTTTAAAATTATAGACTAACTGAGACTGTCCTCCATGAATTTTTCTAGCTCTTTTTTAACTCTTTTATAGTCTTGGCCTTCACAACATCCTCTGGCAGGGAACTCCACAGTTGTGAAGAAATATTTCCTTTAAATAATAGAGTTCATGATCTTAAGGAAAGGTAGAAGGGAGACCAGCACAATTGAGGTAATGGATTTCAGGAAGGCAGATTTTGATAAGCTCAGAGAACTTGTAGGTAAGGTCCCATGGGAAGCAAGACTGAAGGGAAAAACAACTGAGGAGAGGATAACAAGTGGAGTTCCTCAAGGGTCTGTTTTGGGACCCGTACTGTTCAATCTCTTCATCAATGATGTAGATATTGGGATAGAGAGTACGCTTATTAAGTTTGCAGATGATACCAAACTGGGTGGGGTTGCGACTTCTTTGGAGGATAGGGACATAATTCAAAATGACCTTAGCAAGTTAGAGAAATGGTCAGAGGTAAACAGGATGAGGTTTAATAAAGAGAAATGCAAAGTGCTCCACTTAGGAAGGAACAATCAGTTCCATACATACAAGATGGGAAACGACTGTCTAGGAAGGAGCATGGCAGAAAGGGATCTAGGGGTCATAGTGGACCACAAGTTGAATATGAGTCAACAGTGTGATGCTGTTGCAAAAAAAGCAAATATGATTCTAGGTTGTATCAACAGGTGTGTTGTAAGCAAAACTCGTGAAGTCATTCTGCCTCTCTACTCTGCACTAGTTAGGCCTCAGCTGGAGTACTGTGTCCAGTTCTGGGCGCCACAATTCAAGAAAGATGTGGAGCAATTGGAAAGGGTACAGAGAAGAGCGACAAGAATGATTAAAGGTCTAGAGAACATGACCTATGAAGCCAGGCTTCATGAACTGGGCTTGTTTAGTTTGGAAAAAAGAAGATTAAGGGGGGACATGATAGCGGTTTTCAAATATCTAAAAGGGTGTTACAAGGAGGAAGGCGAAAATTTGTTCCTCTTGGTTTCTGAGGACAGGACAAGGAGTAATGGGCTTAAAGTGCAGCAGGGGAGGTTTAGATTGGACATTAGGAAAAAATTCCTAACTGTCAGGGTGGTCAAATATTGGAATAAATTGCCAAGAGAGGTGGTGGAATCTCCCTCTCTGGAGATATTTAAGAACAGGTTAGATAGACATCTGTCAGGGATGGTGTAGATGGAGCTTGGTCCTGCCTTGAGGGCGGGGGGCTGGACTCGATGACCTCTTGAGGTCCCTTCCAGTCCTATGATTCTATGATTCTATGATTCTTTGTTTTAAACCTGCTGCCTATTAATTTAATGGGATGACCCCTAGTTCTTGTGTTCTGAGAAGGAAATATCACTTCCTTAGCAGTCTCTTTTCCAAGCTGACAATTTCCAGTTTTATTAATCTCTCTTTATAGAAAGTAGTTCCATACTCCTTATCATATTTGTTGCGCTTCTCTGAACCTTGTCCATTTCCAACATATCTTTTTTTGGAACGGGTGACTACATCTGCACGTGGTTTTCAGGCTGTGGATGTACCATGAATTTATTTTCTATCTTATTATTGATTCTATTGATCTTAATGAATCCCAACATTTTATTAGCTTTTTTGACTGCTGCTTCCCATGGAGTGGATGTGTTCAGAGAAATATCCACACTGACTCCAAGATATTTCTCGTGGGTGGTAACAGCTAATTTAGACGCCATCATTTTCTATGCATCACTGGGATTATGTTTTCTAAAGTACATTACTTTGCATTTATCAACATTGAATTTCATCTGCCATTTTCTTGTTCAGTCACCCAGTGTTGTGAGAGCCCTTTATAGCTCTTAGCAGTCTGCTTTGGACTGACCTATTTTGAGTAGCTTTGTATCATATACAAATTTTGCCACCCCACCATTTCCCTCCTTTTCCATATCATTTATGAATAGGAGATTGGTCCCAGTACAGACTCCACTGGGACACCATTATTGAGTTCTCTCTATTCTGTAGGCTGACCTGTAAGTAGGGAAAATAAGGGGAAAAGACATACAGAGCTTCAAAAATTTGCATGATGTACTTCTCAGCTCAGGCTGCTTTTTTTTTTCAGTTGAAAAACCAGTGGTAATGACAGCAACTGCACCATATTTCATAGGAGATGAAAGAATAACCTCGTTCAGCAAAGGCTGATGCTCCAGAGATCTGTCGGTGGTTTTAAAATTAAAAATATCACATGGGATGTACTGAGTAAAATATTATTTTTGTTTTCTGGTTGCTTTTTTTCTCTTCAGAAGCCTAGTGCTGTAGTTTCACAGCAGGAATACCATAGTCATTAGGGGAAATGCTTTTTATGAGCTCTAGAGCTAGCTTTGAAAAAAAGGGACCCATTGGGCTGAAAGTTTCCCTGCTTGTACTCAGTCCTCCTGTGGTTTGTGTGCATAGAGAGCTAGTTAGCATGATTTCTCCTCATCAGTTAGTCATTGTTACTGTCTCATCACAAGGACTAGGGAGTGAGGGCAGCCGTTCTGAAGGCTTTTAGCAGTGTGCCTGTTTGTTCAACCTCTGAATAAACAGGTTCTCAGCATTGTAATAGGAAGAGTCAGTGGTCGTATTTAGGAAGGAACCAATGTGACACTGGAACCAGATGTTTCTCTTGAAGACTTGCAAAACTTTCCCTTGAATTGAAAATCTGGTAGGAACCAAATAACTTTGCCTTCACCTTGTTAGAGCAGCGACAAGTGTATGAACTGATCTCTGTGGGAAGATGTCAAACAGATAAACTGAACTGTGGAAATGGGAGAATGTCACTGGATTCTTCTGTCATGAATTTAATTCCAAAATTCGCCAATGCAGAATAACTTGTAGGTAAAAAATGATGAAAAAGGAATGATGTCACCTGGAAACAACATCAATGAAATAAATACACACGAAGTCAGAGGCGCAGGGTTCAGCATGCTACCGGAAACTTTAACCATTGGTGGGAGAAATTAGTATAAGCACATATAAGCTGGGAGAAAAGCAGTCTCAGAAAGCCCTGTATGCAGGCATAGCCAGGTACAGAAATAAATTAACAGAGGTCTCATTAGCAGTGACAACTGGTCTGGGTTTTGAACAGCATTTTTATAATCTTGGGGCACAATGTCAAAAATCAAGAGTGCTCCTCTGTTTAAAACCCCCACAAGCCCTGAAGTGACCTTTTTTTTTTTTTTTTTTTTTCCTAAGTGAAGGAACAGGCAGGCTGATGACTTTTTCAGATATGAACGCTCATGGCAAAGAAACCCAAATGCTAGCCAGAGCTCTGACCGGGGAGCAGAGCAGACAGCACATGCTTGGCCCTAGTGTGTCTGAGCTTATGTGTACTGGTCTGTGGGAAATGAGGTATTTCCTTTTTGCTGCTTGCGTGTGTTAAAGGGTAGGAGCCAGATCCTAATCTTACCCCACCATGAATCCAACAAAACTCCATTGGCTTCCGTGGGGTTTCCTGGGCTTATACTCGTGCAGGTGGAATCAGACTCTGTCCACAGGTGTCTGGGAATCTAGAAACTTCTTGGTCTTTGGGGGCATAATAAGCTGAACATTTTCTTACTTGGCTTATGGTGAATCCAGGTTTTAATACACTCCATATGTGAGAGCCATTCCAATAAGCCAAAGTATATGAACATGCAATCTTATTGTGATGTCTATGCCGATTAGAAGTGCCTGTTCCCAGTATTACAGCTATTAGCGTCATCATACAGACACTAGCTAGTGTGGGGTTAGTTTAGGGATGTAGTGGCATAACCATTTAAACGGTTAATCAGTAAGCCAGGGTTAATGATTACTGTTAATAGTTACATGCAGGCTCCTGGTCCCGCTCCTGAGGATCTGACTGCCTCCCTGTGCTGTGGGCTCTGTAGTATTAGCTTTCTACTGCAGAGCTTGCAGCATGTAACCGTGTAATCATTAAAAAATTTAGCGATTACACGTTTACATAATTAACCGCTTTTTAACATCCCGGCTACGTCTAGACTGGCATGATTTTCCGGAAATGCTTTTAACAGAAAACTTTTCCGTTAAAAGCATTTTCTGAAAAGAGTGTCTAGATTGGCACGGACGCTTTTCCGCAGAAAGCACTTTTTGTGGAAAAGCGTCCGTGCCAATCTGGACGCGCTTTTCTGCAAAAAGCCCCGATCACCATTTTTGCGATCGGGGCTTTTTTGCGGAAAACAAATCTCAGCTGTTTACACTGGCCCTTTTGCGCAAAAGTTTTGTGCAAAAAGACTTGCCCGAACGGGAGCAGCATAGTATTTCCGCAAAAGCAGTGACAATCTTACATGAGATTGTCAGTGCTTTTGCGGAAATTCAAGCGGCCAGTGTAGACAGCTGGCAAGTTTTTCCAGAAAAGTGGCTGATTTTCCGGAAAAACTGGCCAGTCTAGACACAGCCCCCTAGTTTAGTTCTTGATAATGACCATTTTTTCAAATGTGAAGCTAAGTGGCTGTATTGCAGTATTAGAAGTAGTGCTGGTTTCTCCTTCCCTCCCTCCCTCCCTCTCTCTCACACACACAAGATTTATTAGAACAATGGCACATCTGCATATCAGTATATTTAAAGGCACACTGGGATGTCTGACTGGTTGCACTCTTGGCCGCTGGGAACCTATGTGTGTGTGTGTGTTTGCTGCAGGCCAGCCACTGAGAAAGCCCAGTGCCCGGTCACCTCAGTGCTGTTAACTCAACCATCCCTGAGCCCTCTTGCTGGCATGAAACAAGACAGGATCAGGCCCTTGTGATGGGTGCTGGGATGGGCAGGGAGCGGGGAGGTGCACAGTGTGCTGGGGTGGCAGTCCCTGTGTTCTCAGAGGAAAGGCTAGCAGTTCTCAGGTCTGGGTCTGAGAGCTGACTGGGGACAGGAACGGTGCTTGTGTGGCCAGCCAAAGAAGTTCCTGGCTTCTAAGCCCATCCAAGAGTCCAGGAGCTGCAGAGACTATGAGCGCCCTGGCCATGTGAAGGCACACCCCTTCCATCAGGTCATTTCCTACTTCTCCCCGGCATCACTGCTGCGTGGGTAGGGCATATGTCAGCCAGCTCCTTCCATCCCCAGGCAGCTGAGTGAAGTGCTGCCTGGGCTGATGTAGAACAGAGGAAGGGCTACATGTCACGTGTCTGCTGCCGCCACGGGGGCCTGCAGCATCGCAAGACCTCCCCAAAAGGTTTCATGTCTCCGGTGAGTGAGAGGAGGGGGGCCTTTGCGCATGGCTCCACAGCTGAGTTTAAGAGGGAAAAGCAGCTGCCTTTTCGAGTCTTGGGGCTCTTCCTGAGAGGGAGGGCCAATCATCTCGCTGAGACTCCAGCAGGCAGGTCCTCAGCATCTGACTGTTCTACCAGCACATGTGGGGATATTTGCCCCAACCCGTGGCTAGAGGCAGTCACCCATCAGTGTGCCCCAGTGCCATACCTAGAGCAGAAGCCCAACCACGAGGCACAGCAATGTTTGCAAAGGGGAGGTGCAGTTGCAGATAAGACTTCATCAAAGTCACTGAATCCTAGAATGGGAAGGGACCACAAGAGGTTATCAAGTCCAGTCCCCTGCCCCCATGGCAGGACCAAGCACCGTCTAGACCCGTGGTCCCCAACACGGTGCCCGCGGGCGCCATGGCGCCCGCGGGGGCATTTCAATGCGCCCGCCAGGTGCTTGGGGCTGGCCTGGCCCCGGGCACATGGCGCACGGGCGCTTGCGGGGGGAGTGTCTCGGCACTCGGCGGGGGGGGGGGAGCGCCGGCTCCGGGCACGCGGCACTCGGCGGGAGAGGGGGGAGCGCCGGCTCCGGGCGCGCGGCACTCGGCTGGAGGGGGGGGGGGAGCGCCGGCTCCGGGCACGCGGCACTCGGCGGGAGGGGGGGGGAGCGCCGGCTCCGGGCACTCGGCGGGAGGGGGGGGAGCGCCGGCTCCGGGCGCGCGGCACTCGGCTGGAGGGGGGGGGGAGTGCCGGCTCCGGGCACGCGGCACTCGGCGGGAGGGGGGGGGAGCGCCGGCTCCGGGCGCTCGGCACTCGGCGGGAGGGAGGGGGGGCGGGGAGCGCCGGCCCCGGGCGCGCGGCCCTTGGAGGGGTCCCCGCCCCGGGCGGGCAGCTATGGGGGGGGCCCCGCCCCCGGGCGCGCGGCTAGGTGGGGCTCTGCCCCCGGGCGCATGGATGGGGGTCCGCCCCCGGTCCCCGCCCCCTGGCGCCCGGCGGGCAAACGGCCACGCCCCCTGGCGCCCAACAACCTAAAAAGGTTGGGGACCACTGGTCTAGACCATCCCTGACAGGTATCTGTCCAACCTGCTCTTCAATATCTCCAGGGATGGAGATTCCACAACCATCCTATTCAGTTTATTCCAGTGTTTAATCATCATGATAGGTAGGACGTTTTCCCTAATGTCCAACCTAAACCTCCCTTGCCGCAGTTCAAGCCCATTGCTTCTTGTTCTATCCTCAGAGGCCAAAGAGAACAATTTTTCTCCCTCCTCTTTGTGACACCCTTTTAGGTATGAGGAAACTGCTATCCTATTCCCCCTCACTCTTCTCTTTTAGGGTGTTTCTAGACTACAGGGTTTTGTTGACAAAAGTGGACTTTTGGGGTTCATCTAGACTACAGGCTTTTGTCAACAGAAGTTTTGTCGACAGATACTGAAAGAGCATCTAGACTACATCCAGTTCTGTCGACAACGCAAGCCGCTTTGTCAACATGACAGTGTAGACGCAACAGAACTCTGTCGACAAAAGGGGTTATTTCTCGTAGAATGAGGTTTACAGCCGTCGACAAAACTGCTGAGTTCTGTCGACGTTATGTTCACAGAACTCAGCAGCAGTGTAGACGCAGATATAGTTTTGTTGACAAAAGTCCACTTTTGTCAACAAAACCCTGTAGTCTAGACACACCCTTGTTGACAAAACTATACCTGTGTCTACACTACCGCTGCGTTCTGTCAACAGTAAGTCGACAAAATGCGGCAGTTTTGTCGATGGCAGTAAATCTCATTCTACAAGGAATAATGCCTTTTGTCGACAGAGTTCTGTCGATAAAAGGCTCAGTTGCATCCACACTGTGCTTTTTCAAAAGAGAGCATCTAGACTGTCTGTCAAAAAAGCGGCTTGCTTTGTTGATAGAACTGGCTGTAATCTAGATGCTCTTTTCCGACAGAGGCTTTATCAACAGTATCTGTTGATAAAGCCTCTGTCGACAAAAGCCTGTAGTCTAGACATACCCTTACAGACTAAATCAACCCAGTTCTTTCAGTCTTCTCTCATAGGTCATGTTTTCTAGCCCTTTAATCATTTTTGTTACTCTTCTCTGGTCCTTCACCAATTTGTCCACATCTTCTCTAAAATGTGGTACCCAGAACTAAACACAATATTCCAGCTGAGGTCCAATCAATGCAGAGTAGAACACAAGAATTACTTCTTGGATCTTGTTTACACCACTTCTCTTACTACATCCCAGAATCACATACAACTGGCACACATGCACGGTGTTTTTGCAATGCTGACACACTATTGATTCATATTTATCTTGTGGTTTACTATGACCCCTGGATTGCTTTCTGCAGTACTCCTTCCTAGACAGTCGCTTCTAATTCTGTATATGTGAAACGGATTGTTCTTTCCTAAGTGAAGCACTTTGCATTTGTTGTTGAATTTTATCCTGTTTCAGTTAGACCATTTCTCCAGTTTGTCTAGATCATTTTGAATGATAATCCTATCTTTCAAAGCACTTGCAACCCATCCCAGCTTGGTATCATCTGCAAACTTAATAATCATACTCTCTATGCCAACATCTAAATCATTGATGAAGATATTGAATAGAACCAGTTCCAAAATTGATCCCTGCAAAACCTCACTTATTATGGTCTTCCAGCATGACTGTGAGCCATTGATAACTACTCTCTGAGAATGGTTATCTCGCCATTTACGCACCCACCTTATGGTAGCCCCATCTAGGTTGTATTTCCGTAGTTTATTGATAAGAAGGTCACATGAAACTATAGCAAATTTTTTACTAAAGTCTAGGTATACCACATCTACCACTTCTCCCTTATCCACAAGGCTTGTTGGCCTGTCAAAGAAAGCTATTAGATTGGTTTGACATGATTTGTTCTTTACGAATCCATGCTGGCAGTTCCCTTTCATCTTATTATCTTCCAGGTGTTTTCAGGTGAATTCCTTAATTAGTTGCTTCATTATCTTCCCTGGCACAGAAGTGAAACTGACTAGTCTGTAGTTTCCTGGGTTGTTTTGATTTCCTTTTGTATAGATGGGCACTAGATTTGCCCTTTTTCAGTCTTCTGGAATCTCTCCTGTCTTCTGTGACTTTCCAAAGTCAGTAGAGTTAGCACGATGCCAGAAGAACCAGGCCCAGCATGCCCTTTAGAGGGACATCTTCTCTTTTAAAACAGCATGCAGGGTTCATGTTCCAGACAAGAAAGCATTGCACACCACTGCCTCGGACTGTGTGCAGAGATTCACAGAGCACATGTTCACACGTACGGAGGCAGCCTGGCTTGGGAAGGCACAGGATGGCTCTAGGCCTCGTGGCTGTGACCTGCAGGGGCTCTGGGTTCTCTAGCCAGCTGACGGTGCTGTATGAACAGTCACCTTCAGATGAGGCTTCTCTGCTCTGATCCCAAAAGCCCTTCTGTACATTCAGGTCTGGGGGACCTGGAGGCACTGGGTTCCATTTGCAGCTCTTGTTGTGACCCCATTTCATTTCCTAGGTGGTTTGCAGAAGGCTGCTAAGGCCCCTGGAGATGTGTGTCCTACCCTCACTCAGGGCTTTACTCACCAGGGCACAAAGCAGGGCTCAGAGGATCACTTTCCCTCTCCATCCCCTGGTTTTGATTGGCGTGTCGCCCTGTTCACACCTGACCTCTTGTCACAAGTCAGCGTCCACTCCAAGCAAGTGTGTGTGGCTCTTTTTCAGCCTGTACTGAGAGTTCCAGGTCTAATTCTGTCTCCCACGGAGTAACTCTGATTGCCAGTGGTACAAAGGAGACCAAAATTAACCCCCCTGGAGTCTTGGCTGGAATAGGACAAGTCGCTGGCATGAGGGTACTAACTACAGCTTCAGTGTACGGAATAAATAAAATACAATACACATGAAGAAGGTATCAGAGATTTGTCCTCTGAAGGCTACTAGACTCTGGAAATTGCTGTAGGTAAAGGGAAGTTCAGACCGTGTTCTGCTCCTTACAATTCAACTTGTAGATTGAGTTATTTCCTGTCTCCTACAGATTACAAAAAACAATGGTAGACTAACTGGGGAGACTGTTATGTCCATGTTCCAGCCATTATTTCTATTTCTACCAAGAAAATTATGCTTGTCCTGTCAGTGCAGCAAAATATTAATTCTCTGTGGCTGGCATTAAGAGGGCCGGTATTGGGAAGGAAATGGCAACATTTTTCTTTTCTTTTTAAAAGCAGACTAGTGTTTCCAAGACCGAGACTGAGCACAGAGTGATTCAACTTAGCCCCCGCATAGCGCGCCTGCCCCTGGAGGCACTCAAATCCAGACGAATCAAGGGCAGAAAGTGCTACTGTCCCCACTTCACAGGGCGGAAACAACCACCAAGGAGGGAAGCATCAGAGACACCTCTCCTGACTCCCAGTCTTCTGTTCTAACTAATCTACCCTGCTTTCACCTAGAGGTCGACTCTTTCCCCCACGCACTCAAGACATTTTTTGAAAAGACACATGAAAATGAAAAGGAGGGAGCCCAAATGATCCACTTCTCTTAGGGTCTGAAGAGCATCTGGATTGGGGTTATAAAGCAGTTGGCTTGTTATGGAAGCCAGAGTCAGGTTGCAGGATCTGAAGGAGTGTTGGAAAGCATTCCCAGGTGGGAGTTGCACTCTGCCATCCGTCATTTGTTCAGACTGAGAAGAGGGAGTCAGTGTGAGACATGGCAACTTCTTCCTCCCTGTCTCAAGCATTAATCTAAATGCCAAAAAGCAGACCTTGTGGAATGCACCGGCATTAGTGAAAGCACTAGCTTCTAATTCCATATGGCATGAAAATATCCCCCAGGTAGTATTTAACAGACACCCAGCACTGTCTCACAGCTTGTAGGTTAATGCAGCCAGCTTGGCTGTTTATTCATTCCCGTATTAGGCCATACTGAAGAGCCGTTATATTAGGCTGCCTAAGGTGACAAGAGAGCACAGGAAGGGATGAATGCAGAAGAGACAATCAAACCACAGTGCTGGAAATTGTTTATTAAAAGGAAAGGATCATATTACACTCAATTTTTGCTGAGTGTATCTTAATTTTTATCAGATTACACACAGGATAACTCATCACTATGGTGGTCCTGCTGACATGTAGGTGAACTGCATAATTCATGGCTGCTGCAGAGCTCCAGAGGTGGGAGGCCCATATTTAATTAGACTTTGCAGTTTCACTCATTTGGAGAAACTCCTGGCCTGCACCTGTTAAAGGGAACGCCATTGTTCCTGCACTAGTGCTTTCTTACTGTGCTCTGGCCCTTTGTGGGAGAATGTGCATGTTACAGTGATTTCCTGGCAGGCTTTTTGCTAGATTCTAGAACACAGAACAGAACAGGGCCTTAGTGGATCAGACCATCTAGTCCTTGTCTTCCCACAGTGGCCAGTGCCAGATGCTTCAGAGGGAGAGAGCAAAAGAGGACAATTATTGAGTGATTCATCTCATATAATTTGTCTACTTCTATCTTCTGATGGAGGTTCAGGGACACTCAGAACATGGGGCTGCATCCCTGACCATCTTGGCTAATAACTGTTGCGAGAAGTATCTTTCAGAAATTAATCTCTCTTTTTCTGTTTTTAAAAATAAATCCAGTTATAGTTTTGGCTTTCACTGCATCCCCTGGCAGGGCCATAGGGTGTGTGTGTGAAGTACTTCTTCGCGTTTGTTAAAAACCAGCTGCCTATTAACTTCATCAAGTCTTGTGCTGCATGATGGGGAAATACAGGCAGTTCCCGAGTTACGCGGATCCGACTTACGTCGGATCCGCACTTATGAACGGGGCTTTCTCGCCCCGGAGCTCACAGGCAGCGGGACCACCCGGAGCGCAGCGGTCCTGCCACCTCGACCTCCGGGGCGAGAAAAGCTGCTCCGGGTGCCCCTGGTCTGCTGGGGACCGTCTCCAGCAGACCAGGGACACCTGGAGCAAAGCCACAGCGGTGGCGGGGTGCCGCGCCTCTGAGGTTTTGCCAGAGCAAAGCCTCAGAGGCCCGGCACCCCGCCGCCGCTGCGGCTTTGCTCCCCGTGTCCCTGGTCTGCTGGGGGGGGGGGCGGGGGCGCAGCTAGTGCGCCCCCCCCCCCCCAGCAGACCAGGCTTTTGTTGTGGACCCTGCGGTAGAGCAGCTGGAGTACTGCCGGGTTGGTCCTGCAGGGACCTACCTGGCAGCCCAGCTGTTCTGTCCCAGGCTCGAGATTCAGCCACTGTTGAAACTGATCAGTGGCTGATTCCAGGAAGCTGGGTTTTGTCGACAGAAGTTTTGTCAACAGATACTGTCGACAAAGCTTCTGTTGACAAAGAGCGTCTAGACTGCAGCCAGTTCTGTCGACAAAGCAAGCCGCTTTGTTGACATAACAGTGTGGACGCAAAGGAGAATGTAGATGCAATAATGCCTTCTATCGACAGACCTCCGTCAACAAAAGGCGTTATTCCTCGTAGAATGAGGTTTACATACGTCGACAAAAGTGCTGAGTTTTGTCGACGTTATGTCGACATAACTCAGTGGCAGTGTGGACGCAGGTATAGTTTTGTCGACAAAAGTCCACTTTTGTCGACAAAACCCTGTAGTCTAGACACACCCTAAGGAATAATGGCTTTTGTCGACAGTTTTCTGTCAACAAAAGGCGTTATTGCATCTGCACTGTCCTTTGCATCTACACTGTCATGTTGACAAAGCGGCTTGCTTTGTTGACAGAATTGGCTGTAGTCTAGATGCTCTTTGTCGACAGAAGCTTTGTCGACAGTATCTGTCAACAAAACTTCTGTCGACAAAAGCCTGTAGTCTAGATGTACCCCAAATGAGGGGACCAGGATTGCGCCCTTAGGTTTGCATCAGTAAATTATTGCCAGAAAAACATCAGAAAAGCCTGAGACACCAAGTTAATTTGTGTACTGCCTTTAGCTAGAGAGACACATATAAAATATAACTAGTCCTTCTCTTCCTGTGATGAATCATTCCATAAATTAGATTCGAAAAAAAAAAAATCACTAACTGGAATAGAGTTACAGCCCTTTAATTCTGTCACTTCAGATCTTGCCCTTGGGAGAGAGATGCTGCTAAGGTTATGCCCTAATGCCGAAAGAGAGGAATCAAAGTCACACTGGTTTGCACATCTCGCACAATGCTGTCCAGCTCAAGCCATCGTTAGATTGTGTACCAAGAGCCTGAAATGCAGACTGTGCTCCAGAAAACAGACTATGTTTGTTTCACTGGAGAGTGTCTTATTTAAAATATAGTTTTATCTAGCTATCTGTTACTGCTGCTGCCATCTCCGTGGTGTCTGAGCACTTACCCACTGATATTACCAAGTACAGCATTTAGAAGGGTTTTGTATTGCTTCTATCGACCCTGAAATACCCCTGTGAAGTGAGCTCCTGTGAGGAGGAACAGGTGTGCTACCTCTTGTGTGATGAACAGTAATTTGACAGGTATAGCTTGTCCTGTGGGTGGAAATATGCTTAAAGTGGGTCAATACATGAGAAGTGATAATATAGACAGTATTTGGTGAACGTATATTTCATTGGTGACATCTCTTACAGAGCTCAGTTTTCAAGCATAAGTGAATTAATAGGATGCTCATATGAGTATGCTGACACCTAAAATGGGTATTTTTGTGGTTAAATACTGCTCCAAATATCCAGATACAGATTCTAGCTGTCCTATTAAGGCACCCACATTTCTGAATGGTTCCCTCAGTAATACAGTAAAAGATACACAAGCTGTCTGCAAACAGATCCAGAAGAGCCTGCGTTAGAGCCCACACTGATGTTATTCACACTGCATTGTCTGATCTCCTGTGCTGGCACTTTACCCAGAGGAACCTCATGGCAGTTCAGCTTTTGATTGCTCACCGGAGGTGAGAGACCTGCATAACCATGGCTATGGCTTCTCGGGGTAGACACCAGCTCCAGTTCCTCCAACATGGGGGCCCTCACCTCTCACCTGTTAGAACAATGTTCCATAGTGTTGGAGGGAGTTTGCATTGGTGATGCTCTGAGATTCACATTGATACAGCATCAATCACACTGCACTGATCGCTGTGATGGGCTCTTTGCAGCGGCTTTTCATTTTACATTCCCTGTTGCCGGAGTGGTGTAAAAGCCCAGAGAGGGAAGGAAATGTGCTTCCTTCTCACCTGCACATTGCCCCTGGTGAGCGAGACAAGTAATTCCTGCAGATCATAATCTGTTCTGCCTGGCTCCTGACCATGTCCCTCCTCCTCACACCATGCAAACGCCTACAGAGTCTTGTGGAACATAGGGTTTGCCAGACTGGCTCAGCCAGTCCTCGGGGCTTCAGAGGAGAGTGCAAGAAATCTGACATTTGACAGATCTGAGGTAATCTGGCTCCCCACCCACTCCAGGTCTCCTCCTATTTCCTTTAGCAAGAGAGTGATTTAAACCCTGTAGCGTAAAGGGCTTAATGTTTCTTCCAAAATGTATGTTCATATTATTATAACTCTGGATAGTTTTGTTACCTATGTAATAGTCTATATCAGTCCTTGTTTGACTCTTGCTAAATGCTTGGTCTCCGTGCTTTCCTGTGGCAACAAGTCCCACAGATTAACTGTGTATTTTATAAAAAAGTAGTTCCTTTTATCTGCTTTGAATTTCTCACGTTTCAGATTATTAAGTGGCCTCTTCTGCTTGTTTTGTGAGACAAGGAGAACAGAAACTCCTGATAAATCATCTCTAGACCGTTCCTTCTTTTACATACTTTTGTCATGTTCCCTTCTTCTTCTCCCTTTCCTAAAGTAAACAATCAAAATGGGGTGCCTTTCCAACTGGGCTGCAGCTGTAGATTCCTGCCATGCTCCAGAGACCTAGCCCCAGTTGTGTTCAAATGTCTCTGCCTTTGCTGCAGACTGTTTGAAAATGTTTCTGCAATAGTGAGAGTTTTATGCATTTTTTCTGGTGCTTCCCTTCATTAATTTCCTGGTTGTAGTACATTACTCATGGATAATTAAGAGTGAGCTATTAATACAACATTTAATATTCAGGTGCAGCCAAGAGGACAGAACAATAAGTCAAGGAATTTTATATTAAAAGATATTTTGGTCTCAGGTTGAAGGGGGGTTTGGGGGTGTTTTTTGTTTGCTTGTTTGTCTGGTGTTTTGGATGGCTCTGTATATCAGAGTATACTGGTGATTCCATTTAAGTGCTTGTTTCATTTGTTGATAAAATAAGAAAAGGACATTAAATTAGGGGATCTGAACTTGGATTGCTTTGGCCACAGAAATAGCGAATACTGCTGTCTATCTAGTACATCTCAAATTAGGAGAATTATCTCAGAGGGGTAGCAGTGTTAATCTGTAACTTTAAAAATGAGTTGTCCTGTAACACCTTAGGGTATGTCTACACTACCCCGCTATTTCGAACTAGCGGGGTAATGTAGGCATACCGCAATTGCAAATGAAGCCCGGGATTTGAATTTCCCGGGCTTCATTTGCATAAGCCGGGCGCCGCCATTTTTAAATCCCGGCTGGTTCGAACCCCGTGCCGCGCGGCTACACGCGGCACGAACTAGGTAGTTCGAACTAGGCTTCCTAGTTCGAACTACCATTACTCCTCATTCCACGAGGAGTAACGGTAGTTCGAACTAGGAAGCCTAGTTCGAACTACTTAGTTCGTGCCACGTGTAGCCGCGCGGCACGGGGTTCGAACCAACCGGGATTTAAAAATGGCGGCGCCCGGCTTATGCAAATGAAGCCCGGGAAATTCAAATCCCGGGCTTCATTTGCAATTGCGGTATGCCTACATTACCCTCCTATTTTGAAATAGGAGGGTAGTGTAGACATACCCTTAGAGAATAACAAATATATAGATATAGTTATAGATCTAGATATATATATAGATATAGATATATAATCATGAGCTTTCATGAGCAAAACCTACTGCTCCTTTCTGCTCATCTGAGAAGTGGGTTTTGCCCACGAAAACTCATGATATTATCTATATATTTTTGTTAGTCTCTAAGGGTACGTCTACACTGCATCCCTAGTCTGCAAATGGAGACAACCGAAGTAGTTAATGAAGCAGGGATTTAAATATCCCGCGCTTCATTAACATGATCTCGCCGGCGTGCTAGTTTGAATCACAGCTGATTCGAACCAGGAAGTGCACGCCGGGACGCGTTAGTTCGGACTAAAGCCCTTAGTATGAACTAACGTTACTTCTCAAAAAATGAGTAAAAAATATAAGTAAAAAAAAAGTAAGCACTGCTTGGTTTAGTCCTGAGTGGCGCGCCGCAGTTGGTCTAAGAGGCAGGTGACTGAAGCTTAAGCTGTTGGTAATATTGACCACAATGTAAGGAAATGTAACACCCTTGCAGGGCAGAAAATTCCAAATGTTTCTGTGGTAATTTTCTTTAGTTTCAAAAAAGGGGACCTACACAAAAAATGAGGAGGCTGGTGAAACATCAATCCACAAATAGCCTTTTACTTGGGAGACAGCAAATAAACCCTCTGCTGCCGTTACACATGGAATGAGCGAACCCGGCGAGCACGAGGCGGGGGAGGCTGTCCCATTAGTCACTGCCCAAGCTCCAGGAAGCAGCATTTCTGAGTCCGCTTGCTGCGGAAGCCAGCACCATCAGGTCTCACTCTGAAGTCTGTTGCTGCCAAGTCTGCTCCTCCTGGCCTAATCCTACCAGCTCCTGGTTCCATGAAGACAGCCCCATCCAGGATCTGTGAGCCTCTTGTGGCATTGGGCTTGCTCCTCCATCTGAGTCCAGCTCAGGCTGAGCTTCTGCCTTGGCGCTGTCCCTTTCACAGTTCCCGCTCCTTTCATAAACGCCCCTCTGAGCACCGCCCTGTAAGCCGGCCCAAACACACCCCAGATGGTACAGCCTCAAGCTGTGACTAAAACTACACTGGGCAATGTGCCAGTGTGTAAGTAAAGCCTGCCAGAGCTAGCTCCTGCCTTCTGGGGGTGAATGAAGAGCTCCTTTCCCTGGATGTCTTCCAGCTTTGGGGCTTCCCTCGAGAAAATTTAGATCAGTAACCTTTGGCACATGGCCCGTCAGGGTAATCTGCTGGCAGGCCATGAGTCAGCCCCCCTGCACCTCCCACTGGCTGTGGTTTGCCATTCCCAGCCATTGGGAAATGCGGGAAGTGGGGCAGGCCACTGGGACATATTGGCTGCTGCTTCCTGCAGTTCCCACTGGCTGGGAATGGCAATTGGCATGCACTGGGAGCTACAGGGGACCATGCCTGCAGACAGTCTACACAAACAAAATTGTCTTGCAGCCTGTCAGCGGATTACCCTGATGGGCCACATGGCAAAAGTTGCCCACCCCTGACGTAGACACTACTACATGGAAGGCCCTTAGGGAAGAAGGTCCAATATGTGAATGATCTTCACTACCCAAATATTTCCACTCATCATTCTCTGTCCTAGTCTGCACTGAATAGAATTTCCTGGCTCTTGGGCTTGAATTTTTCCATGTATGACTCTAAGCTGTGGACTATTCTGCCTGCTACTAACAGAAATTCCCAGTAAGTACTAGTGCTTAAAAGCAGACTGAAGACACATGTGCAACTAATTGTTCTTACTCACTGAGTTTATATAATTACAGGGCTCACTCAGATCTCTCTTGGAAAAGGGATGTTGTTGTAAATTCCAGTTTTCTGGATTCAGAAAATAAAATTAACTCCAACACTAACTCTCTGTGTGTGTATGTTTTAGTGTCCATGTGTGTTTGAGTGTGTGTGTGTTCAGACGATGGCTCTGGTGTTGCTTTTGCTTTAAAGCCATTGGACTGTGTGTGTTTTGCTGTGAAGGGTGAGCACGGTCTGTCTGCAGTTTTTACATTTCTGTAGAGGGGAAAAGAATAGTTGAGTTTTGGCCTGTGTGGAAGGAAGTGTGGAGAGGAGAGGAGAGGTGCTGAGGAAGGAGAGGGGTTCCTGGGGATAGGGATGTGTCTTTCCCAAGATACACCTGATGCTTCAGGGACAGATCTGTCTGACACAACAGGCAGAGATCCAGCCTGACCTGTGTCAGAGTAAAACAGAGGTGGGACAGTGCATTAGCTGTGGTGTTTACCCCCAGTTCCTAGCCTGTGTTTCAGATGTCATGGTGGGAAGAGAGGATGTGTGTGGCTAAGTGCTATAGCTGGATATGGACGAAAGTCCTGGCAGTCTCTGGCTTTCCCGAGGGTAGTTGTGCCTAGCACAGATCGGCTGCTGCAGGGCAGTAATGTTCACCCACGGGGACTAATGTGCTCAGCCACAAACTGTCTATGTGCGTCTGTGCTGTGCAGCCTCAGAAAAGAGAGCCATTGTTCCCTATGTGGCCCAGGCTCACTTCACAAGGCTCGTCCAGTGGCAAAGAAAGCAGCACCAGTGTGCCGGCCACCCTTCGGCCTACGGGGTAGTTGCAACCGCAGCTCATAAAGCTGATTCAGCCAGCCAGTTACCAGTTTGCACTGGAAAACTGAGCAGCCGACAGGACCCTCCCTGCCATTTCCAGGTTGGGGAGAGATGAGCACCATGGCTTTTGGAGGCAATCACCAGGGTAGCAGCAAAGGGATGAGCAGAAAGTCACTGCCCAAACTCCCACCATTATAGGAGGCCTCCTGGTCCTTGGGCACTGGGGATTCATCCCCTAGATATGTATGTTGATGTCCTGGGAACATCAAGACAAAAAGATCAAGTCAGTCAACTCATGCTAAGTGAAGAATTGCTGCATGATTTGGGGAAGTCGCCTCCTAGTCCTCTTCTGGTTGTAGGCTGTGGCCCACTCACAGTCACTAAGTTAAAAGGAGAGTATTTTAAATGGGTAATGGTTTAGCAGAAAGAGAAGCAGAGTGTTTGAATAGTGTGTGTGTGTGGGGGGGGTGCCTTCGTTTTGATCATAAATAGGGCTCTGCCAAATTCATGGGCCATTTTGGTCAATTTCATGGTAATAAGATTTTAAAAATCGTAAATTTCATGATTTCATCTATTTAAATCTGAAATTTCACAGTGTTATAATTGTCGGGACTCTGGCACAAAAAGGAGTTGTGGGGGGATCACAAAGTTATTGTGGGGGTGTTGCGGTACTGCCACCCTTGCTTCTGTGCTGCTTCTGACAGCAGCCCTGCCTTCGGAGCTGCGCAATTATAAAGTGGTGGCTGCAGGCCAAATGCCCAGCTCTGAAGGCAGAGTCACTGCCAGCAGCAGCACAGTGGTAAGGCTGGCATGGTACGGCGTTGCCACCCTTCCTTCTGCACTGCTGCCTGCAGGGCTGGGCCCTCAGACATGAGCTGCCACTCTCTGGCTGCCAGCTCCGGAGGCAGCAGTACAGAAGTAAGGGTGGCACTATTGCAGCCCCCCTAAAGTAATCTTTTGACACCCCTGCAGCTCCCTTTTGGGACAGAACCCTCAATTTGAGGAATGTTGGCCATCCCCCTGTGAAGTCTGTTTAGTAAAAGGGAAAAACACACAAAAGCCCAGATTTGACAGTCCGTGACGCATTTTTCATGACCATGAGTTTGATAGGGTCCTAGTCATAAACAAGAGAGTTTTTCTGTGCCAGGGCTTCAAAGACAGTTAATTGAAAGCAAGCAGGGAGTTTATTTGTCTGGACCTACAGTGCACTAAATAGAATCATCATGCTCCAAGGGCATTTGGGGGATCATTGTAAAGATGGATCTTCTCTGCATGGCTTTCTAGCAAACTAGCTGTTAGTTAAAGGAGATACTGTTGTTTCTGGTTCCTGCAGTGAATAAAATTAGACAACTCTTTATTTCTGAATGACAGCCCAGGGACTGTACTTGTGCCGGAGCTCTGTATGAAGTGGCTTCATCCCAGTACAGGTCCTCTGGGGCCTTAAGCCTTCAATTCATTAGTTGTCAGGCTTGTAGGAGGATTCTGCATTAGGCCTTTAATTTAGTGGATTGCCATGGGCTACTGACCACATGACACTGCTCAAATGTGAGCAAATCTAACAAGGATCCGGGGCTACTCTTTCATTTGGTGAGAATAACAGAGTGACTAGGGGCCCCAAGAGTGTTAATCATAAAGGAAAACTAGTTGAAGCCAGGTCACTTGGTGCAGAGTTCCAATAATCTGGAAAGAGAAGGTGATACTGTTTTATTTCAGTAGTGTGTAATGTAACGATGAAGTTTGAGCAGGCTCCAGCAAGACTGGCTGCATGCATCGAATGAAGTTGTGCTTTCTGGCTTGGTGGGTGGGGGAGAGTCTGTGTTTTTTTCGTGATAATGAAACAGCATGTAGTTGGCCCTTATGGATACAGGATGGTGTAGGGTGTTGGGTGGCACAAGCCATAGCATCCCCTCTCCCAAGCAATAAAGCCACCACAAGCATGAACACACGATCTTTACACCGCACACCATCAACTGCTGACTCCTTGCGGTAATGCCACACATCGGCCTGTACTGTATCATCCTGCCCAGTGTCCAACAGGTGTCCTTGTGACTCTTGGCCATTGGAGGACACCATTACCGCCATGCAGAGCTGTGGGTTTGCTGCTTTCCGCATGTCAGACCAGGAAGGTGAGTGCCAAACGCAGTCATGCTCTTACTCACAGGGGCATGAGTGGTACAGGAAATACTCCTGCAGGAGCCTGCCTGCTGCCTATCTCCACTCAACACCATCCAGGCCTCCAGCCGCATTGTTTCTTGCACTAAAGCATTTTCACACAACACACGTGTTTGTTCTTGATTTACAAATTCATACACTTGTTGTGCTGCCATTTTCTCGGGGTGCGGCTCCCTTCTATAAGTATGGCACAGATTTATTGCATTCTAATGGAGTTTTGCGGGAGCTTGGCTCATTTCTTTAAGTCTTTTTGGGGGTAGGGACTACAAAATCTTCTATAGTAATTCCTAGTGGCTGCAGTGACTGGTAAAGCAGAACTGATCAACTGCAGACTTCCCTGCTGCGGAACTCTGCCAACAAAGTGCTTACATCTGCTTTTATACTAACAGGAACTTTATGGACTGGTGCCCCGGCCCAGGAGTGAATTCCAGCAAGGTCAAACCCCAGAATGTTGCCACCTGACACCAGCAGTGAAGTATTAACCCAGCTTGCAGCGACGAGGTTGCCTCAAAGGTCTTCTGGCGCAGGAGAGCCCATAACCCAGAGCCTTCCCCAAATGCTCTCATTGTAATTCCGCTTGTTTACTGCAGTGCTCTTGATTTATTCCTGGGTGACTTCTGCAGCAAGAAAAGGGCTTTTTCCCGTTGGGAGGGAACAGGCTGTACAGTAACTTGCCACTCTTTGGCCGGTCAGTAATGGTCTTGAGGGGCATCCTTCTCAGTGCTGACAGACAGGCCAGGGAGAAGCCAGTCTGCTAGTGTCTCCGTGCCAGCAGAGCCCCAGGGATTGGGGTGGACAGGGTTGATGAAGCCTTGTTTTCTCTCATGCCCTGGAAAAGGAAGAAGCCCCTCTGAGCCAGTTGCATGAGAAGCAGCCTACAAAGGGCCATAGACAGTGAATCATCCACGAGTTAGACCTGTACGCTTTTTGCAGCTTGACCTGTGGCAGAGCTTAACAAAAATAGGCAGGGGGAGGGGGAGAAGCAAGACTTGCATGACAAATTTTGTCTTTCCAGAGAGGTTGGGCCAAGCTGACTTAGGTGTTGTGTCTCTGGCGTCACTGGGAGGCTGAGTGGCTCAGCCTCAGAGGCTTGGTTGTTGAGGGGTCACCGCAGGCACCCAAGCACACACATTTTCCTAGATGGCTTGCCCAGAGCCATGCAGCGAGTCATGGCTGAGTGAGGATTAGAGCCTGGCTCGCAGGTATGATCCGTTGTGAAGCCAGAATTCTCCCGTTGGGTCTAACTGTGAATTTCGGAAAGCCCCTCCCCCTCGGCAGATCTCTATTGAACACTCTTCACTCATTCTGCAGAGTCACATCACTGGAAACGCTGCTTGGGGGCCAGGGCTGAGGATGTAGCCGTGTTTGCACGTGCTGTGCAGCAAAGACGACAGAGAGGAAATCTGCCCTTGGTGAGATGGAAAACCCACAGTCAGCCGGGAGCCTCCTCAGAGGATTCCATGGCAAAGCTGTTCCAAGCGCTGAACCGTTGAGAGGCGCTTTGCACAGGAAGCTGCTGGCGAAGGGCTGTCCTGAACACACAAAAAGCTAGAGACTCTTTCCAGGCCTCCCAGCTCAACCCTCTCTCCTGCACAGGGGCAGGCCTTCCCCCAAAGAGGCACCCCAAGATGTGCTCCCACAGTCTGAGCTGCACCTGGTAACTTGAAAGAGCCTCTCCAGGTGCAGTCACCAGTTGAATGGGAAACTGTCGGCTTCGTACAAAAAGGAAATGAGGTTTAATGCAATTTCTGTGGATGTTGGTACTCTTTTCCTGCCTCCTTAACTTACCACGCTTGCAGTTCTTTCAGGGGAGGGGCAGAACAGTCACACAAGCACAGTGCACATGTGGTAAAGCCAGCAACAATGCCTTAGCTGCCTGTGTGGTGAATGGGGTATGCGGTGCTGCCACCCTCCTGAGTATATTTGCATCCTTTGTTGGCTAGTGAAAGCAGAACAAAAGCTCTGTGTCCTCTAGGTTTGGGAGAGGGGTGTGTGTGTGTGTGTGTGTGTGTGTGTGTGTGTGTGTGTGTGTGTGTGTGTGTGTGTGTGTGTGTGTGTGTGTGTGTGTGTGTGTGTGTGTGTGTGTGTGTGTGTGTTGGGGGGCCCAGACTAGGAAATGACTGCTCTCAGAGTGTATATTTTCTTGAACTTAATAAATGACCATTTCATAGTCATATTTGTTGCAGTGATTAATACTTTAATTTGTGTGGAAGAGCCTTTACAGAGACATAACTTGCTTCTCCACAAGACGTACTGTTCATTTTTCAGGAAATCTAATCAGTCCAGACAAGGCCTTCTGAGTTGTGGCCGGGCCTGGCAGCCTGGGAGTGAAAGGTTATGGAGTATCTCGGAGCAAGCTGCCTCTTTTTAAATCTACCTTTGCCGGGCTCTAATTGCTTGGACTTTTAACTAAACAGATGCTGGTTTCCATAATGGCGCCATATGAAACTGTGCCTTGTGCTGCCCCAGAATGCTGCTGGCTTGGGTGCTGTCACTCCAACTGCACAGGGGGCTGGAAGGGGAACAAAGGGGGACCACCAAGGTGGCTTAGCACTGTACTAATGAGCAAGGAGTTGTCCTTCTTTCCCCAAGGACTTTACAGCCCTGGGCAGAAGCAGACACAGCAACACAGATTGTGTTCGAGCTGTGGGAAATTTTCACCCAAGGAAAAAAAAATCCCACTGAAAATTGGGGTTTTGTTTAAAATTATTTCCCTGCCACCTGGGGTTTTTTCAATGACAATTTTTGTTTTGTTTCAAATTGAACTTTTCAGTTTGTTCTGGTTTTGGAAAACTGAGCATTTTGGGAAATGTTGAAGTTTTGCATCGCCCCCTTTTTACACTGGAATGAATGGTGGCTGGATTTTTGGTTTGTGCTTTTTGTTTTTCATTTCTGCTTTTGTCATTCTATAGATTGCAAAACAGGGAAAACCAAACAACATCCTACAACCTTGCAGTATTATCACCCAGAATAGTAATAGAGATGTAGCCGTGTTAGTCTGGTCTTGCTGAAACAAAAGACAGGACTATGCAGCACTTTAAAGACTAACAAGATGGGTTATCTGGCCCACGAAAGCTCATCACCTAATAAACCATCTTGTTAGTCTTTAAAGTGCTGCATAGTCCTGTCTTTTGTATTATCACTCAGGCGGTGACTGTCAGCACCAGAAAAGGGATGGGAGGGAGAGCAGGATGAAATCTGAACTCATGAATGGTTTCACGTCTTTCAAATCTGAATCAGAGCGAAATTGGGAATGGCAAATTTATGTTTTCGGGAGAGAGGGGGGTTGGCAAAGAAAAAGGCCCAATCCACTCTCCATATTATGGCCAACTCGATGCCATGGAGGCCTGGCCTATCTGAGGAACAAACAGTGGGTCTGTCCTAAGACGCAGCCTCCGCCCAGGCACATGGGTGGTCAGGGATGTGCACTGGCTGCAATGTGCTTGAGGATGGGGCAGCTTGTCATGAATCACAGATAGTCACTGCCAGCACTGAACAAGCAGATTTTATTAGCCCCCAGAAGAGGTGCCATCCCTAACACTAGTTGGTCTCTCTGCTTCATGGCAGGGCTTCTGCCCTGAACCCCGCTCTTCTTGACACGCAAGAAATGGTCCGATCACACAGCCTGCACTCCCATATGAGGCTGTGGCCTGTGTCCTAGCACACTGTGGGTGACCTGCCCCCAGAGCTATGCAGAGGGAGATCGCCAAGTCCCCCTCTGGCCTGGCCAGCACCGCCTGGTGTGGGTATTCACGTGCCAAAGTGGTGGAAGAATCCACAGTGTTCTGACAGTGGGGGAGGAGGGGCTTTTTCTAGCCCCGGGGCAAGGGACAGGATGGAGAAGGGGCAGTTATGCAGCTGGGTACCCATTCTGGAAGGGGATAGGGCATGGTGCTACCCTGGGCATAGCCATAGCATTACAACATTCTGGTTTCTCCATCTGGGTCATGTCTGGCCATTAGCCTCACGCCCTTCTCTGGTGGGGGTGTGCTTACAGCCTGAATGTACTGCTGCCATGTTTATCCCCAGCCACTTGTGTTTCTGACCCACCCTGATGAGCCGCTAGGCCCATGGCTCTGTCCTGCAGCGGCTGCCCTCACCATGCCTGGGAGATGGCCAGCTGGACAGGCTGCTGACAGTGGGGGAGCACAACTGGCAGCCCCCGCTAGGACTTGGCACTGCAGTATTGTGTACACATCAATGCCAACATGCAGGCACACCTCGCGAACCTGCCTGCCTTTCATCGGCATCTGGAGGCTGCAGGCTGGGGGCCCGGTCAGGCTCTTCACTCACACCTGCTGTCTCACAGACTCTTTCCCAGCTGGCTTGGATCTCTCCCTTGTTGAAGGGCAAGCAATAGACAAGGCCTCTAGACTCTCCCGGCCGATGGAGAGCGTAGAGCATCAAATTGTGCTGGCTTCTCAGGAACTGTGCAAAATCCTCATAGCTTGCAAAGCACTTGTCAGGCTCAGGGCTCACTGTGCTCACTGCTGTGTGTACACAAAGGAAGGCACAGTCCCTTCCCTACAAAGCATCCAGCCACCAGCTCCCCAGTGCCTCTGGAAGGACATGCCTCCATGCCGTGCTAGTAAAATCCTTGCATGAAACCTCAGTTGTTAGGGCCCTCTTCTGCCGTCACATCCCTGCAAGTTAGCTTGCTTTCCCCGTCTCTGTCTCCTGGTTTCTTTCTGCATCTTGTAGCTGCAGTCTCCGGCCAGGCCCTGGCCAGCTTGTTAACACACTGCCTTGATTTGCTGCTTCACATCTTACACACCACCAGGGGTTTGTGTGTCCGTGGCACGTGGCGGGGCTGCTGCACCTGCTATGCACCACTCCTGCAGGGACTGCACAGCACAGCTAGCCTTGTCTCACCATCAGTGGGCAAAGGGCCTTCTGCCTCTGTAGTCTAAGGCTGCTTCCGGGCATCCGAGGGGCTGGCTGGTCTTTGTTACGTGCCGTGTGGCTGGGCTGAGAAGGGGGAAGGGAGGGTTTGGTTCTGAGTGTGGCCCTTGGTCCTGGGACATCAGCTGGCACCAGGGATGAACTGCAGGGCAGCCCTGTACAAAATGCATTCGGAAGGTGAGCTGCTGGCATGGCCTTCTGAACACTGCGCCTGCATGAGTGTGACTGAGCATATGCGCAGAAATATGTGTGAACCTGGGGGTTGCATGTGCAGGGTTTGCATATGCTCACCTGCCTGTGTGTGTGTGTGTGTGTGTGTGTGTGTGTGTGTGTGTGTGTATGATGACTGTGTGGCTATGCAATATCATGTGTGTGGGCATACTTCTGTGTAAATGTGAACATACTCCAGGGCTACATCTAGACTGGCATGATTTTCCGCAAATGCTTTAACGGAAAAGTTTTCCTTTAAAAGCATTTGCGGAAAAGAGCGTCTAGATTGGCACGGATGCTTTTCCATAAAAGCACTTTTTGCGGAAAAGCGTCTGTGCCAATCTAGACGCGCTTTTCCGCAAAAAAGCCCCGATCGCCATTTTCACGATCGGGGCTTTTTTGTGCAAAACAAATCTGAGCTGTCTACACTGGCCCTTTTGCTTAAAAGTTTTGCGCAAAAGGACTTTTGCCTGAACAGGAGCAGCATACTATTTCCGCAAGAAGCACTGATTTCTTACAGTAGGAAGTCAGGGCTTTTGCGGAAATTCAAGCGGCCAGTGTAGACAGCTGGCAAGTTTTTCCGGAAAAGCGGCTGATTTTCCGGAAAAACTGGCCAGTCTAGACACAGCCCAGGCGTGTCTGTATAATCCCATGTTGGGTGTGCACATTTGCTCATGGTTTTTGTACTTCATTGTGTACATATGTAAGCTAGGTAGATATATAACACACAATTATTGGTGTGTGCATGCACACTAGTTATCTATGGGCTGTAAGTGTATGCTAGGCATGTGTATGTGTGTGTGTGCAGGCACAAACTTGCACATGCACACTAGTGTTCTCTGTATCAGAATTTCTAGCAGGCAGGATGAATTCTTTGTGGGCCAGCTGTTGGTTTTGTGTTGGTTTAGCGGTGGAAGGTTTGGACGTGTGTTCCAGGATGGGCCTTCACAGAGGAAGTCCGGTGCGTAGGCCTGTATGGAAGATGCTTGCAGAGGGACAGCACTGGGCCACGGCAACAGGCAGCAGCGGCTGCGGGAGGCAGGGGGCAGCAGAAGTGAGTGACTTTATTGTGGCAGACAACAAGCCCAACACATCCTGACACCACGAGTGACTTTGCACTGGCGCCCCGAGGGGCTGCTGGTTCTGATCCTGCCGTGGCCATGCCAGCACCATAGCTCTGTGTGCCAGCTGGTTGTGACCCTGCCTTACCTCCCCGGACATCTCTGTTTTGCTCCCCTGGCAGTCTGGTGGATGGACTGGTGAACTGCTGCTCTGGGTGGGAGATGAGGACACTGCAGGGACAGGGAATGAGCAAGTTAAGCACAGGGGCTTGCGACCCTGGGGTGTCTTTTCCAAGGGACGAGGTGTCGAGGGGCGAGAATGGTGCCTGCTCTTTCCTGCGTGCTCTTGTGAGCTCTGACATCAGCCTGCAGGCCGGCATGGCTCCAGCTTGCCAGCAGCCTGTGGCTGGCTTCACAAAAGCAAAGCCACCCCCTTTGTCCACCCTCCCAGCCCTCTGGCACCTGGGCTGCCTGGCAGCTGATTCCAGAGCTTAGCCCCAGGTAGTCTCTGCCCCGGCCTCAAGCTGAGGTGGGTCCTGTGGGAATAAAACTAGGCTCCGTTCCTGCTCTGGGCCTCCACCAGCAGGGTCCAGAAGCCATGTGCCCGCATCAGGTGCCAGTCCCTCGCAGTGTCCACCCCACTGTAGCTCACCGGTCATGGAGCACCTGCTTTCCCAGGGCCTGCTCTCCCCCGAGTCTCACTCATGATGGTGACTCTGCTGAATTGTGACTCAGTCCTAGCTCAGAGCTTTCAGAAAAGGAACCCTGGGAGAACTCCTGGCATATGGCCTGATCCTGTCAACAAGTGGCACTTTCTCCTGCCCCAGAGGACAGTCTGGGCTTGTTGAGCCATAACATCATTCCTAACACCACAGCCTGCATTCGACACTGGCAGGAGCTCTTGGGGAAACTTTAGACAAGAGCCCCTACAAAAACTCCTGCACGAGGGAATTTTTGCAGCTGTACTGCATGTCTCACGGCCCTGGGGCATCAGGGTTCATTGGCAATCCAGCTGATTCCTTTTGGTGACTTCTCCTGAACAGGCTGTACGATTCTGGCTTTGTTCGGAGGGTGAGTGGCGTTGTGGGGCTGAGTGAGTGTTCTACACACAATACTCGCACTGTCCACTGAAAATGGCACTGGAGGTCAGAGCTAGGCACCAATGCACTGTCCTACTCACCGAAGTGGCAGAGATGGGGCCTGGGATCACCCACATGCCCTGGCCAGGGGTAGGGATGCCAGATGGTTTAACCAAAAATACCACCCCCCCCCCAAAAAAAAACAAACACTATTGAGAAAAAAAAGGTGGGAGACCAAAGTTGTTCAGTGGGGAAAAAAAAAAAAAGAACCCAGACAGTTAAGTGTAACCGTTCTGCCAGGCCGAGTTAATAGTAGCAAGGTTCTGGCCAGGTTCAGTATCTAGGGGTCTCCTCCCAACACCGGCTCGAGCCCCCACCCAGTGACCTGGAAAATCTTACATACACCTCTGGGTGCCTCAAAGAGGCAATTCTTCCCCTCTCGCAAGCACAGAGCCTCCGTATAGCAGCAAACCTTTAATAACATGACGTAACCGACATCAGCATTAACTTGGGAAAACACCACAACTCGGATTCATAGACCAAACATGAGCAAAGACCCTCCCCCCAGCCACGAATCACCCAGGCTACATCTAGACTGGCATGATTTTCCGCAAATGCTTTTCACAGAAAAGTTTTCCGTGAAAAGCATTTTCGGAAAAGAGCTTTTCTGCAAAAGCACTTTTTGTGGAAAAGCATCCGTGCCAATTTGGACAAGCTTTTCCACAAAAAAGCTCCAATTGCCATTTTAGCCATCGGGGCTTTTTTGCGGAAAACAGTCCTGTGCTGTCTACACTGGCCCTCTTGCGCAAATGATTTGTGCAAGAGGGCTTTTGCCCGAATGGGAGCAGCATAGCATTTCTGCAAGAAGCACTGATTTCTTACATGAGATCGTCAGTGTTCTTGCGGAAATTCAAGCGGCCAGTGTAGACAGCTGGCAAGTTTTTCTGCAAAAACAGTGGATTTTGCAGAAAAACTTGCCAGTCTAGACACAGCCCTGACTGTCCGGGTCAATACCAGACACCTGGCTGCCATGTCCCCCTCATTTCATCTTGCCTCAAAACCCCCATTTCATTAATGCCTCAGGTCGGTGAGTCAGTAAAGTTCCCTTTATCTCTCGGCCAGGCCAAGGCTGGCCAGCTGCAATTCCCCACATACAGCTCTCTGCAGGACTGGGCCAGAGAGTGCGCGCGTGGTGCTCGGCAGGGCCCAGCTGTGTCCCTGAGCCCTGCATATGGGGCCATACATCGCAAGGCTGCCAACTCTTTCCCAATTGGAAACAAGCTGCTTTAATCGCTCCTCCCCCCCATCCTTGGACTGGGCCCCAGTCTCTGCTTTTGGGCTGGGGCCTGGCTACTGTTAGTGCGAGCGCGTGGAGAGGCCCTATACTTGGTGTGCAGCTGCTCTCCTCCAGCCCCCTGCGCTGCCAGTTGGGTTTGCAGTGACAGCTGCTTCCCAACGAAGTAGGAGGCAGCATCAGAGCAAGCAGCTCTCAATGAATTTTGTGTTTCTCAGACATTTAGTGTTGCTTTCAGGGCACTTTGATGATGCCTTCTCCCAACCCCTGTAAGCAGACTGCACAGCGGGGAGCACGCACATGTGTACAAGAAGCCTCACATGAAAGACAGAGGCATCTCGAAAGCCATAATAATGCGGAGTGCCAGTTAGGGGATTTGTCACTGAGAGCACTTTACAGATAGAAAGAACTTATTAACGAGTGTGACTAACAGCTTGCAAGGTTTAATTGATGCGTGTTTGTTGTCCTTTTATATCTGTCTTCCTCTCCTTCCTGTTGGCTCAGGCTCAGGCAGTTATTGGTGTGTGCAGCAGCCACTAGGGTAATTATATGAGTACAATAATGAAAGGTTACTCTATGGTAAAGCCCCCGGCAGCCCCAGGATCTCTGTCCAGAGCCTCAAGATAGGTCCTGACCTAGCTTCCTAGTCCCCCTGCTCACTGTGGGGACACTCAGGTTGGATGTATTTTTCTGTTCCGGGTTGGTTGTTCCTGCCGAGGTGACTGAGTTTCTGAAGATCAAGCTTTCAGTGGATCAGGAGTATGGATAATTAACGTCTCTGTCAGACAGACTGCTCGTTGCAAGATGGATTGACTGGCAAGCTCATAATGCAGAAGCCACCCACATGAAACAAGCAGGCTAATGTTAGACTTCAGCTTAAGCTGGGCGTTGGTCAGCTGTCCATGGTCACAGTGGGGGCTTCCAGTCATCTGTCAGCAAGTGATTGATTGATGTGGACACCTTCCAATCTTATTCTGATTATTCTCAGTAGCTTGCCTGGTGGCCATTTTTCAGGAGTTGGCAGCAGTCAGGCCTCCCAGCTTCAGTGCAACGTCTGCACTGGGATTAACCCTTTCCTTTGGTCTAAAATGTCTTTGTCAGGGGGCGGCGGCAGCACCTAGGGGCTGATTGAGCTTATGAACCCTGGTTAGAGAAGAGATGCGAATGCACTGAGTCCCAGAGAGTGTCCTAGAGACACCTCCCCCTTCCTACCGCAGTAGTTTGTCTTCCAGGTCTTGGGTGAAGTACAGCAGCAAACGGGCTCTGTAGAGTCTGTTCAGAGCAGAACAGACACCCCAGTTTGTAATTTCTTCTGTCTGTTGTGGCAGTTTACTTGAATGTTACAGTGTAAGTCATGTGCCTGAAAGTCACCTCGGCAGGGGACAAACACCCTATAAATAAATGCAATTCTTGGAGCGAGTTTGGAATTCACAGGAAAGACCAGGATTCAGATTCAGTCATCCAGGGAACGATTCCGAGGAGGAGAAAAGGCAAAGAGCCTTTTCCACTATGTTTCCATTTCACTAGGACAAAGAAGCCGCTTGGGCGCACTCTGTAGATGTCTAATGCGTAGGTCTGTGTAACAACGTGTGTGCCTTTGTCATGTCTGTCATTACCAACAAGCATGTTATTGTCCAGAGCACTTGCAGGTATCTCCAGCTATGTGAGGGCTGTTGTCTCCCTTTCTCTTCAATGGCTGGACAAGCTGCTCTTTTTCTGTAACTGGTCTTGACGAGGGCCCTGCTTGCTTGCTTGCTTTGCTGCGCACGTTCTGTTCCCATCAGAATGGACGCAAATGAGCCCGCCATAGGGAAACCTTTGGCGGTGTCCCTTCTCAGCAGAGATCTGGATTTGTATGGCCCGGGCTAATTGCAGTCACTTGCGGAGCTGACTCTGGGCGGTTGGTCGTACTCCCGCTGAAGATACAGGTAGCGCTACTCTGAGTGCACATGCGAGTTAAGCTACGGATGCAGTGTTATAAGTAACTGTATGCAACACTTGTGTATGGATGCTGCTGCACCAGAGGCCGGACCAAGCACCCCTTGAAGTCAGGGAGTCTTCCCATTGACTAGCATAGCCTTGGGTCTGGCCCTAGCTGCTAGGCCTTGCTTCTCTGACTCTTACTGATCCAGTCTGTTCTCTCATCCCTTTCAGGTGGCGACTCTTCTCCAAACCAAGCGGCTGCACTCCCAGACAGCGCTCCCCGACAGCACCACCCCAGCCTCGTCGACTTCAGGGAGCACAGCTCTGTCCACAGCTGCAGGGCAGCCCACTCAGACATGCTGTATTGGGCAGGGTCTTTGGCAGCTGCCCTGACCTGCACCTAAGGCACAGCAGGATGCCCAAGCACGAGGTGGCTATGGCAGGCACCCAGCATGAGGAGCAGAGGCAGAGCTCAGCCAACCCGCCCTGCGCTGCAGAGGCACTGTGGGCATGGCGGAGGGGAGGGTGGGCTGTGTGTACAGACGCGTACAGTCTGACTTGGGGCTCGGTGGCACTGACATACAGAAGTGCCGGTTAGGTTCATTTGGAAAGAGTCCGATTCTCAAGCGAGTTATCATCTGGCAGGGTGTCATCTGATGTGGGGGAAAGGGGCAGACGCCCCTCCAGAGCTTGGTTTGCTCTCCCCAGACTGTTCTGAGGACTGGATGCCACATTGTGGCTTCCCCTCCCCGCCTGTGTAGGATGCCCTGTCTAGAAGGAATATTTAAAGTAGTCTGGTGTGAATCAGTGCTGGCAGGAGGGGCTAGGCAGCAGCCCCAGGCACTGAGGTTCTCTGCTTATCCACTGGCCAGGTTAGTCTGGGTGGCAGCAGCAGCAGCAGCAGCAGCAGCAGCAAAAGCTGTCCGTGTGCTCTGCTGTGAGTCTCACTCAGTCTCCCAAAAAACAGGACTATGCAGCACTTTAAAGACTAACAAGATGGTTTATTAAGTGATGAGCTTTCGTGGGCCAGACCCACTTCCTCAGATCAAATAGTGGAAGAAAATTGTCACAACCATATATACCAAAGGATACAATAAAAAAATGAACACATATGAAAAGGACAAATCACATTGCAGAACAGAAGGGGGAGAGGGGAGTGGTGGGGGAGGTAAATGTCTGTGAGCTAATGATATTAGAGGTGATAATTGGGGAAGCTATCTTTGTAATGGGTAAGATAGTTAATGTCTTTGTTTAAGCTTAGGTGTAAAGTGTTGAATTTAAGCATGAATGACAGTTCAGAGGATTCTCTTTCAAGTGTGGCGTGAAAAGGTCTTTGAAGCAGGATGCAGGTAATCAAGTCGTTGAGACAATGTCCTTTCTGGTTGAAATGGCAAGAAACTGTTTTTTCTATCACTATTCAGTCTCCCAAGCAACCCTCCTGCTGCTGCTGGTGTTATGAGGATCAGACAGCTCTGATGCGAGCCCCTGTCCATTTGGAACTGGACTGAAGCCCCAGGGACAGTCTGGTAGTTATGTCCCATGAGCACACACTGTTGGGCACTGTTGTTGCAAGTGGAGCCCCGAGTTAGGGCTCTCAGCATGTCACCTCCTCTGAACCAGCTTCACTCTTGTACCAGGCATGGGCGTGAGGAGGGAGGCAGCTGCAGAGGGCACGGCCCTTTTGTATCAAACTTGGCACTTTACATCTTCAAAGCACTTTACAAGCTCACCCATTCCAGCCCCCCTCTGGGTGAAAGGATGGAGCAAGTGGGAGCCTCATTCAGTGACCGGCCTAGAGCCAAAGAGGAAGTGAGGATCAGGAGTGCCTGGCTGCCTGTCCTGAGGTCAGACCACTAGCCTCCCACTGGCTGGGTGGGGCACAGTCGTCCCTGCAAGAGGCTGAGCCACAGCCCAGGTCTCTTTGGGGACTGCCAGTTCCCCCAGCTCCTCCTGCTGCTGCCCTACCCTCTGAAGGCCTCGTGGGGGGCAGCTGTTCCGAGCCGGGGAGCCCTGCACCCTAATCCTTGGGCGGCAGCACTGGTGAGTCATGACAAAGCCATCGCTGCCCTCCCATGCCCTGGCGCTTGGCCCAGGCAGTCCGTGCGTGCCTGGGGACTGGGCACATGGAGCACAGAGCTCCTGCGTTTGACAGGTCAGCGCTCTCTTCTGCTCATGCTATTAAAGGCCTAGCCACATGAAACAGGCAACGGCTGAAACTCACCTCGCCATGTCCAGGCATGTCAGTGACTCCCCCACTCCCCTCCCCTCCACTCTTGGGCATGACCCTGAGCAATGTTGAAAAGCACCGGCGTTGTGGGTGCCAGTCACCTGTCTAAACTGCTTGTCAAGCAAGGGAAGCCTGCTGATCTTTGCAAGGCAGCCTGTGTTGTGTTTTATACCATGGGCTCACACTCCCTACAGTACTGGAGGGGCCAGGAGATGCCTCCTAATGAATCCCCCCTCCCTCCCCCGGCCCGGTGGCAGCGTGTGCAACAGTGATGCTGTAACATGGTTTTGCATATTAAAAAACTCCCTTTGACCAATTGTGCTGTGGGCTGTGCTGATTGGAGGCCTTGGTTTTCCATTTATTCATGTCTACAGGTGGCCTACACTTTGGGAAAGAAAATGGCCACCTGCCAAAACCCACAGTTGTTCCTTAGTTGGTTGGTGGTAGCACTTCAATACACTCATGTCTCACTGTCCCCAGTGGGCAAAGAAGATCTAAGCCCCACAGAGAAAAAGGGGAAGAAGAACTTGAAAACAGCAGCCCGAGACACTGCAGTCACCCTGATGAAAGGGCGGAGCAGGATTTAGTTCCATTTCCCCATATGTTCTCTACCCTCTTTGGTCACTCTTCTCTGGGGAGGTAGGTGCCCCAAACTCAGGACCTTTTTCCTGTGGTGTTTGCTCCTCCTTCCGCCCTCGGATCTCCTCCGACCTCCTAGTCTTCCGCCTCCGTTTCCTCCCTCCTGGGACCGGGGTCTGGCGTATCTAGCTGCAAAGTCCTCTCATATCCAGGCCAGTCGTATTTAGACTCAACTGCTTCAGGCTTTTTTCCAGCCCCCCCTCCCTCCCCAGTCATGGGAGGAGCATATAGAATATATAGGAACCTACAAACGGCACATACAGAGCTGGGTTCTCTGCCTGGAGGAATTTACAGTCTATGTCCCTGACCCCCGCACTTCAACCCATGCTGGCAGAGCTGTGCACCTGCACACAGCACTAGTGGGGATCCCCGTGCCTGGGTTTAAACTCTTATCGGGCCCAGGCGTGGAGAGAGGGTGGACTGGGGAGCGGGAGGACATAGACATGCAATATGGCTGTGACACTGTGTGGGTGGGTAATGCTCTCTTCACAGGGAATAGCAGAGCGTCTGATTTTCCTTTTTGGCCTATAAGCACCTGAGAGGAATGTGTGGGATGGAGGCTGGGGGCAGGGCCAATGGGGGCAAGGTGGCAGGTTGAGGAGCCTGGAGCCATGTGAAAGGAGGCACAGACCTGGGCATGGAGAAAGGAGGGGAGGAGCCTGAGCCAGACCAGGCGCTCTAGGGCCAAAGGAGAAGTGGCGCCTTCCCAGGGAGGGATCTAGTCATGCAGGCACCGTCCCAGCGAGGCTCAGAGCTCCTGACACTGAGATTTAATCCGTGACAGGCCCTAAGGGCAGGCTCCTCTGTGCAGCGGCAGGACGGGCACAGCAGCATGTGGCCTCACATGGGCTGGCAGGGCCAAAGGTGAGTGAGCTAGCGACAGACGTTTCGCTTGTCCCGAACCCAGGGCAGCTCGGGTACTTTTCCCTTCTTTCTGACGGTCAGGACTGCCTTCCCGGCACTTCCTTCAACTTTGCACATTTCTCCAGTGACACACCACCACCCTGGGGCCGGATGGCCCTGTAGTCACTGCTGTTCAGGAGTCCTGCTGGCTGGAGGAGGCGATGCCTGCTTGCAGATTGGGCAGACGGTTGGTGATGCTGAGCAATTCTGGGTGTTGCCTGGTCTGAGTGTGCTGTCACTTCTGCCAGACTCCTGGCTCCGAAAGCACCAGATGTCCCTCCTCATACAGTACATGGCATCTGGTGACATCCCTGTGCTAATAAATAGGAACCCCTCCTCCGAGATGTGCTAATAAATAGGAAAAAACCCAGCAGCAGCTAAAAGGAAGCCATGGTGTTCATGGCCACTGATGGGAATCAAAAGGGTGCGGGGTGGGAAGAACACCCCAGGGGGTGCCGAGTTGTATGTGACAGGACCAGAAAGCTGCCTGGTGCTGTGTGAAACTCTTCCCATGACAGATGTTGGCACCACAGGACAAACTCAGCCACTAAGGGCATGTGAGAGGCACTTGTCCCAAGGCCTGGGCTTCTGATCTGGCCCCGAAAGGTGCACTGAGCTCCCTCCCAGCAAGCAGAGCAGCCAGGGATTCTGTGAATGCAGAGATGGTGGATGAGTTTGTTGAGCAGGCTCACGAACAGCCAGCTAGACACAGAAGGGCTGGAGGACCCAGGCAACACCACAGAAGAGGGGATACTTTCCTGCCAGCCAACAGGTGAACGTGGGGTAACCCCCCTCTGGCATTGTTTGTTCTGCTGTTTGTTCTGTTCTTGCATTTTAGTGCCAGATCTTGCCACCTCTCTCCACCCTGAATGGCTCCCTACTCAACGGATCTCCATGAAACCATGACCCTTCAGTCACTACAGAGCGGCTGGACTCATAGCAAAAGCAGCTGCCCGTTCGACTATTGATTACCAGTGACTAGGTTACAGTGTATCAGCTAGCAATTAAATAAGACTCGGGACTAAGGGTGGCCAGGGGGCATGTAGAACTAGCTTCCACTTGGGGTCTTAGACGCCAGAACGAATTGCCTCGCAGTTCTGTCCCAGACAGGGAGGCCTGGCATGGATACGAGGGGGCTTTGCAACAAGAGCTGCATGAGTAGCTGTACCAATGCTCCTTTCCTCGTGTGTTGCTGGCCAGCTCTGCTCGGACAGACTCTGTTGTGTTTGGGCAGGGCTCACCCATCTCCCAGCCTTGGGCAGAGCCACCAGCCCCTCCCCTTGGGTGGGAAACAGTCCCTCAGAAGTTCAGCTGATTTTCTTCAAAGCAAAGGGAGCTATTAGAAATGCTCAGGGAAGCACTGTGATAGGAGGAGGAACCTGGGCACCAAGGAGGGGGAAAATCTGTAGCACTCACACCAAAATGCACAGTGCAGATGCTTAGAAAGTGTGTGGGGAGTGTTGGCCTATTGTTCCCGGCTAGTGCCCAGGTTTTCACCTTCCTTAGGGCTCCCCCACCCCACCCCCACACCCACGCTGCTCTGGTCTTGGGTGAAGTAGCCACAGGCTGTTGGTACAGAGATGCTGCAGGCTCATCATGTAAATCCAGGACAGGGTTAGTGACGTCGTTCCTGCCATTTGAACAGAATCATGGATCTCACAGCCAGACCGGCCACCTGTGTAATGTGGGCCCAGCGACCCTGCCCTGCGCCCACTGACTCAGCTCAGGTCTCTTTATGCCCTGTGCTGTGAGCAGGAGGCCAGGCCAGCCTTGCTGCTTTGATGAGCTGGAGCTGAGTGCCACAGGCCTGAGGATCCTTCCCAGGTTGGCAGAGATATGGTAACGCTGCTGAACGGCTGACAAGTGCCAGTCAGAGAGGATCCCCTAGTTCTGGAGAGAGGAGCCCTGATTTGCCCTCCTGCATGTGTCAGAGGCGCAATGAGCTGTTCCAACGTAGCGTCCTGTCTCACGCAGTGGTGCAACCAGCAGAGTGGTATGTGCTGGCAGCCCCTGAGGGGTGCACTTGTGCCTGCTGCCATTTTGGAACCACAGGCCAGTCAACAAAATGGTGGACTATTTGGACTGAATTCTGCTTGGCCGTGCGCACCTTGCTGGGGTTGCCTGCAACTGGAAACAGGACTTGGCCCAAACTAAGGGTTCCATGTGACAGTGAATGGCGACAGGCAGGGATGCACCTTTGTGTGTCAGTGCCAAAGAGAGGGTGAATAAGTGGTTAGGGGGCTGGAGCCAGAGTGGAGTCAGGCAGCACAACCCAGGCTATGTTCCAGGAATTGAGTTTAAGCTCCAACCCAAAGAAACAACCTGTTGCTCTCTGTCCCTGCACTGCTGTTCAAGATCCTACGGCTTTTAGATGGGCTGCTGTTAAAGGGGACCAATCCGGGGCTGTTCATTCAAACTGGGTGTATTCAGCTACTACTAGTATTTAGTCCAAGAGCAGCACATTATTTCACAGCAAAGCTATCGCTCTTCAAGCCTAGACAGTCGTATTACAGAATATCTGCCAGCCTATGTCTGCAATTCCCTAGACAGAGCCTGTATCAGGCTCAAAATATGCCATGTGGCCTACGGATGGAATCCTGTCCATAAATATCTGAACTAAAACTGATTCCAGAGTGGAAGAAGGAAACCTTGTACAAAGGGCCTGTGCTGAAAAGCAGGGGTGGTGCTTGCACCTCTGGGATGCTGCAAACATAGTAGATGGGGCTCTCCTGAGACAGTAATAACACTAGCTCCAGGGTGTTTCTTAACAAATTAAGCAAAAGAAGAAGCTGTAGCTTGACTGAGAAAAAGATAGAGGCAATACAAATGGAAATGCAAAGGCTAAGCAAGAGGAACTGCCAGCTGCTGTAAATTACAGGGACTCAATCTGGATTAGGCAGGTGCTGTGGATAGAAGCACTAAAGCACTAACTATAGGAGCCTACGGGAAAGAATTAACGGACACAAATCAGATATCTGAAAAGGCAACACACAGAAACCTGTTGGGGAACATTTTAACCTGCCTGGGCACTCATTAATGGATCTCAAAGTCACTGTATTGTTTCAAACCAATATCAAAAGCCAGCTCCGCAGGGAAGCTACAGAACTTCATTTCATTTACAAGTTTGGTACTTACAATAGAAGTCTAAACAAAGACTTTGGCTGGATGGCCCACTTCGGTCCACATCCTAATGACATAAAAAAAACAACAACAAATGGTACTTAGAGTGGGCACTAAGTTCTCTTATCAGCTTCATTTAGCATAGACACTCTTATTGACAATTTCCTCCCCCCTTTTTTCCTTCTTTTTTCTTCTCTCCCCTCACCCCCTCTCTGTGCTGTTTATTGGAAAACTGGACCCCTTAAACTCCATTCATCTGAAGAAGTGGGTTTTGCCTACAAAAGCTCATGATACAATCTACATGTTTTGTTAGTCTTTAAAGTGTTACCAGACTATTTGTAGTTTCTTCAGTTTTCCCTGTTACAGACTAACTTGGGGTACGTCTAGACTACATGCCTCTGTCGCCAGAGGCATGTAGATTAGGCTACCAGACATAGGAAAATCCTCATCCCAGGAGGCTTACCTGGGTGGTCGACAAATACCTTTGATGTCGACACCCATGCGTCCAGACTATCGCGCTGAGCCGACAAACAGCTGATCAGCTGTTTGTCGGCTCAGCGCGGCAGCCATGTAAATTTAAATGAAGTGGCGATTATTTAAATCGCCGCTTCATTTTTCTATGTCTGGTAACCTAATCTACATGCCTCTGGCGACAGAGGCATGTAGTCTAGACGTACCCTTGGCTACCCCTCTGAAATTATTGTTATTGTGGAGACAGATGCCTCCTGCTCTCCCTATGAAACCCTTAAAATATAGGATGTAATGGAGATGGAAATGATGACTCTGGCTAATGATCAGTTCTTGAAAAGTTTGAGTTAGGAGCTAGCAATGTGCTCCTCACAGGGTCACCATCTTCTTCTTCTCATGAGGTCATGGCCCTGGGAGCCACAGAACCTGTTGGCAGAGTGGCCCAGCTGACTGGTGTAGCTTTCAAAGCACTGCTGAAGAGGGCTGTGATTTTCAAGCAATTCACAACACATTATTTAAAAAAAATTAGGACTTCTGAAATTTTGAAAAGTCAAATAATTGCAACTTTTCAACACTTCCTCCTCTTTGGAAATGAGAAAAAAAGAAAAAAAAATGGACTTGATTTGCAATTTGCACTGAGTGGCAAAGAGGGAAGGGAGAAAAATTAAAATTCAAAGTTAGAGCAGAAAAAATAAAAGTAGTTTCCTCCATTTCCCTTCACCCTGCCCAAACAAGCCACTCAGCTGGTTGCAATCAGTGGCAGGGTTAAAAATGGAACAAAACGGGGGGAGGAAAGAATAAGAGCCCCCAAAATAAAAATTTTGGTTTGTTTCTTTTTTTAAAGTATTTTAAAATTTCAGTCAAAATGTATATTTTATTTAGAAATTTCCAATGGAAAAAAACATTAACACTTTTTCTCATGGAACTTTTTTTTTCTCTGTAACCTGAATTATTATGGGCAAAGTTTTTCAGTGGAGCAGTTTGGGCCGTCTCTGCTGTACATCCAGGCCAGAGCGCCTGCCTCTGCTAAGCTCATATTCCTTAGCTGTCTCGCTGGCCATTTCATCACTCTTCCCCTTTGTGTCCCCCTACCCCGGCATCAAGTCACATGTGTTTACTCACCTGCCAAGCCCCCACAGGTCTGCTCCTTCTTGTGTGTTCAGTCACATCCCTCACTGCGCCTCACCTTCGCTGCCTTTGCTCTACCAGTGAGTATAGGCTGGATCACCCATTGGTCACCCAGCCTTCTTCACACTGCTCCAGCGCTGAGCCCCAAGACCATGCTCTCTCCTCAGACCCACCTCCACGTGGAGGCCTGTTAGACACCAGCCAGTTAACGGTGGCTTGAGGGCCAAAGGGACTAACTGGTACTATAGTGATGAGAAACAAGGAGACAGTTTCTGCATGTGTCTGTACCAATTTTACCCCTCCTCCCCCGCCACTCCACATACCTCACTTGTCTACTTGGAGCCCAATCTCATCTGTGTGGAGGAGTGCTCAAGGCAGCACAGATGTAGGCCTGGACAGAAAAATGGAATGTCCAATCCTGGGAGCGTGCTGGCGTTTCAACCCAGGTTTAGTTCTGAATCAAAATCCTAAAATTTCCCACTGAACAGAACTTCGAGGGTATTTCTGTTTGGAACCATTGAAATATTTCATTTCAATTATATCTATTTTCTGTTGCTCTAAACAAGTGCATACAATACTATATATTAGATTGACAATTAGTATTGTAAAATACTATAGACATCAGCAGGAAGGAATGATAAAGTTGAAATGAACCATTTAAAAAGATCATAATGATCCATTTTTACTTTTTACCATCAAAAAATTAGTCAAAAACCGATTTTGATGAAATTGTGTTTTCTGATAGAAAACTGTTCTGGGAATAAAATTGGTCAGCTCTGTGTCTGTGTGTGTGCATGTGCATGTACACGTGCGTGCATATGTCTGTGTGTATGCATGTGCATACGTACACAGGTGTGCATGTTCGTGAGTGCATGTGGGTGCATGTGTGTGTATGCGCATGCCTGTGTTTGTGTGTGCACATGCATACAAATGAGCTGTGTCAAGACTGGCAAGTTTTTCCGCAAAATCATCTGCTTTTGCGGAAAAACTTGCCAGCTGGCTACACTAGCCGTTTGAATTTCTGCAAAAGCACTGACGATCTCATGTAAGATTGTCAGTGCTTTTGCGGAAATACTGTGCTGCTCCTATTCGGGCAAAAGTCTTTTTCAGAAAAACTTTTGTGCAAAAGGGCCAGTGTAGACAGCAGAGATTTGTTTTCCGAGAAAAAGCCCCAATCGCAAAAATGGTGATCGGGGTTTTTTTTGCAGAAGAGCGCGTCTAGATTGGCCACGGACGCTTTTCCACAAAAAGTGCTTTTGCGGAAAAGCGTCCTGCCAATCTAGACGCGCTTTTCCGAAAATGCTTTTAACGGAAAAGTTTTCTGTTAAAAGCATTTCCGGAAAATCATGCCAGTGTAGACGTAGCCATGCAGTGTTTGTGTGTGTTTGTGCACGTGCATGAGCGCATGTTTGTGCATGCATGTGGGTGCATGTGTGTGTGTGTGCATGCCTACATGTGTGTGCGCACCTATATACAAATGCAGTGTTTGTGTGTGTGTGTGTGTATGTGCATGTTTGTGTATGTGCGTGCCTGCATATGTGTGTGCACATATATAAAAGCTCAGTGTTTCCATGTGTGTGCGTGTGTGTATGCATGTCTGCTTTTTTCTATTTGTTTATTTGCCGCTCTTCACCATGGACTCCAAGTGTCTTGCCCTCATTAATGGACTTTATTCTCCTAACACCCCTAGGATTCAGGGAGGAGCTCACAAAAGCTCTGACAACTCGGTATTTCCCTAGTGGAGCCCCTTCTCTGCTTGTTTCCTGCCTGCTCTGGAAGCAGAGCTATTTCAGGAGCCCAGGGAAAGCATCCTAGAGAGACCTCTAATGCTCCTAGGTCAGGAACAGCGGGTGCTGCATGAACATCTGTCTTTATGAGATTCAAACTCTAAAGGGGCTTGCCGCTCAGCTAAACTTCTGGATCTGAAAACAAACCAATGGCCCTAGTTATCCCTGTGGCTTGCCTGCAGCACTCTCACCTCTGGGCCAGAAGGCCAAACGGGAACAGTAATGCTGCAAACAAGGATTTGGAGTCGTGCCAGCGCAGAGCCAAAGGAGGCCTGTGCTACCTTGTTAATGGCATGGTCTAGCTCTCGTTAGCAGATGCTGTGCAACACTCAGGTCATGTCAGTGCTGTCTCTGTGGCAGGCCTTACAGGAGCTAACGATGCCCAGATACTTCCCCAAAAGAGTTCAGGATATGCTGTGCCCTGTAGCCAACAGTTCCCCCACTAAGACCCATGCCTGGGTGTGAGGTGCAATGTCTGAGCACATAGGGCTACACTTGGCTGGGCAGCTGGTCTCTAGCACATGGTTCTGCAAAGCACTTTGGCTACTAGCTGGGGTGACGATTTATTATTGGCCATGCACTGAGGTTTTGCTCAGTACCTGTGAAAGGCCCTGAATTGCTGATGAAAGCGTACAAGCAGCGTATGGGTACTGTGGGCCAGGCTCAGCCTTGCGGTGTACAGTCCGGATCCTTATGATTGTCTGCGCAAAGGCACAACGGTTAGTTTTCTTTTATTGTTTCAGCTGAACTGGCATTAGGAGCAGCCTTCTGGGTTTTTTGTACATTCTGCAGCCAACACAATGAAAACCAAGGGGCACTTTCCTCATTGCAGAGCTAATTCTTGCTTGTTATGGACAGGGGCTTTTTCACTGAATTGGAGACATGTGCTGCAGGAAGGGCCCTCAAGAGCCCCTGTACTGAGGCAGACCAAGCAAACCTCCCCCCGCAAATGACAGCAGAGCGGACAGACTCCATGAACCCCTGCACAACATGTGGGGGGGAGGGGCGCCATGCTCCCAGAAAGGGTGGAGCTGAGGATGGAAGAGGAGGGACCGAGGGCAGCTGGCCCTTCAGCATTGCCTCCCCCACAGCTCTCAGTGCTGCTTAGAGCACGTGGCCCTGTGTTCTGGTGATTAGGGGCAGCAGCTGGAGCCCTGGGCCCCTGTGAATTGCTGGGTCCCAGGGCAATTGTCCCCTTTGCCCCTCTCTTGTCGGCAGCGCGCTGCCAGGGGTTTGTCCAGCGTGTTCTTAGAAGCTGTCAGTGATGGGAATTCATAGCTTCCCTGGGATGCCTGTTCCAGCATGTAACTACCATGAAAATTACCACGTTTTCCCTCACATCCAATCTCCCTGGCTGCAGATGCAGCCCATCACATCTTGCCCTGCTTTCGGTGGACATGATGAACAATGGATCCCTTCCTCTTTATAACAGCCCTTAGCGTGTTTGAAGAGTGTTACCATGTCTCTCTCAGTCTTCTCTTCTCAAGACTAAACAGGCCCAGTTGTTTTTAACCCTTCCTCACAGGTCAGGTTTTCTAGCTCTTTCATCATGTTTGGACTAGCTCCAATTTTTAAATTGTGGAATACAAAACCAGACACAGAACTCCAGCATAGGCGGTGCCAGTACCGAGTAGAGAGGAACAATGACCTCCCATGTCTTACAACCAACACTCATGGCCTTACCTCCAAGAACCGTAGTAACACCTGCATCATGTTGATTCATATTCAATTTTTGCTCCAGTCTATCCGTCCAATCCTGTTTAACACTACTGCCCTCTTCAGTTATTCCCTACTTTGTAGCTGTGCATTTGTTTTTTTCTTCCTAAGGGCAGTACTTTGTACTTGTCTTTGCTAGAATTTCATCTTGTTGATTTCAGACCAATTCTCCAATTTGTCCAGACCTTTGTTGCTGATAAGCCTCTTCTCCAGAGTGCTTGCAACCCCTCCCAGTGTGGTGTCCTATATAAATGTTACATGCTTCCTCTCCACTCCATTATCCAAGTAATTCACAAAACATTGACTATTCCCAGACACAGCCCTGACTCCATTGGGATCCCTATATACAACCTCCCAATTTGACAGTGAACCATTGATAACTATACTTTCAACCAGTTGTACACCCACCAAATAGCAATTTCATCTAGACCACACTTCCCTAGTTTGCTTTTGAGAATGTCATGCAGGAGCATGTCCAAAACCTTACGGAAATAAAAAAATATCATGTCTAGTGGGTCCCTTAATCCAGTAGGCCAGGAACCCTCTCAAAGAAGGAAAACAACTTGGATTTGCCAAAAATGAATCCTGGCAAACCAATCTGATTGTCAGCCCCATTAACAGAACAACAACATACCCGTGGCGCTAAAGGGCAGAGCCCTTGGAGGGCTACATGGGCAGCAGGTGATAGTGTTTGTGATGGAAGCAGAGGCTGGTGGATGCAGCAGCACCCTATCATGACGTGTGCCTTCTGATTTGATGGCTTAGGTCAATGCCTCATCTCTGTGCAGTGGCTGAGGAGACAGGGCAGCCGAGGAAAAAGAAGGACGACATATTAAAATGACTCTGCTGCTCTACAGCTAAATATAAGCCCCGGTAGGAAGACTGCCACCCACTAGTGTTATGTTTCTTTGATTCTGCCTCTCTGCTTCCTAAACCTGGCAGTGGGCCCAGCTGTCTCCAAGTCTAAGATGAAAATACTCTTGCAAATCCCACTCATAAAAATACCTGCTGGATTCCCAACACATGCCTGAGATAGCTTCCAGAGGGGCAAGGAGCTAAAAGAAGAGGCATGAGTTCAGAGCCCCATACTAGGGAACGGGCATTTTCCACCAGGCTCACTATTCCTAGCAGCGGTCCTGCAGCACCTTAGAGACTGACAAAAATGGTAGCTGGTCTCTAAGGTGCTGCAGGACCATTTGCTATTTTTAAAGTTTTTTCAGTTACAGCCTAACACGGCTCCCTCTCTGAAGCTTTTATTCCTAGCAGTGTAATGGGCTGGAAGAGGGAACCAGTTTTGCAGCAAGGTGACAGTGAGTCAAAGCACTCAACTATGGGCCAGGAGCGGTGTCTGGGCTAGCAGGAGAAGGCAGCTCACCTTGGCAAACTTTAAATGCATCTGGAGGAACCAGACAACCTTTGTTTTATTTCGGCAGTGTTCTGCTGAGTGCAGTTTGCTGGTTAGCTGGGGCCCGGACACCTGTTCTTACCACAAAGCCCCCTTTGTACAGGTAACCGGATCTCCTGGGAGCCGTCAAGTTATGGGGCAAAGGTTTGGGCCCCAAACCTAAAGCAGTCATGTAAAGGGTGGGACAAAGTGCATAAAAGGCTCCAGTGGAGGAACAAAGGCTGGGAGCTGCCAGGGGCCTGCATGGCCTTTTAACTTAGCTACATTGAAATGCAGGCAGCCCCCTTTGTCTGGTGACACCCAGCATGCTGTTATTGTTGGCTGCCTGAGGCTCCGGGGGAGGGTGTGTTGTTCTGAGCACACCCACAACCTCCCTTCTGTTTTGCTTCTTGGGAAACTTTCAGCCGCAGGAAATAAAGAAGAAGTGGGGAACAAATCTGGCTGGTGCATGATCCTGAGAGATAGCCATGGCAACCGTGGGGCAGAGGGAGGAGAGTGGTGGTAAAGCCTCTTCTACCGAACAGCCTGCTGATGCCTCAGGGCCCGTTAGAACACCACGGAGCAAAATGCGGTGACCTGAATAGAGCCACGCAAGCTCCCCTCAGGCTGCTCAGAGCCAGGCTCGGGCACCTTGGAGATGGTGGCACAAGGGCCCCTCTGTCCAGTCAGGCCTAATTGGGTGACAGAGGGCCCGGTGGCCCTCTCAGAGGAACTTAGCCAATTGGCCCTAAGGCAGGGGTCTCCAACCTTTGTAAGCATGAGATCACTTTTTGTATTTAAGTGCAATCCAAGATCTACCTCAAATATAAATACCCTGCCCTGCCTCCCTCCTGCCCTTCTCTGAGTACCAGCCCCTGCTCGTTCCATCCTCCCTCTCTCCCCCATCCTCCCTCACTTTCACCAGGCTGGGGCAGAGGGTTGGGGTGCAGGCTCTGGTCTTGGATTGCAGTGGTCCCCAACGCAGTGCCCGTGGGTGCCATTGCGCCCGCCGGGGCATTTGTGCGCACCCGCCAACAACATGGGCCAGCCCCGCCCTCGGTGCATGGCGCACTGGAGGCGCCGGCCCCAGGTGTGCGGCTCGGGCGGCGGCGCTGGCCCCAGGCCCACGGCACAAGGTGCTCGGGTGGCCCCAGCCCCGGCCCTGGGGCACATGCCGGCGCCGGGTGCAAGGGCATCCCCGCCCCTGGTGTGCCCCAGGATGCATGGCCCCGCCCGTGGGCGCCCGGCACATGAGTGGCCCCACCCCCCGGGCGCCTGGCGTGTGAGTGGCCCTGCCCCTGGGTGCCCGGGAGCCTCTAAAGGTTGGGGACCACTGAATTAAAGGATTGGGAGTACAAAACGGGCTCTGAGCTGCTCTTGGGTCAGGCAGCTGAGGTGCCGGAGGGGTTCTAGGTGCAGGCTCTGGGAGGGTGTTTGGATGCAGGGGTGATCAGGGCTCAGGTAGGGGCTTGGAGAGCCGGAGGGGGGTCATGACTGTGGCAGGGTTTCAGGACGTGGGCTCCAGCTGGGCCCTGTTATCTCAGGTGGCTCCTGGGTGGGGGTGCAGTGGGGCTAAGGCAGGGTCACCCCTGCCTGGCCCTGCACCGCGCCCTAAAGCAGCCAGCAAACTCCATCCCAAGCCTTGTTCTGCCCCCCTCTCTGCTCTCCCTCCCCTGCACTATATGGCAAGCAGGAGTCTCCCAGGGGGAGGGGCAGCTCCAAGGCAAAGGGCAGGAGAGATGCAGCAGAGGGGAAGGGGCAGCTGAAGGGCTGGCACTTGGTAGCCTCTTGGCCAAACCAGTCAGGATCCCCTGTCAGAGGCTCCAAGATCTACCAGTAGATCCCCATCAACTGCTTGGTGACCCCTGCCCCAAGCATTGGTTAGTGATCAACACTGTTGCTTGCCACCCCAGAGGTGGCTGCAATGCATGACTGATGGGGACAACTCCCTTATATGTAGGTCAGCACGAAAGGTGCATTAGCAAAGTGGGCTGGTACTAAACAGCCCTCCATATAGGTGAGGATGGGCCCAGCCTACAGCCTGCTTGGGTTTTAGTGATGGGTGCCCGTCAGCATCTCCCAACAATTCAGAACAGCAAAGACGTCCCATGTTCCACAATGTCCCTTTTTCCCATTTCCTGTGGGTGCCGCTGAACAAGACCTCGGCTGTTCTTTTTAGTGCCATCTGCCGCTTTATTTCCAAGTCAGAAACATTTCCTGGCTTGCTCACAAGTGTCCTCCTAGTCATGTCCTGCCACTGTCTCCATGGCTCAGGCCTGGGGATTTCCCTCCCTCATTCTGAGTGGGTAAGGCTGCAATGTGCTCTGTTTGGTGCATGGTCCTTCTGTATCAAACCACTTAGAGGAAATCCATGGAGCTGGACTAAATGCCTTGGGGGCTAGAATGACTGTTTCCCAGTGAGCAAAGAGGAGGCGACAGGAGGAAAGCTCATGAAGCAGATGCTTATTACAGCTCGGGCCTGAGTTCTGTCACAAGGGTCCCTGGTACACCCCATCCACTGGGCTGGAGTGTTGCTTGGGGCTACAGAGCCAGGATTTTCCATATGATGACATTAGTTCTTGAGGTTTTCATGGCTGCTCTATACTAAGCTTTATTTGGCAGAAGAAACACCACCCCAGGTCTTTGTACAATTCCTGTCTGAATCCCCTTGAACACTGGGCTGGGTGGCCATGCTCAAAGTTCACCACTGCACTTGTGCTGCCTTATATGTCAGCCAGTGCCGCCTAATGATCTGTGAGTGGAGGGAATGCTGGCGACGGGCCGGGCTGTGCGTGAAATAGCTATCTGGAGTCTATAAATAATGCAGCCTTTTTATGCTGTGCACAGTCCTGCACTCCCTGTGAGAAGCAGCTCCCTGCAAGGACTGGAAGAGTCGGCCAGCGAGTTGGGAATGAAACAAAGAAGATGAAATACAGCAGGGGAACCATTCACTTCCTGAGTGACTCGAGAGCATGCTCCAGATGTTTGTGGACAGGTCCTCAGCACATTAATTCAGCGCCGGAGCTCAAGGGGCCCGCCAGGCTTGCAGCAGAGTCTGGCCCTTAATACACACCCTATATTTAATGGACAGAAAGGCTCCTGCACTCGCAACGCCCTGTGCTCCCCCGCTATTGCTTTATTTCTCATGTATTTACAAACACACAGAAGCTGGCTGGGTCTGGCCCATTGAACACAAGGTTCAATTACCCAGTCAGCAGAGGTGTTCCCTGGCCTGTATCATTTCCCTCTTGCTGTCGCTGCTGCCCGTGCACACGAGAGGGGCGCTCTGTAAACATCCAGCTGTAGTTTGGTTTTCTTTCTTTCCCTGTACAGAGAAAGTGGGAAAACCAGCAAAAAGTTTTTTATTAAAAGGCTTTGCAATCCAATAGGCTCTTTGGGCTGCAGCTGGGTCTCCCAGGGTGCTTGGAAGTAACTGACACATAGTGGGGGCAGCAACAAGCTCCGTCGGTGGGGAACTTCCTGCCCATGTTTTCACACTTCTGCCCCCCGAGGCTGGCTAATGGCTGCATGAATCCGAGTGCAAACGCATGGTGGAAACTCCTTTTCCTGGAGCACCTGCTGCCTGCGTTCAGCCTCCCCTGCGAGCGCTGCCTTCCATGTGGGGCTCCCAAACGGACTGCATGACCGCCGGCTGCGCTTGGCTTCCAGCATGCAGAGGGAAGATTGCAGCAGGCTCGACATATCCAGTGACTAAAGAGTTAATGCATTCGATTAATTATGGGATGCATTCCCATCATAAACAAACATGCTGTCATTGCTGTGCATCTCCTGTGAGCAGTGTCTGCGATGACATCTGGATAATTAATAACAGCAAAGCAGGAATAAGCCCGTGTTGCATCAACAGTGCCATGATTAGGAAAAACTAAAAACCTCTCTCCAGTGCAGCCCAAACGTTATCTGCCCCAGAGCAGGTGGAGCGGCCCAGTGCAGGGGCTGACTGCCTGGTTGTGCCTGGCTTTTATTTCTAACACCCTGCTCCCAGGCGGTGACAAGCCCTTGCTAAGTGAGGTAATAGCCAATTGATTTTGTTCCGTTTTGCAGTGGGCAGTAATAAATCACCCGGCTTGTCAGGGGGTGTTTCATGTTTTCAGTGAGAGTGTGCCAGCAATTAACCAGGAGAAAGCGCTGGAAGACGTGGCTGCAGCCTGAAATGGAGGGACGACGGCCTGTCTCCACCAAAACGGAGCCGTGGTGACAAGAGATTTAAAGGGACTTTTTTTTGTTTTGTTTTTGTAGGCACCGAAATGGACAGACAAGTAATTGATTGATGAGCTGAAGGACCCAGCCACACCATTCAATGAAACAGCTGCCTGCAAAGGAATTTCAAGGGAGAGGAGCAAATGGAGAGAAAATTCCCTTCCTTATTGCGCGGCTCTCGGATGCAGCCTCCTTCCCGGGGGGCTGGAGGGATCCTGACCTAGGCTGGGCACATGTAAGAGAGAAGTCATTGCGCTTCCGGTTGCAGGCACCATTGGCAGTGCTGCTTTCCCAGACTGCCTCACCTGGCCCTGTCCATGCTCCACCAGAGTCCTCCAGACCCACTGCCCCAGCTGGCTGTTGTGATGCCAGATGCTGGGGCAGGCAAGTTGGGAACTGCACTGCCTGACCTCTGCACCACTTTTTCCTAATGTCCAACCTAAACCTGGGTAAACTACGGCTCATGTGCCACAAGCCGATTTTCTGTGCTGTTCCTCATCCAGGTCAGGTCTGCACCACTGGGACCACTCTGGCCGTCCAGTGCTGGGGCTGGTGGCTTAGCTGCAGGAAGGGCCTTGTTGGGCAAGGGTGTGGGTGGGGCAGGGCTGTGAGTTCAATCCTTGCGGAGGCCATTTAGGGATTTGGGGCAAATATTTGTCAGGGATGGTACTTGGTCCTGCTGTGAAGGCAAGGGACTGGACTCAATGACCTTTCAAGGTCCCTTCCAGTTCTAGGAGATAGGCAATCTCCATTACTTTTAATTTAATTTAAAGCTGCAGCCACGCTGTCCGCTGGCTCTCCAGAGCTCTGGGGCCAGGGGTGGCTGGGGGAACGACCCTGGGGCAGGGAGAGGGCAAGGGCCAGCAGCCACATTGTGGGTGTGGGGGGAAGGAGATGGGGCAGGGGCCAGCTGGCCACAATGTGGAGGGGAACATGGGCTCTGGTAGGCAGGGCTGGAAGTGGGGGAGGGGAGCTTGCTTCCCCAAGCTATGGGCTCACCCACCGCCCACGGCAGGTGCCCAGCATTATTCTCCATGGCACCGTGCAGAGTGGCTGGCAGGGTGCTCCGATCTGTAAAAAGCCCCAACTGCTCTCGGGGTTGTGATCCCCCCCCCACAGGTCTCACTAAGGGTCCCACCAAAGAGGAAAACTCCAGCAGTCTCCAGTCAAAAGAGCTGCTTCACCTGACCCCAGTGGGCAAAGCCTGGGCCTTGCAGGGGGCAAGGTCGTGTTAGCAAGCTGGCAGGACTCAGCAGCAAGCAGCTGGGGTTATTGATATTACTGCACTGTCTGGCAGGGCGGCCTGGCCAACGCTGACTCCAGAGTGGTGTTGGCAGGTTTTATCTGGGCTGAGATTTAACTGCTGGGCAGTTTCTTGCTCCTGGGCCTAGAGAGCAGCTTTATGTGTCTGGCCAGAGTCTGTGCAGCCAGCAGGGGCTACCCTAGCCCCCAATGGGAGGGAAGAACTCGGTGTCATCTGGACTTACGGGCAGAGGAAAGGGGAAGTCCTGAAGAATTAATCAATGGGTGCAGAGAAGAGGGGAGGATCCAGGCAGCTTCACGTGTCTCTGCAGGAGAGTGCTGGGGCCAGAATCGCTAAGGGAGCCCGTAAGGACAAGCTGCAGAATTGTTTCTCTGTGAGACATTTCACCAGTGGGGCAGTGGGGAAGACAGAGCAAACACACGTGCTTCCTGCAACTAGTGTTCTCTCCACTTTGGCCGCTGACTGCTGCGAGTTTCCCTTGCTCACAGCTTCCCCTCAGACCCAGGCTTTGGCTGGTAATCTGACCACATGCTTCCCCCAATCCACACTGGGCAGCCTTGTCCACACTGCCCCAGGTCAAGGGCTTGCACCTGCATGCCAGCGCGTTAAGAAATACCAGCCACCCTGGCCTTTGCGGCTGCTCTGTCCCCCTGGTTCCTGCCCACTCAAGCAGGGCTACCTTCACCACTTTCCCTTCCACTTGGCAGACGTCACTCCCTACTCTGTCTCCCCAGCCAGTGCAGTGACCCTGTGGGGTGGAATGTTGGAGACTCCTGCCCTAACTTATCCCCAGTCCATTGCTGCGTCTGCAGCGGCGCATGAGTCCTGAATGCTCTGGGCTTCACTTTTACTCCTCTCATCCGACAGCCCCAGTGGCAGCTGCAGAATTAGAGAAAAGAAACTGAATGCAGAAAACGCTGACTTCCAGGATTCCGGGTGCAGGAGAAGCTGCCGGAAGAAGCTCTGCAGGCTGGTTGCAGGACTGTGGCTGTACGGCTCTGTGGCACGCAGTAGCCTCGTTGACTGAAGGGGATTCCATGCCCCATACAACTCGCCAGGGTGTGGCTGGACGACCTCATGCGGAAGCTAACAGAAGCTGGGAGGCTGAAGGGTGGGTCTGTGGGTGTGCCTGGAAGTTTGGCTCGTCGGGGCCGTATTCACCACCAGGCCCAGGGGGCTTGGGTAGCAGGTGCAGCAGGTTTGGGGGTGCCATCCCAGCAAGGCTGTGAGGCTGGCAGATGTGCGGAGGGAGAGGGAGGAAAGCCCGGGGAGGTGGTGTGCGGGTCAGGGGGCACCTGAAGAGCCAGGCCTGAGTGGAGGGGTGGGGGACAGCGGGGGCTGCAGGGCTGGCTGAGGGAAAAAAGGCAGTCCGAGAAAGGCAGTCCACATGCTGTAACCCTGTGTAGCTCAGAGGCCAGCCCAGCCTGTTGGCACTAAAGGCTGAAGTGGGGAGTGTGAGGGTCCCGACCGCTGAGGGGTTGGTGCACAGGGCAGAGACATGTCTGCTGGCATGTCCCAGGGGGCCAAGCACAGGGTGTCACCCCCTCAGTTTGAATAATGAATAACAAGGCAATTTGTTGCTGTTAATATTTGTTACACTGTTACAAGGCAATTTAAAAAACCAGCTGGTGAGAGAAGCTGCAGAACTGGGTTTCATTTACAAGTCTGACACCTGGAATCAAGATTTGAACAAAGACCTGACCTGGATGGGGAGCAGCACAGAAAATCGGCTTGTGGCACATGAGCCATAGCTTACCGAGGTTTAGGTTGGACATTAGGAAAAAGTTCCTAACTGTCAGGGTGGCTAAACACTGGAATAAATTGCCCAGGGAGGTTGTGGAATCTCCATCTGTAGAGATATTGAAGAGTAGGTTAGATAAATGTCTATCAGGGATGGTCTAGACAGTATTTGGTCCTGCCATGAGGGCAGGGGACTGGACTCGATGACCTCTCGAGGTCCCTTCCAGTCCTAGTGTTCTATGATTCTATGACCCCTGGAACTGTGCCGAGTACTGGTGGCTCCTCCCTGACCCCTGCTGCAGGGGAAATACTGGACAAAGTGCCTGTTTAAAAAAAAGAAGTTGAGACGCTGGGAACAGCCCTTAAATATGGGACTGTCGTGGGAAAAATGGGATGGATGGTCACTCTACTGTGACCGTTGTTACCTGGGGATGTCTGCGAGCGGCCACTAAGTGAGAGGGTTGCGCCCCTGGGGAATAATACCGCTTCCAAAGTGAGACCTTGCACAGAATTCATTTCCATTGGGAAGCCACACATGGTGGGGTTTTGCATGCAGAGCGGAAGGAAGCCAGTGCCATGAGAGAACAAATGGGAGCAAGTGGTCACTTGATCCAAAGACAATAAGGAAACCACCCTGGGCTTCTGCCAGGTTTTAGCCCACCACCTTTTTTCCTTGTCGCTGTTACAAGGCTGATGCACTCAGACAAACCCTGGTTAAAGCAGGAGCCCCCCCCCCACACACACACTACACTCCCCCCCCCCCCCCACACACAGCTTGTGTGTTGCGATGAGTTAAATCCAAGCAGTGCTGATCCTGGCCCAGGGACACGCTCTCTGCCAGCTTCTGGGGACACTGCTGAAGATGACGTGTTGACGCTCAAGGGTCTGTCTCGGGAAATACGGACTGGGTAAAAAAGCTCTGCTGCTCGCAAATGGGTCAGATGAGAGCAGCTTGATCGGTTGAGTATTTGCTTGTTGCTTTTGCTTAATTGGTCACATTACAAGGCACTTTCAGCATCATCCTATTACAGACCTGGGTGAGAGCATTGGGTCCAGAGGGGCTTCCCGGAATCTTATTCCGTCCCCCCTCTCTCCTTCTCCCCCGCCCTAGGGAGGGTCAGACTACATTGTTTTCTTAATTTGGTAGAAAAATGCATCCCTAGAGTGACTGTACAGACCAGATCCATTGTAGCAAATGGGAGAGTTGTCATTGACTTCCAGGGCCATGGGTATAGAGCGGCCTTTACATCAAAGTGAATTAGAATAGCTCATGAAGCAGGGCCAATCACATACCACAAGAAGTTTTGGGGGGCAAATTTGTAGCTTGAATTCTTTGCCTCCTACATGGGAGCCCTGTTCCTTTTTCTCTGTGCAATTATTAGAGCTAGAGGTTATTAAATAATTAAACAAAGATTTAGCTCATGAGTAATTCTTAAGGGGGTTGGTGCGTTTTGAGGTGGAAAACAAGAAGTAGGAACAGAGTATACCACGTTCAAGTCTTTATAAACTAGAATTTTTGGAAGCCTATTACTTAATTCACTTTGATCTCATCTTGTATCCTACATGGCACTACATCTCGCTGTGCATTCTCCAGCTGTTAGCTAAGTATAATTAAACTTATTTGAAAGCCAGTTAGCAACAAGTAAACTTAGGTGAATAATTACGCCTTCCTTTTTATAACTCAATTAGGAGACTGGCTTTAAATGAAGAAAATTATCAGTTGATATGAGAGACTTTGTGCCCTACTTTACACTATACTCTGTCATTATGCTGCAAGCTACTTTCAAAATCCGTGTTTCTGAATGGTGAACTTCTTGCAAAAATCCCTACTCAATTTCAGCATGTATCCTCTGCGCACTAAGGGCATGTCTACACTGGAGAGTTATTTTGAAATAACAAGGCAAGCGTCCACACTATGGGTGTGTCTAGACTACAGTGTTTTTTTAGAAAAAAGTGGCCTTTTTTAAAAAAAACTTCCCATGTCTAAACTGCCGCTGCATTCTTTTGAAAATAAATCAAAAGAATGCAGCAGTTTTTTTGACCACAGAAAACTTTGTTTTATGAGAAATAACGCCTTTTTTCAAAAGTGCTCTTTCAAAAAAAGGCGCTATGTAATGCAAACTGCATTTTCACAAGAGAGCATCAAGACTGCCTGGGTGCTCTCTTTCGAAAAAGCGGCTTGCTTTTTCCAAAGTACTGGTTGTAGTCTAGATGCTCTTTTTTGAATGAGGCTTGCAGTCTAGACGTAACCTACCAACCCCATTATATCAAAATAATGGGCTTGTTATTTAAAAAATAACTCCTGCTCGGTGTTCCCTCTAAGATTTTTCGTCCATGAGCAGAATGAGTTTTGTCTTATGCACCAATATTGAGGACATGTGCACTTGTTTGGATGTGTGCCCCCGTGGCACCCATCAGTTACTAACAAAATTACACACATAAGCACACACATTTTATATATATAAAATGTATGTGTGCATGTGTGTAATTGTGTTAGTAACTGGTGGGTGCCACGGGGCATTATATATATAATTTAACATTGTGATGTACAAAAATCCGCCCTAAAAAAATGGATAATTAACAAGGCAGAGGACCACACACCCACCCAGCCTGAAAACCACCCAGCTTGCTGGCCCCTGCCCCCCCCACACACTGTGCCCCCATCAGGAGCACACACAGCCAGCTGGTATCTGTATAGGCCTGGCTAACTGCCTACCCCCACACACTGTGTAGCTGTGCCCAGACTTGCAATCTGCCTCCCCCATATGCTACCAGTATATATGCCAGGGCCATGCTATCTGCACTCTAAACACAAACAGCCAGGACCTGGGCCTAGGGGTCAGAGCCCAAGCACCACTGCCCAGAGCCCTGTGCCCAGCCCTGCACCTGGCCCTCCCTGCCCCCTGAATTTACCTGTGCCCAGTACCTCCCACCACCACAGACGGCTGGTGCTTTTGCCCCCACCTGGCCAGCTCTTGTGCCGGTTCCCACTGTCCTTGGTCCCCTCTGGTATGACCCCAGTACCTGCTTTGCTGTTCTCCCACCCAGGCTCCCATGTGGCTCACTGCTCCTCTGGCACCGGCCACCACAGCAGCCTCCCGCTTCTTGGCTCATGGCTGCTCAGGCCCAGGCCACTGCCACAGGGATCACAGCTCCTCCAACAGTGGCTGCTGCCACAGCCTCCCACCACGTAGCTCATGGCTCCTCTGGCCCCGGCTGTTGTTGCAGCCTCCTGCTTCGTGGCTTGTGGCTCTTTCATCCTTGGCCGCCACCACAGCCTCCTGCCACATGGCTCGTGGCTCCTCCAGCCTCAGCCACCATCACAGCAGCCTCCTGCCACGCAGCTGTATGGCTCTGCATGGGAGGTGCATGAGGTGGAAATTTTTTCTGTGCATGCACAAGTGTGCAGCTTAGAGGGAACCCTGCTCCTGCTTGCGAAGAGGAATAAGCTTATTTCAAAATAGTTATTTTGGGAGCTATTATTTTGAAATAACTTATTTCAAAATAACCTGGTGGTGTAGACATAATCTGAGCGACCTCACCCCATTGCTGTTTTGGAATCCAGAGCTCTTCACACACCTGTGGCAGGCTATATTCCATGTCATCCTTTCTACAAGACTGTGATCCAGTTTGTATGAAGTGGGGCTTGTATCATTTGAACACAAAGGCTATGTCTACACTGCAGGTTTTTTGCGCAAGAACAGTTGTTCTTGTGCAAAACCTTGCAGAGCATCTACACTGCATGTGTGTTCTTGCGCAAGTAAGTCTACAGTAAAACGTCGGAACAGAGAGCTTCTTACGCAAGAATTATTCCTCTCCCCACGAGGAATAAGCCCTCTTGCGCAAGAGCTCTTGTACAAGAAGTTAGTGTAGATGGGCAACAGGGATTTCTTGTACAAGAGAGCGTCATCGGAGCTTTCTTGTGCAAGAGAGCGTCCACTCTGCCATAGGCGCTCTTGCGCAAAAGCCTGCAGTGTAGACATAGCCAAAGACTTTTACGTCATGGTGAAATATGGGTGGCAACACAAGGGCTACGTCTAGACTGGCCCCAAATTCCGGAAAAGGGATGCAAAGCAGGTAAGTCAGCATAGGGAAATCCGCGGGGGATTTAAATATCCCCCGCGGATTTAAATAAACATGTCCGCCGCTTTTTTTCCGGCTTGGGGAAAAGCCGGAAAAAAAGCATCTAGACTGGCGCGATCCTCCGGAATAAAGCCCTTTTCCGGAGGATCTCTTATTCCTACTTGAAAGTATGAGTAAGATATGAGTAAGATGTTCTAGTCTCCCATGAGCTATCCATGGGCTAGGCAGCCATTCTGTGTCAGGAAGAAGGGTATGAGTAAGAACGTTACATCTGGGTAAGGACCATCTCGGGGTGCCGTACAGACTGGTTGTTGCCTGAACCCAGCTGCAGATGATCCTCAAAGAGAGGAGGAAGGTATAAGAATAAGAAACTAAGGGTATGTCTAGACTACATGCATGGCTCTGTCACCAGGGCTACATCTAGACTGGCATGATTTTCCAGAAATGCTTTTAACGGAAAAGATTTCCGTTAAAAGCATTTTCGGAAAAGAGCGTCTAGATTTTCCGCAAAAGCACTGTTTGCGGAAAAGCATCCGTGCCAATCTAGACGTGCTTTGGCGCAAAAAAGCCCCAATCGCCGTTTTCGTGATTGGGGCTTTTTTGTGCAAAACAAATCTGAGCTGTCTAAACTGGCCCTTTTGCTCAAAAGTTTCACAAGGCATACCTGCACAGGTCGACAAAGGCTTCCTTGATGACTGCGGCACGTCTAGACTGCTCCGACCTGCTGACAAACAGCTGATCATCAGCTGGTCGGCAGAGCGCAGCAGCCATTTTAATTTAAATGAAGCCATGATTATTTGAATCGCGGCTTCATTTCCCTATGCTGGGTAGCTTAATCTACATGCCTTTGATGACAGAGGCATGTAGTCTAGACATACCCCGAGAGTCTCAAACGGCCTCTGTCTCTTCATCTTGACTCACCACTTCAACAATGTTTAAAAGACAAAAGGAAGCCTCATGGAACGGGTGGGGGAAGGTGGGAGGAGGGAGATGGGGGGTTCTGCTGAAGCGATCCAGACAGACTGCTGAAAGCTTATGCTGAGAAAACCCTTTTTGCTTTTAAGTTCACTTAGTTTGTTAAAAACAAGCAGTCCTGTGGCACTTTAGAGACTAACAAATATATAAGATCATGAACTTTCGTGGGTAAAGCCCACTTTATCAGATGAGTTGCACTGGATTTTAACTTTGAAAGCTCATGATTCTATATATTTTGGGTAGTGTCTAAGGAGCCATGGGACTATTCCTTGTTTTTTGAAGTTCCAGAATAACACACCCCTCCCCTGATACTTTTGGCTTGTTCAGTTAGGCTATGTCTAGACTGGAAGCTTCTTTTGGAAGAACTTTTTTTCAGAAGAGATCTTCTGAAAAAACTTCTTCCAAAAGAGAGCGTCCACACTGCCAAAGTGCATCGGAAAAGCGACCTGCTTTTTCAAAAGAGAGCGTCCACACTGAATGGACGCTGTTGCACATGTAAGCTGTGATGGCTATGGACAGAATGGCCACCAGGGCACCTGTGCTTCTTCCTCTTTCCTCTTCTTGTGAAAGAACTCTCTCTGCCCCAACCACAGTCACATTTTTCTGAAAACGCTCTTTCGGGAAAAAGGCTTCTTCCTCATAGAAAGAGGATTATCAATGGCGGAAAACCCCTCTGTTCCTTTGATTTATTTTTGGAAGAACACGATTGCAGTGTGGACGTAACTCAGGTTTTGTCAGACAAACAGTTGTTTTTCTGACAAAACTCTACTGTGTAGATATACCCTTAGATGTTAGTTTACGTTTTAATCTTTTTATTTTCTTATTTAAGCAATTCTGACTTTTATGCCTCCTTACTTGTGAGCATTTAAATTCTTATTTTTCTGTAGTCAATAAACTGGTTTTACTGTTTTATCTAAAACAGCGTGTGTTTGGCTTGAAGTGTTTGAGAATCTCCACTTGAGAGAGCAGGGTTCCTGCATTGCATTTTGCGTTGGTGAAATGATGAACTTTCTATGAGCTTGTCCTGTCCAAGAGAGAGGTCGGCAGTAGAAGACACATTTCCTGGGGAAGGTGTAATGCAGTCAAAGCATTAGTGTAATTTGCATGCTAGAGGCTATGTGAAAACACAAGAGCAGTTGTGCTCTCAGAAGAGCCATGGAAAAGGCACTCCATGCTGGAGGACTAAGGGGACACAGCTGTTTCATTTGCCAGCTTGTGCCTGGGTAATGTCACAGCAACCTTATCAATGCACCTCGGTTCTTGGCAGCAGAACACTTGACTATTCCAGTCCTGGCCTCTTCTGCTGGGTCTGCCAGTGTGTGCTGGTTTTGAGAAGTCAGCAATGCCCAGGAGTGGAACACTAGCACCTGCTGCCACTTTAAACTGGACTCAGCACATCCTCACAAGACTGGCTAGCAAACACTGGTATCACCAAGAGCTATGAGGTTGTGCTGCCTGTTCATAAAATGCAGAACTGCTGAGCCAACGGCAGCGCTCATGGAAGGAGGCTGGAGGCCCTTGCTAGCAGCTAACCCTGTGGTGCCGATACAATGGACAGCTAATGTCCCTCAGGTTAAATCTCCAACACAGCTGTGGCAGGCATCTGGGCAGAAAGTGGAAGACCACATAGGTCTCTGCCATCTCTGCTGCTGTGCTATGCAACACATGTCCCAGGTGTTGACCCTGAGGCATCTCTCCTGTGTGCGGTGTAAAGCAGGAACAACTTTCCTGAGGTCAGTGACAGTTGTCGGGGCTGAGAGGCACGCCAGGCCCTGCCGCCAGGCTTTTGCCATGGACCTGAAGCCATGGGCTCTGCAGGAAATGGAGTGTCTCCTGCTCATCTCCACCTCACTCCAAGGCTGTGTCTAGACTGGCCAGTTTTTCCGGAAAATCAGCCACTTTTCTGGAAAAACTTGCCAGCTGTCTACACTGGCTGCTTGAATTTCCGCAAAAGTACTGACTTCCTACTGTCTGAAATCAGTGCTTCTTGCAGAAATACTATTCTGCTCCTGTTCAGGCAAAAGTCCCTTTTGCGCAAAGCTTTTGCGCAAAAGGGCCAGTGTAGACAGCTCAGATTTGTTTTCTGCAAAAAAGCCCCGATCGTGAAAATGGTGATCGGGGCTTTTTTGCGGAAAAGCGCGTCTAGATTGGCATGGACACTTTTCTGCAAAAAGTGTTTTGCGGAAAAGCATCTGTGCCAATCTAGACGCTCTGTTCCGAAAATGCTTTTAACGGAAAACTTTTCCGTTAAAAGCATTTCCGGAAAATCATGCCAATCTTGACGCAGCCCGAGTGTGTTCATTTTTAATATATAAGGCAACACCTCCTCCATTTTTTCTATGTCTATACATCCTGAGCAAGCTGTACCCTTCCGTACAAACATTCCAATCATGTGTATTATCCCACCAAGTTTCTGTGATGCCAACAATGTCATAATTGAACTTATTTATTAGCACTTCCAGTTCTTCCTGCCTATTACCCATACTTCTCGCATTTTGTATATAGGCATCTAAGATACTGATTTGACCTTGACTCCCAGTTTTTCCCTGACCCTCCTTTCTCTCTGCCATTATAGCCCATGCTCCCTCTCATTTCTGACCCATCTCCCAGGTCTCCATGTTCTCCACTTACCTGTGGGCTTTGCTCACCTGTCCCCGTCGAACCTAGTTTAAAGCCTCCTTACTAGGTTAGCCAGTCTGTGTCCAAATAGGGTCTTCCCCCTCCTCGAAAGCTGAATGCCATCTCTGCCCAGCAGTCCTTCCTAGAATAGCATCCTGTGGTCGAGGAAGCCAAAACCCTCCTGGCAACACCATCCTTGCAGCCAGGCATTCACCTCCAGGATGCACCTATCTCTGCCTGGGCCCCTACCTGCGACAGGAAGGATCAAAGAGAATACCACCTGCACTCCAAACTCCTTCACCTGTACTCCCGAGCCCTGTAGTCACTCTTGATCCGCTCAGTGTCACACCTCGCAGTATCATTAGTGCCCATGTGGATGAGTAGCATGGGGTAGTGGTCAGAGGGCCGGATAATCCTCGACAATGCCTCCGTAACATCTCGGATACAGGCCCCCGGCAGGCAGCACCTCCCAAGATGAAATGTCAAGGTGACAGATGGGCACCTCTGTCCCCCTCAGAAGAGAGTCTCCGACCACCACTACCCAACGTTTCCTATTTGCAGTGGTGGCAGCAGACCTCCCAGCCTTGGGGGAACGGGGCTTCTCCTCTGTTGTAGAGGGTGATTGCTTATCTCCTGTATAAAGAAGAGCATAATGGTTTCCCACGGAGGGAGGGTTCGGAGCAGGGGTGGAGCAGTGCCTACTGCCAGAAGTAACCAGCTGCCACTGTCCACCCCGAGCCGTCTCCTCCTCCACCAGTGGTGTGTCCCCAGTCCTGTGTACCGGGACAGCTACCTCAGCTGTCTCAAGAACGTGGTCCAGGAATTGCTCGTGGATTCAGGTGCTCCTCCACCTAGCCATCTCCTCCTCTAGCGCTGCCACCTGTTGCCTGAGAGATTCCACCAGCAGGCACCTTTCGCATTGGATGATCTCCCCAGCCTGGATATCAATATGTGGGAATTGCAAGCCACAGTCCCTGCAAAACCACACCAGGATCTGGGTAGAGGCATCCACGCTCAGGTGCTCTGTCTGGCTACAGGCGCTGGTGGAGGAGACAGAAGCAGTGCTGGCACAGGTGTTGCAGGTCTTCCTGACCATCGTAGGCCTCCCTCTGTCAAACTCCCCTGTCTTCAGCCCCCTTGTCTGCTTTGCTCCTTGGTCGCTCTGCCTCTGGCTTTCAAAGCCTGCTTGCCTAGGCCAGGCCTGCCCCCTCGTGAGTCACACAGGGGAAGGCTGACCAGATGCAGTCAAGAGAGCAATTGAGGGAACACAGGGTCAGGCACTCAGTCCCAACTGCCACAGCAGCTGAAACTGAAACTGCAGTCACCTGAAATCAGAATCAGAATTCAACAAACAAAATTCAAACAGTCGAGCAAACTCACTCGCACCAAAAGCGAGTCCTCTCACTCTCACCAAGGAGCCTGTTCAGCGGTGGGATCTCTTGAGGTCCCTCTCAAACTCTCCTGTCTGCAGACCCCTTCAGCTTTCTGTACAGACCGGTGTAAAGATGTGTGTGTCATGAGCCTGTCCAGACCACCCCACACTGATGTCTGTGAAACAGTCACAGTGATTCACAAGTGCCTGCAGCACCATCGAGAAATATCCCTTCCTGGTGATGTACTCGGTGCAAGATGGGCTGGTGCTAAAATCGCTATGTGTGCAACATCTACTGCCCCTCCTGTCCTTTGGGAAAGTCACCCACTATGTTATGCACTTCCTAGCATCATGGTCCTCCATAGCAGAATGCGATGTATTGCCCTGCACACTTCCAGCAGTACAGCTCCAACTGTAGACTTCCACGCTCCCACCTGATTTGCAATGGAACAGTAGCAATCAGGAGTCACCAGCTTCACATAGCAATGGCCACACGCTTCTCTACTGAGAAGGCAGCTCTCATTCAGGGGTCCTTGCGCCGCAGTGCAGGGGTCAGCTCAGCACACAACTCCAGGAAGGTTGCTTCGTGCATCCGAAAGTTCTGCAGCCGCTGCTCCTCACCCAACCCCTGTCCAACTTAATGCTGGTTCCCATCGCCCAGAAGCACCGAGCTTCCCTGTACAGCTGCTCTGTGACAACCCAATGCAATGCCACTTTGCTGCTGGCCATACCATGTACCCTGTCAAGCTCCCTGAGTCTTCTTCCTCTGTCAGTAACTTCAAGATGGAGAGAAGGGGCAATGGGGGCAAGAGGGAGGAAGAGGAGAGGGGAGGAGTAGGTGCCTGGAGAGGAGAGGTTGAAAGGAGGGGCGGGTGTGAGGATGGCAGAGGATGGAGCAAGTCATGTGTGACAGCAGAGAGGAAAGGGAGAGGTTATAAGATATTTATGAATAACTTGGGTGCTACGGGGGCACCCTCTGAACAAGCGCACATGGACTCAGTACTGGTGCACAAGACAAAACTCACTCAGCTCACAGCTGGAAATATCTCAGAGGGAATGCTGCCTCGCACAGCCACAAAGCCCCTACGAACAGCTTGGAAACGTCTAGCAGAGGCAATCGCCATTTGGAACAAAGCCAGGTGTCCACAGATGTTTGGTCCAAAGTATCCGCAGTGCTCTGGAAAGAGACCTCCCCAGGCATTTGGTTTAAAACCCTGTCTTTGACTTGCTCTCTGGTGGGGACAGTTACATGGACAAGTCCCGGTGAAAAGGCTGAAACCTTTTTGCTTCTGGGAGAGGGCGATAATTGTGTTTGGTTGTTTCAAGAGCAGTTAGTTGATGGCACTGTAAAGCAATGCTACTTTTTCTACCTCAGTGGCAACATTCCTTCCTGTGGTATTAATTGTCAATGACAGTGAAATGCTGATGCCAGAGGAAACTGAGTGGCACATCGGTGTCACTAAGCTTTTCTCTTTCACATCTGCACTCCAATGTGGGCTCTAAGCACACTGTGCTCATTAAGCCCCACTACTGTGCTAACACTCGCTTTAATACACATCCTCACAGTGTGCAGGAGGTTGCAGACAAGAAGCCAATTCAAGAGCAGGAGGTAACTGCAAACACACTCTGTTGTCTTGCAGGGCTTCTGAATCCAACCTCTCTAACATAAGTGAGAACCCTTCTGATTCTCTGCTTTCATTTCTTATGCTCATCAGGGTAGGGCTTTTTTGGTTGTGAACTTAGCCATTAACTCTTTGTGAAAATCATTTCTACTACTTCATATCCCACCAGTGGCCCCAGATGTGCGTTGTCTGAACAACTAGAGGTTGGGACTAAAAGGAAGTTTGCCTTTGTCAACATATCAGGCTGTGCCAACACCTGAACAGCAGAATGCTCCCCTGTTTGTGAGGTGCACCGAGAGGCCATTTCCTTCAGGGCTAGCTCCTAGCTGCTCTGTGCTGGCTGCATCACACCGAGCACTCTTTGGGGTGCAAATACTAATAATGACCCCAAAAGGGGCACCTGGCCTCCAGCCAGGCCTGCAGGGAAGGCACCAAGCCTTGAGCTCTGCTGGGTTCAGAACTAGCTGCTTGTGCTGAGGCTTTCTGCCAGGTCACATGACTCGGGGCATTGCCTGTCTCCAGGCTGCTCTGACTCAGCGGTCCCTGCCTGGCCGGCCATGGGCGGCTGGTAAAAGCCCAGTAGGGGAAGGCAAGCCCCAGCCCCACCCCGCCCACCCCCAGCCCAATGCTTTCTGGCCACGTGGAGGGCCGTGGCTGCCATCCTCCGTGGCTGGGGGAAGCTTCCAGGCTACAGCGATGTGGCCCCAGCCGCCTCTGGTGGCAGCCCCAGCCTTCAATGATCGGGCGTGTAGGTCAGGCTGTGCCTTCCCTTGCCTACATGACTGTCCGCCTGTGCAGCCAGACTCCCTGTGCACAGTGAAGTTTGGCCGGGGGGATTTCATCGTGCGCAGAGTGTGGCTGTTCGCGTTGGGCGGGGCCAGGGGGCACCCAGCACCACACAGGATGGGACTATGTAGAATTGATTCCCTGACTGCTGGCTGTGTGGTGCCATGTGATCCGGGCCCAGTCTGCAGCACCAGGCTAGATCCCTGGGAGCAGCGCTGGATTCTGCTCTGGGAGCCAGGGAGATGTTCTGCTATGTAAATGCATCAAACAGGCTCCGGGAAAGCCAAACAGAGCCCACTGCACCCCACCCTGTGCTCCCCTGGCATGAGACCCCCTTATTGCCTGTGACGCTCAGGTGCATCGGGACTCAGGGAGGCTTATAGGGGTCTGTGATGGAGTGACTCAGGCATGGACAGAACCCTCAGAAATAAGGGGGATTCTTTACTTATTTTCCCGTACTTTGAGATCTGGGGACTCCACAGGGCTTTGAGCTCATACAGGGTCATACAGAGCCAGATCAAAGGTCCATCCAGCCCAGTATCTTGTCTGCCAACAGTGGCCAATACCAGGTGCCCCAGAGGGAGAGAACAGAACAGGGAATCCTCACATGATCCCTCCCCTGTCTCCCACTTTCAGAGAAACAGAGGCTAGAGACACCATCCCTACCCATCCTGGCTAACAGCCATTGATGGACCTAACCTCCATGAATCTATATAGCTCTTTTTTGAACCCTGTTAAAGTCCTAGTCTTCACTGTATCCTGTGGCAAGGAGTTCCACAGGTTGACTGTGCACTGAGTGAAGAAAAACTTCCTTTTGTTTGTTTTAAATCTGATGCCTATTCATTTCATTTGGTGACCTCTAGTTCTTAGTAAATAAGTAAATAACTTTTCCTTATTCACTTTTTTCCACATCAGTCTTGATTTTATAGACATCTATGACATCCCCCTTAGTCTCCTCTTTTCTAAGCTGAAAAGTCCCAGTCTTTTTAATCTCTCTTCATATGGGACCTGCTCCAAACTCCTCATCATTTTTGTTGCCCTTTTCTGAACCTTTTCCAATGCCAAGGTATTTTTTTTTTAGATGGGGCGACCACATCTGTATGTAGTATTCAAGATGTGGGCATACCATGGATTTATATACAGGTAATAAGATATTCTCTGTCTTATTCTCTATCCCTTTTTTAATGATTCCTAATATTGTATTACCTTTTTTGACTGCTGCTCCACACTGAGTGGATGTTTTTAGAGAACTCAATGACTCCAAGATCTCTCGAGTAATTGTAGCTAAATTAGTTCCCATCATATTGTATGTATAGTTGGGATTATTTTTTCCAATGTACGTTACTTTCCATTTGTCAACATTCAATGTTATTTGCCGTTTTATTGCCCAGTCACTTAGTTTGGTGAGATCTTTTTGAAGCTCTTCACAGTCTGCTTTGGTCTTAACTATCTTGAGCAGTTTGGTATCATCTGCAATCAGCTCTGCACCTGGGTTTCTGACTTCTGCACTCTAGTGCTGGGGTGTGATACTGCTGCTGGATGTGGGTGGAGGAGCAATACATGGTCAACCCTGGCAGCATCAGGCATTGGCATTTATCTGCTGCAGAGGTGACAGTAAGCGGGTGCACCCTGGTGTGCAGCTCCAGCAAGAGCTGGCTGAGCTGTGGCAAAAGCCAGCAGGGAGCTAGTTAAAGAGCAGCAGGGACCCAGGCTGCAATAGGACAGGACCTGTAAGACAAGCTAAGTTCCTGTCACTGCTGCGGCCTGCTGTATACAAAATGCCTTTGGTCTTTCCCCCCAAAGTGCGCACACACAGGGCTCCCCTCAGCCAGCCCCCCTCAGTGCCACAGCCATAGAATCCAGTGAACCCCAGTGAGGATCCTTTCTCCATCTTTCACTGGCGTTGTAATGGCTGAGCAGATAACACAGTAGCAGGCAGCAGGAGAAACTCTGCGGGTAGATAGATGGCTGGATCCTCTTCTCCTGCGCCAGACCAGCTTGAGGCTTTTGCGTGGGGAGCAGAGAAAGACTTACCTGGCTGGTATTCACTGCTGTGCTGACAGCTGACCCCTTTATTTGTCCAGCTGTGCTTAACCAGTGGGCTCCTGGGGGCAGAGTCCTCCTCGTAAGTCAGACAGGCGCCAGGCACACCTTGGACACTAGCATAAAATGGATGATGCCAGGAAAGCCCTGGGGAACATATAGATACTGTAGTAACAGGGCTGCAGCAAGAGGTACAAGGCAGGATCTTCATAGCATCCACCGTCTCTGTGTGTTTCCTGAGTTCATGAGCCGGCTGCAGTCTGATGACTGAGCTGTGAGTGGAGCGTGAGGGCATCCAGTGAAAGGTACGAAATCAAAATCAACATTGGTACTTTAGAGAACTCTCTCCAGGTCCAGGTTCGGGTTCAAGTGAAATAAAGCTGAACATTTGTTCCTGGAACTGTGTATTTTCTTAATGCTGTAAAACTGCATATTGTCCTGCAGGGAAAGTGCTGGAAAAGCCCCGTTAGTCAGGTCTGAGTGAAAGCACTAATACTGCACATGCAGCAAACCCTTCTGTAGAGCAACCTCTGAGCCAGGACTGCAGCATTAATTCCTCTTACAAATTCCGTGGGACAAATCAACATCTTCCCGTTAGGAAGTGATGACAAACCAGTCCATTCGGGGTGATTAATTGCCATCTTAAATTAATCATGGGCACCGGCCTCAGTGCTGTGACTCAAGATATTAACTGTTCCACCAGTCGCTTGAGAAAGAACAGAGACCATTACAAAGTGCATTTGTCAAGCAGTCACTTATACAGCCATTGTGGTGGCTGAAAAAAGGTCAAGTGACTTTGTTATTGTTAAGTAGAAAACAGACCGAAACTCCTAATTCCTGACTATGTGTTTAATGTGCCAGTTAAGTAGTGGTAATTGGCAGCAGCTGTGCCTTGCAAGCAATAGTTTCTTACTCGTGTAGGAAGCCCTAATGTGCTAAATGATGCTCTGTTGCTTTCAATGGTGTGTTTTTATAAAGTGTGAGCCGGCAAAGGGAAAACGTAAATCCCAGAGAGATGAATGCACCGCGAGTTGCTCTGGAGCAGTGTTTATGGACAGGCAAGCAGTGATAAGGAAGAAGCAGCTGAGAAGAGAGCCCTGGCTGATATGAAAATTTAAAAATCAATAGACAAATCAAAATGTAATTTCCACGGCGGTTAATGTGATGGGGCTGAGAACCTAACAGGGATCCTGGCAGGTGTTGCTTGTGCCAGAGTTCATACAGAACAACAGGATCCCATGCCCTCATTGCAGCATGCCATCCAGTGCCACTGCTTCTCAACATTGTGTGAATGGCAACAAGTCATGAGGACACCTTCCGTTCAGAGCTTCCCACCCCTCGTTAGGGCTGGGAACAATGAGGTCAGTAATAATCTGCCCATTGGTTTGAGTTGTTGCAGAAGAATAAGGCAAGCCGTTATGTGACTTCAGAATGGTGTCCGTTCAGTCGGAGCGACTTGTTTTAGAGTATAGACAACAAGAAAGAACTAATGTAAAGTCTGCATGGCCGACTACATAGCAGCAGCTGCCTCATCCAGAAGCACACAATGGCAGATCCCTTCGCAGCCTCAGGGGGGCTGTGCAGAGAAAAGGGAACAGTAGCCTGTCTTGGTGTTCCCAAGCTGCACTCCTCACGTCAATGCCAATGAACTCAAATGTCACTCTGTACTGTAATAGGCGTCTTTAGTAGTCAGCAATGAGGAGGCAGTGCCTCCCCAGCGCGTCAGAGAGGGGAACACGAGGCAGCATATGCTGCTGCGACTATTACAGTCGGGAATTCCTGTTATTTACCCTCTGGGTGAAATTCACCCCCATGCAGACAGCCAGTGCAAGGCTGAGGAGTCACTTCCGTCTGGCGTCTGGCAGTTGAGCATTCTGCAGAGCAATGCGACTGTCCCACAGCTCCAGGAGCTCTCCATGGACAGGGCTGTCCCATCCATAGGATGGTTTGGGGTAGCCAGCCCAGACCCTACACTTTGAGAGCCCACCTAAACCGTCCTACAGACAGGACCCATGGGGCCTGCAGGATTACCTGGGGGGAGAGGGGTTTGTTGTGGGGCAGCAGCAGGGATCACTGCCTTTCACTCAGCGTGGCGGTGTGAGCCAAAGTGACCCGGCAGCCTGCTCCACTCCATCCCACCACCCTCTCCCAGCTCGCTGCACTTGGCTTCACTGGGGTAGCAGGAGGCACAACTCCCCCTCCCTCCACCCAGGGTGCTCCAGTTCCCACCGCCATGGTGAAGTGGAACTCAGTGGGCTGGAAGAGTTCGGCTGGGCCAGCTCCCAGCTGTCAGGGCTTTATGGTGGTTTTGTTCTTCTCCACCCACCGTGGCTTGGCCTGAAGTGTGAAGGCACCACACTGCTGGGAGAGAGGCTGTTGTTGGGGTGTTTCTGGCTCAAATACATGTCGGGTTCAGTGGCAGGCTTGTGGCAGACTTTGTGGAAGACTTTCAGGTCTGCTTCCAGGTCCAGGAGCTTGTGCAGGCTTTGGATAAATATCTGAACATTCAAGTGCAAATCCAATGTGAATGCAGCTTCCAAACTGGCCTCTGGGATTCTGCTATTTCCTGCCCCTGGCCCCAGCCGTGCAAAGATGCACAGAAAGGAATACATGGCAGGAAAATTCCACAGATTGATGAATATCACAAATGTTTGTGTTCCCTCCTCAGTGCTCCCACCATGATCTCTGTGTAACCAATACCTTTTTCAATGTCAAACCCCAGCACAAAGTTTCGTGGCGACACCCAAGATTGAAACATTGGCACCACTTTGACCTTTTCCTCACCAAACGCAGCTGTTTAGGTAGTGTCAGGGTGAGACGCAGCTACCACAGCGCAGACTGTGATACTGACCACTTGCTCGTGTGTAGTAAGGTGTGCATCCAGCCGTGAAGATTTTTTCGCTCCAGAAAGGAAGGGAGGGCGCGCATTGACCCGGGTAAGACTCGTGTGTGAGTTTGCGAGTTTGTCCAAGCCCTTGAAGAGGCCTTGCCCCGTCGGGATGACACCGATGTCAGCAAGAGATGGGAACGACTACGGGACGCTGACTATGATACTGCGATATCTATCTTTGGGAAGAAGACAGTCAAGTCTGCTGATTGGTTTGAAGCCTACACTGAAGTGCTGATGCCCCTGATTGAGAAGAAGAGACAGGCACTGGTGGCATACAGGTCCTCTCCCAGTGAGGAGAACCTGCAGGCGCTCCGGTTTGCTCGGAGTCAAGTGCAGCAGGTTGCTCGGCAGTGAGCCAACGATTACTGGCTCCAACTCTGCTCCAAGATTCAGCAGGCTGCGGACACTGGTAACATGCAAGGAATGTACGACGGGATCAAGCAGGTCATTGGTCCATCACAAAGGAAGACCGCCTCACTTAAATTGGCCACAGGTGAGGTTTTGAAGGACAGAACCAAGCAGACGGAACGCTGGGTGGAATACTATTCACAGCTGTACGCCAGCAAGACCGTAGTTGCAGAGAGAGCTCTGAATGCCATCGAACCTCTGCCCACCATGACTGAACTTGATGCTGAACCCACCACGGAAGAACTTAGCAATGCGCTAAAAGCACTCTCTTCTGGAAAAGCCCCAGGGAAAGATGGTATTCCCTCGGAAATCCTTAAATGCGCTAACGGTACCCTAGTCTCAGAGCTGTATGGAATACTCAGCCAATGCTGGAGAGAAGGCAGCGTACCGCAAGGTATCGTTACTGTCTACAAGAACAAGGGTGACAAAAGTGATTGCAACAACTATCGCGGCATCTCCCTTCTCAGCACCGTGAGGAAGCTATTTGCACGTGTTGTCCTAAAGAGGCTCCATGTTCTTGAAGAGAGAGTCTACCCTGAGTCTCAGTGTGGGTTCAGAGCTGAACGGTCCACCATAGACATGGTTTTCTCTGTTAGGCAACTACAAGAAAAGTGCAGGGAACAGAACAAACCTTTGTATATTGCTTTCATCGATCTGACCAAGGCATTCGACCTTGTCAGTAGAAAAGTTCTGTTCGCGATTCTGGCTAAGATCAGCTGTCCTCCAACTCTGCTCAGCATTATTAGGGCCTTCCATGATGGCATGAGGGGGACCATCGTATACGACGGATCCACATCTGAACCCTTCAGGATTCTCAGCGGAGTGAAGCAGGGGTGCGTGCTGGCTCCAACACTGATCGGCATCTTCTTTGCAGTTTTGCCCAAATATGGCTTTGGAACTGCTACAGAGGGCATCTTTCTCCGCACGAGAACGGACGGCAACCTCTTCAAACTGTCGAGGCTTAGAGCAAAGACCAGGGTGCTTACGAAGCGTCTAAGGGAGTACCTTTTTGCTGACGATGCAGCTATTGCTGCTCACACTCAGCAGGAACTGCAGTCACTCATAACTCGCTTTGCGGACGCATGTATGGAATTCGGCCTAACAATCAGCTTAAAGAAGACCCAGGTGATGGGCCAAAGCGTGGGTAAGGAGCTATTTATCAGTGTGTTGGACTACGAACTGGAACTCGTCCATGAGTTCGTGTACCGAGGCTCTACGATCCCGGACAACTTGTCATTTGATAGCGAGATTAACAAGCGCATTGGAAAAGCCGCCACAACTGACGAAGAGAGTATGGGCCAATAGTAAGCTCACTGTACACACCCCGGTGCAGGTCTACACAGCCTGTGTTTTGAGCACACTGTTGTACGCCAGTGAAATATGGACTTTGTGCTCAAAACAAGAGCAGCGGCTCAACACATTCCATATACGCTGCCTTAGGCGTATACTCGCTATCTCATGGCAGGACAAGATCCCCAATAGAGCAGTGCTTAAGAGGACGGGCACCGTCTCCATGTTCACCCTTCTCAAGCAGAGGTGTATGCGCTGGCTTGGCCATGTCTCACGCATGTTGGATGGCCGAATACCGAAGGACCTTCTCTTTGGCGAACTGGCATCTGGAAAGAGGTCGAAAGGGCGACCTAAATTGCACTATAAGGACATGTGCAAGCGTGACCTCAGCACTCTCTCTATCAGTGCAAACACCTGGAATTCACTCGCCTTAGACAAGTACGCCTGGGAACAGGGAGGGAAGGAAGCTCTTGCTATTTATGAAACTACCTTGGTGAAAGAAGCAGAAGACAAGAGAGCCCTCAGGAAGATCCGCGCCCGTGATACCAGAGCGACATCTGCCTACTGCTGCTCTCAATGCTGAAAGGACTGCCATTCCCGGATTGGACTGCACAGCCACAGAAGACGCTGCTCGAATCAGTCCAACAGGCACAAACCCATGATCCTTCCAGATCGAAGGATGCCTACCTCCTCAGTGCCACAGTGCAGGGCAATTCTGGTTCCTGCTGCACTGCTTCCCCCTGTCCTGGCACTGACTTGCAAGTCACTAGAGAGTGGACCTAGTTGCAAACCTGAGAGCTGTGTTATGACAATACAGGTGGGGCAGGAGGTTGAGCAGTTGGTGTGTGGTACACATGGTAGATTAGTGCCACAGAAAACAGACAAGGTAACTTTTCAGACTGGCTCCACACCCCTGACTCACATGTGCATCCACACTGCCCAGCTGTGTGTGCAAGAAACTGGTGGTATGGAGGTATATTGCTTAGCTCTTCTGCACAGGCAGTAGGAGCACCAGCCATGCAAGCAGATGCTCTGTGCTGTTCTTTCACCACCTCCTCAACTCAGGAGCTGTGTCATGGCAGGCGTGGAATGCAGACCTTATCAGCTATCAGAGTCATGTGTGGGCAGCAGAGAGTAAGCCCCGTCCCAGTCCTGTTTTTGGAGAACTCCCCTCCACCCTGGTGATCACTATAGATCCCTCTGGTTCAAGAACATGGCGACGGAGCCAAGCAAGCACAAAGCTGGGGTTGTGAGACTGAATTAGCAAACAGCCCCCTCACACCCACTGGCTGGAAACCTCCCCATCCAAGCCTGGAGTCGTGGGCTCTGTTTGCAAAGTGGGCGTGTAAATGTTTAAGCACTTGGAATATTTATTTTTCCTGTTGCTCACTGACACCAGGAAGGGGAAGTGAGTAAATCTGGATGCACCTTTAATCACCTGTGAGTGGAGGATCTGCAGGGCCCTGCTGCTTTATGTCTGGAAATAAAAATTACTGCTAACTTGTCCAGGGAGAAGTGGTTTGCACAGGTGCTGGTGCGTGATCGTCTGCGAAAGCAGCAGGGAGCAGCACCCAGGGCCAGGCAGCCATCAGGCAGGAGAGCTCTGATAGGGTTTTGACAAGGAGAGGAAGATAAAAGTGCACTTCTTGGAGTGGAAGAGGAACTGAGCTCTTCCAGCCTTGCCAGTGGCCCAGGCCTGGGTCATTCTCACCTCTCCCCGAAGAACCCCCCCTGTCTTCTCCTGCCTCTCCCAGCCCCTGTCCACTAGGGCTTCAGACATGGGTGTGGGGGCCTTGATACTCAGGCCTCACTGAGCCCTCAGCAGTGCATCGCACATATCCAGCCTCGGCTAGAAAAGGTGGTGCAGGCCAGGGAGGCAGGTTTGCTTTGCTTTGCTATTGCAGATAGATGGCCCCTGCACTGTGCCCTGTCACCCCATAACCCAGAAGTATCTTGCAGCATCTGGCTAGCGAGGGGGCAGCCTGGGACCAGCGGGCCAGCTCCTGGCACTCTTGCAGAGTAGCTGGACTCGAGGGGAGAGGTGGCAGTAAGGGAAGTTGCTTCCTTGAACCTTGAGGCTATTTGCAGATGATAGAAAGTGGCACCAGAGACACGAACACCATGAATTAACCTGCCCCAGCTTGCAGCAGGAGGGGCTTTGGGCCAGCCCCAGATGGAAGCTCCTTCCTGCTCTACCTCCACTCCCACCCTGTGCTGTCACTCTGCCAAGGGAAGCGGCAGGGACTGCATCACCCACCTTCTCCTCCTGAGCCAGGAGCCTCGATTTCCAAAGCTGCTGGCAGGACAGTGCTCTCAGGGCCCTGCAGTGGCTCCTTCTCCCTGGGCATCTGCCCCTGGCTTGGAGGCTGTCATGGTGCATCTGGACAAAGTCCAAGGGCCTTTCCCGGTCTCACTGATGCATCCTGGACCAAACTCTGGGAGCTACTGAGAACCTGCCCCAGCCTCCAACGTCCGGGTGCAGAGTCAGTCCCACTGCTGCCCACGGGAACCTGACACCTGGGCAGTATGGATGCAGCAGAGCAGGAGGAATGCGCTGGGCCATGCTACCTGGCTTTCTCTGGCTGTGGAATGCACAACGGGAGAGGGACAAAGGCCCGGCCCAGCCTCCGCATTCCCTTCATGAATGGCGCCATTTACCCTGCTCGCCCGCTTGGCAGCACAGCAGGAATTGGCCCAGCAGTGGTTCCACACCTGCTGATTCCCCCCACAACGTACTGACTGGAGTCCTGGTGTGCTGGGACCCCACCAGCCCGGCTCACAGCCCCCCTGAAGCACCTGGGGCTCCGGCCTGCAGCCCACAAAAGTGTCTGCGCAGTCCCACACAACTGTGACTGTGACTTCCCGGGCCCGCAGGCCAGGGGACAGGGCTCTTTCTCACCTGCCAGGGCCTGCGCTGCTCTGGGCTTGCTTGGGAGCATGGTGTGTGTGTGTGTGTGTGTGTGTGTGTGTGTGTGTGCGCACGCAGAGAAGAGACTGGGGCTTGCTTGGGAGGATGGGGTGTGTGTGTGTGTGTGTGTGTGTGTGTGTGTGTGTGTGTGTGTGCGCGCACGCGCAGAGAAGAGACTGGGGCAGGTTCACAGGGCAAGGGGGCCACTCTTGGAGCCTGATAGATTTACCTGCTCTGTACCTCTCTCTCTCTCTCTCTCTCTCTCTCTCTCTCTCACACACACACACACACACACACACACACACACAGTGTTACATACACACGCTGTGTGTCACACACGTTACATACACATACACACACACTGTGTTACACACAGACACACACATACAAGCACAAGCTGTGTTACACACATACACATACAGTGTTACATACACATACACACACAGACTACGTCTACACTGGCACCCTTTTCCGGAAATGCTTAAAACAGAACAGTTTTCCGTTATAAGTATTTCCAGAAAAAGTGCGTCAACATTGGCAGGATTCTTTTCCGGAAAAGCACTTTTTTCCTGAAAAAAGCCCCGATCGTCATTTTCGCGATCGGGGCTTTTTTGCAGAAAAGACTACTGTGCTGTCTACACTGGCCCTTTTCCGGAACAGTTTTTCCAGAAAAGGACTTTTGCCCGAACGGGAGCAGCATAGTTTTTCCGGAAAAACACTGACAATTTTACAGTAGATCGTCAGTGCTTTTCTGGAAAAGCAAGCGCCCAGTGTAGACAGCTGGCAAGTTATTCCGGAAAAGCGCTTGCTTTTCCGGAATAAGTGGCCCAGTGTAGACACAGCCACAGTGTTACACACATACATACAAGGCCGGACTAAGGGGTGAACAAGCCGGGCAGCTGCCTGGGGCACCAACCGATGGGGGGCGCCTGATGGCAGCTGTAAGGGGTGCGTGTTGTCCCTTATAGCTGCCATCAGGCACCACGCACCTGGCTCCCCCAGCGCCGGCCCCCCCATCCCCATGGCACCAGCCAGCAGCGCCCTTCCCCCCATGGCCGCAGGGCCCTGCACGGCCAGGCACAGCCTGCCCTGGGCTGAGTGCCAGCAGCACTGACTGGGTGGGGCCGGGCTGGGCAGCACATGCTCCGTGCGCCCCGGAGGCGGGCTCCAGGCTGTGCGCCAGCGGCCATGGCCGGTCAGTGCATGCGCCGTGCTCCCCGGGGCGGGCCCGTGCACCCTGGGGGGGGTGGGTCCATGTCCTAGAGGCGGCGCCATGCGCCTGGGTCCAGGGCGCCCAAATGGCTCGGGCTGGCCCTGCATACATACACATACACACACATGCTGTGTCACACACATGCCGTATTATATACACACACACACGCTGTGTTACTGTGCGCTGCCATGCCATGGAAGCATGTGCCCACCTAAGGCTGCTCCACCCCAGCTGCTCTGTGCTGTGGCCCGGCCCCACTGCCTCCCTCTCCCAGCTGTGCGGCGCAAAGGCGACAGGCTGAGGTGTAGGCAGTGCGGCACGGAGCACAGCAGCCCTGGTGCGGCGAGGAGCCGTGCCGCAGCAGGAGCTGTCTCTGTCGCTCTGCCCGGCAGGCGTGGGCAGGCGGCTGGAGGGCTTGGGGCCTGTTGGGAGCCAGGCAGCCTGCGGCGGTCTCCCCCTTCTTGAGGGGAGCAAAGGAGGCTCTGCTGGGAGCCTGGTCTGAGGCTTTGCGCGAAGCGGGCAGAGCATCTCCCTGCTGTTCCCTTGCTCCCTGGCTGCAGCCCGGCTCTCGGGAGCCAGGGCAGAGCTGCTGGCCTGCTGAGGAACACGGGCCTCCTCCTCTCGGAGCCTGGACTCAGGCTGGGCCCTCACACGTGGCCCCAGGGAGCACTCGCTTGCGCTGCTGATTGTTCCTAGGTGCTTAGTGCCTCCTCGTGCTTCTATTTACCACGTTCAAGCGGCGAGCTAAAGCCAGAGTGCTCGCCCTGCCTGGAGCTAATGCGCAGGGAGACCTCTGCGGAGGGGCTGCGGGCCTTGGCCTGCTGTCACTAGTGAAGGCAGCACTGGCAGCCGCACAGCGGACAGGCACAGCAGAACTGCAGCCATTTTAATGCTGCCCATTTCACGCTGCACGGAGACTCCGCGACAGAGCCCGGGCAGGCGCCCGGCGAATCAATGAGGAGAACTCAAGCCGTCCATGGAACTCAGGAGTGAGCTCAGCAGACTGGAGGATGAGTGGCCAGCCCCGGCCACAGGACGGCTGGCCGGAGACAGACCCTGCACACATCCTGCGCTCAGAACTGCACTGCTACGTCACCTTCCCTCCCCGCGCCTGCCCCACCGCTTCCTAGGGTTCTGCACCCGTTGGTAGCTGGGGAGCTAGAGGGTGTGGGCTGCAGACAGCCCTAAGGAACTGCTCCCGACAAACCACCTCATTTCAGGGAGGGGGCATTCTCAGCAGACGGGACCTTGTGATCTCTTGCTGGTTCGCTAGGTGGCGTCAGACCGTGGCTTGCAGCAAAGGCGAGCTGAAGAAGTTCTAGCGGGATAAAGTGCAGTAGAGGAATGTCAGATGGCTGCTTTGTAGGGTGGCCAGATGGTTTCAACAAGAATACCGGACACCCTTGACATTACCTCACAATCTACATTGCATCTTAGCTAGAAAATACCCGACATTTCTAGTTTCTCATTTCTAGTTTCTCAATTTGTTTCCCGAACAGAAAGCTCAAATACTGGACTGTCCGGTTCAAAAATGGACAGCTGGCAACCCTACTGCTTTGCTGTACAGAAACAAGCAGTATCTTATTGCACCAGCAGCTGCTGGTGGGAGAGACAAGCTTTGGCTAGCACGTCAGTCACCCGCCTTGACTCTCCCGTATTGCAGGACTGACATGGCTACAACTGCACTGTGTTTACCCCCTTGTTTTGCTAAGCCCCTTCAGTGGATACTGCAAGAAACACAACCACTTCCCATCAAGCTCAGAGAGGAAAATAAAGTCTTGACAGCTGTATTTGTGCAAGGTGCATTTTCTGGTGCCTTGGTTTCCCTTTCCAGAGGCAGCTGGTGATTCAAGTGTGCCAAGCCGCACAAGATGGGGGGAGGGGCTATCAGAATATATATTCCTCAGCAACAGCCTAGAGAGGGGGCAGGAGCCACCCAAAGCCTGGGATTTCCTCTGACCATCCAACCTTTCCCCATCTCCAGGGGACAGTGGGGGTAAAGGTGCACAAGAATCTTCCCTTGCAATCCATCTGCCAGTCTCCTGCCTCACCCCCTGTCCCTCAGGAGCCTGGCTTTGGGGATCCTTGTGTGCTTTTGTCCTGATGGAGATGCTGTTGGTGGCTGGATGCAATCCAGCAGGTCTGAATGCTTCCCTGCATCCTGATTAGGGCAGGAAACCAACAGGACACTGTTCTATGGTTTTCCTTATCCGATCCTGGTCTCCATGCTTTGCAGGAGTGCTGTCCCATGGGTTGGGCATGGATCATCCTCTCCGGACTTCTCCCCGGGCCAGGGCAGTGTTGAAGTGGGAGGGGTTTGTTTTGATGGTTTCCGCAAAGTGGTTTGCTTTGGAGGGTTGGTGTTTTGTTCAGGTGTCCATTACACCAGATGGCATTACACTGGGGAAGGCTGGTCAAAGCAGCATGCCTGGCACTCGATGCACAAGTGGTGCGGTCTAGGGTGGCCCTTCCCATGGGAGTTAGTTCCACTAGCACTAATTAAAGCGACATTATAACACTAATGCTGTTCCACTTAATGGTATATAAGATAAACGCCTAAGACACAAAGGGAGTTTCTTGCTTCACAGCCCAATTCAAAAACAGATTTCTTTTAAGTAATCGAATAATGGCAGTGATAAATATTGTTTACTAGGCATTGCTGTGCAGTCTTAACCAAACGGCTGGAGCTGCAGCACAGAGACGCTGGACTGACTGTTATGAATTGTGCTGCTGTTTCTCGGCAAAGACACATTGGAGGGTGGTTAAAAGGGAATATCCAATAACCCTAATGTGTATATTAATTAGAGCGCTAACACAGCTGTGCACTGAGTTGAAAAACAAGTGACTTTATTAGACTAGTGCTCCCAGGAAAAAAGCATTTAACGTTATAAAGTGGCTCTTACGAGTGTTCTGGAAACAGCAGCATGCCAGTCAATGTAAGGGCATACTCTAGCAGCAGCACTGGGCTAGAATTACCTGGGGGAGTCCTCCCAGATCACCACATGGTTTGTCCCTAGCAGAGGAATGAAGGGGAAATGGTGCTGAGCTGTAACCAGCCGGGATGAATCATCCTTTTGGTGCCACATCGAAAGGGCAGGGGCTTTTGCTCAACCACATGAGAATCACAGAACACTAGGACTGAAAGGGACCTCGAGAGGTCATCGAGTCCAGTCCCCTGCCCCCATGGCAGGACCCAGCACTGTCTAGACCATCCCTGACAGATGTCTGTCTAACATTGCCACCCTATTGTGTGGCGACCCTTCTGCTCGCCTTGCCCACACCGACAGGGACTTGAGCAAGTTAATTTCCAGTGTTAGTCCCGAGCCGGTTTCGATAGCTCAGGTCAGCGGCAGCTCACCAATCAATTGGAGACCTAGAAAGAGAACTGAATGGAGATACAAAAAATCAATTGGCAAGTTAATCGCATTGGGACAAATTCCAAGAGTTCATTCTGTATTGGAATGAAACCAGTGCAGCTTATTTGTTCTTCAGAATAGAACCAGCTATAAATAGGACAGGGAGAAAGGAGGAACTGGATATATTTCCCCAAGATCCTTGGCATGGAGTAATTATTATTATACAGTTGTCTGACTTCCTATTTTTCATAGGTTCAGTTAATTGATAGTAGCTTGCTCTTATAGAACACTCTTTCTAAGGTACTGCTTGCCAAACCAGCTGCTAGAAATGTGAGAGATGTAATATATGCAGCGTGAGAAAGGGGGCTTCACTTTATGATGGGCCATTGTTTAGAAATGCATCAATGTTAATGTAGCTAAGGCAAAAGGTTGGCCATTCTGGTCTTAATAGCCAAGCGCTCTGCCTAGTGCAGCAGGATCTTGAAAGAGAGAGTGAAAAAAGGAGGGGTGACATTTCCACTGATTACTCCCATTACCTTATTTCACCAGCAGCAGAACAATGCTTGGGATGTATGTTTGCAGTTAATTAGTGGGTCCTGCAAAGTTCATCAATAATAGATCTTGTGGTGGCAGCTGATTGCTCACTCACTGCGGGTGGGCATGGGGTGGTAAATCAGCCTGATTGATTGTTGACCACTCTAGTTTTTCCAGCAGTAATTTAAAGCAATTAAAACGCCTCCCTCAGAAATTAACTAGGTAAATAATGCACCAGTGTGGCAACAGACGGCAAAAGTTTCTGCTGGAAAGAAGCGGTGGCTGGCGGCGGGGAGCAGGCGGCAGAGAAGGATTTCCCCACCAGGGCTCTGCTGCTATTTGTTGCTGGGTGACAGCGAGATGGCTGCTGTGCCTCATGGCTGCTCAATCTATTTATTAAAGCTCCCACTGCTTGCCGGGCATGCGGAACCCAGGGTTCTGGTGCAGGAGAGGCAGCTGAGAGCTGGACTCTCCCTAGAACACAGAGCCAGAGTGACTTGGAGCCACAAAGCATCCCAGAGGCACCACTGCTGGTTCAGTTTTGCAGGTGGCGTGGCTGGAAGCTGTGTTCAGCAGTGTCCCTTCCTTCAGGAGGCCTGGCCCTACTGTCCTGCCCCAGTGAGAAATCCCAATGGAGGAGCACCCTGGAGCTTGGCCCATTCGTTCTGCTGCAAATTAATGCTGTTAATGGTGGCTCTCTTGGTCAGCAGCAATGCTCTGCAGTGTTCCTGGGTTTGCATGGCTGCAAGATGCCTGGTACTCACACTTCACCTACCTCAAAGGTGTCTGCTTCTTTGTTCTTCCCTGTGAAAGGCTGGCCTTTATCACCCCTGCCGCCCTCCGCATGGAGAGATCTGCTTCCCAGGAGGGGCTAGGTCTTCTCCATCTTGTGCAACCCCCGGTTCTGCTCCAATGATCTGCCTGCTTCTCTGCAGCCCCTGCCAGTGTCCCTGCCTTAATCCTCAGCCTGGGTCTCAGGGCTAATGGGCAGGGATGGGAGCATCAGCTGCCCTGCTATGCAGCTCACCCAGCAGTGACAGACTTTCCTGCAGCTTGGAAGAGTTCCAGGAGCTTTCCTTCCCTGGCTGTTCTCCAGGATCCTCCACAGTGCCTGGTGCCAGGCAGCACAGGAGGCAGAAATAGTGCGAGGGAACCTGGGTGAAGCGCAACCATCTATTGCCCCTGAAGGAGGCTCTGTGCCATGTGTGGAATAGCCAGCCTTTATCCTGGGGCTTTGTAGGGTTCCAGGTAGATTGTGCCCTTCCAGATGCACTGGGCAGGATCTGACCAGCGTGCCCAACTGAGAATGTAAGGAATTAAAGTCTGGCTGCCAGAGTACATGTCTTCTGAGGTGGGAGACAGCCAAGGTGCCCACCGGCCTGCCCATCTGCTGCACACACAAGCTGTGCAGTTCTGGCCAGTGAAACTGTGGCTGGCCCTGACTTCTGGACAAAGCCTAGGAGTGTGGACGCAGCTGGAGTGAAGCACATCTGGTCTGCCATGTACTGCTAAGTTGAGTGTGAGTGAGGGACTTGTGCGTCAGCATGTGTGCAAGAGAACACCTGCTGTGAGTGTGCGCCTGTCTCTCCCGGGGAGCAGGCTCTGACCCGTGTGCATCCAGGAGAAAGGGGGAGTTCTGCAAGGCTGCAGTGTCTGGGGCTGAGAGTGAGCTCTTTCTGCGCCGCTCTATATTGCCCTCCGCAGTAGTGAGACCTGGGCACCCCCTGCACATCACCGCACAGCTGCAGTGCAGCAGGGCCCGGCTGAGCATCTCGGGGTTGGCTGTGGCAAAGCTCTTGTTGCTTTGCGTGGGGCATGTGTGCAATTCATTTCCTTCAGCCAGGCTCTGCCCCACCATGTGAGGGGCCTGTAATGCACATCCAAGGGGTACTTGCAGAAGTGGGAGAGGGGGACTGTTCTGCTTTGAGGATCCTGCCCCTCTGAGGTAGAGCACCTCAGGACACATGCCCAGCTGGTTGCGTGCACATTTCCTGGGATGCCTCCTCATCAGAAGGGGCAAACCTGGGCAAGCCTGGACACGTGGCACGCAAGGTTGGCTCCAGAGCAAAGGAGGGCCCAGGCCAGGCGCATCTTCAGTGCCTGCCCCTTTGTTCAATGGCTGCCTCCTGGGTGGTTCCAGGACAGTGTGAGTCACAGACAGTCTGGGAGGCGCACTGAGATTCTACAAGAGGTTTGTGACAACAGGAGTCACTTGTGGAATCACAGAAACCTGTTCCCACCAATGTTCTCCCTTCCGTGGCTAGCACCCAAACCAGCCCCTAGGTACAGCACCCCCACACCTCCCAGGCAGGGGGTCACCTGCCCCTACATCTGCCCTGAAGAAACCCCAAAGTGGCTTCCGGTGTCCATGGGAGGCCAAACAGTGGGGCAAGCTCCCATTAGCAGGACATTTGGGCTGATGAGTCTGTTCTGCCTACTGTTGGTCTATGGCACATGCTGGCTTTGGGCAGCAACTAGCCCCGCGGAGGCAGAGGCAGGTTCAGGAGTCAGACACAAAGCAGGCAGACCTAGGAGGGAGCAGCACTAGGCTGTTTGGCCCGTGGTCACTGCTCGGTTTCATGTTGCTTCACTAACAAGGGATTTCTGTGAGCAGATGGGCAGCTTAATCCAGCACAGGGATGGGGGATGGGACTTTATTAAGGTGCAAAGCAAGAGCAGCTGGATAAACGGGATGCTCTGCTGTCATGCCACTGAAAACCATCCCCTTCCTTGCACAGATGTTCGGTGTCCCAGGCAGCCTGTTCCTCCCCACCTCCCCGCAAGACAGCTTCTACCCCCAGCCCACTGGAGCCTTCAGCTCAGCAGTCCCTGGGAGCCGACATTTCATTCCTGCTGGGCACCCAGACCTCACTGCCCCTCCGGAATGTGACTGCACGCCAGGGATGCCAACCCACAGAAATTTAATTTACGGGCAAAATGGAAAAAATTTACAGACAGACAATTTTTTTTACGGACATAATTTTTATACTATATTAAGACTAGCCAATTAGCCTGTCATAAGACGGGATTTTCAGGTCTTCTCTTCTGAGCTCTCTCTCTCTCTTCCTACTGCCTCTCCTCTCTCTCTCAGCTCTCCTCCACCTCCTGCCTCTCTCTCCATCTCTTTCTTTCTCTTCTCCCTACTGCCTCTCACTCTCCCTTTCTCTTCTCCTCCTCCTCCTGCCTCTCTCCCCTCAGTCTCTCCTCTCCTCCCTTTTCCTTCCCCTTCCCCTTCCCTCCCGCCGTGGCGCTTGGCTGAGTGCTGCCTGCTCAGCTGGGCCGCCGCGGGGGAGGAGGGGAGGGGCAGTGACGTTCACGGCCAGAGGGCGGGGCTGCCTACGTCACTGCCTCCCCCTCCCCTCTCCCACGGCGGCCCAGCTAAGTGCTGCACTCCTCAGTCGGGCCGCCGGGGGAGCCAGCAGCACAAGGGGCCGTTTGGGCTCCCCCGGGATGGGAGGGGAAGAAGGGGCGGTGACACACACAGCCCTGCCCCCTGGCCGTGTACGTCACCGCCCTGCCCCTCTTGGGGTTCGCTCTCCCCATCCATACAGAGCACGGACCCCAAACGGCCACTTGCCACCACTTGCTGCCCCGCTGTGGCCCAGCTGAGCGGCGCAGCGCTCGGCCAAGCTGCCACAGAAGGAGGGGAAGGGGGGCGGGGCGCTGACACACACAGCCAGTGGGCATGGCCGGGTACGTCTGCATTACAGACACACAGACACTGGGCACCAATAACATAAATGGCCAAAAGTGAAAAGTAATTGTTGTCATTCATACATCGCAAGAACAATATGCTGTTTAACTCTCTTTCATTCAGTTAGTCATGGTCCCGGAAGTTTTCCATTTTGCGATTGTAACACTGACGCTGTTAACCATAGCTGAAGTCATTGTCCTAGATCCATTTCTAACTTGGTTGGATCATGTAGATAATAACATCATGTGGATTACGTAATTTACGTTATGTCACCTCAACCATTGAGCTAAATCAGTGCTCTCCAACCTTTTTACACCCAAGATCACTTTTTAAATCTCCGAACAGGCGAAGATCTACCACCCCGCCCCTTCCTTGAAGCCCTGCCCCTTCCTTGAAGCCCCGCCCTCTCTATTCTCGTCCTGTCCATCACTTGCTATCCCCAGCCCTTACTTCCACACTCTGATAAACACTTTATTTTTAAATTATGCGATATATAAAATTAAAATCAGGTGTTTATAGTTATGAAATAAATGGTCTGGTTTTTATTCATGCTATTTAAATCTAAAATGAAGCATTTATAATTATACATTTTGTGGGGACAGAGTTCTGCGGCTGGGGGCAGGGGAGAGGGTACAGGGTGCTGCTCCCCCCACCCATTTACTAGCTAAGAGTTGTACCTCAAGATTTTCCTCTGTGTTTTAATTTTTTACTTAATTGCTCTGTAACACCTAGCAATCAAGTATGCTTCATCAAGTACACCTTTTGTTTTGTTAGTAAAAATCATTTTAAGGTGATGATTTGATTTGTGTTTCCTGGAAAGGAACAGGGGCTGCAGTCAGCTACCAGAGAGTGCAGTTTGTTTTCTTTGTTTTTCAAGCTCTCTTGTAGTAAAGGAGGTTTGGATTACACCTCTCGAGGAAGCCCAAGTGCCTCTTCCTGGGTCCAAGAAGAAAGGTTGTTTTTTCTTTTGTTTCACTTGGTGCTGGCAGCTACCCCCCAAAGTTTTGTGACTCTGGGGAGTTTTGTAAGCAGAGCCTATAGTGGCAAGGTATTAAGGCCTCTTGCGGGCCCCAATCTTCTGCACTCAGAGTGCCAGAGTGGGGAACAGCCCTGACAAATGCACCTGCCTCTCCTCAGGCTGGCTGCTGCTGCTTTGGATCCACTGCTGGAATGTGCACTGCCCCAACTTGGGGGCTGGAGCAGCTGCCCTGGTGCAAGAAGCAAGAGATGAAGGTGAGCTTATCTAACGGGTTCCTCTCTGTATGACACCCACCCTAGCTGCCCCCATCCCACATGCCCCGGGGGGGGGTCTCTGGGTTCACAGAATAGGCACATCTCACAAGCTGCACAGAGGCTCACACTGGCCGTGCTGGTACTGAGTTCAGTAGTCTGTGTTTGGCCTGAGAAGTCATTAGCAGCATGCGAGAGCAGGGCATGTGCTAGGGTGGTGTTACCACCCCTTTCATGGCAGGGTGTTGCTGGCCGTGGGAGAGGCCCAGCCAGCACAGATGGGCCACAAGGGGTTGAGGAGTGTGGGTATTGGGAGAGAACGGGATGGATTCTTCCTGGGAGCTGCAGCTAAGGTGGTGTCTGATGTCCAACTGGGCTTCCTGACCGTAAGCCAGGGAGCCTATGTGAACACACAGCAGCTTTCCCCTTAGTACAGTTTTATAGCTCCTGAAAGTGGAGCCAGGCAGCTGCCAGTGGCTCATTTTGGGAAAATTTACGACACTCTCCTCTCCAAATGTCCTGCAAATTCCTTATGAAAGTTCTCGCTAAGTTTTGGAGCATGCAGGGCTGTGAGAATGGCCCAGGGTGGCCAGTGGACCGCACAGTTTTATAGCCATTTGCAGCAGGTTGCACTTGTCAAAGGCATCACTCAGCGCCAAGGTGCTAATCGCACTGGGTCCAGGCCCTGCGGACAGATCTGTTTATAGATCACATAGCCAAGATTTAGCACCATATAGGGCCTGTATGGGATCAAACACACCAACTGCCCTGCCTGTCGGCCAAGCGGTTCACTCTGCACGTGACAGCATCCGTGCTGCCTGGGCCCAGAGGCTGAGGCAGTGTGCCGGGAGGGGAGGGGGGCAGGGGAGCTCCTGGTGGCTGACTGCCACAGTAACACAGTAAATAGGACACAGTGTAGATCACCGTTACTGCCCAGAGTCGCAGATGGAGTCAAATAAGTAGGAACTGGGGAGTTGCGGAGCTCTGGGGGGGACAGGGCCAGCACACGGCAGGGCCCGCTGCTGCTACACACCAACTGCAAAGAGGGGTGGGGAGCAGAGCTTAGGGAAGGGGATGTATATCCAGGCTGGAGGACAGTCCCTCCTAGATGGGCAGCACAGCAGGAAAGAAGGAGGAGCTGTTTGCAGTGCAGAAAGCCCTGCTGGGGGGCGCAGGCTGGATTGACGAGGGAGCAGTCCCTCTGCAAACCAGGTGCTCTGTGCCCTCCCTCGGCTTGACCAGGGCTGCAGCCTTGTTACCCAGCTGCAGTCCTGCGCTGCCACGCTCCTGGGGAGGCATTGGTGTGGGCAGGATGGGCTTGCAAAGCTGCCATCATGGTCTCTGGAGCAAACCTATACAGTGCCTGGTGCTAGAGAAGAAACGGGAGAGCCAGAAGTGGACGGGGGTAAACGGAACTGCTTTATTGCCCACGCACGTTCACCTCAGACATTCAACACAACGTCCTGGTGACCACAGATTGGCACCAATCTCACCCTTTTATTTATTTTAGTATGTCAATTCCCACGTCGATCACTACTTTTCCTAAAACCTTATTTATTAATGTTAACTCCCATAAAATGGATATTAATAAGCAAATATTGAATACAATTTACCCACCCCTAATTACTATTTACCAGATTTTTTTAATTGAATCAACACTATCTACACTACAAACTATCTAAATCAGCAGGTTACAGAGATTACAAGAAATTTAACCCTGAAGCTATTTTATACAGCGCCAATAAGGATAAGCAAAGGACACGATGAAGTAGAGCAGCTGCAGGCTTATCTCTTTTTCTAGGCTGCAAAAACGAAGGGAAAGAGCCTGCCCAAGGGTAATGCCTGCTTTGGCTGAAATCCTTACCACTATTGCAGACCCTGTGACGGGGCGTCCCAGCCCCACACTGGCCAAGGGGAGGCTAACCAGGCTTGCTGGGCTGAGAAGGCTGCTCCCCCGCGGCCTTGCTGGGAAATGCTCCAACTGCAGGCCTGGTATAAAGGCCAGAGGAGCAGCTCAGCTGGGGTGACCTCCAAAGGGGAAGGAGCTCCTGCGGGAGCACAGGAGCAGCTGCCCTGGCTGTGGGAGCCTGAAGCGCCGCCCCAGCTACAATCACTGCGGACGCCGACGCTGCTGCAGGGCCTGCCCACACCGCTACCGCAGCGAGATCTGCAGGCACAGGTGGGGCCTACACTGGGCAGGGGGTCAAGGTAGGAAGCAGCCCAGCGTGGGGAGCAGGAGTTGCCCTGGAGGGCTCAGCGCGTTTCAGGGAGGACTCCCTGCCGAGCCAGTGGTGGGAACCACCCACCACAGATAGGGCTCTGGACTGGGGCTTGGTGGAGAGGGAGGGCCCGGGCCCCCCACCCTACCACACCCATACGCCACCTGACAAGGGGCATTAGAACTCAGCTGCTGGGCCATATTGACCCCCCAGGGGTGTGGGGCACACCAGCCCCATGACAGATCCGTATTAATTTTTATATATTCTAACACACAGTAACTCGCGTGCCAACAACTCACACGTGCTAATCAGCACAAACCAGAAGTCAGCCTGCAGCCTTCTTCCTCCGTGTGCCCCCCGCAGCCTGGCTTTGCAGCTCTCTGAGGGTATGTCTACACTACAAAGTTAATTCGAACTAACGGACGTTAGTTTGAATTAACTTTGATAGGCGCTACACTAGCGCTCCGTTAGTTCCACTCTGGCCAACACCAGGGAAACTCTATTGCCCCCCTCCTGGCCCCGGACCCCTTAAAGGGGCACGGGCTGGCTACGGTGCCCGTGCCAGGTGCAAGCCTGCCAGCACCCAGCCAGCCTGCACCTGGCACGGCACAGAGCCACCCACCCGATGTCCCCCAGCCCACCCCCTCTTCCCAGGACCAGGCTGGCGGCTCCCGGGAGCTTGCCCGGGACCGCAAGAGGCGGGCACCTGCCTGGGCGAGTGTGGACATCGTGGACCTCATCCACGACCTCCGCACTAGGCACAGGAAAGTGGCCGGCTAGGGCAGGAGAGCTGCCAGCCTGGCCACCCAGGAACAGGTGTGCATGAAAATCAAGGTGGCCCACTGAGACCCCCGACCCTGAGCTTACAATGGCCATACTGGGTTAGACCAAAGGTCCATCTAGCCCACTAGCCTGTCTGCCAACAGCGGCCAACCCTAGGGACCTTGGAGGGGATGGACCGAAGACACTGACCAAGCCATTTGTCTCATGCCATCCCTCTCCAGCCTTCCACAAACTTTGGGCAGGGACACCACTCCTACCCCCTGGCTAATACCACTCCATGGACCCAACCTCCATCACTTTATCTCATTTCTCTTTAAACTCTGTTCTAGTTGTAGCCTTCACAGCCTCCTGCAGCAAGGAGTTCCACAGGTTGACTCTTTGCTTTGTGAAGAACAACTTTCTGTTACTAGTTTGAAGCCTGCTACCCATTCCTTTCCTTTGGTGTCCTCTAGTCCTTCTATTATGGGAACTAATGGAGAACTTTTCTTTATGCACCCTCTCCACCCCACTCATGCTTTTATAGACCTCTATCCTATCCCCCCTCAGTTTCCTCTTTTCTAAGCTGAGAAGTCCCAGTCTCTTTAGCCTCTCTTTATATGGGACCTGTTCCAAACCTCTGATCATTTTAGTTGCCCTCCCCTCTCCCAGCCTTTCTCTTCCCCTCTCCCACCTCCTTTTCCCAGTCTCCCCGAGTTTTGTTCAATAAAGAGAGATTCTATTTTTGAGCACACGTTTTCTTTATTTTGTACATCAGGAAGGGGGGCTAGGGAGGGGTAAGTGGAAGGAGGTGAGGGAGGAATGGGGTACAAGCCCCCAATGGGGAGGACTGGGCTGGCTCTGTGGGCTTCTGGAGGTGGAAGTTCTCCTGCAGCCCCCCAATTGCCCCCTCTCCCCAGATGGCAGCCTGCTGCAAGTGCAGCCGGGCTGATGGCCGAGTGCTGTGATGTGCCCGGTGTGGGCACTCAGGGCACTCCAAGCCAGGACTGCTTTGCAAGCGGGGCACCCCTGAGAACTGTCTGTCCGGGGTGGGGGTCGGGTCCCTTTAAGCACAGCCCTCGGCTAGCCTGAGACAGCATCTCCACGCTCTAAGTCCTCCTCTGATGCCCTGCCGGCACTGCTTCCAGCCATCCTTAACCCCGGTTCAGGGTCCACTCTGTGTGGACATGCTAGTTTGAATTAGCAAAACGCTAATTCGAACTAGTTTTTTAGCCTGGATCCGTTAGTTTGAATTAGCTTAGTTCAAATTAACTAATTCAAACTAAGTTAGTTCGAATTAGTGCTGTAGTGTAGACATACCCTAATAGACATGCCATAAAAATGCCTGTAGCGCCCCCTCTCCATCTGGACCTGGTTACCTTCTCTAAAACCAATCTCCTTACAGGTTTTGATGGATAGGTCTGGGTTCTTCTGGATCCCGCCACCCACTCAACTTTATTTTTTCTGATGGATTTATTTGGCGGTGCCTCCACCCCCTCACTGCTTCCTGGCAGGGTCACCAGGGCAGCTTCGGGGGGAAATTCTAACTCGGGATAATCCCCACGTATTTGCCAGATAGTTGGAGATGCCCAGAAAATAGCACAAACACATAGGCTGTGTCTAGACTGGCCAGTTTTTCCAGAAAATCAGCCGCTTTTCCAAACGGGAGCAGCATAGTTTTTCCGGAAAAGCACTGATGATTTTACACACCTCACCACAGGGGAACCCCGGGTTACAGAGCGGACAGCACCCCCACTACGTCACACAAGGCTGAAGGGATTTGTTGGGATAGCACTCTATTTCGAAATAAGCTATATCAAAATAATCTCAAAATAGGCTACACAAATAGTGTAGCTTATTTTGAGGTAAGGATGCTGTGTAGACACACCCTAATGGTTTGGGGAGCTAGGACTAGATGATCTAACACTCTCTTCTAGCCCTAAACGCTACCAGTCTGCCTGGAAGGTCGGGATCAGTGTCTTAATTGTTATTTCCTACAGTTCAACTGATGGCTACTGGAATACCTTTAAGTAATAACTAGAAGTAGTTGCTAATGCAGCCTATAACAAAGTAGTATGTAGGCACCCCTACGTACCCTGTGGCTACGTCTACACTGGCATGATTTTGCACAAGAACTCTTTTGCGTAAGAGTTCTTGTGCAAAAACTCTTTCAGAAGAGAGTGTCTACACTGGCATGTGCCTTTGCGCAACAGATGTGCTTTTGCACAAGAGCATCCATGCCAGTGTAGACGCTCTCTTGCACAAGAAAGCTCTGATGGCCATTTTAACCATGTTGCCTGTCTACACTGGCCTCTTGCACAAGAACAGTTGCACAAAAGGGCTTATTCCTGAGCGGGAGCATCATAGTTCTTGCGCAAGAAGCCCTGATTTCATACAGTAGAATGTCAGTGTTCTTGGGCAAGAACTCGCGGCCAGTATAGACAGGCAGCAAGTTTTGGCGCAAAAGCAGCTGCTTTTGCACAAGATCGTGCCAATGTAGACACAGCCTGTGAGTCGATTGAAAAAAAACTCGTAGAGAAAAACATCGATTTCTTCAATATGCTTTTGGGGGTGTGCAATTAACCATAAGGGTGCATCTACAATGCAGGGCTTAACTCGAAATAAGCTACGCAAATTGAGCTACATCAATTGTGTATCTTATTTTGAAATAAGGAGTGTCTACACAGCACTTATTTTGAGATACTACACTCTTGCTCCGACTTCCTCTATTCTTCATACAACTAGCCAATTAGCTCGTCATAAGACAGGATTTTCAGGTCTTCTCTCCTGAGTGTGCGCTCTCTCTCTCTCTCTCTCTCTCTCTCTCTCTCTCTCTCTCTCTCCTCCTACTTCCTACCACCCTCTCAGCTCTTCTCGGCCTCCTGCCTCTCTCTCCGTCTCTTTCTTTCTCTTCTCCCCCTCCTGCCTCTTACTCTCCCTTTCTCTCCTCCTCCTCCTGCCTCTCCCTCCCCTCTGTCTTTCCCCACCTCCCTTCCCCTTCCCTCCTGCCGTGGCAGTAGGCTGAGTGCTGCCTGCTCAGCAGGGCTACTGCGAGAGAAGGGGGCGGGGCGTTGACGTACATGGCCAGGGGTTGGGGCCGTGTACGTCACTGCCCTCCCTTCCACTCCCACCCCGGGGGAGCCCAAATGGCCCCTTGCGCTGCTGGCTCCCCCGGCGGCCTGACTGAGGGGTGCAGCACTCAGCTGAGTGCCACAGCGGGAGGGAAAGGGGAGCAGTGACGTACATGGCCAGGAGGTGGGGCTGTCTGTCACTGCCCCCCCTTTCCCTCTCCCACGGTGGCCTGTCTGAGGGGCGCACCAGTCAGCGCCACGGCAGGAGGAGGAAGGGAGGGCAGTGACGTACATGGGGAGCGCGGACCCCAAACAGTGGCTTGCCGCCTAGGGCCCAGCTGAGTGGTGCTCCTGCTGGGGCTAGGGTTGCCAGGTGTCTGGTTTTCTACCGTATAGTCTGGTATTTGCACCATCTGTCTGGTAGAAAAATTCAGAAAATACCAGACATGTGCAATGTCCAGTATTTTGTGAATTTCCGGCTGGGTGCCGGAGGGAAGCCTGGCAGGGGCAGGGGAGCGACTGGGAGGCGGAGCGCAATTGGCTTTGGGAGCCCTGTAGTCACGTGCAAAAGCCGGGTGGGGCGAGGGCTGGAACACCCAGCCACCTCTCTCCCCCGCCCGGCTTTTGCACAGGACCAGAGGCTCCCAGTGCCAATTGTGTCCCGTCTCCCAGCTGGGAGCCTCTGTTTGCGAGCAGAAGCCGGGTGGGGGGAGTGGCTCCCCCACTGGGGCCCAGCTGAGTGGCGCAGCGCGCCACGGAAGGAGGGAAAGGGGAGCAGAGCTCTGACATACACAGCCAGGGGGCGTGGCCATGTACGTCAGCATTACAGACCCACAGACAATGGGCTACTATATGTATGATGAGGGTTACAAGTCCTCCAGCTTGACAGTATTTTGAAATAACTGCCTGCTATGTAGACACAGTTATTTTGAAATAGTGTTGCAGTGTAGAAGTACCCGAACTAGGGATGTTAAAGACTAGTTGACTGGAGTAGTGAGTTCTACAGTGAACTAGTGAATTCATTTTAGAACTCACCACTCTATCAGAGGCAGCAAAGCGGGGGGAAGAAGAGGTACTTCAAAGCAGCAGTACCGCATAGCCTCCCCCCAACCCTACCTTCACCCACCACCAATGGGATTTGGAATTGTGGGTCAGCTGAGGTGAGGGCTGAGTCCCAGACAGTCCCTGGAGAATGTCTGTGCAGTATTACACAATTGGCTGCAGGGCCACCCAGTTAAGGTGATAAAGTTAGCTGAGTTCAACTTGTTTTATGAGCCTGGGATTCACTCCTTCCTGGCATCGCTGGCTTCTCTGCTGCTTCCTTATTTCCACCATTGCTGAAGCAATTACCCCAAATTAGCATGTTTGTACCTGCCTGCTGCTGGCAGCGCTGTCCCAGGGCTGGGATGTGCATTGCCTGGGATCACATTACAAGCGGCTGTATATGGTTAGTCATGCTCCTGCCACACAGCTAGACATGTCCTGGCTGGACTCTGCCTCCAGAGGCTTTAACTCTTTGCTTCCCTTGGAAACTGGAAGGAGGCAGCAGGACGTGCACTTTGAATGCCCAGCCACTGAGAAATGCCCTGGCTACTTACCAGCCACCTCAGTCTTCTGACCATGGAGCGTGGCATGGAGAAGACAGGGCAAGCTGACCTCCGGGTGACTGAGAGGGGACTGCAGCAAGCAGGGTGTCATGTGACACTAGGACAGGAGCTCTCCTCCTGGGGCTGCACCAGGAGACACCATGCAGCACACACAGCTGGAGAGGTGAAACCCACAGCCCATGCTGAATATCCCAGGGGTGGGGGGGAAGAGGTTCCACCTCAGTGCACATGTTGGGGAGGGACCCAGAAGGAACAAGGGGCCCCTGGTTATTATGCTGGACAGAGCCTGTGTATGGACAGGAGAGGGTTACAGCCTCGCCCACAGCAGGTGCCTGCCCCTGCCGGGGGAGAGGGTGAATGCGACTGGTTCTAAAGGGACTCGCTGCCATTAAAGAGCAGGGTCAGGCAGAGCATTGGCCGTTCACCCTCTCCGGTCATGGAACTGGCCTCCCTGGGGCAGGGAGCTAGGGGGATTGCTGCAGGTGCCTTTCCCAATTGCTCAGAGCCCTGCCACAGAACAGGGCAGCCTGGCACATGGGGCCAAGCCTCATATTGGTTCGCAGAGTGAAGGGCTGATCCCCAGGCCCTGTGGGTGGGGGATGTAAGAGGCTGGAGCAGGATGCGCCTAGGCAGTCACTCGCAGGGGAGCAGGGCAGCCTGACCCAGACAAGGAGTCCAACCAGACCCGGCGGAGGAGGTTTTTGATCCACAGCGAGATAGCGAGTTTTGCACATTCCTGGCTCTGGTCATACTAGCCGCACAGGCGCCTGCACTCTCACTCCTGCAGACAGTCACAGCCCCCCATGCATACAGTGCCCCCCACCTTCCCCTCATTCCCTCTCCCTCCTGCTGCTGCTGCAGGAGCTGGTGGCAGGGGCTGAGCATTCTGCAAGAGAGGCGGTTTCCCACCCTGCAGCACTGTGACCCCCGGTCCATGGCAGTCAAAGCTGTGAATGCTTTAAGGTGGTTTAACCTGGCATCACACCAGCCTTTGCCCTTTCCTGTTTCAGAGTGTGTAAAGCTGGACAGCTCTGCTGCCCCCTGCCCCAGGCACACGCCCCAAACAGCAACCTGGGCCCAACCAAAAAGACTTTGCTGCCTACCTCCCTCCCCCCACCGCACACCCACCAAAACCAGCAACTGAAGACACAAAAGCCAAAGGTTTCTCTGGCTTGGCTGGGTGTGTGTGTGAAGGTGGTAGCAGCGAGTGTCTCCGTGTGTCTGCAGGGCTGAATGCAGGTGAGGATGAGCAGGGGAGTGAGTACAATGGAACCACCTTTACCAGTCTGACTCATCACTGAGGTGCCGCCTGCTGTCACTCTGGGAATTAGCTTCTTGCTGCTGGAGTGTCCCCTTCTGGCTGGTGTCTCTGCACACTGGGGTCCTCCCCCTCTGGAAATCCCCAACCCCATATGCCCTCCTTGCCTCAATGACCCACTGCCAGTCTTCATCTAGACCCTTACTTCGGGGCAAACTGCAGTCTGACATGGCCACTCATCATTGGCAAGGGGTGTGGACCTGCTGCCTTTGTCTGCCCTGCCCTGCAGCCATAGTTCCCTCAGGCCCTGTAGCCTGGGAGCTCGCCTGGCTAAAGTTTCCCCTGCTCTGCCTTCCCTTTCCCCAGCCCTACTCTATCTACAGCCCTAGTAGTCTCAGGCCTTGTCTCAGGACCTGCAGCCTAGGGCTGTGTCTACACTGGCGTGATCTTGCACTAAAGCGGACGCTCTTGTGCAAAAACTTGCTGCCTGTCTACACTGGCTGTGTGTTCTTGCGCAAGTAAATTGACATTCTACTGTATGAAATCAGGGCTTCTTGCACAAGAACTCTGATGCTCCCGCTCAGGAATAAGCCCTTTTGCGCAAGTGTTCTTGTGCAAGAGGCCAGTATAGACAGGCAACATGAATTTCTTGCGCAAGAAAGCCCAATGGTTAAAATGGTCATCGGAGCTTTCTTGCACAAGAGAGCATCCACACTGGCATGGATGCTCTTGCGCAAAAGCACATGCCAGTGTAGACGCTCTCTTCTGGAAGAGTTTTTGCACAAGAAGCTGCCAGTTTAGATGTAGCCTAGGAGTGAGGTCTGGCCAGAGCTCCCCAGCACTGCTCTAGCTGAGGAAACCACCAGTTTCCTCCTGCTCCCCAGCTGGAGCAAGAGTGAGTCTGTCTCCAGTTCTCCAGGAGCCCTTATTTATGCAGCACTCAGCTGGGCCCTAATTGGCTCATACTGGCCAGAGCTGCTGGCTCCACAGCTCCATCCCTCTCTTAGGGCTGGGTTTTTAACCCTTAAAGGGCCAGTGTGGGGAAGATGCCCCATCACAGAGGTGACTATCTTGGGAGCAATTTTGGGGCCCTGGGGGATTAAAGATAATTAAAGGGGGGTAATTAAAGAGCAACTGAACTTTGAGTGCATCAAAGGCTTTGCTATTAAAATTGTTTGCTGCCAAGTCAAAAATTCTGAAGCTTTCAAGTGCTGAGGTTTAGGACAATTCTCTGTCAACCATGAGCCAAGAGAATTGAAAATAATTATTTGTCCACATGGAATGTGCAGCCACTGCTTCCCTGATGGGCAGCAGAAGATTTTCTGTGACATTGCTACAAGACAGTTATTTCTTTTTTCTTGTCTTGGGTCCCTGGGAGGCGAGTGAGTCGCTCGCCATTGCTCCTACAAATGGTTCCAGTTACAGGATGGTTACAGAGACATCTCGGAAATAAGAGCAACCAAGAGCATCCATCCTCTGGGCACAGTAATAACCTCAGTATCTCCTCAGAAGGCAAGGCTGAAGCACAGAAACCCAGGCCTTCACTTCCCCTAGGCAGGTCTCCTCACACTTCTGCAGAGCACAGAGCATAAGGTGCATTGGATCTATATGGGACCCAATGCCTCTGTGCCCTCAGTAGGCACCACTTCTGGAACAAAATGCTCCGGCCGGGTCTCTTAGGGGGCTCAATGTTTGGAGGGCTTTTTTTCTGCTCTCTTTTGGGTTCTGACTGGGAAAAAAAAATCCAAGTGCACTGAATCCACCCTAAGCACCCAGTTTGCATGAGATGTCCTGTCCTGTTCTCTTGGCTCAAGGCCTGGGGAGGCTTTAGAGTACCTGTGCAGAACCAGTCTGAGCTGCTGATCTTTTCAGGACCTCACTGACCCCCAGCACTACCATTCACCCGATGCACCGATAGGACCAGGCCTAGTTTCCCATAGCCCCTCTGAAGAGCTCTCTAGATTGTAAAGGGCTTGGGGATTTAACATGGATTAACTGGGAGAGACCTTGGAGACCACAGCTGAAAGTGACTGAATGAAACGGGGTTTGTTCTTTCCTTGTAAACCACAGTTGGCTCACTGCAGAAAACTCACCATCCACCCGGAAAGGCTTGTCACCTTCCGTCTTGCAGAGCTTGCTGCATCCTTTGCCTGCGTCCTGGTCTCCTGCTGCATCATGTCTAAGCAGCGCCACAGCACAGCCAGGCTCCAGGGCACATGCTCCGACAGGGAAGCGGGAAGGATGACCCCTCTGAAAGCATCCGCTCCTGGTCTGCTTTCCACAAGGCTTTGATTGGCATGGGGCATGCTCCCTTCAGAGGGGGGAATGGCTGCTGGCTCCATGCAGCACACACAGGGACCACGTGCTCGGCCACATTCACTGACACCAAAGCGTTTGAGAGAGCAATTCCGTAGAAGTGCATTCTCCCTCAAACAGTGTGGTGACCCCAGCACGGCGCTTCCATGTCCCCAGCAGACAGATGCTGGGACCAGGCACCAGGCTGAGAGCTGCATTTCCAGTCAGTAATAACACAGCTGGAAATGCCCAGAGCACCTCTGTTGCCCAGCTGCCCTGGGAAATGATGTGAGGGTCCAGAGAAATGAACACTCCCTTCTCATGCAGGGCAGAGGGCAGTGCCCGGAGGGCTGAGCCCAGCTGCAACAGCTCTTTATGGCCATTGGTCTGGAGCAGAGGTGCAGGGGGCTGGTGCCTGCACTGGAGAGATGCTTGGTTAGCTGGTGAGACAGCTGAGCTTTCTGCTGGGTGACTGTCCGTGGACAAAACCAGGCAGCTTAACCTGCCAGGGATGGCTAGGTGTTGTGTCCTGCCCTCGTCTTTCCTAAGCTGGGGAGGGGGCAGGTTCCTCATCTCCAGTTTGCAGACCAGCCCTGCATGCACGCTTCAAAAGCTTTCGTGCTTCAGCCGTACTTTAAGCCAGAGCCACAATCCAAGTTTGGCTTGGCTGAGCTACAAAGGCCGTTTCCTGTCTGATTAGCCCATTCGTTGCTCACCTTCCTTTTGGCCCCTCTGCATCGGTGGCCAGGGAAGTCTGTCTGGAATGAGTGTTTGGTGAAGCACAGGGGGTGCAGAACCTCAGGAGTCAGGAGAGTGCCTTCTGACCTTCATTCTCAAGAGGTGGGGTGTGGAACTCTGTGCCCCAATTGGTCTGGCTGGAGTTGAAGCACATGCCAGGATGGTGGTCCCCCTAGCCAGCAAGTCAGTTGCAGATGGTGAGGAAAATGTTGGCTAATTGGACATACCCAGCTGAAGTCAGACGTCCGATGAAAGCTTGGTGCAGCCGTCTCTGCCTGGCAGTACTGCTTTGCTGTGCTATATGGGGGCTTGTGCTTTACTGGAGCATGTTACTGAATACAACCAAACAGAAAGTTTACAAGGTAAACTTGCACTGAGAGATTGTGCCCAGGTAGCCTGGTTCATGGGAGGCCAGGAGAAGAGACAATTTCTGCACTGAGCCAGGAATGCCAGCAAACCCAGATGATGACCTTCTGAGGTCTCTTCCAGTTCTATGATTCTATGATTCTGTGATTCAGATCCAGGTTTGTAGCTCTAGCATTGAGCCCTCTCCTGGAAACCCCTGCCCAGCCACAGCCTGTGGGCATAGGACCTGCTTGAGCTGCAGCAGGGACACCCCGAGTCCACAAGCCACCTTGGTAGGGTGAAACCAAGCCCTTGAACTGCATGTAGAACCAGAGGTGACAGTAAGCAGGTGTGCCCTGGTGCATAGCTCCAGCAAGAGCTGGCTGTGCTGCGGTAAAAGCCAGCAGGGAGCGAGTTAAAGAGCTGCAGGGACCTGGGTTACAATAGGACAGTACCTGCAAGACATTGTAAGTTACTTTCACCGCTGCGTGGAAGCGAAGTGGCAGCCAGAGCAGGCTGCAAGGCACAGGTGTAAAGTCGTCCCTGGAAGAAGCAGCACCGCACATGCAGGCTGTGTATTCCTGGGCATCTCCAGTTTCTGAAGCACTCCACAGAGTGCCCGGAAGGAGCCACCCAGGAGCGTAGGTGGCTGTGTGTGTGCAGGTAAGCTCGGTGCTCCTGGGAGCTGCATTTTCATCCAATTAACAAATGGCGCCAGAGGCCAAATTGCACTGGCTGTCAACAGGGCTGTGCTAGTAAAGAGGGCCAGAGGATGGAGGAAGTCAGAGTGGCCCGGACAGCAGGGACTTGTAGGGACCTGTAGGATGAGGAAGCCTTTGGTGTGAACAGGAATATTGGAGACAGAATCCTGTCCCAGCAGGGATCCACCCTACTGGTCCTTTCCCTCATGCTGGGACTCATATTCTGCCAGCTGCACTTGGTGCAGGTGAGATTCTGGGCCCGACTTGACATTCTGGAAGAGGACCCAGTACAGCTGACCGCATGAGAAGGGACCTGCACGGTGAAAACTGGCACACGCCCACCAGCCTGGCTTTGGGCAGTCAGCACAGAGAGCTCTTTTAATGAATCGCTTCCCAGTTCTTTCTTCCTCTTAGCACAATCCTCTTAGTCCTTTCTGGCTCACTGGAGCTGTGTTATTGTATCTTTTCCTTCTAACCTGTCGCCAGCCTGTCTCTTTAATCTGAGCCAGGGGTGCGCTCTTGCTCTCTTTGTGCCACACCCAGTGGAATGTGGCCTGATCATAGGATCATGGCCCTGAGGTAACCACATGACAATATAATACCGATGATATTATGGAATGCCTTCATCTGTGACATATCAAATGCTGTGCATGACATGGCCTGTACTGAGAGGTCCGCTATTGCGCTGTTACATTCTGGTTGTCTTGTTGCCGAAGCTAGCAGCTGCAGAAGCATTTCACAGAGGGAGGCGCACAGGGGAAAAATTAGGAAGAGCTTAATTAAAGCTTATTTCTAGGCTGAATGCTGCCACATGTAGCCAGTTCTGGGGAATTTCAGCCCAGAGATCTGCACTTTGCTCAACTTTCCGAATTGCATTTCAGTTCACCTTGAAATTTGGATTTCATAACACAAACAGTAACAATCGTTGCAACACAATCCAGGACAGGGGTGGGTAAAAAACATCTTAGTGGGCTGGATTCAGCCCGCGAGGCAGCTCCAGGTTCTGACCCCAGCACGTTACCTCGGAGCGGGAGAGGGGCGCGAGCCCTTCTAACTGCTTCTATTCAGAGGGCTCAGGGCATCTTCCCCAGCCTTGCCTAGCAGCCGCGGGAAGATGCAAGCCCTTTTAATAGACACAGCTGAACGGGCTCACAGCTCCCATGCTTCCCTTTCAGCTGTGTCTATTTAAAGGGCTCTCCTATTCCCTGCGATGGCTAAGCCACGCTGCCTGACAGGCGCAGGGAAGGCACCAGCCCTTTAAACAGAAGCACTAAAAGGGCTTGCTGCTCCCCGTGCCTCTAGCACGTTGCTAGGGGCTTGGCCTGCCGGGCGGTTGCCAGGCAACAGGTTATCAGTGGGGCCAGGAGCTGCCAGGCCTGTGATGTGACTTCTAAGCCTCCCCCCAGACAGCTCTGGGAGCAGGCTAGCCCCCAGCATCCTCCCCTCTGCTCCAGGCCCCTTCCACTCGCCATGGGCAGGGACCCCAGGCCAAGCAAAGCTCCTAGTTAGGTAGCCCTCAACCCCGCCCCTTCTGCCTGAGGCCCCGCCCCTTCTGCCCAAGGCCCCGCCCCTTCCATATTGGTCCACAGCCACTTCCGAAATTTGTGAAGTGGCCCCCTTCAAAAATTACTGCCCACCCTTGATCTAGGACATTGGCTGCCTCACTCTGCCCACTGTAGGAGACCCTGGTCTGCAGTTCAAAGGGTCTCAACAAAGTTTGGATGGGGGATGAACTAATGAATGTGAAATGCTGGCTGGATGAGTGAGCTAAACCATTCACTGACGGCACCTCTTGGGGCTGGACTCAGAAGCAGCATTACAAACTCTAGCCACACCAGGGAGCTGCTGTTGTCACCAAGCAGGTGAGGTTCTGTAACTACAGAACCAGCCCTGGGATTTTCAATAAGAAAACGGACGATTTAGGAATCCGGGCTGGAGCGATCTCATAAGGTCTGGAGCATGGGCGTCGGGTATGTAAGGCAGGGGAAGGCTCTGGCTTCCCAAACCACCAGGCATGGCCCCGCCCATGCTCCGCCCCAGAACACCTGCTTTAGGAGTTCTGGGGTGGAGTGTTTCTGCCCCCACACCGGTTTCCCCATTCTCTGGGGCTGAGAGGCAGGGCTGGGCCAGGTCATGCAGTGCGCCATCCTCCAGAGCTGGGGAGGCTGGGGCCATGCCACATGCTCTCCTCCTTCCTACCTTCCTGGGGCTGCAGAGGCCTCATGGCACCCTCCTTTCTCCACCAGTGCTCCAAGTTTGGGGAGACTGGGCTGCACCAGGTCCTGGAGAGGCTGGGGAAGGTGCACCCGCCTGCTACCCTTTTCTCCCCATGGTTGGGAGGGATAGCGTGTACACAGCATGCTGCTTCACCTCCCTGTGGGGGCAGGGTAGGGGAGGGGCCTCAGATTAAGGGGCGGGGCTGGAGGTGGGACTGGGGATTTTCCTCCCCCAGCCGTGCCTTCATCAACCACCCATGGTCTAGAGCATGAAAACCCCAGACATTTCCTCATTTAGAGCCACAATGCCAGGCTGCCGTTACTTTGGTTCTTGGAGGTGACTAGAACTAGAGAACAAAATAGCAAAATGTATTCAGCCAGATACAAAGGAAATGAATGGATTGACATGGGCTTGGTTCGGGTTCTGCCTGATCCAAGGGCTACAGGCTCCCTGCTGCCCCACCATAGGACTGTCTGGGGTTTAGCTTTGTGAGGAACTTGGAGCACCATGGCCACGGCAACCCAGGCTGGTTACCACAAGGTGCGTTGGCTGAGAGCTGTACCCGAGCTAGGGTCTCTGGGAGCTGCAGGATGTTGCGATTTAAGCAGCTGCTGGAGATGGCGTGAGGCTTATGCTCTGCAAATTCCCGCCTTCGGCTATCGGCCAGGAAGGCTCCTGGCACCAGTTCAAGAGGCAACTAGAGAAAGAGCTTGTGTGCAGATCCCCCCCTGAGAGCACCACATGTAACCAGGGTGAGAAATGGGGTTCACGCAGTCTTGTGTGAAAGGGGCTCCAGAGGGGCCAGTTCTGGTCAATTAGACCCTGCCCATGCACAGAGCTAGACCCTATGGCTCTGACATTGCAGCTGCTCTGGGCATGTGATGCTGCAGTCAATAGGCTGGAGCAGCTGCAAGAGCTGGCCCATGAAAGCACAGGAGGATTTCAAGTTCAGGGAGAAACAATCTGAGACAAGACCCGACCTGAACTTGTGCTCTGCACTTGAATGGAGCATGAGCCAAGCCTACTTTGTGGTGTGAGAAACTTCGGCCAACTTCCCTGTGTGGTTTTCCCACAGCCCTGCACTTCTGGGGCTCCCTGGCAGTGGGAGTGTCAAGATAGAACCAGAGAGGCGGCTGCTGGGATTCTGCCCTGGGCAGAACAGAGCCGTGCTAGGGACCTGACCAGACAGTGCAGAGGCTCATACAGGATCCCTGCGAGTGTGGGCAGGACTGGCCAAACTTTGCCTGCACGACAGGAGCTAAGGTGCCATGGAGGAGACATCGCCATGGGTTCTGTTAGGATATATGGTTACGTGGCTGGCTCATAACCCTTTCTGTTGGCTGTATTAAAGAGTCAGTCAGGGACAGACAAAGAGTGTATATGAACAGGGAATGCAGGGAGGGAGCTGCTCCTCAGGAAACAGGAGTGGTTAATTTTCGAGGCGATATGCCCCACTGTAAGGGTGAGGGCAAGCACTGCCGACTGATTACGCTTACTGCAGGGGAAAGGGTGGAACAAAGTCTGGCCCTTCCTCCCCCTCCCTGGGTCACTGGCTGTCAAGCGCTGTAGCCTTTCTGGGCATAAGGAAAAATCCCAGTAGCCTGCCAAGCAAAACAATAGGTCTTTCCACTGCTGAGCGTCGTCCAGACATCTGGGCCTGTGTCCAGCTCCGGGCAGGCGCTCCTGCCCCCGAAAGTGCTGAAGTAACGACCCTCCTCCCGCTCACACTCTCACAGGAGGGAGAGGAGAAGCAACAAGGAGGGAATGAACTGGAGGAATGCCTGTGACATTCTTCTAAAAAGGAAAAATGTGGAGTTTCCAGTCAGACTGGAAGACTTATTGGGTTCGCTGGGAGGCTAAGACTGACTCCTTAGAACAAATGGCTAGATAAGGAAAACAAGTTAGTCCCACGTATTATACACTTTGGGATGGCGCAGGCTCCTTTGGAAACTATTTGGAATGTACCGTTCTCATTGATTTTTCTTCCGATTCTTCAGTGAATGTAGCCCTGTCCTTCTGCCTGTGGGCACACAGGCCTGGCCGGGGAGGAGCACTTGTGCTGGTCCTGAAACACAGAAATGCCAGAGCCATGAGGGCACCTTGCTCTAGGTATGTTCCTGCCATCCCATGTCCTTCTCAGTGAGCATTTGCTCCTGGAGACCCCCCCTCCCATGCTGGAAATGGCTGCTCCAACTGAGTCTCATACACAGGCACGAAAGACATGTCAGTATCATGTGCCACCCTGGATCTGGCCATGAGCTCCTGGCTGTTCTCTCAGGAAAGCCCAGGTTGGGAAATTACACGAGGCACAGCTAACATAATATACCCTGTGAACAGGCAACTAGTGCAGCCATGAGATAGTGGTGCAATCATGGGATGAAAAATAAATCCCAAGGGCAAACAGGAGAAAGAAGCAGAAGGGAGGTGGGCCAAAAGACTGTGGCAACAATGTGAGCTCAGGCTGGCATCCTGGCTACTGGTACCCTCAACCCCTGGAGAACTTTGGGGAGACAAAATAAATAACCCCGGAGTTAATGCCTCAGGGTATGTCTACACTACCCCGCTAGTTCGAACTAGGAATGAGGAGTAACGGTAGTTCGAACTAGGAAGCCGCGCGGCACGGGGTTCGAACGAGCGGGGATTTAAAAATGGCGGCGCCCCGCTTATGCAAATGAAGCCCGGGAAATTCAAATCCCGGGCTTCATTTGCAAGTGCGGTATGCCTACGTTACCCCGCTAGTTCGAACTAGGAGGGTAGTGTAGACATACCCTTAGATCCCTGAGAGGGCAAGGAGACAGACCATGCCAAGTCACCCAGAACACCTGGGTTCCTCCTATCCAGGGTCACCCAAGTGGGATCAGAAACTGACCTCAAGGAAACAAGCATGAGGAATCGGACATGAGTTCTTTGAAGAGATTCTGGAGGTGCAGATGGGGATTTCTGCTGAACCTTGATGCCTTGGGGAGATTCAGAGTATTTCAAAAAGGAGAGGCCCAAGAACAGACTCTGCATGCTCTGGGGTCCTAGCCTCTCCAGAGAAGAAAGTTTCTGGGTGCTGGTTTTCATGGTGCTGTGGAGGGCTTGTGGGTGAGTGAATGTAGCACAGTCCTTTCAGCAAGGGACATCTCAGGCCTTAATCCTGAGGGGCAGCCAATTGGTTCATGCTCCCAAGTCAAACGGCATAATTTGGGCAAATTTTGTCCTGAGCTTCCTTATGCAACTATGAAAGTGCCAGTGCCAGTGCCAGCACTGAAACATACTACAAATAGGTCAGCTGTTTCCAGGAGTAACATGAGTTGGTCTGCCTGTCTGTGAGCCTCTTTGTTCAAAAACTCTTCCTAAATGGTAAGAGCTAGCGCCACTAAATTTGGAAGGCAGCTGCCTCTTATCATAACTTCAAGCAAGGGCAGGGTTGGGTTGTGCCAGGAAAATAGGGTGTGCCTGGAATGGGGTTGTTTTCCATATCACAGAAGGGGAGGGGGCTCAGAGCTGGGACAGCTATGCTCTGCAATGACCACTAGGGACAGCAAGTGCCAGGGACACCTGTACTGCATACTGACCATGGGGATGGTGGTGATGGTGGTTGTACCCAGAAGAGAGTGGCCAGTCAGGGACAGAGATCTCCATATTGCTGGCCACTGACCACAGGTAAATGACCCCTCTCCCCATCCTCAGACCCAATGCCAAAAGGGGAAGGAAGCCCTGCCCTGGCACAGCAGCCCCCCCAGGAGCTCCACCAGGGCCTTCCAGTGCAGCCCACCCCAGTCCAGAGGAGTGGCTGAGGCCAGTGCGGGGCCTGGGCTAGGGCTGGGCCGTGGAACCTCACCGTCTCAGGAGCTGCCAGGGCTGGGTCTGCCCTGCCCAAGAGCTTCCCTTCTGGAGAAGGGGTGAGGGTACAGGATGTCCTCAGACAGAGAAAGGGGATGAGCAGACTGTCTCGCGAGGAAAGCGCTCCTTGTGAGACAGAGTTGAGGGCAGCTGCTTCCCATCAGCGCCATTACGTCCTAGTCGCTTCGGTCCTTCTCCCCAGGGTGAGATCCAACCGCCACCCTTCTGTGCCTGTCCTGGCACGAGGGACCTCTGGCATTCTTATCTTTCTTTCCCATGCATGGAGATCTAGCCAGCTCACCTCCTGTGCACTGCACACAAAGCCACGGGGACAAACTAGGCTCAGCAAGACATCCAGAGCCAGGCAAGCACAGTGATCAGATCACCATTAACTGGGGGATCTCTGCAGCCAGTGCTCCATCTCTCAGAGGGCTGCCAATGCCTCAGTCCTCAGCCCGGCCTTGGGGGACACAGAAAAGTCCTGCCTGGAATAGACATTCATGTAACCATGACAGATTGAGAATAAAAAGCTCATGAACGCCCCTTACTGTTGGTGGGGACCAGGAATGCTCCTCTATGTACTGTCTGCACAGACAGCGTGTAACCCACACCCCTAGTATGGGCCCCTGTCCCATGTAGAGCACTTAGACCATTCACAGCCAGAAAGAAGAACAAGGGATCTATAGAGCCACTAAGTGTATGGGTTACAAGTGGTCTCGCAGAGCCCCCAGTCAAGTGTGCAAGAGCCAGAGAGAAAACGGAGCTCCTGATGCGGCGGGGGGGGGGGGGGAGGAGGTGTTCGTGTTGCCGGTGCTTGGAGAGCATGGGTTGAGCCAGTCTTTGGTGCCCACTGAGGGATGCTGCAAAATTCACCCTTGGCCCCAACGTTTCCACCTAAACCACCATGGAAAAAACTCCTGCCAGCAGAGTCTTGTTCTTGGGGAGGGTAAGAGCAGACACGTCAGTGTCTTGGGGTATCCCAGGCAGACTCTTGCAGCATGCTGAGCCCCACACCTGCTTTGTGATATGGGACTCCAGAGATGAGGCTTGGGCACTGTTAAAAAAGTGATCCTTTCTATTCCACAGTTCCCTATGACCAGAGCAGGGTCTTGCCTTAGCCACCCAGACACAGGCTGCGCCCCGTGGGCACGGTGGAAGAAACCTCAGGAGTCATCAGGTTCAACCCCCTGCCCAAAGCAGGACTAACCCCAACTAAATCAATCAAGCCAGGGCTTTGCACTTCCCTAGGGAACCCATTCCAGTGCTGCACCACCTTCCTAGGGAAATAGTTTCTCCTAATGTCCAAGCTAGACCTTCCCCACTGCAACTTGAGCCCATTGCTCCTCGTTCTGCCATCGGTCCCCACTGAGAACAGCCTCTCTCCAGCCTTTTTGGAGCCTCCCTTCAGGAAGTCGGAGACTGCTACCAATCTTCTGTGGAGAACTAGCTCCCAGCTGAGGCCCGTGACACTCTATGTTGGCCCATGCTTAGGGCGAGCCTCCCTAGGCCACGCAGGAGGTGCCCTGATGGTCAGACGCCAGCAGCTGGTCAGTGGCAACAGCCCACCTTGGGCCTTCGTCAGGAGTCCATGTCTCCCATTACTGTCATGAGGCCATGAGGTCCGGGTTGGGGGTGGAGGGCTGATGCAGAGCCAGGAGAATCAAGGCTGTAGATCACGGGGGGAGGGAGAGTGGCCATAGCTGCAGGTCTCACAGCAGCTGAGTGGGGCACAAGCCCTGTTGGTCTCAGGGGCTGAGCTCTTCTGCTGGCTGCCAGATTGGGCCCCCCTTCTCTTCACCGCTCTCCTTTCTGAATACCTGTGACTCCCTCGCAGGAGCAGGCAGGGCCCCGTTTTTGGCGAAGTCTATGGCTGCACTTGGCCTGCAGAGCTCTCTGGAGGGCTGCGATAGAGGGAAGGCCCGGCCATGACGCAGCTCTGGCAGACAGCGTGCTTGTTTTATCTGCTTTTCAGGAGCTTCCTTCCCCCCATGGACGCGGTGCTGAGCTCATCAGGAATTGGAACTGAACGGCCGAGCACTAATTAAAAAAGCCTTTGCTAGCTCAAAAGCCATCTGTTAAGCTGTAGTGACTGCTCAGCCTACGTCCCATCATGTGTGCATGGGCTGGGCAAGCAGTGCTGCGGTGTTTGTCTCTGCAGTCCTGGCCTCCCGCTCAGCAGGACATCTCCCCTGCCAGTGCCCAGGGCACCGTTCGGTCGCTCCGTGACATTTACTGTTCATCAGGGCTGTAAGCCAGGGTCTGCACGAGAGGCCAAAGCCCAGAATAGCAAGAGACACGTTGCCAGGGGTCAGAAATAAGAAGCCAAGGCCAAGCTGCGGGGGACCCAGGGCTTCAGTAGCAATAGGCTGGGGGCATACCAGGTGCCAGTAAACAATAGGGGTGTAAATGTTTAACCAAGTGAGGCTTGGTAGTTAAAGTTAACCGGTGGGGCTGGGTGCCCCGCAGGCAAGAACCACAGGCAGGGGCTGTACCGGCTGGGCTGTAGCAATCTTCCCCTCTTTTTAATTGGCTGACCAGTTAAACAATAGGTTTAACCAGTTAACCAATTACATGGGAGTATTCCAGCAGCCCACATCTCCCGGGGGGCTGAGCAGACACGGGTTAACTCTGCTACTTAACCCCGAACCCTGAGAAATTGTGTCTTGATTGAGATGAGAGTTTTAACTTTTCCAAAAACTCCACTGAAGTCAGAGAGCGGGTTTCATGTAGTGGCTGTATCCCCATCTTCCAAGCACTACCCAGCCCCTTGCCTGCAGCCACCTGCCCATCGACCATGCGTCGGGGGACTTGCCTACACACAAGTGACATATTCTCGCCTAAACCCCATGCAGTGCCAGCCAAGACCCTTTCACTAGGTTCCTTACAATATGGCTGCGTTATGATAGTCCTGGCAGAGTTCCATGGCACTGTGCAGGAGAGAAGGAGACACTCCACCTCCGCCGTAGTGCCTATTTTAAACCCCACACCGAATGGCCAGGCTTATCCGGGCTGTCAGCATCATTTAATTGCAGTAGTGCCCCAAGGACCCATGCGGGCCAGGCTCCCATGCCCTGGTGCTGTACAAAGGCAGTGCACCAAGGAGCTCACCGCCTGAACAGGCAGAGGGAGGGGAAAGGAGGCAGGCAGGGGAAGCAAGGGGGAGTGCTAGCCCACGGCATGTTAGCTCCACAGTTCAATATACTGAGCCAGGACCCTCTCCCCCACCCAGCACTGCACTGACATTGCAAAGGGGCTGGACGCTAGAAGGATCTGCCCAGATAAGAATCATGTAGGCTTGGAGAGCCCTCAGCTGGTGGCTCTTATACCACTCCTGCATGCCTGCAGCCCTAGCACAGGAGGCGGGTGGGGGCAGGAGCAGATGCTGGCTCCTTGGAGGCTGTTCCCAACTGGCACAGGGTAGATTGGCTTTAAGCAGTAGGGGCAGAGTCACACTGAAAATCCAGGAGCTGTGAGAAGCTCTCTGTGTGGCTTCCCTGTGCCCACTCCTCCCTCACCCAGTAGAAATCGGTGGAATGGGCAGGCCAGAGCATTTATCCCTCTGTGCCACTGATCTAAGCACACACATGCCCAGTCCTTGGGAAGTGTGCTGTATCCCCTCAAAGGGGAGTGAAACCTCCAGGGCCAAGAGTCCCCCTGCAGCCAGCATCCTAGCATCTCAGAGCAGAGACTGAAGAATGTGGCCCCAGGACTGAGTTTTCCTTGCAACACCGAGGCCTGTGTGATATGCTTTTCCAGTTGTCTCTCAGCGTTAGCCCTGCACCCAGGCAGGAGGTCTCCATCAGATCTGAGCAGAAACCCACACCGTGCTGGCAGAGCCTCTTTTGTGAGGGAAATGCAGGACAGGGGAAGAGGACATCTTCGGCTGACCGCAGGAAAAGCGAAGAGGCCAGTCTGCCCCTTATTCAGAGGCTCAGGCTGACATGATCTGAAGTTCCTAGCTGACAGGCTCCCCCATGCCTGAAGCTCTTCTGAAAATGGGCTGCAGGTGCTTTGGGGGATGTCCCCTGCAATTGGTCTTTATATGGAACACCTGAGCTATGGAAGTTTCACACAATATTTTCCTGGGAGTTGGAACTTGATTCTCATTCTGTTAGCAGCCCAAGCTGTCAGTGGAGACACGATTCCATTTCAGGGAGAGGAGAACTCTGCAAAGAGGCCATGTCGTCTTTTGCTATCGTTTTAGTCCTCTGGTGCCTCCTTGCCGGGACTTCTATTTGCAAATTGTTTTCTCACTGACAAACAGATGCATGTCACAAACACCAGGAGAACAAGACATAGATGCGGATAAGAGGTGCTACACCCTGAAGAGGCACGGATCCTCCCCGTTACTGCCTCTCCATGCCTTAGACCTGATGTCTTTCACAAGGCAAACACTCCAAACAATCAGTCCACTCCCATCATTTCCTCCCACATCAGCACTCGTTTGAGGAGAATCTTCATGTGGGGAATGGGATGTGCACCACAAGAGCAGCAGTATAGCTAGGGGCTAGGCAGCTGCGAATGTCCATTGTAGGCTTCATGGGAGACTCACCATGTTGTGGCCAAATTCTAATTGGGTTGTGACTGTGTGTTCTGCCTTCCTAGGATCCTTCCTGCAATTCAAGCTGCCCTCAATGATCTTCTCACTGAAGGCAGAAATTGAGCTCCTGGCTAGATGTCTGCATAGCCTCAGGAATAGCAACAGGCAAGGGCAGAGTTTCTGGAGGGTGTGTGTGTGTGGTGTGGGAGTGGGGGAAGAAGCAGCTGTGTACTCAGGGATGTGGCTTGCTTTTCAAGGCTAGTGAAGGGAGCTCACCAGCCAAGTGTGAGAGGCATGCATGGAATGCAAGCATTTCCCCCTCACTCCCTGATAGTTTGGGGCATGGGATGAAAATCTAGCTGTGTCTCAGAGCACAAGGTCGCTGTCCCTGCTACTCTCCCAAAATTGTGCCCTTGCTCCAAAAGGTTTAATTGTGAGAGGATTCTGTAATTTGACAAGTCAGAAGATTTGCTTGGATAGTTTTATGATTTAGAGAAAAATAATCCCTAAGTAGATGTGCAAACACAATCCGTGTACACCCCTCTTGCTGCAGAAAGCTGCTGTCCTGGCTGGCTGGCTGGCTGCTGGGTAACCACCCAGGCTGGCATTTCCAATGTCTAATCCAAGGGACCAGCCCATTCATTCAAAGAGTGGAAGGCTGGATTCTCCACAGCCACATAATGGGAGAATAAAGTTTGTATTACTATTGTAAGGCAGGAAAAACGAGGCTGTTCCCGGGGTCTCTGCTTGCACATTGGGTCTCTTCTGTAGCATCTCTCATCCCAGATGATTATTTTTCCTCATTGTATGGAGTAAGGGGGGAGAAGTGTGTTTCTGTTCTGGGTCTGCAGCCATGGATCCCCAAATCTGAAGAAGCATTGTCCAGTCTGCGGTATGAGAGAGGACATGCAACTGGAGCCAGATGTGTAAAACCAGCATCAAGACGAGCAATGTCAAATATATGCCAAATAAAAGCGACGCCATGCAAGGAGGGAGCATTAGGTAAGTGCGTGCTAAATGCATAATATAAAACCTAATGCAAGTGCTGAGTGTCAGTAAATGCATCCAGCCCAGTCAACTGAAATGCCCTCTGTTCTGGAAGGACATGGTTTAGACTCTGAAGCTCATGCTTGGTCTATATATGGTGCTTGGTCCTGCTGCGAGGGCAGGAGACTGGAGTTGAAGATCACACAAGGTCCCTTCCAGTTCTAGGATTCCATGATTCAATGATTCTAAGAGGCAGGAACAAACGAACACACAGGGACAGATGCAAAAGAAGAGTCTTTCTGTGCATGGCAGGCAAAGACCCATGTTGTTCTGGAGCAAACATTTAGGGTATGTCTACACTACAGCACTAATTCGAACTAACTTAATTCGAATTAGTTAATTCGAACTAAGCTAATTCAAACTCGTGCATCTAGACCTAAAAACTAATTTGAATTAGTGTTTTGCTAATTTGAACTAGCATGTCCACATTGAGTGGACCCTGAACCAAGGTTAAGGCTGGCCGGAAGCAGTTCTGGCAGGGCATCAGCTTAGGACTTAGAGCGTGGAGCTGCTGTCTCAGGCTAGCCGAGGGCTGTGCTTAAAGGGACCCAACCCCCCACCCCGGACAGACAGCTCTCAGGGTTCCCCGCTTGCTTGTCTACCTCGATGAGGGACAGCAAAGCATTCCTGGCTTGGAGTGCCCTGAATGCCCACACTTGGCACATCACAGCACTCGGCCATCAGCCCGGCTGCACTTGCTGCAGGCTGCCATCTGGGGGGGTCAATCAGGGGGCTGCAGGAGAGCTTCCACCCCGAGGAGCCCACAGAGCCACACCAGTCCTCCCCATCGGGGGCTCGTACCCCATTCCTCCCTCACCTTCTTCCACTTACCCCTCCCTAGCCCCCCCTTCCTGATGTAAAAAATAAAGGACACGTGTGTTCAAAAGTAGAAACTCTCTTTATTTAACAACACTGGGGGGGGGGGGGATTAACCTCTGGGGAGACTGGGAAAAGGAGGTGGGAGAGGGGAAGAGAGAGGGTGGGAGAGGGGAGGGGGAAACCTGGGAGGAGGGAGCTGGAAGGGGGAAGCCAGGGGAAGAAGGAGGAGGGGAAGTATCAAACTATGGAACGCCATATCTTCAGTACTGTGTACAGATGTGATCTCCTCACCCCAGAAAAGATATTTTGACCTTGGAAAGGGTTCCGAAAAGGGCAACTAAAATGATCAGAGGTTTGGAACAGGTCCCATATGAAGAGAGGCTATAGAGACCGGGACTTATCATAGAATCATAGAGCTGGAAGAGACCTCAGAAGGTCATCACAGCTCAGCAATGATTGAAGTGATCCAGCTAGCCAGAGCCCTGGGCATAGACGTCTCTGAATCACTCTCCAGCGTGTCTGTAACAGCCCAGAATGTTTTAAAAGGGAAGAGTAGCAGCAAATCAGGTAAAGTTGAACAGAGTTGCAAACAATACCTAGCAATGTCTACACGTTCCTCATTGCCCCATTGGACACTGGACTCTTCCATGCCCATGGTGTGTTCACCGTAGCAAAGTTATTTGCTTTGTTGGAACTACCGACATCAAGCATTTTTTGCTAAAATAGCCTGTCTCCAAAAGTTTTCTGCTATGCTCAAGCACTGTAGAAACCTACTAATGGTTTCATTTCAATCCCCTTCAGACTATAGTAAATAAGGGAGCCTTTTCTACATTCCCTCTTGGACTGGGGTATTGCTGGGGGAGGGAGGACACAACAGGTGATTCTTGTTAGGCACCAAGGCTGTGCTTTGTCCTACCAGAATCATAGAACTGTGGGGTTAGAAGCAGCTGCAAGAGCCATCTAGTTCAGGGGTGAGCAATCATTTTTGATGTGGGGGGAGCACTCCAAGATTTTGGTAAGTGGTCAAGGGCTGCACTTTTATGGAAGAGGTACAGGGTCTGGGACGGAGGCTGGGTGCAGAAGGGAGCTTGGGCTAGGAGACTGGGGTGCAAGAGAGGGTGAGGGGTCTGAGAGGGAGTTAAATGAAGGAGAGGGTTGTGACCTGGGGCAGAGGAATGTGGTGCAGGGTCCAGGAGGGATATGAGTGCAGTAGAGGATTCTGGCCTGAGGGAGAGGTGTAGAAGGGGATGCAGGGTCTAGGAGGGAGCTGTGACCTGGAGGAGGTGGGGAAAGGAGGTAAAGAGGGTTTGGTGACCTGGTGCAGGAGGGGGTGGTGACCTGGGGCAGGTAGTTGGCAGGAGAGATGGGGTAGGGTGCCAGTTGCAGGCTTTTAGTGGGAGGCACTTACCTAGGTGGCTCCCAACCAGAAGTCCTGCAGGAATCTGAGGCAGGCTCCATGCCTATCTGCTACAGTCCCAGGCTGCTCCATGTGGCTCTGCTCCAAGCAGGGGAAATTGGGCAATGGAAGCTGAGAGATTTTTTTTGGGGGGGGGGGGAGGGAAGGGGCAGCACACAAAGCCTCCTTCCTCCCTCCCCAGCATCCAGAGTAGAGAGCAGCAAGCCATTTGCTGCTCTGTGCTAATGGCTCCGGTGAGGCAGCCGCAAGCTGGATCCAGCAGCATAGGCCAGATCTGGCCTGCTGGCTGCCTCTTGCCAACCTCTGATCTAGTCACCCACTGCCAAGCTGCAGGGTTTGTTGTGTGATGCAGCGAGATGGCTCCAGATTCATTTGGAAACCCTTCAGTGCTGTAGTTTGAACCCATTGCCTCTCATCCTGCCCTCTGTGGCAAGAGAGAACAATTTTCTCCATTTTTTTTTTACGGCAGCCTTTCAAGTTTTTGCAGACCACAGCTGTGTCTTCCGTCAATCTCCTCTTTTCCAAACTAAACTTACCCTGTTCTTCAGCCCTTGCGCACATGGCTTACCTTTTTGTCGCTCGCCTTTGGAGCCTTTCCCGTTTCTCCACCTCCTATCTATATGTTGGTGACCAGCACTGGACACAGTTCTCCAGCTGGGGTCTAAGGAGTGCCGAGCAGAGTGGTGCCATCACTTCCCATGCGATGCTGCTGCTAATGCACCTGGACCTGCACTTCCTTGTAACGTTGCTCTGCATAGTAGTTCAAGAGGGAGGCTCAGAATACCTTGGGCTGGGGCAGTGCATGGGGAAGGCATGCAGGGTCATGTCCCCTTCTCCACATTTGCACCATGGTTTGTACTGAGCATGCTCAGTGACACTGCTGAAGCCAGCTGCCCTCACTCTGCCCCTACTATCAGCAAGCAGGGGTTGTCTCTGCTCCCATGACTTGAGGTCAGACTAAAGGAAAGCTCCCACCTCCGGCTCTAGTTCAGCCAGGCAAATTCCATCCCTGTGCAAATATTTTGGCAGTCAGCAACAATGGGAAAGGAAATGGGAAAGAAAAGTCCCAGGGATTCTCTAAAGGAGGACGCTTTAAAATATGAGTAGGAACATGGCAGGACTCTGTTAGATCATCCCCATTCCCATCAACAACAGCTTTTGCATGGTTCATTCTGTCTCCTGGAAGGGCTTGCTACAGCCTTGCCTGCTATTATTTATTACATAGGAAAGGCGGCAGTGTGTGATTTGTAATAACAGGCTGCTCTTTATGGAAGTGTTTTATGCTAAGTGGTTACAGCAGTGTGGGATGGTGTGTGTATTTTGGTATCTATAAACAAAGCAGCTCAAGAATGCCTTGATACCAAAGGTTGTTTTTGGCTCTTGGTCAAGTATTTCATGGCTAGCTTCTCAAAAAGAGATCAGTTGCTCAAAATGATAAAAATAAAGCAAAGTCAACAGGGGGTAGGGGGCTTCTCTCCCGATTGCCATGAAATGGGAATAATTTCAGTGAGTCCTTCAAAACATCCTGAGCATTTCTGGGGTGGTAGCTCACAGCACCCGGCACCCTGTGCCTGTTTTAGGGGAGGGCCCCTTCTCCCAAGGGGCCATGGATTCCTCTGAGCTGTGGCAGCCCAGAGGGAGTAATGTCATTTCCCTTTGTGTTCTGAATGATGACAGAGTCTATTTCACAGGCCAGGTGGAGCCTACGATGCCTGTCCGTCCACTTGAGACCTGGGACATTCGGCACTTCATCGTTTCCATAGTTTGAGTCCCCAGCAAACAATTATTCCAACCTCACAGGCCTAGACAATGCCTCCAGGCAGGCGTGAAGTTGCAAGTGCCCCCTGCTCACATCCACATCAAGTTTCCCAGCTCTCTAGCCATTTCCTTAAAGCCACAAAGCTCTAATCATGAGATCCAGGCATCCTGTCCCCCAGTGCCCAGAACTGGTGGGCACTGCGGGTCAGTTAACAGTCACAGACTCTGGGCCCCATCTGTCTGGAGCTTGCTACGTCAGACCAGGCAACGCTTGACATTAGAGAGCAGCGACTGAATTTGTTTGGACCCAAAAGTTGGGACTTTTTCTGAAACATCTGGGTATGCAAAATGGCGCTAAAAAAACCTCAGGAGAACCAGTTCTCTGCTTTCAGGCCTAGCTACGGATGGGAAATAGCTATGAGCCGAAAGGAAAACGAACAAACCAAGCAAGCGAACAGAGTAGTTCTGTGGCACCTGAGAGACTAACACAAATATATGTTAATCTCTAAGGTGACAGAGGACTACTTGTTTTCAAAGTTACAGACTAACATGACCGCCCCTCTCATGAATAAACCAAGTTTTTTAAACCTCTCAGTTGTTCTGTTCAAGGTCTGAGAAGGTGCATCTACACTGCACCTGTGGGTTGAAATAAAATACGCAATTGAGCAAAGCAAATAGTGTATCTTATTTCTTTCTAATTTTAAAATATCTTATTTCAAAACAGTATACACCGCACCAAATTTTGAAATAACCCATTATTCTCCTTCGAGTGGTCCCCGTGGTCCCCGTGGGTATTCCACTCTGGGTGCTGGTGCGTCCTCGTGCCGGCGACTGGAGACTTTTTCAAGCAGTTTCTGCCACGCCGCGCAAGTGCCGTAGCGCCTTCTAGTGCCGTTGGAACTGTTGGGCACCTGCGCGGCACAGCTCCTCAGTTCCTTCTCTATCATCCTCGGCAGCAGAGGGAGTCAACGGTTCTCCTATCTTCCTGTTTAAAAATAGATAAAACAACCTCATTTAGCCCATAGTTTCCTCATACTCCAAGTTTTTTAGCCCTCCTCTCCTTCCCTGTCAGTTTAAAAAAAAAAATTTTTTTTCCTCGTTGCACTTGCTGCTTTTCCCCGACCCCTCATGCCCAGTTCCCCGGGCTTCAAGAGGTGTGAGTCATGTCGGGATGCCATGCCCGCCTCGGACGGGCATTCCAAATGTATTAAGTGCTTAGGAGAGGCACATCAAACTCAAAAGTGCCCCCACTGCTCAAAATTAATGGCGCGGGCACGTCGAGACCGAACAAACAGATTGAAGACCTTGCTCTATGAGAAGTCTCTTCATCCATCTCTGCAGGACTCTCCTACAACCTCGCTATCAGCTCATCAGAGCAAGAGTATGGAGAAAAATCTTCCCTCTACCCATTCTGGGCCCGCGACCTCAAAAACGAGTCTAACCCCGAGCCCTGTACGGCCCTCGGCGCCGTTGGCTGCACGGGCTACCACCGAGCCCAGGCCAGGAACCTCAGGAACAGCGCTGCCTAAACCATAGGCACCACGCAAGAGAACACACTCTGAGCCGTCACCGGTATCTGCAGTACCGACAGGTCCGGCACCGGAGACTTCCTCGGTGCTGACCACACCGACGAGCGGCCTCAAAGATTGGCCGAAATACTGTGCCAAGTCGGCACCGGGCCCGGTGCCGAAGAAGCACCGCACCGACATACCACCACCGGGCACTTCGGCACCTGACAAGCCCTCGGCACCGTCACTCTCACCCCTGTCAGTGGTGACCCCGGCACCGCCTACTCCGTACCGTGCGGCACCGACCGTAAGTCACAAACGGCACCGTTCTTTTACCCGGAGCCGCACAGCCTCAGCACCGCCTTCTCCTGCTTCTTCTGTCCACTCTTTGGTCGTCTCTCGATCCCCCAGCGAGATCGGCACCGATTCAAGGAGCAGATTTGCCTCCCAGCATTGTAGCCCAGAGCACATACCCCCCTCTTGGTAGCCTGCAGTGGTTCAGTATGCATACCCTCCCCCTCCACACCCATGGTATGCCCAACAATACACCTACCCACCATTACCTTACGCCAACCCATGGCAACTCTGGGAGCAACGTTCAAAAAAGGGCCACCATCGAGCGCCTTCCACCATTTCTAGACCTTCACCTCCCGATACCCCTGCCACCACAGAGGTGCTTTCAGTAACCGAGCCAAACTCCCCAACCCCTTCGGAAGCACATGATTCGCTCTCTGAGGGAGAAACCAGATCACCGCTTAACTTCTCGTCCTCATCACCGGATGAAGCTGTCACGCCTGAAGCTCCACCATCTGGGGATGACATTAGAAAATTTCAAGACCTTTTTAAAAGGGTGGCCATTGCTCAACAACGAGCTCTCCAGGAAGTGCAGGAGAAACAATATTTCCTTCTCCGCACACTACAACCCACAACTACCTCCAGATTAGCTCTCCCCATGGATGAGGCTATTATGGATCCGGCTGATAACATCTGGCAAACTCCAGCATCCATCACCCCAACAAACAAAAGGGTAGATCGCAAATATTTCATTGCCCCCAAAAATATGGACTTTCTCTTTACGCACCCACCCCCGAATTCCCTGGGGGTGGATTCGGTTTGACACAAGGGCAAACAACCCAATCTCAGGTCCACCCCACAGGATAAGGACCACAAAAAGGTGGACATTATGGGGCGTAAAGTCTATTCATCAGCCACGTTACTCTTGAGAGTTGCGAATTACACAGCCATGCTAGCAGACTACGATTACACCAACTACTCGAAGTTACAGGATCTGCTTCAACATTTACCAGAGCATAAAAGACCAACCTTGCTTAACATCATGCAAGAGGGTCATAACATCGCTCGTACAGCCCTACAGTCCTCCATGGACATAGCGGACACGGCAGCTCGCGTGACAGCTTCTGCGGTGGTCCTCCGCAGAGCATCCTGGCTACAGGCATCGGGCGTACCCAGAGATCTGCAGCAAAAGGTTGAGGATCTACCTTTCGATCGAGCCAACCTTTTTGCTGCAAAGGTGGATGAAGTACTCCATTCAATGAAGGACTCTCGCACAACTCTCAGAATGCTGGGAATGTATACTCCCCCGTTCAAGAGAATGAGATACCAGCCATACCAACGCCAGAGAGACACCTTCAGGCAGCAACCCAGAACCGACTTCTGCCCGAGACAAAGACCGCAGAGGCGTAGATCACAAAGGCAACAACAGCAACACATCACAACCTGCCCGCCAACGACCAAACAGCAGGTTTGAAGGTCAGGTCAAGAGCCTCATAGCCAATCCACCTTTATCACCAACAGATACGGTTCAGTTCCATCAACCCCTCCGGACCTTTTTCCACCAATGGTCTCTCATCACTTCAGGCAAGTGGGTTTTGGAACTAATGCAGTACGGTTATTTGATCCCATTTATCTCCATTCCTCCTACCCACCCTCCTACCCTGTCCCTTTTCAGGGACCCATCTCACGAAGCAGTTCTCCAACAGGAGGTGTCACGTCTTCTGCAACTCGGCGCAGTAGAACAAGTACCTCCTCAATTCTACGTCCGGGGCTTTTATTCAACCTACTTCTTAACCCAGAAGAAGACGGGAGGATGGCGACCCATCTTAGACCTCAGACGCCTCAACAAGCACGTGGCATACCACCGCTTCAAGATGGTAACTCTAGCAACGATCATCCCCGCTCTTGATCAAGGAGATTGACTATCGGCTCTCAACCTCCAGGATGCCTACTTTCACATTATGATTCATCCTGGCCACAGACGTTTCCTACGGTTTACAGCAGGTGACCAACACTACCAATACCAGGTACTTCTGTTCGGCCTATCAACTGCCCCCAGAGTTTTTTCAAAGACCTTGGCAGGCGTCACTGCGCCGACAAGGGATCATAATATTCCCGTACCTGGACGACTGCCTTATAAAAGGCGCGTCTTTCCACGAAACCAAAACCATGACAGACAACACAGTAGCCCTTCTACTCAGCCTCGGGTTTCACATAAACTATACAAAATCCACCTTACTCCCAACTCAGAGGCTAGAGTTTATAGGTGCTCTCATCGACACAACTATGGCGAGAGCTACCCTTCCCGACCACAGGTTTGCCACCATTCGGGAACTGATCTCATCAGTGCACTCAACTCCAACCGTGATGGTCAGATGTCTCAAGATCCTCGGGCACATGGCCTCCACGCCTATGTCGTCTTCTTGGCCAGGCTCCACATGAGAGCACTCCAGTCGTGGCTTGCTACAGTTTACAAGCCCTCCAGAGACCAACTTTTGAAGCTTGTTGCTATCCCACCACGTATCCTCAGTTCCTTGCTTTGGTGGACAATCCCACACAACATGCTGCAGGGCGTTCCTTTTCAGCGTCCTCTTCCCACACTCACAGTTGTAACAGACGCCTCGCTTATGGGTTAGGGGGCCCATTTAGGAAACATCACAGGCCAAGGGAAATGGTCTTTCATGGAGCAAACCTTCCATATCAACCTCCTCGAATTACGTGCGGTCAGATACGCATGCCAACACTTCAAACAGTATATAATGCACAAGTCTATTACCATCATGACAGACAACACTACGTGCATGTACTATATAAACCGACAAGGGGGGGCCCGATCCCCGCCTCTCTGTTTGGAGGCGGTCAAGTTTTGGAATTGGTGTCTCATACACCAAGTCACTCCGTTGGCCGTTTACCTCCCAGGCATCCTCAACGTCACAGCGGACGCTCTAAGTCACTCATTCCAAGATCAATACGAGTGCGAGCTCGACAGGCACGCCCTGACTCCACTGTTCTTCCAGTGGGGCCAACCAGACGTAGACCTCTTCGCCACGAGGAACAACAGGAAATGTCATCAGTACTGCTCCAGAGGAGCCCAGGGAAAACATTCCCTTGGAGATGCATTTTCCATCACATGGAACGCCTCTCTCCTCTATGCGTTTCCTCCCTTCCCGCTCCTGCACAGAGTCCTGAACAAAATCAGGTCAGACCAGGTGCGGGTCATATTAGTGGCTCCTGCATGGCCCAGACAGACATGGTACCCTTACCTTCTCAAGATGATGCTGACGGACCCGTATCCCTTTCCTCTCCGCCACGATCTCCTGTCCCAGAATCACGGCAGGACTCTCCACCCAGACCTTCACAAGCTTCACCTTCACGCTTGGTTCCTTCATGGCTCCAGGATGCCGAGATTACCTGTTCGGAGTAGGTGAAGGACATACTGATTAACAGTAGGAGGCATTCTACCAGAAGGGCTTACTCATACAAGTGGAAGCGATTTTCCCACTGGTATAGTCGACTACACACAACCCCTCCACAGTCAGCCTCTATACCTACCTTGTTGGACTATCTGTTAACCCTTAAGCATTCTGGCCTCGCACTCAGCAGCGTCAAGGTCCATGCTGCCGCTATAGTGGTGTTCCATCATCCTATGGATGGCAGGTCCCTCCTCGCTAATCCATTGACCAAACGCTTCTTTAAAGGCTTACAGAACACATTCCTGCCGGTCCGTTCCCCGGTTCCTGTCTGGGACTTGAATCACGTTCTAAAAAGTCTGACAAAGCCACCATTTGAGCCAATGGCTACCTGTTCCTGGTCCCTCTTATCCATGAAAGTATCCTTTCTCGTCGCAATTACCTCCAGTAGGAGAGTGAGCGAATTGGCAGCCTTGATGGCAGACTCACCATATACCATATTCACAAAGGACAGAGTAATACTTTGACCCCACCCAAAGTTCCTTCCCAGAGAACCTTCACCTTTTCATGTGAACGAACCCATTCACTTTCTTTCCTAAGCCTCATGCTGACCCGACCCAAGCAGCATGGTACACTTTAGATGTTCGACGTGCTCTGCCGTTTTACGTCGATCGCACAAAGCCTTGGAGGGCCTCACCTAGGCTTTTCATCTCCTACGCCAATAAATCGAAGGGACAAGCGATCTCGTCTCAGAGAATCTCAAACTGGATTACTTCTTGCATCCACACTTGTTATACCTTGCACAATAAACACTTACCGGACAACATCACGGCTCACTTTACCAGAGCCGTGGCTTCCACAACAGCTTTCCTTCGGAACGTTCCACTCCAAGATATCTGTAACGCCGCCACTTGGTCATCTGACCACACTTTTGCATGGCACTATGCACTCTCTTCTTCTATAGCTTTGTCCACGGTGGTGGGACACACAGTCTTGTCCATAGTGACTACTACTTGGCTCCAAACCCACCTCCGCGAGCCGACAACTGCTCTGTAGTCACCCAGAGTGGAGCACCCACGGGGACCACTCGAAGGAGAAGAAAGAGTTACTCACCTTGGTGCAGTAATGGTGCTTCTTCGAGATGGGTCCCCGTGGATGCTCCACTCCCCTCCCGTCTTCCCCTGCTTTGGAGCCTTATACTCTAGCGGGTAGAGAAGGAACGGAGGAGACGCGCCGCGCAGGTGCCCAACAGTTCCAATGTCACTAGAGGGCGCTACGGCACTTGCGCAGCACAGCAGAAACTGCTAGAAAAAGTCTCCGGTCGCCAGTGTGAGGACGCACCAAGGTGAGTAACTCTTTCTTCCAAAACATCCCTTAGCCCTCGTGGAATAAGAGTTACAAGGATGTTGGAATAGTAAGCCCGTTATTTTGAAATCTATTTCAAAATAACGGGCTGGTTTAAAAGATGTGGAATAGCTATTTCAGGATACCTGTGATGTTCTGAAATAGAGCTGCAGTCTAGAGGGATCCACAGTGGTCTGGGGGCAGGGAGGAGGAGCAGGGTTTTATTTTATCCCACTTCTCCATTCAGTATTTGGTGGCCAGTCAGCTGGGCTGACTTATTTCCATCATATGCCATGAAGCAGAGTCCTGTGTGTGTTTGTGACAAAAGATCTCTGTGCTTGCTGGGCTGAGAATGGAAGAGCTTAGGCTATCAGCTCTGAGCTACTGGTGGTTTGTTCCTTGTGTGTATAATGGGGATATTTGGAAATTATCAAAGTGAACAGGGATGTATAGATCCTGTGTGGTGTGCTGTGAGCTCCTGTCTTTTGAAATGTATATTGTGACATTCCACATTCGTGTCAGTTTCGCTGGGTTGAGAAGCAGGATTCTTGTGTTCCATGCTATTTTAGTATTCCGTTCAGTTTTTATCATTTTAAGGTTCATGCGTTTCTAATTGTTCCGAATAACATGGTACAATTAATAGTTCTATGGCTGGTTTATTACATTTAGTAAAATTATGTGCATGTAATGTTTGCCAAGAAAAGACACAAGAGAGACTTTAATCATGTAAAGATGATAATTTAGTTGTTACACTTGTTGAAATGATGGGGATTAATTTTTAAAAAGTTTGCAAACTGAAGGAGAAATGTAAAACATTAATTTAGTTAGACAAGCAAGCCAATAACCGACAAACACTTGCAGGTCAGTGGAGTAATACGCACATCACACTCTTGGCAGGGAGGATAGTTTTATAATTGGGGGAGTTTTATTATTCAGGCCAGGTACTTCAGTGCTGCCTTCAGTGAGCCTAAAATATTTTAAAATGACAGAATATCTCATCCCACCATTGGATCCATGGTATCTGCTCATTCCCCTTACTCTTGAACTCTTGGGGTGCATCTTCACTGTACCCATAGCTCTAAATAAGCTATGCAATCTGAAGTACACAAGTTGCGTAGCTTATTTTGAATGTGTTTTGAAATAACTTATTTTGAAATATGGCACATCTACACAGCATTACATTTTGAAATGGACTGCTATTCCAACACGTCCCTTAATCCTCATGGAACGAGGTTTACTGGAAGGTTGGACTATCAAGCCCATTATTTCGATGGCATTTTGAAATAATAGGCATGCTGTTGAGACGCAGAAAACACTATTTTGGGATACCAAAATAGCACCGCTGTCTAGACGTACCCTTGGAAAACACACATTATTCACAAATCAGAAATGGTGACAAAAGAGATAAAATGCCTTCCCATAACTGCAGCATCTATGGAGTTCTAGCCACCTGCTCTCTCTGAACCACATGCTTTGTCTGGTGGGCCTGGGTGGGAGGTCAGAGTGTGAAGGTGTAGCCATGGGAAACCTCTCACGAGCCCTGCACTGAGAGGATCACACCTTTTATCCCAATTTTGTCTCTGAGATGTGCATGAGTGTATGACAGAGAAAGAGAGCGGGACATACTAACATGGGACATTCAAGTGCTTAAATTCACCCATCTCCTTGCTTCTGCTGGCTTCCTAGTGTTGGAGCTACTCCCTTTAGCAAAGTGGTGGTAGGTTTGACTGTGAGCACGAGTTGCAAACTGAGGTGGGGCTGCAGAATGCAGGTAACGTTCCAGGACGCTACTGAGCCATGGGGAGGCTGGTGTCCTGGCTGAGGTACTGGACTAGACCATCCGGAGACCTTGGCTCAGTGCCTGCTTCTACTGAGCTCTGTGTGGGACTGAGCTCAAGTGACTGGCCCAAGGCGAATGTTTCCTGCCCGCACGGGAGCTGTGGGGGGTTGTGAGGTGCTGAGGCCCCCTCTTGCTGGGGCTGGAGAAGCAGATGTGAAGCGGAGGAGGTGAAGATACACGTGTGATGTGGATCATCTGTGCATCACACTCCTCTCACTTGGCTGCTCACTCACAGAGGGGTAGCTGTGTTTGTGGGGCTTTGCAATAGGGAACAGAACTTGAGGGGAATAAATGCAGGTCTTCCCCCCAGCCCCAAAACCCTTGGGTTCATGGAGGTGACAAAACAAGAGTGCTGCTTATTTTGATCAAGGAAGAGATTACTGGGAAGACAATGCAGGGGGGGGGGCTAGTCCCCCTGGGGCAAGATGTTTGAGCAGGGTCCCACCACCTGTGGGGGTTGCCCCTATCTTGGCCTCTTTCAGGCCGGTTCTGCACCTGATCTTAGGGTGATGTAGCTTGGCCCTCGGGCGTGAGACTGGCCTAGCCCACAGGGTGGATTTGGCTGGGCTGCCAGAAGAACACTTCCATTGACTGGGCTCTTTTATCTGGGGAGATGAATGACCTAGGAGTGGAAAAGCTCTTTCTGTCTCTACAGGAAGCATCCACACTGCCATGCAGCCATGCCCAGCTAGAGCAACACTGCTATACTGTTGTGGGACCGAGGAAGTTAGACTTTGTCTGCTTCTGTCTGCTCATGTGTTCTCTACCCAACTCTGCAATCCGTCAGTAATCACTCCCAGTGAAATCCCTGGGGTTTCTGCATAGGGTTCCCTGTAGGCAGAGTGCTTGGGTGGCCAATGCTGCCCAGCTGATTATAGCAGAGTACCCATAGGCCCAGAGCTTGCACCATGTATTTCTATTGGTGATGCACAGCTGCACGTGCCTCAGTACACAAAACAGAATGTATTACACACACAGATGGAAAAAATTGAAGTGCCTAGCCAGTGTTTGTGTGTGCCTAAGGCCTGTTGGGTTCTGCCCACTGCATACAGTCTAATGGCGAGGGCGCAGAGCTAATCCCAAGAGCTAACGTATCCTTTCCTCCCTTCTTGCAAAACAGGAGCAAAAGTCCATGATGTGCTGCAGCGCTGTCCAGTATCACTGCTGCCCTGGGTATAGGTATTAGCTCCCACGTGCGGGTTATGAAATGGCATTCATTCTGCACAGCATTTGTAGCAGATTGTCAGGAAAGGAAAGTGGAATGCCTAGGACGTCTTGTTTAATATAGCTGATGATGTGGCAAAATAACTCATCTGTCAGTTCTCAGGAGTTTGTGACAACAATTATGACTATATTTTATTAATGGGTAGCGATGTGGGTGGACTCAGCTCTGGTTGAATTTAAATACTATGGCTTCTCGCCGCAAAGCTCAAATCAAGGGGATATAATTTACACTGAGACGTGTTACAGGAGGTATTTATTCACAAGCATGTGCTGATTGTAGCTTTGGGCCTGATTTATGGAGTTTTACTTTTTTCCCTGGAAGTCCTTACCAACAATAATATTTAGCGTCTCCTTTTATTTACTGATCTCCAGCAGTTTTCTGTAGGCGCAGCGGGAGCATGCAACTTATCTTGCTACCCACTTCTAGCGTAGGCCGATTTGGTAGCAGTCACTGTACGTGGCTCCAACTGGAGCATGCCAGAGACTTTAGTGAAATGGATAAAGAAAATAAGCAAAGTGCAGTGATAATGAGGCAGCCCCCCTGCTCATGTCTGGCTTGTGAGCACAGCACTTCTTATCAAAGAGCTCAATATTAATTGGCTCAGGCACTGGGAACTTGTCAGTGCCCTGACCACCAGCCTGGAGACTCATTCTCTCTCATGTTGGCTCAATGTCTGTTTAATTATTTGTTCAAAGCAGAACAGCTTCAATAGAAGAGACCAGCCACAATAGTCCACCGCCCATTGGGCAAGGCATTCACCTGGCACCAAGTTTACATACGAACATAAGAATGGCCAGACTGGGGTCAGAGCAAAGGTCCAGCTTGCCCAGTGTCCTGTCTGCCAACAGGGGCCAATGCCTGATGCCCCCAAGGGAGGGAAAACAACAGAGAATCATCAAGTGATCCCACTCCTGTCATCCCGGTCTCTGACAAACAGAGTCTAGGGACACCATCCCTGCCCATCCTGGCTAATAGCCATTGATGGACCTGTCCTCCATGAGAGGTTCTGTTGTATCTAGTTCTTTTTGAAGTCCTGGGTCTTCATAATGTTCTCCAGCAAGGAGTTCCACAGGTTGACTGTGCACTGCCCCAGCATAGGGATTTAACCTTGGGTACCCCATATCCTAGCTGAGTACTCTAGCCAGTGGACCCTTTGGTGGATTTGCATGGTTTTGCGAATGGCACCTGCCACCTTGTGACCCAAACAAGCAAAACATTTCATTTCAGGAATGCCAAAATTCACCCTTTCAGACCTGCTGGATTTTCGCCCCAACTAAATTAATTAGTTGCAATCAACATAACTTCACAAAATGTTTCAATTGCCCTAAATCTCCATTTTCCAGCTCCCCCCCTCCAAAAAAAAGTTTTGCTGAAAACTCTCCCCTGGCTTTCTGAGCAGGCCCTTTCTATCTCTCTGACCACCCAGGATTCTCCTGCACACAAAGGAAAGGAAGGGTAATCTCCAGCAGACCTCTGCCCTGGGGGTCAGACAAGTCCTGGTGCTGCTACAGACCTGAGGCAAGTCACTTCAACATCCCGTGTCCAAGTTTCTCCCTCTGTAAATGGGGGAGGGGCTGGCAGAGCTGCTCCAGAGAAGGGGCAGGGCATTGTGCGGCTAAATTCACTGACACAGAAGGTCCTCAGGAGCCTTGCCTGCAAAAGGAAGAGGGGGAGAAGTACAGGGTGTTATAAACTTCTAGACATTCAGGGGCTGGATTGCTCTTGATGTAGTTCAGTGCCCCATCCCCGAACATGGAGTAGCGCATTAGTGACTCCTGTGTGCTCCACTCCCCTGCAGCCTCCAAAATTAAATCTACAGCTCACTGATGCAGGGGATTCTGGCTTCCTCCGCATGCTGAGAACCATCAAACTCGAGCCGGCAGCCCTATTTCTTGCTTGCTTGCAGTTGTCACTGGGGCAGAGCTGCGGGGGTGACATTTCCCGACAGCCATTCCCCTGTCTGGCAGCTCTTTCGTGCCATGCTTCTCATTTTTGCAGGAGTGGTTGTTTACTTGGGGACTGAGCTGACAGGCCGGTGCTTCATGAAGATATTTGTACAGAGACCAGCAGGCGCAGTCCTGCGGCCTGTTTGAATGCTGGATGTGCCCATCGCACTCGGAGCCCGATCAAGATTAATAAGACCAAAGTGAATTAAAACAATTCACCCTCACTCTCTGTCATGAGCGGCAGTGATGGGGTTAGCATCTGTAGGTCAGGAGAGAAAGGCCTTTATCCTTCCCCTCTGATTTGGTTGGGGACTGACAATAATTTAGAGTAGGAAGGCATATGGGTGCATTTAGACTACAGAGCTATAAACTCAAAGGATTCATGCCTGCAAAGCTCTTTTCTGACTACAAATTGGTGCAGAGACAATTGTCTGTGACAACGTTGCCAATTTCCTGCACAGCAGCCCAGTCTGTGATCCCACATGTCCAGTGCAAGGCTCTGGCAGTTTTCAGAGCTCATTAAACCAGATGCTTCCTAGCCCCTGCTGCAGTCGGAGGGGCCTGGCCCCACAGACACACTTGTTAGGGGCTGCATGGGGTCACACTCCCGCACTCGGGAAGATCCGTCTCAGTGCACAAGGGGAGGCTCACTGTGAGATCTCTGGCAAACGCTGTCTAAGGGAGGATGGGATTTATAAAGGCGCTCTGAGCCTGGTCTGCCCCTTAGCCACAGGGTCTGTGACATGGAGCCCATGGAATCTACACCCAGCGGAAATCACTTTGCAAAGCATTAACCCTCTGCGTGCCATCACATACCATCTGAGCAAGCTGTGGAGAGCAAGATGTAGACAGGAACCAGGCGTGACATTGAGTGGTGCTAGAGATGGGTCTCAGTCAGTCTACTCAGACTTCGAAGAACTGAATCTAATTGCAAGCAGGGTATCCCGGGCCCATTTCCCTTTTGGAACCAGCCCCCAAACCCCTCTCACTGCTGGGAGACAGGGTCTAATGATGAACCCCCGTGTGACATGTGGCTGACTGAGCTGAAAGCCATGGTGCCGCGGTGGGAGTGACGTTAGAGCCACCTCAGCACAGCCCAGTGGTCACTGGGATGGCTGTCAGGGAGGCTCATGAGGGGCAGCTGAGCTATTGATGAGATCTGGGAGAAAGTTTTCATTCAACATTTCTTTTTCCTGAAAAAGGCACATTAGGGTCACCTGAAACATCGTACACATTTGCCGAATTTATTTGTTGGATTTTTCACAAACAAACAAAGCAAGCCAGCAAGTAAACAAGTGAACGCCCCAAACATTTCACTTTGATGTTTTCTAAAGAGAACATTTGGCTTCAAAACAACTTTTTAAAAAAATTTACTTCACTTTTATTTAAAAATCATTGAAAACAAAATGTTTCCAATCAGGTCAAATGAAGCTTTTTGTCTGACCCCCAATGATCTTGTTGACCTTTGTGGTACAGCCAGTGAACTGGGAAACCATCCCTTCACTCCACTCTGGGGTGAGGTGGAAGCAAGGTGGGTAAATAAATATTTGATAAAGAGGGGAGATGCTCAGCTGCTTGCGTGGGGGAAGCCCTTTAATGGCTGGTTCAGACGTGCTCCTCCAGCGGAGTTTGAATTTTAAATCCAGGGTTCTCATGGCCCTTTGCTGCCATGTGCTCAGGCTCACCCACTTCCGAGTCCCATGGTGCTGCCCCAGGCCAGCTTCTCGTCTTGAACATATGCTTTCATGTGGGAGTTTGCTGAGGAGGCCCTGGGCTTTATTGCTTGTAAATAATTCAGACCTAGTTTAGCAGGGCCTGTTGTAATTAAGAACACAGGTGGCTTCCTCCCAGCAAGTGGCCCTAGCACTGAGTTAGACTGCAGCTTTACAAAATAGAGGCACAAAAAATATCTTCATAAATAAAATTGATTAGATCTCCTCTCAGACCCGGCTTCACACACTGATCTCCTTACTGTACCTTGGGAAAATGGGGCTCACTAGCAAAGCCCCTCTTCCCAGGCACCCGGCCTCTGAGCCTGGGACTTGGCCACTTGATACTGCTCCATCCTGTCTCCCTAAGGTGCTATCCTGCCATCGACCATACCAGTCCCACAGATTACATCTGGAGAGAAGCAGGAATCCCCCATACTGGCAGTGTGGAAGAAGCTGCATTCCCTGCCACAGACTAGCTGCCTCTCTTCCCATTTCCTCTGCATTGTGTTCTTCTCAGCAGTCTGCAGACCTGGCTCCCAAGGCTAGGGCTAGCCACCCACCATGCTGGGCCAGCGCCTGAGCAATTATTGCAGGTCTGGGTCACTGCAGCTTTATGATGAAGCTTAAATATCAAATACCCTGACACTTGCCCTCACCCTCTGCAGCGCTTCCTGTGAGCTGCGGCATCCCTGGTAATGCTCTCTGCAATGGTGGAGCTGTACATTGTCGGTAGCGGGGAGCTGGTCCAAATCTGTTCAGCCCAGCAACCTGGGAGCCCGGCCATGCCACACAAGCACCAGCATTGGGGAACATGGTCACAGCTTCTAGCTGTCCAGGGGCTTTGTCAGGAAGCAGCCAGACCGAGAGGCTCCGGCACCGCGAGACCTGTGTGCTAGCCCTGCCTATAACCTGCTATATGAGCTTGAGTCTCTCTGTGCCTCTGTTGCTGTCTCCCCTAGGAGTGTCAGTGATGGGGCCAAGACCAGAACCAGCACCAGCCTTAGGGGCCACGTGCTGGTGCTGCAAGACTATTACAGGGCCTAACAACCATAGGAGGCTTTCGCCTCTCCCATCGGCTTCTGCCCTGGTTTATCTGAGACACGCACAGCTAACAGAGAACAGAACAAAGAGAACACCATTTCCCTCCTCGCAGCAACTGAACATGAGCTTTCCCAGGAAACAGACCCCCCCCCCCGGGGTCATAGCAGCAGCAGACACCACGCTGGGATGGCTGGGCACTGCCAGAGTATCTGTGCCAGGGTGGGAATATTGGATAGCAGAGGGTTCTCTAAACCGTCTTCCCAAACCCAGCAGGTCTTCCCCCTGCTGACAGCCTGACTTTAACCACTAGTGCATGATGACAAGGCTGGTACATGGCACAGAATAGCAGAGGTTCTGCCATTTTCATAGAATCACAGAATCCTAGAACACTAGGACTGGAAGGGACCTCGAGAGGTCATTGGGTCCAGTCCCCTGCCCTTGCGGCAGGAACAGGCACCATCTAGACCATCCCTGATAGATGTCTGTTTAACCTGCTCTTAAATATCTGCAATGATGAAGATTCCACAACCTCCCTAGGCAACTTATTCCAGTGTTTAACCACCCTGACATGTAGGAAGTTTTTCTAAGGTCCAGCCTAAACCTCCCTTGCTACAGTTTAAGCCCATTGCTTCTTGTCCTATCCTCAGACGCCAAGGAGAACCATTTTTCTCCCTCCTACTTTGACACCCTTTTAGATACCTGAAAACTGCTATCAGATCTCCTTGCAGTCTTCTCCTTTCCAAACTAAACAAGCCCAATTCTTTCACCCTTGCCTCATAGTTTATTTTTTCTAGACTGTTAATCTATCTTGTTGCTCTTCTCTGGACCTTCTCCAATTTCTCCACATCTTTCTTCAACTGTGGTGCGCAGAGGTGGACACAATACTCCAACTAAGGCCTAATCAGTGCAGAGTAAAGCGGAAGAATGACGTCTCATGTCTTGCTCACAACACCCCTGTTAATGCATCCCAGAATCACGTTTGCTTTTTTGGCAACAGTGATAGATGTTGACTCATATTTAGATTATGGTCCACTCTGACCCCTAAACCCTTTTCAATGGTACTCCTTCCTAGACAGTCGCTTCCCATTCTGTCTGTGTGAAATGGATTGTTCCTTCCTAAGTGGAGCACTTTGCATTTGTCCTTATTAAACTTTATTCTATTTACCTCAGGCCATTTCTCCAGTTTGTCCAGATCATTTTTAATGATGACCCTGTCATCCAAAGCACTTGCAACCCCTCCCAGCTTGGTGTCAGTTGTAAACTTTATAAACTTCTCTTTATGCCAATATCTAAATCATTGATAAAGATATTGAACATAACTGGTTCCAAAATTGATCTCTGTGGATCCCACTTGTTATGCCCTTCCAGCCTGGCTGTGAACCACTGATATCTACTCTCTGAGAATGATTATCCAACCAATTATGCGCACATCTTATAGTAGCCCCATCTAGGTTGTATTTCCCTAGTTTATTGATAAGAAGATTATGCAAGACTGCATCAAATGCTTTACTAAAGTCTAGGTATACCACATCCTGCACTTCCCTCTTATTCACAAGGCTTGATATCCTATCAAAGAACGCTATCAGATTGGTTTGACATGATTCGTTCTTTAAAAATTCATGCTGTTACTTATCACCTTATTATCTTCCAGATTTTTGCAGATGGATTCATTAATTATTTACTACATTATTTTTCCTAGAACAGAAATTAAGATGACTGGTCTATAGTTTCTTGGATTGTCCTTATTTCCCTTTATATAGATGGGCACTATATTTGCCCTTTTCCAATCTTCTGGAATCTTTCCCATCTTCCATGACTTTTCAAAGATAATGGCTTATGGCTCAGATTCTTCCTCTATCAGCTCCTTGATGCAATGTATCAGGTCCTTGTGACTTGGAGACGTCTAACTTTTCCAAGTAACTTTTAACTTGTTTTTTCCCCTATTTTAACTTCTGAACTATATCCTTTTCTCCAGCATTTACTGCTGTAGGCATCCAATCACCACCAAACTTCTTGGTGAAAACCAAAACTAAGAAGTCACTTGCACCACTGCCATTTCCACATTTTCTGTTATTGGTTTTCCCTCTTCACTGAGCAGTGGGCCTACCTTGTCCTTGGTCTTCCTCTTGCTTCTAATGTATTTGTAGAATGCCTTCTTGTTAACCTTTGTGTCTCTAGCTACTTTGAGCTTGTTTCATACCTTCACTCCCAGCCGCTCCCCCTGCCCACGCCAGGATTCTGTCCGGTGTATAGCCGGAAAAATCAGAAAATACCGGACATTGCATACGTCCGGTATTTTCTGATTTTTTTTACCGGACAGAGCGCGCAAATACCGGACTGACCGGTACAATACCAGACACCTGGCTACCCTACCCACCTCTTCTCCCCCGCGGTGGCTCGTCTGAGAGCCCAACACTCAGCCGAGCTGCCATGCAGGGAGGAAAAGGGGGCAGGGTGGTGATGTACATGGTCAGGGGGTGGGGCCATTTACATAATCGCCCCCCCTTCTCCTCCCACTGTGGCACTCAGCTGAGTGCTGGGCCCCTCAGCCGGACTGCCGCGGCAGAGCCAGCAGCACAAGCGGCCATTTGGACTCCCTCGTGGCGGGAGGGGAAGGGGTGGTGATGTCCATGGCCCCACCCCTGGCCGTGTACGTCACTGCCCCTCCCCTCTCTCTCACGGTGGCCTGGCTGAGCAGGCAGCACTCAGCTGAACATCACAGCAGGAGGGAAGGGGAAGGGGGGCGGGGAGAGAAGGAGGGGAGGGAGAGGCAGGAGGAGGAGGAGAGAAAGGGAGAGTGACAGGCAGGAGGGGGAGAAGAGAAAGAAAGAGACGGAGAGAGAAGCAGAAGGCGAGAGAGGCAGGAGACAGGGGAGAGCTGAGACAGAGAGGGGGAGGCAGTAGGAGGAGAGAGAGAGAGAGAGAGATGGCGCGAGAGACTAGAGGCTCAGGAGAGAAGACCAAGGTGGAGGAAAGACCTGAAAATCCTGTCTTATGACGGGCTAACTGGCTAGTTTCCTTATATTCATCCTTTGTACTTAGCCCTAGTTTCCACTTTTTATACAACTTCTTTTTGATTTTTAGAAAATTCAGGATCTTCTGGTTAAGCCAGGGTGGTGTCTTGCCATACTTTCTATCTTTCCTACGCAGTGGAATAGTTTTCTCTTGCACCCTTAATAATGTTCCCTTGAAAAATTGTCAACTCTCTTCAGTTGTTTTTCCTCTCAGTCTTACTTCCCATGGGACCTTACCTACCACCTCTCTGAGTTTGCTAAAATCTGCCTTCCTGAAATCCATTGTCCCTGTTTTGCTGTTCTCCCTTTTACCATTCCTTAGAATCATGAACTGTATCATTTCATGATCACTGTCACCCAAGCTGCCTTCTGCTTTCAGAGTCTCAACTAGTTCTTCCCTATTTGTTAAAACCAAATGATGAACAGCCTTCCCCATAGCTTTCTCCACTTTCTGAAAAAAAAAAGTCTCCAATGCATTCCAAAAACTTGGTGGACAATCTGTGACGTGCTGTGTTATTTTCCCAACAGATATCTGGATAGTTGAAGTCCCCCATCCAGCATGTTGGATGATTTTGTTAGTTGTTTATAAAAAAGCCTCATCTACTTCTTCTTCCTGGTTAGGGGGCCTGTAGTAGACCCCTAACATGACATTTGGATTTTTAACTCCTTTTAACCTTACCCAGAGACTCTCAACAAGTCTCTCCTTCGTCCATCACAATCTAAGTTCAAGTGTATATGTTTTAGTATTTTTGACAACACTTCCTCCCTTTTTCTCCTGTCTATAATTTCTGAGCAGGCTGTACCCTTCTATACCCATATTCCAGTCATGTGTATTATCTCACCAAGTCTCTGTGATACCAATGATGTCATAGTTGTGTTTATTTATTAGCACTTCCAGTTCTTCCTACGTATTCCCCAGACTCCTTGCATTTATACACTGGCATCTAAGATACTCATTTGATTTTGGCCCCCAGTTCTGCCTTGTCCCTCCTTTATCTCTGCTATTATAACCCATTCTCCCTCCCATTTCTGACCCATCTCCCAGCTCTCCATGTTCTTCACTTACCTGTGGGCTTTGGTCACCTGTCCCCGTCGAACATAGTTTAAAGCCTCCTCGCTAGTTTAGCCAGCCTGTGTCCAAATACTCTCTTCCTTCATAGTGAACCCCATCCCTGCTTAGCAATCTTCTTGGAACAGCATCTCATGATCAAGGAAACCAAAGCCCTCCTGGCGACACCATCTTCGCAGCCAGGTATTCGCCTTCAAGATGTACTTGTCTCTGCCTGGGCCCCTGCCTTTGTCAGGAAGGACTGAAGAGAATACCACCTGTGCTCCGAACTCCTTCACCCTCACTCTGAGAGCTTTGAAGTCACGTTTCATCTGCTCAGGGTCACACTTTGCAGTATCATTAGAGCCCACATGGATGAGTAGCATGGGGTGGTAGTCAGAGGGCTGGATATTCCTCAACAATGCTTCCATGACGTCTCGAATACGGGCCCTCAGCAGGCAGCACCTCCCAAGATGACATGTCAGGGTGACAGATGGGCGCCTCCATCCCCCTCAGAAGGGAGTCTCCGACCACCACTACCCTACGTTTCCTCCTCATGTAGGGCTGGCTGCAGACCTCCCGCCTTGGGGGCACCTGGCTTCTCCTCTTCTGCCTGAGAGGGTGATTCCTTGTCTCCTGTATTCAGAACAGCATTACACTTCTCTAGTACCACCGTGCGAGGGTTGGGAGCAGGGGTGGAGCACTGCCTGCTGCCAGAAGTGACCAGCTGCCACTGCTCCTCCCCATCCCTGAGGCATCTCCTCTTCCACCAGTGGTGTGTCAGCAGTCTTGTGTAGCTGGAGAGCTTCCTCAGCCTTCTGTGTATCCACATGGATACTCTCAAGGAATCTCTCGTGGGCTCAGATGCTTCTCAGCCCAGCCTTCTCCGCCTGTAGCCCTTTCTCCTGCTTCCTGAGAGATTCCACCAGCAGGCACCTTTGGCAATGACTACATTACTAAGTTGTTTTGAAATAATAACTCTCGAAATAAGCTTATTCCTCTTCACAAGCAGGAGTTATTATTTCAAAATAATGGGGTTGGTAGTGTGGGCGCTTGTTATTTCAAAATAACTTCCCAGTGTAGACACATTGGATGGTCCCTCCAGCCTGGATTTCTGCAAGTAGGACATGCAAGCCACAGTCTCTGCAAGGCTGCATTTGGCTCTGGGTAGAGACATCCACGGCCAGGTGATGCAGCTATTCCTAACCATCCTGGTTGTACTAGGACTCCCTTTTATAAACTCCCTCTCAAACTGCCCTGTCCTCTACCTCTCCCCGGTTGCTCTGCCTCTGCCTCTGCCTCTGCCTTTTAAGGCCTTCTCTCCTAGGTCAGCCCTAATCTTCCGTTAAGCACACAGGGGAAGGGTGATCACAAGGCTGACCAAAGATGATCCAAGGTGATCAAGGAAACAAAGGATCAAACATTCCCAGGCACACAATCCCAAATGTCACGGGAACTGAAATAACTGAAATAATCAGAAACAGAAGAAAATGCAAACAAACAGTTAAGCAAACTCATTCACCCCAGACTTTGTACTCCCACCATTTTCATGCAGTGGCGGGATCTCTTTCGCTCCCTCTCAAACACCACCTTTTGCAGTACCCTGATCACTAGTTCCCACTGGTTGCTAATCTCTGGATTTTTTCCCTTCAATGCCTCCCTCCCCCAGTTATATTAAAAAAATATCAAAATACTGTTATTTAGTGTGCAAAGTTGAGCACTCACAAGTTCAGAATTGCCAGGTTACTGTTTTCTCACACAGTTTTAATTCTCTCCTTTATGTGTATGCACAATGCTAGCCATGTCCATAGTATAGTTGAGGTATACTACTTTTTCCAGCTCTGGGCTGCAAGATTTCCTTCACTCTCAGATTCTTGTAGCTTGAATTGCTATGAAAATGGGCCAGATCCAGCAGTCCTTGTTCCATGAAAGTTTACTGCTAGTGATATCAGCATGAGCAGTAAACAATGAAGGCCAGTGGGACATGGTCCCAAGGGGGTGGACCTCGCATTGCAGGAGTTGGGAGATTTCAGGCACAATGTAGGACTGTCCATAAAATGAAAACCAGTTGGGGGTCCAGTCTGTGCACTTTGCAGCTGGGCCCCTTCCTGGTGGGAGCCTCACTACCTGTTATGTCTCAAGTTTTTTGACATCACAAAAAGCATTTTACAATTGGGGAATGGAAAGATTTGACTAGTTTTCTTGGATGCTTTGTGAAAATAGTTACGCACAATGTCATATCACAGGGTCTGCTGGAAAAAATAAATAATTACCCGAGAGTAAAAGTGAGATTTATTTAAATTGTTTGAAATCCAAAATAAATAATTTCATTTATAATAATTCCCAACCCATTTTGGGATTTTGTGCACATCCAGGAGGAGGGAGAAATGCTTTTCCCTCCAAGTGGAGGGAATCCACTGGATTCCCTAGTGGAGGGAATCCAGAAATACTTCTTCACTGGTTAACATGAGTTGCGCTGCAAATTTTTCCAGTGATTTATTCTATAAAACGTAACTCTGCTTATAATCCTCCTTCCGGATAGTTTCAGCACCATTGTTTCTGATGATAAGAACTTGTTGTAGCAACCTCTGTCCCCGACTACTTTGAAACCCTTGTTTAAATAAACATGCAACTTGCAAGCAACATGCAGTTTAAATATGTGTCCTATTAAGAACTGGCAGGACATGAGCCTCTTTGCTTTCTTGCCAGTGTTTGGAACACAGTAGCATTTTCATTGTGTAGTAATCATTTATTTCTGTAGATTCAAAGGCTGTAGTACTTGCAGTTTTACAGGAAAGCTATGCCTAGTTAAGGAAAGAGGCAGAAAGTATTACTAAGAAGAGGGAAACAAAATGAAGCAGGTGAATATTCAGGATGTTAATGCAGTATCTGCCTTAGAAAAGTGTAAAATGCTAGCCCTGAAAAAAAAAATCTCACAGCATTTCCAAGGGGAGACCTCATGAGGCAAGTCACACGTCATCCAGAGACTATTTTATCTGAATGTCTGCCAGGGTGAATTAAGCCATCTCTCATGCAAACATAACCTAGAGGAAGGGCCCAGCCATGAGGGCTGAAGTTTTCAGTTAGATAACAGCAACAGGGAGCTTTTACGAATATTGTAAATGCTGTAAGCTCAGTATGGGAAAAACATACAGAAGCTGTTCAGAGAAGTGCAGCAGAAGGAGGTGTAATGGGGGCAGGAGAGCTGAAGAAATAAAAAGCAAAAGATACAGCTATCCCATACCACAGAGTGGGTAGCATACTGCCCAGGGCAGGGAGGCAAGCACCAGACCCTGCAGTTTCAGAGCCCAGTGCAGGCTCCCCAGTGACCAGCCCCATCAATTATATGTGCATTTTCCAAATAGCAGCGTCACAAGTGACGAGTTCAGAGGACAACAACTGCCTTGGAAAAATAGGAAGGCCCTGAAATGAAAAGTGCTGTTTCACCCAGGTGCCTGTGTTGCTATTCTTTTAAAAAATAAAACTTAATGATCTCTGGAAAGTCCTCTAAACTAACAAATGAGGGTGGTGCCAATCATTTCATTGCCTTAAAGTGTTGTATATCTGAATTTGTGATATCATGTCATCCCAGTACCCATATGTACATTACATACTTATACATTCTCTTTCTCTTTCACATGCACACACACCTGTAGTACAAGACTCACCTTTCCCATTTTTGTCCTACATTTTGCTCCTTTCTACTTGTACCATCTGCACAGAAAAAACTCACAACTACACTGTTCTACATTCTTTCATTGAGAAGTGAACTTCTACAGCTCTCTTTGAATCAATGGTTTCTAATTAGTTCACCATTAAAGACTTTTGGTTGGCAAACCAGATGCACTTATCCAGAATTTGTGGATTTAAACTTTGAATTCCAAACTAAATTAAAACTTCATAAATAATTTTGATTTTCCATTCATTAGGCAGAAGTGTTGGTGATTTACAGAATCATGACATGTTCATGTTTGCAAAGGCCCTAATTAATAGCAATTAAGTTATTATCTCTCTGGTATAAATGGATGAAGCTAGGAATGTTGCGCATTGGTTTCCTTCTCACTCGGAATTTCTTACCCCCCATCCTCACCAATTCTGCATGTGTGGGTTGTGATGAGAGCAAAGATTTGCTGGGGGATTCCTTTTGTGTGCTTTTACCTCCTAGCCTGGGGCCAAGTCATCCCATTTGAGGAGACAGAGACACAAGCTGGCTCAGGAGTTTCCCTGTCCCCCTTCAGGCAGAACAGCATGAAGAGTGACCCTGGGGCCTGGGAACCTTCAACTCCACACAGACTACAGCTGGTAAGGCCACCCCTGGCACAGCCTGGGGATGTGGTGCAGTGTGGGAGTTCCACCTGCCCGTTGCAGCATTGACTCCAGGTGTGGGTTTTCCAGCAGCATTTCCACCACTCAGGAGCGAAAGATGCTGCAATGAGCAGCTGTATCATCTCTATCCCTTCACACACACCTGGCCTGCAGAGGTGCAACTTCATGGCTGCTCTATGTTGGGGTTCCTGGACCTCCCTGGCTCCCTCTCTGCCCCAGTGGTATTCCGTGGCTTCTCTTCCTGCAGCAATGTCAGCAGTACACTTAGGCCAGACTTTAAATGGCACCGTTTGCTAAATGCCTATCACGTGCCATTCTCCAGCAGTGCAATTCTGCTGGAGTTTGCTACAGTCAGACAGTCCTTGGAGAGACTGCATCGGTGAATGCTGCCCCCTTGCAGCTAGATACCTCAACCCCAAAGGAAAGAGGTTTGCTCATGACAAGCACAACTTCTGATGGCCAGGTCTGGCGTAGCAGCTATCTGTCCAGGAGCCCCCAGCTGACAGTGGCTTGTTCCCCGCAGTGGTCTCTCTTCTGTAGCTTGGCCCTCTGGCCAGATCACTCTATGAATGTGTCAGATTTCTGCCCGCACTCTGGGCTCATGCCACTTTGCCAATGGCTGGTAGGAGAGACCAGTTCCTCCTGCTACAGTGGGTTTCAGCCAGGGCTGTCCTTGGGGGTTATGGGGCCCTACGCAGTACTGTTAAACTGGTGCCCCTATGCCTGATGGCAGCCTGGGAGGGGATGGTGAGTTTTCAGAGATGTGATTTGATCATCTTCAGCAACACATTAAGAAATAGTTTTAACACAAATGTTAAACTAAAGTCCGGTTGACTAACATGGGCAATTAAAAAATGGATAGTACGTACCTTGGGTTGGCAAATGGCTGTTGAATGGCTTCATTACCTCTTGAATGGCTCTTTCCCAGGCGCAGAGCTGTGCTCATAGCTCTGTCCAGCCTTTTCAGTTTTAATCTAACGAGATGCTCTCCGGAGGCACAGAGCCACAGATCAGGCACAGGAAGAGGCGGGTGGGTGAACATTAAGACCTGGTGGTGCCCCAAACTTTCAGGTGCCCTACACAGCTGCATGTTCTGTGTATGGGTAAGGATGGCCCTGGTTCCAGTCCTGGAACTCTAAAATCAGCTGCCAAGATCTTTTGCTGCTGTTTCCCTGGGCTTCTTCCTATTCACTCTTCCCCACATAACGTTGCTGGGTTGAGCCGTCTTCCAGGACTAGAATACCAGGGCTTATCCATCTCACTGAATTTTCCCCCTTACCACTTCCTAGGGACTGGCCTCCCAGGCCATGGTAACCCATTCTCAGCTGGCATGAGACACTTACAGTCACAAGCAGATTTACCCGCATGTTTCCCATCTCTTTGGTGCCCGAGGACTCCAAAACAGGCCGTCTTGCTTTAGCCTTTCCCCAGGAAACTCCTACCTTTCTTTCAGGGACTTGTTCTTCCCCTACTTGTTCTTGTGTTTGGTGGCTCAAGACTTTCTGAGCTGAAGATTGCCATTCCTGGGTTTTGAGAGAGAAGTTACAACTTACAGTCAGTCACCTTTCTCTTTGGGAAAGAATTAACGGACACAAATCAGATATCCGAAAACGCAACACACAGAAACCTGTGGGAGAACACTTTAACCTGCCCAGGCACTCATTAATGGATCTCAAAGTCACTGTGTTGTTTCAGGCCAAATACACAAGCCAGATACATAGGGAAGCCTTGGAACTTAACTTTCTTTACAAGTTTGGGACCCATCACAAAGGTCTGAAGGAAGACATCACCTGGCCAGCACACTGCCTTCCACAGCCTAATGACTTAACCAACCAAACAATGGGTACTTAAGAACAATTTGCACCTTCTCAATCAGCTTCATGTAACACAAACACTCTAGTTCACTATTTTACCCTTCCTTCTTCCCCTGCATCCCCTATTTATTTTGGAACTGGACTTTTAATACTCCTGTCATCTGAAGAAGTGGGTTGTGCCCATGAATACTCAGGATGCCAGCTACATGTTTTGTTAATCTTCAAGGTGCTGCTAGACTATTCGTTGTTTTTTAATTTTTTTCAGTTACAGACTAACTCAGCTACCCCTCTGAACCTTTCCAATGGTTCTTAAAGAACTACAGAGTAGTTTTGCTATTAGGCCTAATTTGCAAAGTACATTTTGCTACTCTAAGACTTCTGAGTTTTCCAGATACATATCTCCTTTCACAGGTACACTGTGTATAATTCCATAGGAGGTGATGTAGGTTTTCTTGTACCTTATGTTTCACATAGCGTATCCGCACGTGTGTTTGTTAGACGTAGATCACCATTTAATCCACAGTGAAATTCTGAATAAAGCCACTCGCTTGGTCTCTCGAAACCTGGGCTTACAGCACCATTTTCAACTGCTGGCCAGACTTCATGGACTTTCTTCCCCTTTGTTTCATGCTTCCATAATTAATGCCTTTCATTCCTTAACTCACGTTTCATTAAATGTTTAAACCCCAATGTGTGTACCTAAGTCCACTTGTGTGTGCTCAATAACATTTTTTTTTTACGGTGTCATCTGCCACTGGGTTGCCAGCTGCCCCTACCTGCATTCGGATCTCCTCTTTCTCTGCTGCCCTGGGAAACTCCAGATGCTGCCCCAGCCTCTTAACTGATCAGTCTGGGAGCACTGGATCTTCTTCATTTCAAAGGGCCAGTCACCCTGTCACTACATTCCCTTGGTAACAACTCGCCCGCACCCACACAACAAAGGCAGAGGCAGTTTATGAAGGGTCAGAAGGAAAAACTGCAGATGGGGTAACATCTGTTAAAGAGACATCCCAGTATGTGGCCCTACAATGGCCCAGTGCTTACCCACTGTGAGGTGGAAATACGCAGCAAGCAGAGAGCAGCACGGCAGGTGCCACTCATTAGCTTGCACCATTGCGGAACAGGCTGAGGTGTTACCTGCTTCATTCATAACTCAGAGAGAGTGCAAGTGAGCAGGAAGCTGGCCGGATGCCCAGGGGAATTTATCACAAGATTAAAGAATTAATGATAAAATACAATATATTAAAGAATGAGAGATTTTGCTAACCTCTTACCTTGTCCTAGCTTTAATTGCTATTAAAAATCATGGGATGCAATGAATTATCATTGATTTTTTTTCAGTACCTCTCATTTCTGCAGAAGTCAGATAAATGGCGATGAGAGGAGGTAGTTCAACCCCAGAAGATGTATGAGGTGGGCTGGGATCAATAGTGTTGTGGTTATGCCAGTGGGCTGAGAGCTCCTGAGCTAGCTGCCCAGGCACCTGGGACAATGAATTGGAATGGACGAATGCTACGAATGGGATCCTCAAAAAGCCAGTGTGCGAGATGGGGAGGGGTTGACAGGAGAGACGAGTCCTAAGGCCACCCCTCTCCTGGAGACAGACTCCTATATCCAAGCTGCAGTGAGACACCTATTCATGTTAATGACCAGCAAACAGGCACCTCCCCTTGCGAGAGCTTTTGGGGAGACAGAGTTCAGCTCTTCCTTGTGCCACATGAAGCAGTGGGAGCCAGACGGCCTGGGCTAGAGGGGGGATTGGAAGCTGGTCTCCTGTCTCTCAGGAGGGTGCTCTGACTGCTCAGTAAGTCTGACATGGGGCTCCTTCCACGTGGCCAGTTGAAACTGCTCCAAGGTGGATAACTAAAGAGTCACTGGCCAGAGAGAGACACACTCCATAGCTCAGTGCTCAGGGCACACCATGGGAAGTGGGGGATTGACCCTGTGTCTTCCACACCCCATCTGAGTGTGCTAACCACTGAACCAGCATTTTGGGAATCGTGCTGTGTCCCAGTGGGAGACAAGCACCTGGATGCCTAGCAGGAGGCAGCAGCAGACACATGCAGGACAGGGATGTAGGCACCCAGGGAATGTATAGCCTGAAAATACAGGCCTTGAGTGAGTTTCATCACTGACCGTGGTTGGCAGGAGTTTTGTGACTCATGGAGGAGCCAGCCCTGGGACTCAGGGCTTAAACCCCAGACTTAGGCATCTGGGCCTGGAGTTTTGTTCCCAGAGTACCTTAGTGAAACAGGCCCTCTCTGTGTAGATGCTAACATGGCTCCTCACCACCCTAGTGAGTATTTACAGATAGACTAAAAACCCCTTCTCAGTCTGTGTTAGGGTGAAGAAATGAGCCTTGCACAGGGTTCTAAGGGCAGCTGGAGGACTGTGGTTGATTATTGCTTGTAACCTCTGCCCAGCAGCCCTGTGAATGCCCTGTGAGATACACTCATGAGCAGTGTGGTGGGAGTGGGAGGTCCTAGCTGCCAAGGGAAAGGCACATCTCTCAGGGTGCTAAGGCCTGTTCCAGGAAAGTCTGTACATGCCTGCAGAGACCTGCAAGATGGGGTTCTGGCACAGTGAGCGGTGCGCTGGCGGGACCTGGGCTGCAGCTGGATAGGTGGCCCCATTTCTCACCAACCAGAGTTCTTGCAGCGTGTGTAGTGTCATGGCTGGGCATGAGGAGTTAAAGTGATCACAGCGGGGCAGTTGCATACGCAGTGGCCTGCTAGGAAATGGGAGGCGGTTTCCAGCTGGTTGTGGATGGAGGAGAGTGTTTTTTGTCCCAATGGCTAGTTAGGCACCAGTAGTAGTGACGAGTCCAAACAGCTGGATGCCTCAGATAGTGCAGATGGTGCAGAGGAAGCAAATGCTTCAGGTGCATCTTTTTTCTCGCCAGCTTCAGTTTTGCCACAGCTCACACTGGTCAGCTGCCTTTTGTCTAGGTGCTGATTTCAGCCAGGAATTGAGAGAGGATATGTTGCCTGCCTCTGCTATGTCGGGAGATTTGGCCCTGATGTGGTAGCATGAACAGGACTAGTAAACAGTGGCGTGTCTTTGGTTCCCCTGTTAGAACCTCTCCTCATGAAATATCCTGGATGTGAGGTTGGTTAATCTTAACCTCCCTCCTTCCTGCCTCACTGCTATCCTGACACTCAGGGAGTAGACTCCAAAGAGCTGGGTCCACAGAGCATATTCCCACCTTGCACAACTCCTGCTGATTCTCATGGTGCATTTGCAGGCCCAGGGTAAGTGCAAGCTGGATCCCAGCTATTCTGCAAAATAGTCACATTCACTGAAAGAGCACACAGAAAACTGGCCCCTGCTAACTCCAGGGGCCAGTGTCCAACACTGGCTAGAGTGTCACTTCTTGTCTGAACTGGACACGTGGCCAAATAAAAAATCTGGTTAAGTAGCTGAAGGACAGCCAAAGGCACCGGAATTCTGGGATAAAACTCCTGGTTTCTTGTCCCACAGGCTTGAGAAGGGAGTGGAAGATGGTTCATAACTGGAGCTCAGAGTATGCAGGATTTGTTTCTCTGTTTAAGTGACTGGCTCCCACCCCCACCTGCTGAAAATCACAGGGTGTTTCTTGGTTTAAATCACCTGGTCAAAATGATCTTTATACCCAAATCTAATTTTTAAATTATTGTTTCTTTTAAATTCAAATTAAAATGTCGCTAAACCGTGATCCGTGAGTGTCAGCTGGTCAATGCTATTTATTGAAGAGACACCCTGTTCCAGTCCCTGCGGCACTCTGCTGAAGTTGAGGTTTCTACTCCAGGTTTACCCCAGCACGGCTGAGCACAGACTTAAGCTCCCAGTCTCTTGAGTAACTATCTCAGGAGTGGCCCGAGGCAGGCTGCGGCAGCTGGTGCCCCAGACGGAACGTGCAATTGGCGCCCCCGCCTGCACGGCCGTCAATGGGGTAACGTCATCATAGGGTGCCCTGAGCACCCCGTGACGTCATCATCGGGTGCTGTTGAAGGCGGAGCCCTAGGCGACGGCTGAGTTGGACTATAGTCACGGGCCGCCTCTGAACTATATACCTGCGTGGCTTTTAAAGTGCACATTATGGAGTGGACAGTTAGGACTGACTCAGTCTCTCAGCCACTCTGCTCTACCAGTCACTTATGTATTTCTTAATTTTTTACAGCATGTGATTGAGGCAATGGACAGGAACCTATCCAAATGGCCCCCGCTGTTTTACATGGAATTTCTTTCTTAAGAGATGCATGGTTTGTCCTACCAGACCTTGGGAAACCTCTGGAAATGCTGGTCAGTGCCTTATTGTTGTTGCTGCTATTTGTGGTCAAACAGCTGTTGCTGAAGCCAGAATGTCCCACCACCTTTGCATGGGATTTAACTCCTCCCCCTCCCATCTTAAAATGTTGAGTGTTCACCCCATTTATTACCACAGCCTCAGGTGGTCAGGGGTGTGATGTGCAGAGAGGGGAGCAGTCTATCCCTGAGGCCCTACCATGAGGCAGTGGACCCAGTCGCGGAGCCAGCAGCAGAGTTCCCTGGAAGCTGAGTGGCCACCCAGGAGAGCGTCCAATGCTGCCCAGCTGGTTAGCAGAGCTAAACAAACTATTCTGCACATGGATGGAAAAAATTAGAGGGAACGTTGGCCAGCACCCTTGACCCCTTCTCAATTACTATAGCTACTAGAATGTACTTCCTCCCTCTTCATGTTAAGAGCAGGCCGGCTGCTAGTTTCTGGAATGAGAGTGTTTGGGGATGGCTGTTCTCCAAAGCACCATCTGCCTTAGAGCTGCAGAGATCAACAAAAGGGAGGGTGTTAGCACCAGGCCCATCCGCCCTTCCCCTGCTTCAGCAGGATAAGGGGAAGGAATCAAGGCAGGAAACTTCCAAAGGGACCATAAAGCGAGACAGGGTAGCCAGCACAGCCAGGCAGAGGCAGGCAGTCTAGCTTCTCAAAAGCCCCCGAAAGTCAGTCCCACAGCCTGCCTTCCTCGGCCTTCTTTTGTGAGGTACCAGCCAAATGTCCTTCTGGCCTCCCTCCCTGGGGCTGCAGTGTCCTCTGTGACTGCATGGCCTCTGCCCCCGCCCTGGGAAAGTCACACCTGCGTGGCTGAGCCCTGGATTAGCCTCTGAAGGGCTCTGTTTGTTAGGCTATTGTCCGCCTGTTTCCATGACAACACACTCCCCCTCTGAGGCAGTAATTGCCAGCTCACATAGTTTTGGTTTTCACTGCACTTAGAAAGACAACAGTTGATCCCTGGCTCAGCTTCTCTAGGCCACAAGAAAACACCGCTTCATCACTCACTCAGCTTCCACAGAACCGCAAGCTGCCTGTGGAAACAGGCCTCCCACCACTGGGCCACCTTCAACCCCAAAATGCACCCACAGCACTTGGCCAAAGCTCATGCAGTGGACTCCTGCTTCCCTAAGCTGCATGCCAGACTCTGTAGGTATCACTCACAGAATCACTGCCCCTTGTGTCATAGTCCAGACTGGCAAAGATCTGTGTGTGCTCTGCAGTGTCCTGTCTTTGCTGCCCCCAGCCAGGGTCTTGTGTGCTCTTAGGAACCCAGCCAGATGTTCCTGGAGTGACTTACACCCGGGGTTCCAATCCATGCAAATGATAAAGGTTAGTGGTAGAAGTAAGAGGCTTCCACCAAATGCCCTTTCCCTCCCTTCAGCTATGCACAAGAGGTGTGGGATGAGAACTGGTTTCTCATCATTTAAGAAGGGCCCTTTAATTTGCTTTATTTCTAAGGAGGCTTGTAATTAAACCCATTACACTAGGGGTAGCTCAGCGGTTTCCGCATTGGCCTGCTAAATCCAGAGTTGTGCGTTCAGTCTCTCAGGGGAGCTAGACTTGATGCCCTCTCTGGGTCCCTTCCAACTCTACGAGAAAGGTATATTTCCATATGTAACCCCCAAGGAGATTACTTAGATTCCCCGGGCTCTGTCTCTGGCAGCTCAGGGAGAGGCTCTGAGTTTGCCTTGGCTCCCCCTCCGTACCAGGGTCAGAGTCTGCCCGGCAACCCATGGGGAGTGAGAGGCCCCTCCCAGGGAGTTCGGGAGGGGAAGGAGGAGCCATGGTTTGGGGAGTCTGGAGCCAGCCAGGGAAAGGGGAGGCTGGCTGTGTGGGAGCGAGTAAGCCCCAGGCCTGCATGCAGGTTCTCCCTGAGAACTGGCCTCTAGGGACCTGATGGCAGGATCCCTCAGCTGGGTTTATGTCTCCACTGTTGATTCCCAGTTTGTGGAGTTTGCTGGGAGGCTTCCCCAGCCAGGCTGAGTTGGCTCCAGCTCCCTGGGTGAGAGGAGTCACCGCATGGTCAGCTCTGCTCTGTCTGCTGGTTTGGGGCTGCTGCCTGCTGGGTGGGTCTGAATGCTGGGCTGGGAGGTTATAGTTTGAATTGTGGTGCAGTTGTGTGGCCTGGTCCTTGAGCCCTGCTCCCCTTCGTGGGACCGAAGCAGCCTGGTTCTGCCTGAAGAGGATCCCGACTAGAAGAGACCAGCCCCTCTGCAGTGACTGAGTCATCTCTCAACCTGAGGCTCATTCATGGAGTGTGTGAGTGCACCATCTTTTAGTTAGTAAGGCAGGGAATTTGTTTGGGGATTTTATTACCTGCTGCATATGAAACCTATGGAGGGATTTACTACTTGTGAGTCCTTTGGGCTGTACTGGACCCAGTCAGCCTCATTGCTAAACTACTGCAGAGAAGAAATTTGTGGTCATAAGTCATCAAGGGCCCCAACAAAGTACGCGTACCAACGGGACACTATCCTTACAGTTGCTGGGCACCAGTGAACCTAAAAATAGTGTTTTACCCTGTTCTATTTGTCTCCTGTTTAATATAATTGTGTTTGTTATATTGTATGTGTTTGTGCTATTTTCTGGGAGTCTCCAACTATCTGGCAAATACGTGGGGATTATCCCGAGTTAGAATTTTCCTCCAAAGCTGCCTTGGTGACCCTGCCAGGAAGGAGTGAGGGGTGGAGGCACCGCCAAATAAATCCATCAGAAAAAATAAAGTTGGGTGGTGGGATCCAGAAGAACCCAGACCTGTCCAGCAGAACCTATAAGGAGATTGGTTTTAAAGAAGGTAACCAGATCCAGGTGGAGAGGGGACGCTACACATATTAACCTAGCCCATACGAGTGTAGAGCCAGGAAAGGGAGCTGCAAAACAGTAGCTAGCAAAATCACACACACGGGGTAGGAAAAAACCAAGAATAAACCAAGAAGGTGAAAGACAGAAAATGGGCAAAAAGAGAGCAACTGTGCTGGGGGCCACCCCATCCTCGCCACCAGCAGGGAATGGGTTTCCTAAGCCACCATCCCTCAGATAAGGCTGCAGACACCCCACTGGACTGAGCTGGTCTCCTTGCGTTAGCATGCTGGTCTCGCTGGCCTCCACTTTTGCCAAGGTGCCTCATCAAAGGCTCTCAAACAAATTAAGGTGTTATGGGATAAGAGGGAAGGTCCTCTCCTGGATCAGCAGCTGCTAAAAACAGGAAATGGGATAGGAATACATGGTCAGTTTTTAGAATGGAAAGAAGTAAATAGCAGGGTTCCTGTAAGGATCTGTGCTGGACCCACTGCTGTTCAACATGTTCATAATTGATTTGGGAAGGGACGGGGGGGAAGGGGCAGTGAGGTGGCAAAATCTGCAGTTGATAGAAAATGACCCAAGATAGTGAAGTCCAAGGGAGACTGCAAAGAGTTACAAAGGCACAGGGATCTCACAAAACAGGGTGACTAAGGGTGCATCTACACTGCATTTGTAGCTTGAAATAAGCTACACAATTTGAGCTATGCAAATTGCGTAGCTTATTTCGAGTGTATTTCAAAATAAACAGCTATCCTGAAATGTCCCCCAATCCTTATGGAACAAGTTTTACAGGGATGTTGGAATAGCGAGCCCGTTATATTTTGAAATAACGGGCTTGCTGTGAAGATGTGGAAAATGTTATTCTGGATACTGGAAGTATCTTAAAATAGTGCCACTGGTTAGTTGTACCCAAATTGACAAAATGGAAGATAAAATGCTGTGTTAATAAAAGCAAAGTAATGCACATTGGAAAACATCCTCCCAATTATACATATAAAATGATGAGGAATAAATTAGCTGTTCTCTCACAAGAGAGACATCTTGGAGTCAATGTGGATAGTTCCCTGAAACATCCACTCAGTGTTCAGCGGCAGTCAAAAAAGCAAACAGAACGTTGGGAACCCTAAGGAAAGGGGTACATAATAAGACATAAAATATCCTAATGCCACTATATAAATCCCTAGTATCCCCAAACCTTACACATTGCATGCAACTCTGATTACCCCATCTTAAAAACAGAAAGTTAGAACTGGACAAGATTCAGAGAAGGGCAACAAAAAAGTGTAAGGGGATGGAACAATTTCCATTAAAGGAGAGATTAAAAAGACAGGGACTGTTCAGTTTAGAAAAGAGATGACTGAGGGGAAGAGGAAATATGATAAAGGTCTATATAATCAGACTGCTTTGGAGAAAATTAATAAAAAAGTGTTATTTAGTCCTTCACATAAGACACAAACCAGGGCTCAGCAGATGAAAGGAAGGTGTAGCAAGTTAAAAACAAAGATAAGGAAATATTTTTTTCACACAACACAGTCTGCCTGTGAGTCTCATTGCTAGGGAACATTGTGATATAACTGGGTTCAGAAAAGAATTTGGCAAGTTCATGGAGAACAGATTCATCAATGGCTATTGGCCAAGATGGCCAGAGAGGAAACCCCATGTGTCCAATGACCATGGACTGTGGATGAAGGCCTAGCCGGGCTGCTGTGTGGTGTGGCCCCAGCCACGCCTGAGCAGCTGGGCAGTGTAGGCAGTTTTGGGAAGGCAATGCCCTCCCTTGCCTATGATACCCACCTCCCAACCCAGTGATCCCAGCCCTCCAACTGCCAATTCAATGACTGCTATTCCCACTGAAGCAGCTGGCACACATCACTGCCATAGAGCATATTGGGCTATATGGACCATTGGTCTGATCCAGTATGGTTGTTTTTGCATTCCAGTCATAGTCAAGAATCAGCTGGAAACTAATTTCAGCATTACATTTTTGAACCTCATCTGCCAGGATGTATTTTGGCATCTTCTTCAATTGATGTTCATTCAACAAAGGAAAGTTAGAGGATTCTTTGGGTCATGGCATTGGAAAGAGGCAACTAGGCCTTTCACCCTCGGTATCCAGTTTTTAATGTAGTCTAGGCTGGCTGTGATTGAAATTCATTCCCACAGGATGTCTGATTGTTCAGTGGCTTGTGAGCGGGTGCCAGGCACAAGCTGCTCTCAGACAAAGGCCACAGGCTCCATAAAGTCCAAACTCACTGGCTCCCTGGGATTTGGTCTGATTAACACAGAAAGGAACTGTGCTACCACAGCAACAAATTCGTATCTCAAACTTTCTCCCTGGCTCCTCTGCATTAGGATTCTACCCTCCAGCTTCTATCATCTACTCCCAGTGCCTTGCTCACTGCAGCACCACTCTTATCACTGTTCTGTGCCAGTGAGTTAATGAGACACCTGACAGAGTCAGCAGGACCCCGTCATTCTTCTCAGACGGGGTTAGCACCTGCCAACAGGGGGCAGAGTCTCAAATACCCCACCTGCAGTTATCTGGCACCTTCATGGGCCCAGCAGTTTCAGAGGGACAGCTCTTCTCAGCTGGCATCTTTGTTCTGTCCGTCTCCACAGTGAGGTTGGGACTGCACAGACCTGGTGACTGGCTTCCCTGCATTGCAAGGGAAGCAATGATGTGCAGTGCTGGAGTAGGCTGGAGAAACTTGTCCTGCTATTTTGCTGAAGAAATGATTTAACTAAAAAAAAATAAAAGAGTTAATTCAAGTCTCAAGTAGCTATAATTGTTCTAACCAGAAAGTAACCGAGAAATGAATCCTTCCTCCCTTCCTCTTTTCCTTCCTCCCTTCGTTCCCCTGAAGTAAAAATAAAACTGATTTTTGAAATCCACCTAAATTCAGTCAGCTTTCAAATGGATTCATGGATCAGATCCCATCTCTGCATTGAGAGCCTGCTTTATAAGAGTTTGTGTACCTACAACTCAGTGGTTATAACAGGCCGGTAGAGGCAATGAAAAGGGATGAGGGGTGTTTATTATGTACACCTCTGTGTCACAACATAGCCTTTGGGATTCTGGGATTCTAAGTATTTCTTGATGCTGAACAATTTTAAACTGGCTCCAAGAACTGTGAAAACCAAGGTTCTAAAAGTTTCCCATTGACATTTTTAAAGTGTGAGATGTTTTTAATCCCAGCCCTACTCCCCATTTGGGATAGTCACTTGTACCCTTTTCCTGGGTCAGCATCCAGTAGAGGAAGAGATTAGTTTTAACATTTCATCTACCTTCCGGTCCCCAGCCTCTCACTAGAGGAGTCAGATGATATCCCTGAGCTTGTGGAGCTGTGCCTTTTCTTGGGAAGTCTGGCAGTGTATGAGAGACAGAGGACATAGTCTGCGTTCTGTAATCTCCTCTGTGCTCAGATGAACCTAAAGTGCTGTTTCCCAGGAACCCTGGCCACTTAGTTCAGAAGATGGTTGAAGAGTTGGCAGAGGGTGAAATGATCACTAGACAGGCAAGAAATATGATAATTAGGCTATGGACCACAATGGTCACAATTAAAAATAAAATCCTTTTAGTGGAAGAAGTCAGAAGAGCGTGTCTATGTGATTAGCAGCCACGCACAAAGCTCTTGGTCTGAAACTGAAGCCCAGATAACCCTTTCGGTTTTACAAAGTCTCCACACAGAATTACACTCCCCTGAAGACTTAGGGCAGAAAGCCAGTCTATGGAAGAAGAAGCTTCCTTGCAGAGTCTCCACATAGATGATAGCATGCACGCTGGTTTGGAGCCCATTCTGGGTGAAAAGAAGGGCTGTGACTCTTGTTTTATAGGCTCTTTTCTACAGGCCATGCTACAGAGCTATTTCTGTATTATTTGTATTGCAGTCGTGCACAAAGACCCCTGAGTGAAATTTGGGTTGGAGCTCCACAAGGTGAGCTGCTGTGCAGATGCCTACGAATAGACAAGTCTGCCCCGAAGAACTCACCATCTTGTGACAAGGATGGTCCCAGGCAGCAGCTGGGTGGGTTTTGGGGAGGGATTTGGTGGGGGTCGGTTAATCATGTTGCAGACTCATAGGATGCTGAGCCATTTATGGGGAAAGCAGGTAAACTGCCATCATTGCAGAGTGGGGGTAAGGGAGGTGCTATGAGCCTGGAAGCGGAGACCAAGAAACCTGGACTTGATACCGAGAGAAATGGGGTGACGCAAAGGAGGAGACGGCACTGTCAGAGAGGCAGCCCTCAAGGACAGTCTTGGCAGCTGTTTTGTATGGACTGTGAGGGAGCCTATGCCAGGGGAGGGCAGGAAGGCTCAGAGAACGGGAAGTCTGCAAATCAAGACATGAGATGAGGAGGAATAGGATGAGTGGGCAGAGCTTGAGATGGAAATTTGGGTATTCATTTGAGCAGATGGCGATATGTCAGCAGGAGATGACAGAGAAAGGCTGAGATATGGGATTGGACTGATCACAAGTCACAAGGGGGAAGGTATATCTCTGAGTGATCAGCACAAAAAAAGGCAGCTGAAGCCCCTGATAAAAGAAGAAATAGTCTGAAGACACAGAAAGCATTTTACATATTGCAGACATGGAGACAATGCATCTCAATGGCAGTGCAGGAAATGGGTTGGCAGGATGAACAACTGTCAGAAAGAGGTGGCTCTTCCTAACCAAAAACATGCTCTGATCTCATGATCATTTCTCACTGCATCTTTTCCCAGGCAGAGTTGTAGTGGAAGGGCAAGTCCAAGACTGGTTCTCTGTTGAGACGTGGTCATTGTTACCAGCTGGACATTTTTTACTTTAATTTAATCTCAGAAATGAACAGCTTTGGGAAATTCAACAGGGCAGACTGACAGAGAGCATGAGTGATTCAGAAAGTCTCTTTGGCGGCTGTCAACATGACTTCTTATTACAGCCATGTTCTTCCTAATGCCTTTTTACTGTTCAGTTTTCTACCTCTTTCATTTTGACCAAGTTGATTTAAGAAGATCCAGGAAGAGGCCTGGATGATTTCAGAGATTCCATACCCCATTTTAAGGCCTTTTCCTGGAAATATACTTTTTCTTCTGATTTCTTCCAGTGGTGAGGGAGAGTTTATCCCAGAACACTGAGTGGAGATAGGCCACTGATAGGTAGGGCTTCAGGCTACACCATTTATTATCATTAGTATCTGGAACAATATTTATGTCAATTGAGGTAGTGCCTAGGAGCCCCTGCCATGGAGTAGAGCCCCATGATACTAGGTGCAGTACAACCCAGAGCAAAGAGATGGTCTCTGCCTGAAAGAGTTTATAGTCTAAAGACAAGATGCAACAGATGGAGCAAGGGGGCACAAGGAAAGACAGACATGTTTCTGGTCAGTATGCTAGGTAGTGGTCACAGCACACTACCTGTCTAGCTGGTCTCAGGTTCTCTGTGGGCATCCCATTGAAGGATAGTTTTAAGAGGGCATTGGAAGGAGCATCAAGAGGGAGCTTTGCTAGTGCTTACAGGGCTTGCCTCTCAAGCGTGAGGGACAGGAAGGGATAAATCATGAAGGGACACACTTGACAGGTGTCCACATGTGCGATAGAGGCTGGCCTCATGGAATGATCAGAAGTGGAAGTCGACATCATGAGAACATGTGACCACTCAGGTGGCGATTAGCTACGAAGGGCCTTGCAAATAAAAGCAAGACATTTGAGTTTGAGGTAATGGCAAAGGGGAAGCCAGCGAGGGATGCAAAGAGAGGGGTGACGTAGTCACAGCAAAGAACTATCTCTGCAGCAGCACTCCTGAATGGAGAAGATGGCATTTTTTTAAGACAGAGGAGAGGATGTTGCAGAAATAGAGACATGAGATGAGGAGGGCATAGACAAGAACTTAGCTGTGTGGATGGAAAGGAAAGACCAATTCTCAGAGAAGAAGAAGCAAGGAAGAAGTAGCAAGATTTTGAATGGTCAGAGATCTAGAGAAAGGCTGAGCTGAAATGATTCCCAGGCTCTCGGCATGCAATAAGGCAGAAGGAGTTCTACTAATGAGCCAAGTGGTGTATGGTAGTTTTGGGGAACGATCTTATCTAACATGTAGTCTGCTTGAATTATATGCAGTTGACTCTCTGGAGCCTTTTGTGCTAGGCATAGACACCAGGAACAGAGGTGCCATGTGAAAACCTAGCTAGGTTAAGGGGTATAAATACACTGAACCACATTATGTGATTTGTATAGGGGATATGTCATCAATAGATTGGATTTCCTTGCTAGGCTGATGTGTAGCAATGACGCTAGAGTACAGTGCCCTCCCTAATGCAGTCTTTTCCATCTAGAATGATGGCTGAGATGCCTTGCAGAGGCCTGACATTCTGGAAGTCTGGAAATTGGATTCCTTGAGAGGATGGGCAGGCAAAAGCTGAGCCACTCAAAGCCATGGGTCGCCTATGGAAACCGAGGCTTTATCTAGTTTTGATGAGCTGTACATATGTGCCACAACTAATATCAAGAAGCCCGGAGAAGAAGCTTCCTTACTGAGATTTAACATTCAAATCAGTTCACAATTTAAGGGACCATCTACAGAGTTCATCCAAACTGATCAGCCGTTCCTGCCTAGAGGGTCACTGACTGGCTTTCGCCCAACATGAGCAGGCCCCCGGCTGCCTCCATGGAACATACTCTAGTAGGGGTATCACTTACACAGTCCCCTGTAGACCTGAATGGCCTGACCTGTGGGTGCGGTACTGCCCCGAAGGGCGCATATCCCAGGTAGGCTGTCTGGCTTAGGCCTCTTCCTTTCCAAATTGCAGGTGAAATTAGCTGCTTTCCTTCCTTTTATTACTAAAGAAAACTACTAAACAGTCCCCAAGATGATGGACGACTTTGGGGTTGTTTCCTTCTTGACTCCTTTGCCAAACCGTGACTGTTCAGGAAGTACCTGGCCCTGCCAGGGCCTGCTCCGATGGGTCTCCGTGAAAGGGACTCAAGCAGAAACTTTTACATCATTCGCGTAAATAAGCCTCAAACCAACACTGTGTGAGGTGCCAGTGCCTTTGCCTCCCTGGCGGGACAATGGGGAGAAGGACTCTGTAGGCTTGCACTGCTCCAGTCGGACAGCTTTGGAGAGAACGGGAGAGCCTCAAAATGCTGGTGCTATAAACAATCAGCCCTCTGCCCAAGCTGTGCCTGGCATTGCCCCAAAAATGAGCAGGAGGACACACTAGAATCATAGAACTGCAGGACCAAGCACCGTCTAGAGTTAGACCATCCCTGACAGACATTTATCCAACCTGCTCTTAAATATCTCCGGTGACAGAGATTCCACAACACCCCTAGGCAATTTATCCCAGCATGTAACCACCCTGACAGTGAGGAAGTTTTTCCTAATATCCAATCTAACCCTCCCTTGCAGCAGTTTAAGCCCATTGCTTCTTGTCCTATCCTCAAAGGCCAAGGAGAACAATTTTTCTCCCTCCTCCTTGTGACACTCGTTTAGATACCTGAAAACTGCTCTCATGTCCCCTCTGTCTTCTCTTTTCAAATCTAAACAAGCCCAGTTCTTTCAGTCTTCCCTCACAGCTCATCTTTTCTAGACCATGCATAATTTTTGTTGCTCTTTTCTGGATCTTCTCCAATTTCTCCACATCTTTCATGAAATGTGGTGCCCAGAACTGGACACAAGACTCCAACTGAGGCCTAATCAGCGCAGAGCAGAGCGGAAGAATGACTTCTCGTGTCTTGCTCTCAAGACTCCTGTTAATGCATCCCAGAATCAAGTTGGCTTTTTTTTGAAACTGCGTCACAATCTTGATTCATATTTAGCTTGTGGTCCACTATGATCCCTAGACCCTATTTAGCTGTACTCCTTCCTAGACAGTCGCTTCCCATTCTGTATTTGTGAAACAGATTGTTCCTTCCTAAGTGGAGTATTTTTCATTTGTCCTTATTAAACTTCATCCTATTTCAGACCATTTCTCCAGTTTGTCCAGATCATTTAGAATTATGACCCTATCCTCCAAAGCACTTACAACCCCTCCCAGCTTGGTGTCATCTGCAAACTTAATAAGCGTCCTCTCTATGCCGTCATCTATATAGTTGATGAAGATATTGTCATTAATTCACCTCAGCATCTAGCCATGAGAGTGATCTGAGATACTGCCTCTCTCCAAGAAGGACCAGCTACAAGCTCACCTCTGAAGGTTCAGTGCAGGTCATCATCCAAAGATCAGGATGGTTTCTGAGGCTTGTCTGGATAGTGGACTGGCAACATCATAGGAAAAGCAGATTTCCACGCAAGATCACCAGTTCCCATGCAGGCAAAAGCAAGAAACATTCTGAAGCTGACTCCCGGAGGCTCTGGAGGTGATACCCTCACATGTCTGTGACAGGCAGCAGCCGCCTCCCATATTCATATTCATGGTGACTCTTCAGAAAGCCTTGGAATCACAAGTTGGATGTGAATATGATTCATTTTTATGCAGGCTGCTTAGGAAGACATCATCCAGCCAGTCACATGTCTGCAGAAGTCAGCTATGTGCAGTATCTGTCAGGCCCTGGCATGTTAGTGGGTTTCAGAGAGCACCATTCATAGGCTGAATAATGCTTTATTCACAGACAGGTTGTGATAACTTCCATCTCTCTGTTTTGAAGATATGATGTAATTTGAACATGTCTCAGGAAGCTTGAATGGAGAAATTGTCTTGTGTGTATGATGAATAATCTAATTGAGAGTAATATTCAATAAAGGCCAAGACAGGTGCTTTCTTCCCTTTGTGGGATTCCTAATTGCTGATGTGTGACCAGAATTTGTATGCCCTTTTAAACCTCTTTCCAGTGGTTTCCCAGATTTATTACTCCTTCATAATACTGAGCATTTGCATAAAAAGGAGTGACATTAGCCTTTGCATTAGACTTTGCATTGGAATGTGATGCCTTCTCTTAGTGCAGACCTTGCAACAGCATGATGTGGCTTATATCAGAATGAGAGAGAAGCTTAAATTCAGCACCAGCACTGGAATTAGTTGTTCCTGGGCCTTCTGCATGCAGATAGTCCAGATCCAGATGGTCCTAGAAATCTTTCTAGCTTGGCTGTAGCTAGGTAGATAATGTTACCTCAGCCTTCCACATATTCTCTGGGGATTTGCTACATTCACTCATCAAAGGCAAGTGCAAACATTGCCCATTGCAGGCCAGGAGAAAATGGAAATATAGGGTGGTGCAGAATTCTGACTGCTGGTCCTGACAACTGAGGTGGGACAGCTGCCACCTTGAATTCCATTGCTCCCAGGTAGTCTGTCCCCACAGTTAATGTCTGTCTGGCAGTATTGGGAAAGGCTGGGAAATCCAGGTCAAAGCCTCTCTTCAGCCCTGCAGCTGAGATGGGGAAGGGGCTGTTTAGCAGGGGTAAAAATGGCTGCCACATAACATGGAGAGCTTTCCCCTGGAATAGAGTTCCGTATTCTGTGTCATTGCTGTTCTGGCTGCCTCCTATAGCTGTCACCTTGTGCTTCTGGGGAGATAGCTCGTGACTGCCAGGAGTTGTGTGCAAATATAGACACCTCATCCACCAGGGAACACAGGGTGTATAGAGGGGCCCAGGCAGGGACAGGGGGAGAGAGCGGCACGACAGAGACAACAGGAGGAATCTTGGCTTCATGTGGAGTCAGTGGCAAAGTGGCCAGAGTGTTACTCTCGGTCTGCTTGCCTTAGCTTGTCATCTCCCGCCCACAACTTGGTGTCAACAGGCCAGGGCCGGCACACAACACTTTGGCACCAGAAGCAGGGAGCTCAAATGACGCACCCATGCTCCCTCGCTTGGGCCAAAACTTTGAAAGGTCTCAGTTCTGCCTTCTTCCCGGTCTGTTCCTCTCATGGCACTCCCCCATCTCTGTGCATCTAGAGCAGAGAGATACATCTGCACCAGCAGCAGACACAATTTTCTACACTCTGGGTCCTAGTGATGCCCCCCCACAGTCTGGCACCTGAGGCAGCCGCCTTAGTTCGCCTCATGGTAAGGCCAGTCCTGCAACAGGCTTCTCCCGGTATCCTTTGCAGCGCATGGCTCCCATATTCCGCAGGCAAAGCTTGAGCCAGGGAGAATCCCATTGGGAAGCAGCCCCAGAAGCAAACTGTAGCTACCTGGGCTAAAGAACCCTAACTCTGATCCGTGAGCTCAGTGCCCTAGTTTTCGTGCTTTTCTTATTCAAAAGAGGCCTGGGTACCCTCCGCCTCCCTCATACTTCTGACTGTTTGCTCAGTGTGCAGAGCCAGAGGGGCTGTGGTTGTGAATCCTGCCTGAAGCAATGCTGCCCGGTTCTCCCTGGGGTGGGGATGCTGTTGGGTGGAACTGAAGGGTCCCTTACTGATCTCTTCTCCACAGGGGACAAATAGGCTGTCAACGGCACGATACACGTATGAGAAATCTTCACCCCATACCAGGCCAACTGCAGGCATTCAGCCAGAAGAGGGCTGGACTTTGGGCAGATCCCTCTGCCAGGCCCAGACAGCACCTTCTTGCCACCTTCTGGCACTGATGATTTTAATAAAAAATGTGCCAGGTGGCTGGCAGGGCCAGTGAGAGAATGGAGCGATTTGAGGTATTTCTCTGAGCCAAAGGAAGGCAAAGCTGTGGCGTCTCACCAATCTGTATGTAATGCCACAGGGGAGAGATTTCTGATAGCAGAAGGCTCCTTAGTCTATCAGACAAAGGCAGACCAAAGTTCATTAGATGGAGGGGGGAAGCAAGACAAATTCAGATTGAAACACAGCACACATTTCCAATGTGGAGGAAGGACAGAATGATGTTACCAGAGGCGTGGCGGAGTCTCCTTCACGTGGAGTCTTTATATTGGGATTGGTGTTGTCAGCGAGAATGGATGGGCATGCAAGACTCAGGACCCAGAAGGTGAATTCTACAGCCTGCGATATCCAGGTCAGGTCAGATCACAGGACTCCTTTGTGGTCTTAGAAGCCTTGAGCTATGAAAAGACAAGGTCGTGTTCTAAACACCCCGCAGCTTACATTTTAGAGGAGGCACAGTAACGAACATGGGTGAAGACAAAGAAGGTAGGTTTAGGAAGCGGGACAGGACCTTTAGTTGCTGGCCCAGCTCAGACAAGATGTGTGAAGGGAGGCTGCCCAAAACAGCCTTTGCTCAGGCACAAAGGCAGATTCCCTTCTCCAAAGTTCCCAAAGCCCAGAGCTTTCCCAAAGCAAGTAATTGGGCCGTAATTAAATCCTTCCAGCAAGGAGCATCCCTTGATCAGATGTGAACTAACGTGAAATGGAGCAGAACACAAATCCAATCAAATATGTTACCATCCTATGGACAGCGTGCAAGAGGCTGAACAGCTGACTCCGGTTAGAGGAGATGGCCCTCTTTCCCATTCATGTATTTTGTATTATAAAATGACTGTGGTTGTCATAGCAACATAAAGGGAGCAGATCTCATTACTGAGGCCTGGCCACATTATTTTCTCCAAGGAATTTCTTCTTTTCATTATTTTTCTCCAAAGGTCAGTTATCCTCTGAGGCAGGGCGGGAGATTCTGCGAAAGGTGAAGCATATTCATGGCAGAATTCCCCTGGTGGAATTTACAATCATTTTGCTTTTTTTATGTGTAGAAAGACTTCTTTTAGTAAAACATTTTCTTTTAACCCTTTCCACATGATGCACAGCTGCAGCCTGGTGACTAAGAAGCATTGCACAAGGGCGTTTTGTGGTGAGCATGGAATTATTGTCAGCACTTACTGGTTTCTGATATCATTATTTGAATAACACACTCTTATTTCATACTGCTTGCAAGCCTTTTCTCAGACTTTTCATTGGCCATAAGGGTTATACAAAGTGAATGGACATTCTTTGGCTTACAAATGCCACTGCAAACATTCCTCTTTTCTCATGTGTAGACACTGTGCAAGCTCGACTCCACCCGGCACACATGTGAACCTGCCTGCTGGACTGAGCTCACAGACTCTGCTTCTGGGATTATTTTTTCTTATGGAAACCAGCCAGATGCTGGGACAACTTGGAGTCCAAGGGAGCGGAAGCTCCTTAAAAAGAGAATGCAACTTTGAAACTCACCCAATCCAACATATCTGTGTGACAGACAGGGGAGCACGGGACGAGGAACCAAGCTACTGCAGCACAAAACAAAACGCTCCCTTTTGGAAAACACTTCCTCTGGAGGATGGTTGGTAATTCTGCAGTAGCACCCAGAATGTACTGGCATAAAGGAAGGCACAACCCTTGCCTGAATTGAAAGAAACCAGAAGAGCAGAATACACCATATAGACAAGCACTGCAAGGCAGTGGGAGTTACTTGTCTCATTAGCTCCTTTTAATACGATAAATAATTAAATGTACATATACATATGCATGCACGCATCCCCCCACACCCACCCACACGTAGTAGCAACCTTCCACAAGCCTTACACATTTCTTATATATAATAAAGACACTAATCCTGAATATCAAAATGTATTGTCTCCATCCAAAAATTATATTATTATATATAGGCTCTTATGGGGGCTTTGATATCTCTGGAACTGAGGGTTATAGCGGAGCTGAGTTAAGTAGTGGAGACTTGGTATAAAACATCACTTGCTGGGTAATCTTGAGAGCCAGAAACAGAGGCATTACTCAGTGGAGTTCAGCAAGGGAGTGTTAGATGTTTTCCTTCCAAGTGCAGCCATACTTGTGATATCAAGATGGCAAGTGATGGAACAGTGGAGGTGAGCAGCAGCAGATTTGCCAAGCTTGCTTTCCTGCTTGTAGACAGAAGGGATTTCCTGTACATGAAGTGGAAATTAGAGACTACACTGAAGGAAATGATCCATGAATTGGAGGGGCAAGTTGAGACGAGAAGCTGAGGAGTTCCTAGATAGCCACATCTGGGAAACACCAGTACCCAAGGTTCAAGGAAGAAAGGAGCTAGCCACAAAGGAGTTGGAGACAGAGGAAGAGGAGAAGGCTTGTTGGTTTCTAACCACCAGGCTGTGGTGGGATTCCATATGGTTGTAGACCCATGATAATGGGTGGACTGAGGAACGAGGACCATAAAGGATTCCACACAACTGAGAGTTTCCAATCAAAACAAGGTCCCCAGTGTACAAACTATCACAAGGCAGCAGGACCAAGGGAAAAGAGGAGCGAGGGACACATGTGGCTGGCAGGTTGGCCCAGCTTTCCAGAAAACCCGACTTTACCCACAAAGAGTTCTCCAACTCTGCTAGGAAGATGGACGACCCTTGTTGTTCCTCAAGGGGCAGACAGACAACAGGACAGAGAACTACCTTTCTGGAGCCAGGACTCAAGATGTCACTCTAAGACGAGATAGGTAGAAGTTGATGGGAAAGGGTCCATTGGGGTGGCCTGTAGGTATAAGTATTTGATCGTTCATATCAGCACAAATAACACTGTGTCATGAGATATCTCATTGAGAGCAGGTGACTCCGGGGAAGTGTGCTGAAGATGAAGAATATCCAAGCAACCTTCTCTGCAACCTTTCTTGTCCCATGAGCACAGACAGTCGGCAGGTAGAAGTTTGTTGAAATGAGTTGCTGGTAAGGTATGTGGCACAAATTGAAGAGTTTGTGGAGAATCGGTCCACCTTCTATGCAGAAAAGGGTGCTGTAGTGTTTGGGTGGCCTCTACCTCGCCAGAAGGGGGAACGATCTTTTTAGGGATGGGCTGTTTGAGTAAAACCAATAACAGAAGGTAAAAAAGGGAAGAGTAAAAGAGAGAGTATACAAGCGCTGAGCACAGAATAGAGATGATGAGAACAGAATTACTCAAGGAACCATAGGGCACAAAGAGCAGAAATTGTTTAATTGCCTAGACACCAGTCCTAGGAGCCAGGGTAACAAATAAGAGAAATTGGAATTGCTCACTTATGAGCATGAATTCAGTCTAACTGGTATCACTATTGGGATGATTCATATAATTGGAATGTTAAAAAAATCAATGGTTCTAACCTATTTCGGAAGGATTAAGTAGGCAAAAAGAGAGGGGTAGTGGTACTCTATGTCAAAAATGGCATTATCTCTTTCCAAATCACTGATAACTCAGAAGAAAATTATCTTGAATGTATATGGATCTACATTCAGGCAGATAAAACACAAGATGGGGTAGCAGTTGGTGTGTACTACAGGCCACCAAATCACACTAAGGAATAGTATGACTGTCTCTTTATGTACAACGTTAGAGCAAAATGCATGATCATGGGGGACTTCAGTTTGACTGACATATGCTGGAAGTCCCAGCTGCCAGGACTAAACATCTTTCCACAAGTTATAGATGACAATTGCCCAATCTTAACTGCAACACTGTTTGAGTAAGGAAATTATTTATTAGTACTTGCCTTAAAAGATAAAAAAGAACTGATCAAAGAGCTAAAAGTTAATGGTAGCTAAGTACAAGGTGTAAATCACACTTGATCACATTTACAAGGTGCAAACAGAATAAAATCCAGACTAGTAATATAGACAGTTGGTAATTTAATAGGGCCAATTTCACAAAGCTGAAAACAATTATCAGTCAAATCAGCTAGGAGGAAGATTTTAATCAGGACAAATGTAATAATAATTGGGAATAATTTAAGTCTCCTAATTTGATGCCCAGAAAAAGGCACAATACCACAACCAAAGAAGAAGGCAGTTGTTGGTTTAAACACTGATCTAGTTAGAGGGGAAGTGGAGGCAGCTGTAAAAATTATACACTCACAAATACACACACAACTGGAAGAACGGGGAAGTTGATAGCAATAGTTAGCTCACAGAAGTTAGGAATTATAGAAAACTGATAATGTAAGCAAAAGGACACAAGGTGAGATCTAAGCAGGAAGAACTGGAATTGCTAACCAATAAATACAACTATGATATCATTGGTATTACAGAAACCTGGTGGGATGGGACGCACGATTGGAATGTTGGTATGGAAGGGTACAGCTTGCTCAGGAAGGACAGACAGGGAAAAAAGGGAGGAGGGGTTGCCTTGTATATTAAAAATGTACACACTTGGACTGAAGTGGAGATGAATGTAGGAGATAGCTGTGTAGAGAGTCTCTGGGTTAAGCTAAAAGGGGTAAAAAACGAGGGTGATATCATGCTAGGAGTCTACTACAGGCCACCTACTCAGGTGGAAGAGGTGGATGAGGCCTTTTTTAAACAATTAACAAAACTATCCAAAGCCCAAGATTTGGTGGTGATGGGGGACTTCAACTATCCAGACATATGTTGGGAAACTAACACAGTGGGGCACAGGCTATCCAATAAGTTTCTGGACTGCATTGGAGACAACTTTCTGTTTCAGAAGGTTGAAAAAGCTACCAGAGGAGAAGCTGTTCTGGATTTGGTTTTAACAAATAGGGAGGAACTAGTTGAGAACTTGAAAGTGGAAGACAGTATAGGGGACAGTGATCATGAAATAATAGAGTTCATGATCTTAAGGAAAGGTAGAAGGGAGACCAGCACAATTGAGGTAATGGATTTCAGGAAGGCAGATTTTGATAAGCTCAGAGAACTTGTAGGTAAGGTCCCATGGGAAGCAAGACTGAAGGGAAAAACAACTGAGGAGAATTGGAAGTATTTCAAAGGGACGTTGTTAAGGGCCCAAAAGCAAACAATTCCGCTGTGTAGGAAAGATAGAAAATATGGCAAAAGACCAGCTTGGCTTAACAAGGAGATCTTGCATGATCTCAAAATAAAAAAGGAGTCGTATAAAAAATGGAAACTAGGACAAATAACAAAGGATGAATATAGGCAAGCAACACGGGAATGCAGGGGCAAGATTAGAAAGGCAAAGGCACAAAATGAGCTCAAACTAGCTAGAGGCATAAAGGGAAACAAGAAGACCTTTTATAAATACATTAAAAGCAAGAGGAAGACCAAGGACAGGGTAGGCCCACTGCTTAGTGAGGAGGGAGAAGCAGTAACAGGAAACTTGGAAATGGCGGAGATGCTCAATGACTTCTTTGTTTCGGTCTTCACCGAGAAGTCTGGAGGTGTGCCTAACATAGTGAATACAAGCAGAGAGAGGGTAAGTTTAGAAGATAGGATACACAAAGAACAAGTTAAAAATCACTTAGGAAAGTTAGATGTCAGCAAGTCACCAGGTCCTGATGAAATGCATCCCAGGATACTCAAGGAGCTGATAGAGGAGGTATCTGAGCCTTTAGCTATGATTTTTGAAAAATCATGGCAGACAGGGGAGATTCCAGAAGACTGGAAAAGGGCAAATATTGTGCCCATCTATAAAAAGGGGAATAAGAACAACCCAGGAAACTACAGACCGGTCAGTTTAACGTCTGTCCCAGGGAAGATAATGGAGCAGGTAATTAAGGAAATCATATGCAAACACTTGGAAGGTAATAAAGTGATAGGGAATAGCCAGCATGGGCTTGTGAAGAACAAGTCATGCCAAACTAATCTGATAGCTTTCTTTGATTAAGGGGGGACATGATAGCGGTTTTCAAATATCTAAAAGGGTGTCACAAGGAGGAAGGAGAAAATTTGTTCCTCTTGGTTTCTGAGGACAGGACAAGGAGTAACGGGCTTAAAGTGCAGCAGGGGAGGTTTAGATTGGACATTAGGAAAAAATTCCTAACTGTCAGGGTGGTCAAATATTGGAATAAATTGCCAAGGGAGGTGGTGGAATCTCCCTCTCTGGAGATATTTAAGAACAGGTTAGATAGACATCTGTCAGGGATTGTGTAGACGGAGCTTGGTCCTGCCTTGAGGGCGGGGGGCTGGACTCGATGACCTCTCGAGGTCCCTTCCAGTCCTATGATTCTGTGATTCTATGCCCAGCAGAGTTATGAACAATAAGATAGGGTATGTCTACACTACCCCCCTAGTTCGAACTAGGGGGGTAATGTATGCATACCGCACTTGCTAATGAAGCCCGGGATTTGAATTTCCCGGGCTTCATTAACATAAAGCCGGTGCCGCCATTTTTAAAAGCCGGCTAGTGCGAACCCCGTGCTGCGCGGCTACACGCGGCACGGACTAGATAGTTCGGATTAGGCTTCTAATCCGAACTATCTGTACGTGGCGGCCTGGCTGAGAGGCGCAGAAGTCAGCCGAGCGCCATGGCAGGAGGGGAAGTGGGGAGGGGCAGTGATGTGTGGCATGACAGTGGCTCCAGGCCCTGCCCCCTGGCCATGAATGTCACCACCCCGCCCCCCTTTGCCTCCCACCATTGCGTTCGGCTGACTTCTGCACCGCTCAGTCGGGCCACCGTGTGGGAGCAAGTGGCACAAGCGACTGTTTGGGCTCCGCGCCCCACATGCAGCACGGAGAGTGCGGAGCCCAAAAGGCCATTTGGACGCTGCGGTCCCCTGAGTGAGAGGCAAGAGGGGGAGGAGAGCTGAGAGAGAAAGGGGGGAGGCAGTAGGAGGAGAGAGAGAGAGAGAGAGGGAGACGGAGACAGAGACGGAACGAGAGACTGGAGGCTCAGGAGAGAAGACCGACGTGGAGGAGAGACCTGAACATCCCGTCTTATGATGGGTTAATTGGCTAGTCATATATATAGTTGCCCAGTGTCTGTGAGTCTATACTGCCAAAATGCTGGCTGTTCCCTCTGGGGGGGCGCTATTGCTGAAATGCTAGATGTTACCTCTCGGCGGCTCGTGCTGCATGGGGAGTGCGGGGCCCAAATGGTCGCTTGCACCACTTGCTCTCCCGCGGTGGCCCAGCTGAGCGGCGCAGAAGTCAGCCGAGCGCCATGGCGGAAGGGGAAACGGGGTGGGGTAGTGACGTACATGTCCAGGGGGTGGGGTCTGGCCATGTACGTCGCCGCCTTGCCCCCCTTTGCTTCCTGCCGTGGCGCTCGGCTGACTTCTGCGCCATTCAGCTGGGCTGCTGTGGGGGAGCAAGTGGCACAAGCGACCGTTTGGTCTCCGTGGTCCCCCATGCAGCACGGGGAGTGCGGAGCCCAAATGGCCATCTGGGCTCTGTGGTCCTCCAAGTGAGAGGCAGGAGAGGGAGGAGAAGAAAAAGAGAAAGAGAGAGAGGCAGGAGGGGGAGGAGAGCTGGGGGGGGGGGAGGCTGTAGGAGGAGAGAGAGAGAGAGAGAGAGAGAGAGACTGATGTGGAGGAGAGACCTGAAAATCCCATCTTATGAAGGGGTAATTGGTTAGTCATCTATATAGTTGCCCAGTGTCTGTGAGTCTGTAACGCCGAAATGCTGGCTGTTCCCTCTGGACGGCGTTGTTGCCTGAGTCACGTCCTTCTCCTCCCACCGTGAGAGAGATGAGGGGGAGACAGTAGAAGGCTGACTTCTGTGCCGCTCAGCTGGGCCACCGTGGGGGAGCAAGTGGAGCAAGCGGCTGTTTGGGCGACGCGGTCCCCATGCAGTACGGGGGTGCTTCATTGGGAGCGCGGGGCCCAAACGGCTGCTTGCGCTGCTTGCTCCCGTGGCAGCCTGGCTGAGCAGCGCAGAAGTCAGCCGAGCGCTACGGCGGGAGGCGAAGGGAGGGCGGGGTGGTGATGTACATGGCCAGGAGGTGGGGCCTGGCCGTGTCTGTCACCACCCGTCCCCCTTTGCAGCCCGCTTTACCTCCCGCTGTGTTGCTCAGTGAAGGGGGATGGGGCGGTGATGTGCAGCGTGACAGCAGCTCCAGGGCCTGTCCCCTGGCCTGGAACGTCAGCACCCCACCATAGTGCTTGGCTGACTTCTGTGCCACTCAGCCGGGCTGCCGTGTGGAAGCAAGTGGTGCAAACAACTGTTGGGCTCCGTGGTTCCCCGAGTGAGAGGCAGGAGGGGGAGGAGAGGAGAAAGAGAGAGACAGAGAGAGAGGCAGGAGGTAGAGGAGAGCTGCGAGAGAGAGAGAGAGGGAGGCAGTAGGAAGAGGAGAGAGAGAGAGAGAGATGGAGCTAGAGTCGGAGCGAGAGACCGGAGGCTCAGGAAAGAAGACCAACATGGAAAAGAGACCTGAAAATCCTGTCTTATGACAGGCTAATTGGCTAGTTATCAATAATAATTCAGAGAAGGCAGGCGATTTTCAATAAATATTTCTGTTCTGTATTTGGGGAAAAACAGATGATATAGTTTTATCATATGGTGGTAAAAACAGTCTTTTCATTCCACTAAAAATAGAAGATACTGAAGTTAGACATTTTGTAATCAGCAGGTCCAAACAACTTTGAACCAAGAGTTTTAAAAGAGCTGTCTGGGGAGCTCTGTGGATCATTGATGTTAATTTTCAATAAGTCTTGGAGAACTAGGGAAATTCCAGAAGACTGGAAGAAAGCTAATGTTGTCCCTATTTTTAAAAACGGATGATCTGGATAATCATAGATCAGTCTTCCTGATATTGATTCTCAGGAAATAATGGACTGGCTTATACAGGATTTGATTAATAAAGAACGAACAAGAGAGTAGTGTAATTAATCATAATCAACATGGGTTTATGGAAAACAGACCCCATTAAAATAACTTAATTTTTTTTCTGATGAGATTACAAGTTTGGTTGATAAAAGTAATAGTGCTGATATAATATTCTTAGACTTCTGCAAGTGTTTAACTTGGTACCACAGGACACTTAAATTAAAAAGACTAGATTTATATAAAATGAACACGGCACACATTAAATGGATTTAAAACTGCCTAATAGGTCTAAAAATGTAACCGTAAATGGGGAATTGGCATCTGGAAGTGTTTTTCCTGCATTCTTGGACTCTGATATTTCACATTTTTATCAGTGATGTGGAAGAAAACATAAAATCATCAATGACACAGTTTGCAGATGATACAGTAATTGGGGAGTGGCAAATAATGAAGATGACAGGTCACTGGTACAGAGTGATCTGGGTCTCCATCTCTAATGTCTAGGGGTATGTCTACACTACCCTCCTAATTCGAACTAGGAGGGTAATGTAGGCATACCGCACTTGCAAATGAAGCCCGGGATTTGAATTTCCCGGGCTTCATTTGGATAAGCCGGGCGCCGCCATTTTTAAATCCCGGCTAGTTCGAACCCTGTGCTGCGCGGCTACACGTGGCACGGAGTAGCTAGTTCGGATTAGGCTTCTAATTAGGAAGCCTAATCCTATTAGGAAGCCTAATCCGAACTAGCTACTCCATGCCGCGTGTAGCCACGCAGCACGGGGTTCGAACTAGCCGGGATTTAAAAATGGCGGCACCGGCTTTATGCTAATGAAGCCCGGGAAATTCAAATCCCGGGCTTCATTTGCAAGTGCGGTATGCCTACATTACCCTCCTAGTTCGAACTAGCAGGGTAGTGTAGACATACCCTAGGAGGTTGATTCATCAAACTAGAGAGCACCATTTTAAAGAAGTAATTAAGTTTGATTTTAAATTTATTTATTTAACATGGGCCAACTGACTAGGCCTAATGTAATATTGAAACAGTCCAGAGATTTATTATGCTTCTTTCCCATTCTGGTGAAGGGAGTGGAAGGAACAAGCAGTAAGCAGGAGAAGTGATGTGGGCAGCATATGGTTGCTAAATCTTTACTCATTAGTGTAAATCTGCATGCAAGTGGGATCGCTTTTTGCCATAAAACTTAGCAGATGGTGGAAGCTGGGATTTTGGAGCATGACTTCCTAGTGAGGTAGCAACTGCTGAATGAGTCTGCATTTATCAGGATGACAAAGGGTTAAAGAGAAAAAAGATATTCAATAGGCTGAGAAACTGCCAGCTGAGCACACACAAAGCTTCACAAAATGGAAACTGTAACTTTTGTTTGAGGAAGGTGGATGACATATAAACCACCTGTTGATATCCATTTTGAAGCACTTGGAAGAGGGGAAAGTGATCAGAAATAGTCAACATGGATTCACCCAGGGCAAGTCATTCCTGACCAACCTGACGAGGTAACTGGTTCTGTGGACATGGGAAGTCAGTGGTTGTGATATACCTTGACTTTAGCAAAGCTCTTGATATGGTCTCCCACAATATTCTTGCCAGCAAGTTAAGGAAGTATGGATTGGATAAATGGACTGTAAGGTGGGTAGAAAGCTGGCTAGACTGTCGGGCCCAACAGATAGTGATCAACAGCTCAATGTCAGGTTGGCGGTCGGTTTCAAGCAGAGTGCCCCAAGGATTGATTCTAGGGCCGTTTTTGTTCAACAACTTTATTAATGACCTGGATGAGGGGATGGATTGCACCCTCAGCAAGTTTGTGGATGACACTAAACTGGGATGAGAGGTTGATAGGGATAGCGTCCAGAGTGACCTGATAGAAATCGGAGGTTTGGGCCAAAAGAAATCTGATGAAATTCAATAAGTACAAGTGCAAAGTCCTATATTTGGGACGGAAGAATCCCAAGCATTGTTACAGGCTGGGGACCAACTGGCTAAGTAGCAGTTTGGCAGAAAATGACCTGGGATTACAGTGGATGAGAAGTTGGATATAAGTCAACATTGTGCCCTGGTAGCCAAGAAGGCTAATGGCATATTAGGGTGCATTAGGAGGAGCACTGCCAGCAGATCTAGAGAAGTGATTGTTTCCCTTTATTCGTCCCTGGTGAGGTCACATCTGGAATATTATGTCCAATTCTGGGCCTCCCATTGCAGGAAGGATGTGGACGCATTGGAGAGGGTTCAGCAGAGAGCAACCAAAATGATGAGGGGGCTGGAGCATATGACCTATGAGGAGAGGCTGAGGGATTTGGGCTTGTTTAGTCTGCAGAAGAGACGAGTGGGGCGGGCGGGGAGGGATTTGATAGCAGCCTTCAACTTCCTGAAGGGAGGTTCCAAAAGAGGCTGGAGAGAGGCTGTTCTCAGTGGTGACAGATGGCAGAACGAGGAACAATGGTCTCAAGTTACACTGGGGGAGGTCTAGGTTGCATATTAGGAGGGTGGGAAGGCACTGGGGCTATGTCTAGACTACCGGAGGTCTAGATACCGGAGGTATCCCAGAAAAACTCTGTTGCATCCAGGGAACATGTCTGCTCTTCTGACATATTTTGCAGAAGAGCAGACACGCTCTTTCTGAAGTCCTGTCTTCCTCATGCCACGAGGAAGAAGGGCTCTTCTTAAAGAGGAGGTTTTTCCAAAATTTGGCCCAGTGTAGATGGGCCAATTTTCAGAAAAGCCTCTTCCGACAAAGCTATCGGGAAAAGGTACAGTATGCAAATTTCAGAGTGCAATTTGTGTATCTTTTTGAGATAACACTCTGTAGTCTAGACATAACCTGGGATGTGTTCCCTAGGGAGAGGGTAGAATCTTGATCCTGAAAGTTGTTTAAGTCCTGTCTTGACAAAGCCCTGGCTGGGATGATTGATTTGGGGCTGGGCCTGCCTTGGGCAGGGGGCTGTACTCGATGATCTCCCGAGGTCTCTTCCACCCCTAGGATTCTATGATTCTATATTAAAGAAAAGATTCCCATTGGCTTCAATGGTCTTCCATCAGGTCATGGTGATAAAGAACAATCTGCTGTGCTCCGGATTGTCTTCTTCCTCTGTTTTCACTGGATTTCTTTTTAAGAGGCACTCACGCCCCAGCCCAACTTCTCCTCCCACATGATCCTGCAGTGGACACATAGTTGTGACACCCGAACCATTTCCATGGTAACGGAATATTGTCATGCATGTGACAAATTCACCATCAGGACCTGCTGGCAGCATCTGTAAAGAGGTGAGGAGCCCTGACGGGTGAGTGACATTTGCCAAGCACTGAACTTACTGGATACTTTTTAGACTCTTGGGAAATGAGTGTCAGAGATGGGTACCCACTGAAATGACCCTTGGATGCCCACACTCATGGCTGAGTATGTTTTGTGTATGGGGAGGGCCAATGCTAGGAACAGTAGCATGGGAGTCAGGAATTCCTGAGACCTCTAAAGATCACTTCCTCTGTGGTTTTGGGCTCCTTGCTTACCCTTAGTTTACAGATGGGAAACTGGGCCAAAACCTGACCCAACCCAGGGGGATGTTCTTGCAAGGAATAATTGATGCTAATGAATGCTATGAACATGAATGTTGCTATATAACTGTTAATAATAAACAAGCCCAGTGATATCTCACATTACATAGTGATAGAAATGTAGCCGTGTTAGTCTGGGGTAGCTGAAGCAAAATGCAGGACTATGTAGCACTTTAAAGACTAACAAGATGGTTTATTAGGTGATGAGCTTTCGTGGGCCAGACCCACTTCCTCAGATCAAGTAGTGGAGGAAGTGGGTCTGGCCCACGAAAGCTCATCATCTAATAAACCATCTTGTTAGTCTTTAAAGTGCTACATTGTCCTGCATTTTGCTTCACATTACATAGTGCTTTTCATCAGTGGACCCCAACAATTATATACTTTACGATAGCTGTACTCAGTAATGGCAAACCCATCATCACAGGGAGCTGTGTACATGTCTAGTAACCTAAGCTTAGAGGTCCTCTTTTTGAAAGATGCATTTTACATGCAGACTGGGTATTTGCATATGGTAACTAAGTGGCCATTTGTGCATGAGTTTGCATGCTCATGTAGGCTAATATCGTGTATGGTGCATAAATGCATGTGCATACTTGATTATGGACCGTGGCTTGATCTTTATGAAAGCGAAAGAAAAACCAAAACATCAGAATATTTCTTGATTGAAAAATGGCATAGCCAATGTTAAGTATTATTGAACAAAAGAGCGACGGTGAGAGCCATCTCTTGTGGTGTCAAACATCAGCCAGAGTGAATGAGAACAGAGCACCCAGGAAGAAATCCTAGTAAACCCAGGATCTGTAATGAACACACACATTCAGCCTGAACTCTGGCATTGCAGATGCCACAACAACAATTAGATTGATCTGCCAGGTGATGTTGCTGTTCCACATTGCACTTCATATTCATCACACAGTGAACTGTTTCTTAATTTTAGTTGCATGTTGCAGCAGGTGTCACATCTCTCGTGCTCCAGAGCAAGGCAAAATGCTCTGAATATATTGTGAATTCAGGTTATTATAGGAATTTTAAACATGCATTTAATGGTGGCAAATGTAAAGCCTGCAGCTCATACTCCCATTGATTAATTAATGCAGGGCTCTGTTCTGGCATTACTTATGTCCTCCTCTATGTCGGATTCTGGCCTCATTTAAAATGATGAAGTGGCCTGGTACACTTCTCTCATGAAATCCATTTAAAGCTGGTAATCTTTTCTCTAGTAACATGCCAGGGATTCAAATCTAGGCCTCCTCTTTGGCAGATTCTCCTTCACAGTCGATATCAGCTGGCATGGGATGGGGAGGGGCATAGCCCCACTGGACACACAATAGAAAGTAAAAACACTTTGTACCGACTGAGCACTTTCATCTGGGGGTTTGTTCTGCTGGAAGTGAGACTGCAGTCATTCCTAGGAGCTGTTTCTCCTGTCGTGCAGGGTGGCTATGTTTTCTGAGAACGATGGGAGGGTCAAGATTGGTAACTGGAATTGTGTGACCATCTGGAGAGTGGCATGTTTGCCAAGAAAGGGGAAAAGAAACTTGAAGCAGTGTGAGAGAATTCAGTAGGTGTCTTGGGATCAGAATTAGCAGGGGCAAGAACATTGCTAGGGACAGGATTCATTGAGGTTCTTGTTGCATGAACATCATCATGAGAGTGATTCTCCCAGTTTATCCTGCTGCACAGGAGAGCATAAGGAATACAAGGGTTTAATTAAAAGGAAGAAAGAAAGAGTACCCCCAAAATTCTGGGCAAAGTGTTCCATAGTTCCTGCTGGGCTTAATATTATTATTTTGATATTTGATTTCATTACTAATCTGCACCTGTCCCTGTTCCCCAAGTATAGGTTGAACCTCTCTAGTCTGGCACCCCCAGAACCTGAACGGTGCCAAACCAGAGAATTTGTCAGACCCCAGGAGGTCAATATTGTGTAGCAACATTACTAACACTCCCACTGATTGCTGGGCTGTTGGAAGACATAGAGGGGTAAATTAGGGGTAAATAACAGCACAGAACACTGAGATCCAGGACTGGTGGCTATAAACAAACTTTGTGGGACCATGGGAAACTTGCCTATGATCAGTGCACACCTGGCTAACTGAAATCACGATGTTGCCAGACCAGAGGGTGCCAGACTAGAGAGGTTCAATCTGACCTGATTGGCTGAGGTTCTGCAGTAAATGCGGAGCAGCCTGTTAAAATCTTAACTCTTGTTGTATTTCCTACAAACAGAAATACTCTGAAATTAGGGAGTAACTGGGCTACTGGGGATAACAGGGATAATTTTAATGGTGACCTGTCTATTGTAAATACTCAGCACTCTGTGCAAACTCAGGCAGCCTTGGGGGTAGATGAAGCTAAAAAGTCTAAATCCAGATTTGCACTTGCTGAAGGTTTGGGGAGGGTTGAGCTCTGGAGTTTTGGTTTAGAAAAGGAGTGGGGAACCTTTTTTGGGCTAGGGGCTGCTGACCCCCAGGCAAATAGATTTTTGTGTACTCGAGCCCCATGATGGGATAGCAGTGTGTGTGTGTGTGTGTGTGTGTGTGTGTGTGTGTGTGTGTGTGTGTGTCTGGAGTGCCAGCACAAGCTCCCCAATGATGGAGTGGAGCCTCGGAGGTCGATCTAGGCAAGCTGGGGGCCACAGATTCCCCTCCCTGGTTTAGACAATTGTGGAGCAAGGTACCATGATGTACCTCACCCAGGTCCAAATTTCTTCAAAGGGTAGGCTCATTTGGATTCTGGGCTTCGACTGAGACTCATCTCTGGTACAGGCTGCTTTGTTGTTGCAGCTATGATCCATCTAGACATGCCCTTTTCCTTCATCTTTGCACTCATGTTTACTCATGGGGGCAGGTAACACACAACAAAATGCAAATTTGATACTGTCTCCCTTGTCCTAAACAAATACTTGAACTCGTTGACAATATTATAAAACAGTTTTTGTTACATTCAACACCCTAGTGACATCAAAAGCACTTCCAGTCCACTCAATTAGCCTCATTAGAACGAGGATTACAGTTGACAGGTACTTCCCCCTTCCCCTCTCCCTTTTTTTTCTCCACTCAAGCTCATCTCATTTGAAGAAGTGGGTTGTGCCGAAGAAAGCTCATGATACCATCTATATATTTTTGTCAGTCTCTAAGGCTATGTCTAAACTGCAGGCTTCTTTTGGAAGAATCTTTCTTAGGAAGAGATCTTCTGAAAAACTTTTTCCGAAAGAACAAGTCCACACTGCCAAAGTGCATCGAAAAAGCAATGTGCTTTTTCGAAAGATAGTGTCCATTCTGAATGGACGCTATCTCACATGTAAACTGGACGCTATCTCACATGTAAACTATGGGCGGAATGGCCATCAGGGCACCTGTGATTTTTCCTCTTTCTTCTTCTTGTGAAAGAATTCCCTCTTCCCTGCCCACACACGCCTTTTCCCAAAAGAGCTCTTTCACAAAAAGGTTTCTTCCTCGTAGAATAAGGATTACCAGCACAGGAAAAACCCCTCTGTTCTTTTGATTTTCTTGCAGAAGAACACGATTGCAGTATGATCATAACTCAGGTTTTGCCGGAAAAATGACAAAACTGTAGTATAGACATACCCTAAGGTGCCACAGGATGACTTGTTGTTTTTAAAGTTACAGACTAACACGGATTCCCCTCTGAGACTTTTAAACAAAGAACATCATATCCTGGTCAAGCGCTGGCCAGGTATTTTTGCATCGTCAGATCTAATCTGTGTGGCTCAGTTTCTGACTGGCTGTCAAAGTTGGTGGAGAGTGGAGAGGGGGAGGGAAGACAGAAATTTGTACAAACAATTAGGCAGAGTAAAGTGATCTGATGCTACTGTGTTTAGACTGATTGAAAACATGTGCTTTGTGGCCGCAGCATCTTGGTGTGAGCATAATTAACCACCGGAACAATTTACCCAGGACTAAGGATGGATTCCACTTCACTGAGGATTTTAGAATTAACATGGGACATTGATCTGAAAGATCTGCCCTAGTTCAGATAGGAATTCATTGAGGAAGTCCCATGATTTGTGTTATGCTGCAGGTCAGACTAACTGATCGCAATGGTCCCGTCTGGTTTTATAACCTGCAAATGTATGAAACACAACCAGGCGCAGGCCCATCTTTTCCTTGTATGGCTACAGGTAGTGAATGAGAGAGAGTTGTCTGGCCAGCTGGTCTCCAGTGAACACAGCAACCCCCAGAGGTTCCCACTGTGTCGAGCAAACCACATGGGTGCGCATGTATTTTTTTTTTTTTGCAGAGTTTCAGAAAATGCTAAGGGGGTTGCAGTTTTCTCTCCATCTTTTCGGTACACAATCCACCTCCAACAATGAGGGGCTTGGTGGGTAAAATCCAGGCCAGGCTGCTTAATCCTACCTTTTTCCCTTGCTAGATTTTCTCCCTGTGTGGGGTCAGAATGTCTCATGGATGCTGGGAGAGAGACAGGGCAATGTAAGGAAGGCTCAAGTCTCTACAGACCCTCTCATATTCACTGTGAAAGGCACAAATAGCCTTCTGTAAAAGTGAACCATTTTTTCTCTTCTGCTGGCCCCGTAGAGCCTGCATAAATCTCATGATCGCACCCACAGTTGCCTTCTCTTTATGGCCAGTCTGCTTAGCCACAACTCTCACCATGGCCCCATGCCAACTGGCAGTAGGACCCACTGCCACTGTCCTGGCACATAAAGGCCAAGAAATCCCCTTTGTGGACCACTTTTGCAGTGCAGGGCTTGCCAGACAGCTAAACCATAAGCTAGAGAAGCAGGTAGATCTACTTAATTTGGCTGCTAACACATTAATCCAGCCCTGTGGATTAGTATTCCTCTGAAGTTCCTGCAGCTGAGAGGTAGCAGACATTAAGCAGATGTATCAATAATACAGGTGCTTTTTTCTAATAGCTGTTGAACATTTGTTTTAATCTCATATACTGGAGAGGTTGTTTTTTGTGCCAGAGCATTTGGGTTATGTAGTATACAGCAAGCACTAAAATTTGCTATTTTTGATATAAGTTTTTTTCTGACTTGAAAGGCTGGTTTTTATAACAGGTCAATTTCAGACCATTTGATATTGATATATGAAGATCCTCAGGGATTATTGTAATACATTTTTCATCCTGCAGTGATAGTATCGTATAAGGAAAATGGGACTGACTGTTAAGTACAAATTGAAAAAGACATGGTCATTTAAGATAACTCCTTATCTGTATACAAGGAAATGGTATCAGGGAAATAGACCACCAGTTGACAGACATAAATTTTGCCTGAGGCCCCTCCTTCTCCTCCACTGCTGGTCCTGCTTTCCCTTCCTTCCTTCAATTACATTTACAACCTGTTCTCAGTGGGTTGGATCTGAGCGAGGCTCACCACCTCTTGTTTTGTGTGGGATGGCCCCAACCGGAAGGGTCTGTCCTGGATCCTGGAGCATCATTCCAGGGTCGTGGTCTATATTTCAGTTAGAGGCCTCTTCCTGGTGTGACGAGTACTGTAGCACCAGATAATAATGTAACAGGTTTGATCTAGGGACAAACTTGTAAAAGCCACACCCTTAATTTACCTGCTGAGTCTGGACATGCAGGAGCGAGGGATTGAGTTGTCTGATTTCTTTAGCTAAGTGACAAAATCTATTTCTTTGTTTCCTATTTTGTATAAGAGCTATAAAATCCCTACAAGCCACGTCACACACCAGCCAGTTGCATTTTCTTTCTGTTCACGGCATCTTTTCTAAGTTCATTCTAGTTTTTGAATTATGACAAATCAGGTCTTATTATGGTGTGAAGAGCTTCCTGAAACATTCAGAAGAGCGATACTCTATTGTCAGTACCTTTTCATTGCAAGGGGCTGAGAAATAGCTGACGAAGGATTAGTGTGTGACCTTCTTCTCATGGGAAAGCTGCAAAGTGTCTTTACATCTATGGTCATTTTATAAACCTGAAATAGGAAAGCCTGGTTTTCCTGTTCCCAGGAAGTAATTACAGCACAGTGACTTAGGTTGCAATTGCATGTGTACTGTGTCATGCAGTGCTAGGGAGGATCTCCTTAGCAATTACTCTGTTACGTTGGAGTGCCAAATAGCGTGACCCATAGTAGAATAAGGGTGACAACAATTTGGCATGAGCTAAGACTGTCAGGAGCCAATGTTGAGAGACAATGGTAGAAGAGAGTCTTATAATTAGAACTTTACTGGGTAGTTTGCCAGAGTGTCTAACTCTGGCACCAAACTCTTCTTGGCTCCTCACCTGCTGTCATAGCCTCTGGCCTACACCTTGTTTCTCCTTCCAGACTTAGATTGAGCCTGCAATTAAAATGCAATCAGTTGTTCCTATCCAATCACTCCCAAGCCCAGACCTCTGCCTACTTGTGAGAGGAAGTGCTCAGATCACATTCAAGGCATCACCATTTTATTATTGCAATCTCCGTACTAAGGCTTGGGCCAAGGCTAGGGAACAGACTTGGATCAGAACTTGCTGAACTTTTAGTTATTTGGATACAGAGTGTTCCTTTGGGACTGGGTCTAGGCTAAAGCAGGAATTGTGCCTGTTTGTGCACTCCACTGACTGCCCCCATAAACTAGATTTCTCAACTCCTGGATGCTGCTACTTCAAGTTTCTAGATTTCCAGTTCCTCTTGTCAGCCATCCTTGGGCCAGATAAGGACCTCCCCATTATATTCTGAACATTTTTCCTGCTTCAGTCCTCAGCCCACCCATTTCATCCCCCAGCTACACTGTGATGTGCAGAAGCCCCCAGAGGTCTCAGGGCACAGAAGCGCATTCAGTGCTGGTGTTTTGTCAGAGGAAGAATTTTGCTGTGAGATAAATGGGATAATCTGAAGGAAGGAAGGAAGGAAGGAAGGAAGGAAGGAAGGAAGGAACTAACAGAGGCAGGGAGAAAGGAGGGAAGGAAAGAAAGGAGGGAGGGAGAAAGGAAGGAAGGGAGGGAAGGAAGGAGGAAGGAAGGAAGGTAGCGAGAGAGGGAGGAAGAGAGGTAGGGAGCAAGGAAGGAAGGAAGGAAGGTGGGAGGGAGAAAAGGAGGGATGGAGGGAGGTAGGAAGGAAAGGAGGGAGGAAGAAAGGAAGGGAGGGTACGTCTACACTGCATCCCTAGTTCAAACTAGGGATGCAAATGGAGACAACCGAAGTAGTTAATGAAGCGGGGATTTAAATATCCCGCGCTCCATTAACATGATCTCGCCGGCGCGCTAGTTCGAATCACAGCTGATTCGAACCAGGAAGTGCGCGCCGGGACGCGTTAGTTCGGACTAAAGCTCTTAGTCCGAACTAATGTTACTCCTCATTTTTTGCACCTCCCTGCTGTGGAGCCTGGCTGTGTTCTCCGAGGAAAGCCGTGCTCCGGGGGGAACAGCGATACTGCTCTGGAGCTGGGAGAGCAGCACAGAGTTGGGTTATCGCCACACCAGGCCTTGAGAGAGGAGACAATTTGCACTCTGAGAAACACCATTCCTGGGTCCAGGTAGTTCTCATACCCGGCTCTTCCCCGAGGTTCACGTGCATTGCTGGCTCCAGGGAGTTTGTAGTCACAATATTACTATGGGAGCTTTTGAGTATCATCCAAAGGTGCCAGGAGGTTTCTGTTTTCCCTGCTGCAGCATAAACTGTCAGTGAAGGCTGGTGTAGAGCATGGACACATGCATCAATCCTGGGCGATGCTTTGTCTCTTCCTCTAACATCTCTCTAATTCACATGGTGGCATCTCCACACGAGTACAAGGCATTGCTTTCGTTTTAAAAGTCTCCTGCCCAGGTGGCCCCCAAGCCACACAAGACTAGGCAGGCTGGCCTTTTTCTGCTTTTCCATAAGTATTTACACTGCAGTTGAGGGGGATGCCACCTCTTCAGGGGCACAGCTGCTGCAGCTGTCACAGGGCTAGTAGGCAGCAAAGGGGCAGATCTCTTCGGGAACGTGACTGTCAATAGCTGAAAACAATCACAAGAATTGTGTCTAGAGAAAGATGCTAAGTTGGGAGGTGAAATTCTTTGTTCAGCCTCTAGATGATGGATCTGTGTTCTGCAGTGTCTGAGGAACCTGCCTCCCTCATAGCGGCTCCCAGACATCCTGGTCATTGGTCTGTGATCTGATAGCTTCTGGCCCCCAAAGGGCCCATCTGTCCCTTCCAAAGGGAGCAAGCAGATGATGTTCCAGGGGGATGCCCTGCCCTGTTGGCTGTGCAGCTGAGTGTGAGCCATGCTTTGCTTTGGGAGGCTGCTTGCCGATGCACGAGTGAGAGTCACACTTCATGGCACTGGTGATGTTGCACCCTCCTTTACCCGACTTCAGAACCCTCCAGAAAGCTCTCCGGTGCAGTGATGCCCACAGCACACTTGGCAGCACTTCGATGGGGCGTGCCAGGAGCCCATGAGACACTGGAGGTTGCTCCAACCGGCAAGGTCTAGCAGCCCAGCTGTAGCCTTCTCACATCTCACCTGACCTCCTTTGGGCCCAGGCAATATTTTGGCCTTGTGTTTGTACAGGTCTTAGAACAATCGTGTCCTCTACCCCTCATTTCCAACCCCTCCCTTGAGTGTGCGCAGTCCCCTCCCTCTCCGGCTGTCTTGCATGCCATGAAACCGTTGTTTGCAGGGAGGAGAATGCACTGGCAAGGGGGGGGGGAGTTGATCAGAGGGGCCACTGGTGGGTGAGAGGCACGGGGAAGAAGGGAGATTGGCTGCCCATGGGTGATGAGCACCTGCTAGTTTTCTGTGTGGGTGCTTCAGCCCCAGAACTCCCATGGAGTCGGTGTCTCTGGCTGAGGAATCCCTAGCCATCACTGGTGATTTTTAAGAACAGGCTGGACAAACACCTGTCAGGGATGCTGTAGGGTCATTTGGTCCTGTCTCAGAAGCAGGGAGCTGGACTTGGTGACCTCACAGGTCGTCTTCCAGCTCCGTGTTTCTGTGGTTCTGTAGGGTCCCAGTCCACGGGTGGGCTCCCAGGCAGTACCCCCACACAAACAAACCATTGGGCTGGTCTGAGGGTGACTCAGGAGAGCTGGGTGGAATTTCCAGCCCCCATGGGGAAGGGCACTGAAGGGTTCTGCTCAACCCTTTGTCTGTCTGCTCAGTTGGGATCAGGAGATGCTCTGAGCTGACCAGCCCAATGGGGTGCTGGTAGACACTATTGCGATGCAAGCAGTTAACAAAGCCTTTGCCGTGGTGCTGTGGGTGGAGCTTGTCTGAAACACAAGCACCACCTCCTCAGCTGTCCGCGGTATCTTAGGGCAAGAAGGGCTCCTTATTGCTCAGCCTCCCATGGGGGGAGCAGTTCAGTTTCATTCTGCCCATTGACAAGAAAAGTGCCTTTGAATGAACAAAACGTTCAGCCAAGAAGCCTAATGTATCAAATCCAAGGAGGGACGGGACTCTTTCAGGGTGGTGCTTTGTGTCGAAGAGTGAACCCTCTGCACGGGTGTGGAGACCACGGGCGAGCGGGGAACCAAGCTGCCAATGACCTTTCTGAACACGGTCTTTGGATTTCTGTCTCAGCTCTTCCCGTTTGCTATGGCTGTGCAAACTGGAGGCAGAGGCTGTGTGCAAATCCCAATACCACACACACTCTCCTTTTAGAACAGCACATTTGAGAGTCACTTTCCCTTTCACCTACCTGCCATCACCTGTGACCTTGGTCTGGGACCTTCCTGGTCAGACCAAGGAGAAGGACAAGTGATACCATAACGAGCCCATTGCTGGGCAGATGGATCATGACACCCAGCCAGTGGGGGACTCCATCGCCTCCAGAGCACAGATATGGAGGGGACCCAGCTCAGGAGGCAGCTTGAGTTTGCATGAGAGTAGAAGCAGTCACCTGAAGAGGCCTCTGTCCTAGCCTGGAACTGGCCTGCCCTTGGGGACAAAAGACTGGTTCCATGTTTGTCTGGGGCTATTAAGGCCTGTGGGCTGCACGGTTTAGTTCAGGAGGGCCTAGTTTTGCACCCTTTGCTATATAGATTCAGACCAGGCGTGTCTGTGGGACCCACCAACGGCCAAAGTCTGGCTGACTGAGTGCTGGAGCTTGTCAGTGCTGGCTTGCAATGTGTGGCACATGCAGCTGCTGGGTGCCTGGCAGCATCCAGTGCTTTCCCTGATTTCCCCTCAGAGTTGGATCATTTTTAAAAAGAAAGTATGTGAAAAAGAAATCTCTGGCAGTGAATGTCGCTTCCTGGCCAGGCCCTTCAACTGTTCTGGCAAACCTGCCTTCCCACCCTCACACTGCCTGCAGCAAACCTCTCTCAGGCCCTCCAGGGAGTCGCCGGCTTCCTATGCCACGGAACCACACCTTATACCACCCGGGCCTCCTAATCCTGATGCAGCCTCCCTGGATGCTTGAAGGGGTGTTTGCATCAGTGTGGGAACCTTACCTCCCTGAGCAGGGTGACAGAAGCAGTTTTCTGGTGACCGAGCTGCATCTATGCTGTGGGTTCTCAGCTTTGCTATGTTGCTCAGGCTGGGAATTTTACACAGCCCTGAGCAATGATGCCATGTCCACATACATTTTAAGCATCGTCCAGTCCTCAGTCAGCTCTCTCTTCCTCAAGCTCCTGCTCTCAGAATGTGCTTGCTGGTTGTGCTCTGGACACAAACACACATTAAGTCAAAGGGTCACTGAATGTACTTTTGACCCTTCTGGGATGTGGAGAAGCCGTTCAGATTTCCTCTGTCCCCTGAGATAAGAGAGGCCCTTTCCTTCTCTTTTCCTTTGTATTCTCAGCCAAGCAGAGTGCAGCAAATCCACCGAGCAAGATCTTTCCCCAATAATCCTGGCTCTTTGGCTAGTTTCTCTCTGGCCAGCAGAGACCAAATAACCTTCTCCCCATGGAAAGTGAACCAGTTAAAACGGAAACAGGATTCAGGCTTAGGAACACTCATTTAACTCCAGCTAAAGCTGAATGGATGAGCAGTCCCTGAGCTCCCAGTTAAGCTGAACCTTTGCCTTCAATTTGACCAAGATCATTTCTGCGGTTGGAAAAAGATAGGTGTAATTTCTCCCCCACTAGTTTCATTTGTTGCTGCACTATGTGAAAAGGACAGAAAAGCATTTGCCTTTTGGAGCTTGTTTAGATCAAACCTCTGAACTCTCCGAAGGTATCTGACCAGCTCCTAGTGGGCTGGGTCCCCATGAACCAGGGGTCTTTAGTTTGGCATTTGACATTTTACACCTCGCTTGGAGATGGCCATGCTTCCAGCAGGACACCAGGGTTTCAAGAGCAGCTGCTGTGCATGTACCTGGCAATTACTCCTGTAACTAAGGGGGGCTATAAGGCTCTGGCATTCATGAATGCTTTCACGGCCTCCTGAATGCACCAATGTGTGGGGAACATAACGGGTGGCACTTAGGGAATGTACAAATCGCTATATTCCGCTCCCCAGAAATGTCAGAAGTCAGCAGGACCACCCGCCTGAGTAATTATTACCTAGCATGGGTAAATGCACAAACCTAGGGCTAGAACCAGTGCCACAGACTCACATGATACAGTCCCCACATCACTGCATGGGGCTATCTAATCTAACCAAGAGCTACAACACTATGAAAGTAACTGCCAGAACTGACACCTGTCCCCTGCTCAGCAGGAATGATATATAGATCCATGAGCCTGGGGAAAGTGAGCCTTAGGTTGCAGCCACAGGAGAGGCAGGTCTTGCAGTAGAACCCAGTCCTGAAAGCAGGCCAACCTGGTGAGGGGTATTTCCCCCCTCGGTTTAATATGATCTTGAAAGTAGTTTTCTGTAGCTTGGTTGTCCATTGCTGAGCTCACCCGGGAGAAGGTGACAGACGAATTGAACTCTCCAAATGCTGCAGAATCAAGGGAAAACATCTTGAAACACACAGTTAAAACCATCATTAGAGCTCCCCAGTTGCTCTGAAGTCTGCACATCATCCGGAATCCCTGAGTCCTGCAGACAGATGTAGGAAAGCTCCTTTCTGGCAGAACGCAGCCTACTGACATTTTCCTATTTACACCTGATTTTACTAATGTGCAGTCCTAATTCCAATGATCTGTGAGGAGAAACTGACCAGACACAGAAAGTCCAGCACGTTTTCTTTGGCTCAGATTAACCAAGACCCTGAGGGGTTATATTTTTTCCAAACAGCTTTGGCACTCTTCACTTCTAATCAAATGCAGCTCTGCATGCAGAGAGCGCAGCATCAGCAGCTGGTAACGGAGCAAGAAGAAATCTGGCAACGGAGCAAGAAGAAAAACCAATCCAGACCACCATACGCATCCTGGTTATAACTGTCCACTGAATAAAAAGAGGGCACCAAGGCAGAGATATATATCAACTTCCATCCATAGAGCAAGATGAGCAGCTAGGGAGAGCAGCCTTCGGGGTGTGAGAAGATATCGAGATGGGAAGCACAGTAAAGGAATCTCTACAGACTAGACTAGCAAGGCAAGGCAGAATAGGCTGGGGGAGGCTAGAGACTGTAGGGGAGGAATTTAAAATAAACAAGATACTGGCTTATGAAAGTACGGTTAAGCAAACTATATTGGTGGGGGGGGGGGGGAAGGGGAGCAAAACCAGAAAGAAAGACATAAACTGGCCGCCCCGCTGTAACCCATACACTTGTATGCAATCTAACCCACAGAATGAGCACCATCTTTCCTAGCGGCTGCCCAGGAAGCTAGGAGGCAGCCACCTTCCCCGGTGAATCGCAGACTATTTCTTGTCGTGGGTCTTCAGCCCTTTAGAGGTCTCGGAATGGAGCAGTGGGAGGTTATATTCCAAATACGGACAGCTCTCACTCTGGGGGCATGGCCAGGGGTGTGACAGGGAGCTGTACTGGGCCTCAGGCCAAGCTGGGCATGCTGCTGCTGGTGGGTTTGCTGGCCAATGGAGCCATCGGTCTAGCCCACCCTCTGTTGGCACCCAGAAAAAATTCCATAAAAGCCTTTTGCCTCCCTCACATCTCCCCCCCCCCAGCCACCTGACTGGCCCTGGGTCTGTCTCCCTCACTACTGCTTCGGCTAGTGGAGGAGCCCTGGGCGGGCTCTGGGTGATTTCCAGGGGCTTGGAGGCAATGATTCTCTTTGGCAGACTCATCAATATTTTTAATTAACTTTTTTCCCTGCTTCCATTCCCTTCGTAGACACCAGCCTCTTAACAGATTTCGGGCTGTTTTGAACGACCTTATTCAATGCCATTTAAATCACTTCTCCAGGGCCCTGGCTAGTGATGTGCGATGGCAGTTTAAAAGGATTAAAGCCCTTTCTTTTTTTCACAAGTGGTTCGATTTACAAAGGATCAGAGTTCAAGACCTGCCCACTATAAAGTGACTTATAGCCATGAAATCTATTTCTCACTAATTCTAGATTACTCTCTGCTTAGGAACCCAGGGTGCCAGGCACAGAGAGTTTTGCTGAATTGAGATGAAAACCGAATGCAAGCCTTTTAACCACCCCTGCAAGTACTGAAACGCTGAGCAATTATGTACCAATGAACATCAACAAATCCATTAAACCAGAACAGATTTTCAAAGATTTTCATTAGCCTACATAACTATAAAATTGTGTTACTTTGCTCATCCACTTGTGTGGGCAACACACACTCTGTTAATACCCTCCCCCCCCATAGGAAAAGTTCATTCCTGCAGGCACCTTCCCCTCCCCCAGAGGTCAGTTGGGTTTTCCTGAGTGAAGACTGCAAAATATATCTCCTGTCTCTTTCCTACACACAAGAGGTTCTATTTGATATTTGGGTTGAGCATCTTGTGTTGCAAATTTCATGCTATCAGGAAAATGATCTTTATGTTAACAAAAAGTTTATCTAACTCAACATCACACCAGGATTTGGAAAGTGAGGGAACTGTTGGTCCCTGTGATCATGAATAAAGAACAGTGGGAGAAACTGGGTCAGCCTGGCACGAAGGTGGGAGCTGCCCCAAATGGTTTCCCTTTTGGCCATTAGCTTCACAAGAGAATCCCTTTTCTAATCGGACGAGTGTACTTTATTTTTCTAAAGCAGTATCCCTCTGACAACCAAAAAGGAATACTGCATCTGCAAATGAATGGTGCCTGCAAAGAGACAACATGAAATTTTTAAAAAGCATGGTAATAAACGCTATTCAAAAAAACACAATCTCTGAAAAACACGGCCTATTGAAATGACAAGCCGAAAATCATTTGCTAAGCACTGAAATGGCCCCTTTTGTCACCCCAATCCTTCTGTTGACAGTTACCTTTCAATCCTACAATTGTGCAGTAAGTACTGATTTTTATTCAATGTTCTATTCACCCTGCGTATTAATGAAAAGGAAAAAAAAAAACCTTGTAAGAATAGCCTTTAATAGGGAGATAGACAAGGCTCCCCTATTCTCCTGTTAGAGCTTCTCTTATCAGCCTCTCACAGTATTGCTTGCTTGCTCAATTCTTTCCCTTTTCTAAACTTTGCTCACCCATCTGTGCTTTTTCTCAGCTGAGATGGAGACATTTTTATTTCAGAAGTCTCTCTCTGACCTTTTCTGCTGCTCCAGAAGCATAGCAAGCTAGGTAGCCTCAGTCAAGGTTTTTTAGGCTCAAAGCACACAGGGCATGGATCTGATCCCAGCTCAGCTGAAAATAAGCCCAGATCTAAACAGATAGTCCAGGAGCGCTTCTTTCCCCATATGCTGTAAAGCTTTGGGGGTGGGGAGCATAAGATGACCAAAGAACAAACGCACACGACACAACACTGAAAGAGCACGAATAGATCCATTCAAATCAGCCAAAGCCAGGCTGGATCAGTCCAAGGCTGCTTTTCTGTTGGGCTGATTCCTGTGGTACCGAAGGAAACTGGGGATGAGGAGGTCTGGGTGCACTGTGCTGGATATAGCATCACAGTAAGCGAACACAGTGCTTAGCTCTGGATGTTCCTTGGCCTCTTTGAGGCTTTCCAAACAACTTACATTCCCCTTTCCTGGTTGTTCTTCCTGTCCTTTGTTTCAGCAGCAACCCAGAGAATGAAGTTTAAAGGGAGTTGCCCAGATGACTTTGTAATGGCCCCAGGAGTTTCTGCCAGATGTGCCAGCTGGAGAGGTGCAGGAGACACTTGTACTGACCCAGTCGTGGCTGCAAACGCAGGTGAGCCAGATGCTACACAAAAAATCAGCTTCCCTTAGCATTGCACCAGTCTGATGGGAGCTCCTGCCAAAGCAGTTGTGAGTCCACACCAAGTTGGACTGCTCCACTCAGAGACCACAGGAGACTTCTCCTTCCACAGTGAAGACGAGGGCACCGTAAATTGGAACTGCGGCTGTTATAGGGCTGGATTCTCTGGGATCTCATTCTCAGCTGTGCAAAGTGAACGTGGCACACAGCCAGCTGTGTGTGTGGAGCGTTCTCACGGGGCAGTGTTGTGCACTTGCTTTGCACCGATGTATGATGATCACTGTTACTCCCATTGCTGTCGGCCCACAGGCCCCACTGTGGATTGTGTTCCCCCCTTGAGAACTGGTCTGGAAAGGGTCTGACTCAGTACAGTCTGTTAGTGATTTGAATGGGCTCTTGCATTCTCGCACTGTCTGACTGGGGCCAGTCCCTTCGCCTCAGACTCTTGATCTCTGTGTGAACCCAGGGGTTGTAGAGCACCAGGAGGCCTAGCCCAGGGGAAGGGCATTGCTAATTCACTCAGTACGTGCTCCAAGGGATATGTTCCATGCATTACAGCCTCGATGGACACTGAGGGACTAGTTTTGGGCTAACTGAATGACTTACCAGGTGGGGGACAATGATTGACTGGAGCTCTATTAAAAGAGACTCTGGCTATAGCGATCTAGAAGGCAGCACTGCACTACAGTAGGCCACAGGACTAGCCGGGCGCTGACAGGCCTACAGGCTAACATGGCTACCCCTCTGAATGTGAGGTGGGTCGTTCAGAGCTAGTGACTGAGATTCACTTGAAAAGGGGATGGCTTCTGGCAGAGGCATAGCGAGGGAGGAACAGGAGGGGGCAGTTGCCCCCAGGCGCCATGCTAGGGGGGCACCTGGCTGGGCTGCAGGAATGAAGAGGTGTGGAGTGCTGAGCTGTGGGAGTGGGGAGGTGTGGGGTGCTGGGCTCAGCTGGGCTGCAGGAAGAGGAAGGTGCTGGAAACCCGGGGCTGGACTCAAGGGGACGGAGAGAGGGAGGGAGGGGCAGGAAATCAGCATTGGGCTCAGCAGTTCTGTGGAGTTTGGAGGAGGTGCAGGGAAACAGGGCTCAGCTGTGCTGTGGGGGAGGCATGCAGGGAACCAGTGCGGGGCTCAACTGGGCTGAGGTGGATGGGGGAAGGCATAGGGAACAGACAGGCAGCTCAGCTGGGCTGTGAGGGGCTGCAGGGAACTGGTGGGCTGCACTCCCTTGGAGTGTGAGAAATGGTTTTGGGGGAGGTGCAGGGAACCAGCAGGGGTGGACAGCTCAGCTAGGTTGCAGGGGATGGAGGCGCAAAGAAGCCTAGTGGGAAGGGAGCAGCACCAGGAGCCCTGAAATGACCTCCCCTGGTCCAAAAAATTCCTCATCTGGGACCATTCAGGTCCAGAGGGTGCCAGATCAGGGAGGTCCAACTCCTACCCAAGTCCCCTCCTTGCACCCTCCATCCTAGCCAGACACCCTACCCCCAATCTGCTCCTGCCCCCTCCCTCTGGCCAGACATCCTACATCCAGCCTGCTTCTGCATCCTACCTACCACCCAGCCTCACAGCTTTGCCCCCTTCCGCCCTTCACCTGCCTCCCAGATCCTGCACTCCATCCCTATCCCACTCATTGGCAGCCCTCTCACACACACTGAACCCCCTAGCCTATGGAAAGCCCTGAACCTCAGTCCTCCCCGTCCCTTCCTCTCACCCCTTGGGGCTGGAATGCCAGAGGAGTGAGGTGTCTGAGTTGGGGCCATCAAAGTGGGGGTTGGGGTTTTGAGAGGAATTTTTTTTCTCACTTGTATGGTCCTCATCTGATTTTTCTGTGGGTCACTTGACCCAAAAAAGGTTGCCTACCCCTGCCATAAGTAAAGAAAACATTGAAACCTTTTGTACTGGACATAAATTAATATTTTACTTTATTTAAAATGAAATTTGATAAACTAACATGAGAAAGTTAAAACATTTAATTTGTTTAATTAAAATTAAACCATTCTCCTCAGCTGCAGCACTAGAAAAATGGTTTGGGCATAATTGTGTAATCAAAGGTGAGTTTCCATTAGCAACTGGCAGGCTGCGGAAAGGTTTACATTGAGACGTGGTCCATGGGCCAAAAAGCTTGAGAACCACTGGAATAGAGGCACCTCCTGGCCTCTCTCCCCAAGAGACCGCTGCAGGCTCCCTGTTGCTCCACAAGAGCCCACAGAGGGATCAGGTCTGTTGCCACTGAGGTGAAATCACCATGTTGCTCCAGTGTGGATGATGGACAGACTCCTTGTGAGTCTTCTTCATCCAAGCAGTTGATTTAAGCAGCATGGTAAGATGCCACATGAAAACACTTGGGCTGTGCCTACATTGGAAGATTTTGCGCAAAATCTTGCTGCCTGTCTACACTGGCTGCGGGTATTTGCGCAAGAACACTGACGTTCTAATGTACAAAATCAGTGCTTTCTGTGCAAATGCTCTGACGCGCCTGCTCAGGGATAAGCCCTCTTATGCAAGTATTCTTGCGCAGTGTAGACAGGCAACATTATTTTCTTGCACAAGAAATCCCGATGGCTAAAATGCCCATCAGAGCTTTCTTGCGCAAGAGAGCATCTACACTGGCACGGATTTTTTTGTGCAAAAGGACATGCCAGTGTAGACGCTCTCTAGCGCAAATACTTTTAACCAAAAAACTTTTCCGTTAAAAGTATTTGCGCAAAATCATGCCAGTGTAAACACAGCCTTGGTATGTCCACAGAGAGATGGGATGTTTTGTCTCTCTTCAGAGAGCGTTGTCATGACTTGTGTCTCTGGGTGAACGTGATTCTTCATGAGCTCTGTGAAGAGGTGAGATGTTTTGACTTCCAGTTTAGAGTGATTTGTTCTTCTGTCTTTGGGGTGCACGTTGCTTTGACCTGAATAGAGTTAGCTGTGACAACACATTTCTTAGTTATTCTGACACATCAAGTGAAACCTGTGCTGAAGACCCCACATTCAGTGAGAAAAAGCGCTGCTGTCAGAAAAAGTAAATTCAAAGTCTCTCCAATTTTCTTCAAAGATTGCCTCTACCAGGCAGTGGGGCTTTTATGATTGGTCCCTTATATGTTTGAAGGGTGTCTAAATGTTATCTGGATCTTTTTGGGTCATATCAACAGATTATCCTATCTTATAATTTAAATTGTATGAGGCCCTTGGTAAGCAGGTTGGGAAGTAGTCTCATTTGGCAATTATTATTTAGTATTATTTACATCATGATATTGACATATACATTTCTCAGTACCTTTACATATAAAGTAGCCCAGCCCCATTGACCTCCATGGGCAGTGTATCTTGTAAGGACTGATGGGGATATCATGAAGTTGTTTAAACAAATACGTTGCAATGGTAGAAAAAATTGTGTGTCTGAAAACTGTAGGTACTGGGGGTACTTATACTTTTTTTAAAAGGGGTACTTTATAAAAAAAGGTTGAGAAACACTGCTCAAACCATTCCTTTTGGCCTCCCTGTTTCCTTTCTCCTTTGGCAAGTTGGGCAGGTAGCAGTTTTGGTTAAAATATATCAGACGTGCACACAGTGCCCGCTCTTCCTCAGCTGGTGCTGGATAATCAGAGCCTCAATTCTAAAGTAGTTGGCATTATCAAGGTGATCGATCCCCCCACGTTTTGTTGTGGATTTTCCAAAGAAAATGCTGGTATTTTCTATAGGTCACCCACACCTCCCAGCCATAGCAGGGACTTGGGATTAAACATGGATTTCTCAACTAAAAGTTTTGTACATGTTTGGACATTGAGATTGTGAATACCTGGCGAGGCAGTCTGCCAAAGGCAAGGCTGGTCTTGAATCTTCATATCTATGGCTTCAGTTAATGGCTTGTGTGAAATTTGGAAGAGCAGCTCAGAGAGACCTCTCTCCTTTACTTAAGGATAGAATCTCATAGCAGCCTGAAGGAAAAAGTCCTCGTGGCAAACAGAAAGCCACGCTTGCAGTGTACCCTCAGCCTTAGGCTACTTATTGCTTCAAGTGCCTTCAAGAAAGCAAGGGTGATTCTTGTGTTGTGTGTTAGTTTTATTTAAAAGTTTTTTCTGTGTGTTATTTTAAGAGGTAAGTCCATCTCTTACATTCACTGACATTACAAAGGAGGTGGGTGATTGCCCCTCTGCTCCCCCTATCATACCTCGGCTCGCTTGCTCCTCCTTCGCCCACCACCGCCTGCTGAAGCCTCCTTTCTGCCTCTGAGTCCCAAGTCCCACCCTTCTCTCTCTTCAAGAGCTGGATAGTGCCCACCCCAAACTGGAGGGGGTGGGGGAAGACTCGGTACAAGCTCCCCCCTCCACCCAGGGTCGGGCTCAGCTGTGCACCAGGTTTGGGGCCTTGTCATGTGGTGGCGGGCGAAGGGGGAACACAAATTTTGCTTTTTCCCCTGGGCGCATAACACCCTCGCTACGCCTCTGGTTTTTGGCCAATCTTGCTAACCGCAGTGGTGCCACAGTGGCCATAAAAGATCCCAGAGTCTGGACTGGGCTCTTCCATCTCTGTGCATCTGCAGGAGTCACAGCATCGGAAGTGAGTGTGTGTGCCTGCTTTGTCGAGGAACTAGTGAGACACTTTTGCTGTGCAGCGGCTGTGGGAGAGGAAGGCAGCGGGCAGCGTGTCTGGATGGCAGAAGCACAATGATTTGACGTCAATGGCCAAGGACCACAAGGGGTGCGCGTGAGTATGGCAGTTCCAACTACCCAGAGATTTGAACATGTGGGGTACGTAGCTTCTAGCCCCTGGCCGGAGAGTCTGCCGCTCATTCTGAGTTCAAAGGGAAGACACCCATCAGTCTGGGTTCGCTGCCTAGGGCAGCCAACAGCCTTTGTGGGCTCCTAGGGAAGGGCGGGGGGGAGGGTGGGGGGCCAGCTCTGTGCTCTGGGAAGAGGCGGGGCCTGAGGAAGAGGGGTCAGGGACGCAAGCCCCCTCCCAGTCCTCAGAGCCTCATGGAATGCGCCACATGGGGCTTTTCAGCGGCGATTCAAAGAGCCTGGGGCTCTGACTGCCACCCCTGCCACAGTAGTAGCAGCAGCAGCGGCTGGAGGCCTGGGCCCCTTTGAATTGCTGGTCCCCTTAGCACCTGTCCCTCTTGCACCCCCCTTCCCGCCTGTCTCTGGTCCCAAATGTGAGGCTTCCTCTGTGCTCCTGAGGGGAGATGCCCTGCTGCTTTCCCGCATCCCCCTCCTTGCGCCACTTCCTTTCCAGGAGGGAAATGCAGCGCGGGATTGCCATGTAAACAGTCTGGGCTAGATGGCTTCCAATTGCAGCGCTGCTGCCCTCCACACGCGCAGCTCATGGAAACTCTTGTGTGAGAGCGGCCTCCTTTCAGGGCCAGCACCATGGACTGCCCTGTGCTCGTGCTAGCCCCCGCAGTGTTTCCCAGACTCTGGTTTGTTATGTCCTCTACAACATGTATCTGGCAGGCCTGTCACCTGCATGTCCCCTTCCCCTCCCCTGTCAGCACCGTGCTACTTGCCAAGGGCAGCCCTGCCAGAGCAGCTCCTGCTGATGAATCTTAAACAGGAGGCTCCCACTTAAAGGTTGTTTGAACAGGGGAAATTGCTTTACATTGGGACACCGTCTTTCCACGCCGGGCTCTCATTTACGCAGCATATTAAAGGTAACATGCTGCCCATCCATCTCCATAAGAAGCCAAGCCATTATCTCCAGTTACTTTTAAGCTGCCTTTTGCCTAGTTTCTGATGTGCCTGCCACTGCCATACATCACGGCGAATGCAGTACTTTAAACTACCATTCGTGATTGATAGTTTAACCTTTTCCTCTGAGGTTAATTCGATATACGCTGGTGTAAACTGTGACCCAAAGCTCCCGCCCCTCAGAAGGAAGGAATCTACATGTAACTCTTTATTAGAGCTCTAGGGCTGTAGCAATTACTGTCTTCTCTCCCTCCCCTTGCCATGGCCTCTCCCACCTAGTCAGGGAGGTGACTCGCACAGGCAAATAGACAGCGCACAGAACGGTGCAGTTTGAAGTGCTCAGGGTGAAAGTTACCCCTTGCTCAGAGTGTCGGACAAAGCCTTGTTCCTCACATGTTGGCTGAGGAATCTTCCCTTTAAATGGGAGTTCAGTGGTGCTGGAAGGGCCCTTGAGAGGTCACCAAGTCCAGCCCCTGTGCAAAGGCAGGATCAAGTAAGTCTAGGCCATCCCTGATAGGCGTTTGTCCAGCCTGTTCTGAAAACCCTCCAGTGATAGGGATTCCATAACCTCCCTTTGAAGCCTGTTCCAGTAGTTAACTACCATTAGTCTGAGAAAACTTTTCCTACTATCAAACCTAAATCTCAGTTGCTGCAGATTAAGCCCATGACTTCTTGTTCTACTTTCAGTGGACATGGAGAACAGATGATCCCAGTGCTTTTTACAAGAGCCCTTATACCATATTGGAAGAATGTACACGGGTCCCTTCTCCATCTTCTTTTCTCAGAATTAACAGGCATTGTGTTGTTAACCTTCCCTCATAGGCTAGGGTTTCCAAACCTGTGCTCATTTTTGCTGCTCTCCTCTGGCCTCTCTCCAATTTATCCACATTTTTCTTAAAGTTTGGCTACAGTGCTACAATTACAGTGCCCTACCTGTCTTAGATACATCACTCCTGTTAATACATTCTGAATTTTATTCCCGTTTTTTGCGACTGCATTGTTGACTTACATTCAATTTTTATGCTCTATTATAACCCTTAAATCCTTCTCTGAAGTACTACTGCCTAGACAGGAACACTTCATTTTGTAGCTGTGCATTGGTTTTTTCCTTCCTAATGAAAATGCTTTGCACTTGCCTTTATTGAATTTCATCATGTTGTTTTCAGACTAATTCTCCTGTTTATCAAACTTGTATTTTAATACTATATACCAAGGTGCTTGCAACCCCTCCCAGTTTAGTGTCACCCTGAACGTGCAAGTACCAGAATACCTCTGCCAGTGTGGGATTGGACTCATCTTGCCTAGAAAGCTATGACTATCTGACTATTCATTTTAAACAGCAGCAGTCACCTTTTCTTGCAGTTGCTGGGCCTTTATTGTACTCATTTAGGGCACAGAATGAGGGGAAGGAGATAGTTGGATATGGGGAGGGTTCTAGTTTCTAAGCAGTAGATTCAAATTGTCGTTTGCAGTTTTCCTTGCAGGTTGTAGAAGTTCCTGGAACACCTTTGTAAATTAAAGCAAATAAATAAAACTCCGTGATGAAGGCAGTGATGGGAATGGTTTATATTGTGAGACATTAATAGCAGGTTTTTCCAAATGCAGACACTTTATCAGGCATTATTTCCTTTGTGATTGCTCCTAGGACAGCACACAGAATGAGATGCCACCTAGTCCAGCTGCCCCTCAAAAAAGCCAGAGGAAGTGACTCTGCTGTTCCTTCTAACACAAGGCCTCTCAGATAACACTGACTTAAAACTTTATTTGCCCCCAAATAGGAATGAGTTTAATTAGCAGTGGAGACTAGAATGGGGTAAAATATTTTGGACAAAAATCTGATTCACCAAAAATTGCAATTTCCAGTTGACTGAAACTAATTGCAAAAAATTGTACTGTAAAATTAGTATGACAGGCTCTATTTTCCATAGACACATTTTGAATAGCATGGTGTATAGTCTTTATTTTTTATTAATTTAAATCTGTATCACTCGTATCATTATTTTGCCTGGAATTGATGCTAGGCTGACAGGCTTACAATTGCACAGGTTGCCCAATTTACCCTTTCAAATTATTGGAACAACAGGAGCTGTTTTCCAGTCGTCTGGGACTTCTCCAGTCCTCAAAGACCCATCAGCATTAATGGCCTAGAGCATGGGATCCCAAACTGGGGGGCGTGCCGGAATTCCAGAGGGGGGGCACAAGGCGACCCAGCCCCCCACCCAATCGCCTTGCTATTTTTGTTTTTCGGCCCTGGTCAGTTCCTTTTTTTTTGCCCAACAAGTTTTGTTGCTAGGAGGGAGGGGGAGCCTGAAGACAGGGGCGGATATAGGGCAGGGCGAGCGGGGCGGCCTCCCTGGGCCCCGCACTTCAAGAAGCCCCGCGCATGCGCCGTGGCGCTATCGCACATGCACCATGTCAAAGGGGGGGCCCCGAGAAATGGGCTGCCCTAGGTCCTGAAAAATCGTCACCTGCCCCTGCTTGAGGGTTTCTCAAAAATCCAAAAGGGGGAGTGATGCCAAAAAGTTTGGGAACCACTGGCCTAGAGAGTGTTTTAGCCAGTTCTTTGAAAACTCTTGGTTGCAAATTATCCAGACCTCTGCATTTGAAAATGTCTAACGTTATTAACTACTGTTTAACATCCTTCTGAGTTACTGTTGAAATGGCAAACATGTCATCATCATCATATGATATGACTTTGTCACCCATCTTTTTCCCACAGACCAGAAATATTTATTGAATACTTCTATCTTTTCTGCATTATTATTGACAAGTATACCATTTAATCAAGAACACTGTTAAAATTCTTTTTGTTCCTAATATTCTTTTAAAAACTTATATTCCTTAGCTCTGTTGACCAGAGAGTCTTCCTCCTCATCTTTTGCTTCCTTTTTCCATTCCTTCTACAATTCCTAGGTTCTGATCCATGGGCCTTATTAACAAACTAGCCAATTAGCCTGTCATAAATCGGGATTTTTCAGGTCTTTCCTGAGCTCTCTCGCTCTGTCTCTCTCTCTCTCCTCCTACTGCCTCCCCCCATCTCAGCTCTCCTCCACCTCCTGCCTCTCTCTCTGTCTCTTTCGTTCTCTTCTCCTCCTCCTGCCTCTCACTCTCCCTTTCTCTTCTCCTCCTCCTCCTGCCTCTCCCTCCCCTCCATCTTTCCCTGTCCCCCTTCCCCTTCCCCTTCCCTCCCACCATGGCTCTTGGCTGAGTGCTGCCTGCTCAGCCAGGCTGCCGCGAGGGAGGGGAATGGGGCGTTGACGTACATGGCCAGGGGTTGGGGCTGTGTACGTCACCGCCCTCCCTTCCACTCCCACCCCGGGGGAGCCCAAATGGCCCCTTGCACTGCTGGCTTCCCCGGCGGCCTGACTGAGGGGCGCAGCACTCAGCTGAGTGCCACAGCGGGAGGGGAAGGGGGCGGTGATGTACACGGCCCCGCCCCCTGGCCATGTACTTCACCGCCCCACCCACTTCCTCTCCCTCCATGGCAGCTTGACTGAGTGTTGCGCGCTCAGCTGGGCCGCCAGGGCGGAGGAGGGGCGGGGCGGTGACATACACGGCCAGGGGGTGGGACTCTCTACGTCACCGCCCCCCCTCCTCTCCCGCAGTGGCCCGGCTGAGGGGCGCACCACTCAGCGCCATGGCGGGAGGAGAAAGGGGGGGCCATGACGTACACAGCCCTGCCCCCTGGCCGTGTACATCACCGGCCCGCCCCCCATTCCTGTTCTATCAGGGCTCTGCTGAGCGGCGCAACGCCAGCGCCACTCAGCTGGGCCGTGGCTGGGGAGCAAGTGGCGGCAAGTGGCCATTTGGGGTCTGGCTGTGGCCAGTGGCTGCACCCCCCCCCCCAACAGGTCTGCTTCCCGCCCCCCTCCTCTCATCCAGCACCATGATGGCCCCCCTGGACAATCCCTGCCTTCCCCTCAGGCCAGCACTGCTTCCCTCCCCCTTCCTCCGGGGCCCCCCATCCTCCCCTACAGCCCCACAGCCCCCGAATCTCCCCCCCAGCACTGCTTCCCTCCCCCTTCCTCCGGGGCCCCCCATCCTCCCCTACAGCCCCACAGCCCCCGAATCTCCCCCCCAGCACTGCTTCCCTCCCCCCTTCCTCCGGGGCCCCCCATCCTCCCCTACAGCCCCACAGCCCCCGAATCTCCCCCCCAGCACTGCTTCCCTCCCCCCTTCCTCCGGGGCCCCCCATCCTCCCCTACAGCCCCACAGCCCCCGAATCTCCCCCCCAGCACTGCTTCCCTCCCCCCTTCCTCCGGGGCCCCCCATCCTCCCCTACAGCCCCACAGCCCCCGAATCTCCCCCCCAGCACTGCTTCCCTCCCCCTTCCTCCGGGGCCCCCCATCCTCCCCTACAGCCCCACAGCCCCCGAATCTCCCCCCCAGCACTGCTTCCCTCCCCCTTCCTCCGGGGCCCCCCATCCTCCCTTTCAGCCCCACAGCCCCCGAATATCCCCCCCAGCACTGCTTCCCTCCCCACTTCCTCCGGGGCCCCCCATCCTCCCCTACAGCCCCACAGCCCCCGAATCTCCCCCCCAGCACTGCTTCCCTCCCCCTTCCTCCGGGGCCCCCCATCCTCCCCTACAGCCCCACAGCCCCCGAATCTCCCCCCCAGCACTGCTTCCCTCCCCCTTCCTCCGGGGCCCCCATCCTCCCCTACAGCCCCACAGCCCCCGAATCTCCCCCCCAGCACTGCTTCCCTCCCCCCTTCCTCCGGGGCCCCCCATCCTCCCCTACAGCCTCTCAGCCCCCGAATCTCCCCCCCAGCACTGCTTCCCTCCCCTCTTCCTCCGGGGCCCCCCATCCTCCCTTTCAGCCCCACAGCCCCCGAATATCCCCCCCAGCACTGCTTCCCTCCCCCTTCCTCCGGGGCCCCCCATCCTCCCCTACAGCCCCACAGCCCCCGAATCTCCCCCCCAGCACTGCTTCCCTCCCCCTTCCTCCGGGGCCCCCCATCCTCCCCTACAGCCCCACAGCCCCCGAATCTCCCCCCCAGCACTGCTTCCCTCCCCCCTTCCTCCGGGGCCCCCCATCCTCCCCTACAGCCCCACAGCCCCCGAATCTCCCCCCCAGCACTGCTTCCCTCCCCCTTCCTCCGGGGCCCCCCATCCTCCCCTACAGCCCCACAGCCCCCGAATCTCCCCCCCAGCACTGCTTCCCTCCCCCTTCCTCCGGGGCCCCCCATCCTCCCTTTCAGCCCCACAGCCCCCGAATATCCCCCCCAGCACTGCTTCCCTCCCCTCTTCCTCCGGGGCCCCCCATCCTCCCCTACAGCCCCACAGCCCCCGAATCTCCCCCCCAGCACTGCTTCCCTCCCCCTTCCTCCGGGGCCCCCATCCTCCCCTACAGCCCCACAGCCCCCGAATCTCCCCCCCAGCACTGCTTCCCTCCCCCTTCCTCCGGGGCCCCCCATCCTCCCCTACAGCCCCACAGCCCCCGAATATCCCCCCCAGCACTGCTTCCCTCCCCCTTCCTCCGGGGCCCCCCATCCTCCCCTACAGCCCCACAGCCCCCGAATCTCCCCCCCAGCTCTGCTTCCCTCCCCTCTTCCTCCGGGGCCCCCCATCCTCCCTTTCAGCCCCACAGCCCCCGAATATCCCCCCCAGCACTGCTTCCCTCCCCCCTTCCTCCGGGGCCCCCCATCCTCCCCTACAGCCTCACAGCCCCCGAATCTCCCCCCCAGCACTGCTTCCCTCCCCCCTTCCTCCGGGGCCCCCCATCCTCCCCTACAGCCTCACAGCCCCCGAATCTCCCCCCCAGCACTGCTTCCCTCCCCCTTCCTCCGGGGCCCCCCATCCTCCCCTACAGCCTCTCAGCCCCCGAATCTCCCCCCCAGCACTGCTTCCCTCCCCTCTTCCTCCGGGGCCCCCCATCCTCCCCTACAGCCTCTCAGCCCCCGAATCTCCCCCCCAGCACTGCTTCCCTCCCCCTTCCTCCGGGGCCCCCCATCCTCCCTTTCAGCCCCACAGCCCCCGAATCTCCCCCCCAGCTCTGCTTCCCTCCCCCTTCCTCCGGGGCCCCCCATCCTCCCCTACAACCCCACAGCCCCCGAATCTCCCCCCCAGCACTGCTTCCCTCCCCTCTTCCTCCGGGGCCCCCCATCCTCCCTTTCAGCCCCACAGCCCCCGAATCTCCCCCCCAGCACTGCTTCCCTCCCCCTTCCTCCGGGGCCCCCCATCCTCCCCTACAACCCCACAGCCCCCGAATCTCCCCCCCAGCACTGCTTCCCTCCCCCTTCCTCCGGGGCCCCCCATCCTCCCTTTCAGCCCCACAGCCCCCGAATCTCCCCCCCAGCTCTGCTTCCCTCCCCCTTCCTCCGGGGCCCCCCATCCTCCCCTACAGCCTCACAGCCCCCGAATCTCCCCCCCAGCACTGCTTCCCTCCCCCTTCCTCCGGGGCCCCCCATCCTCCCCTACAGCCTCACAGCCCCCGAATCTCCCCCCCAGCTCTGCTTCCTGGCCCCCTTCTGGTCATCCCCGCCCCCTTTTCCTCCCTGCATGGCACCCCTCCCCCCTTCCCCTAGCTCTGTGGCGTGCTGCACTGCTCAGTTGAGCAACGCTCCCGCCGGGCTCCAGCGGGGGAACAAGCGGTGCCAAGCGGCCCTTTGGGGTCCGTGCTCTCCACTTGCCACCCCGGGCCTAGCTGAGCGGGGGAGCAAGCGGCGGTAAGTGGCCCTTTGGGGTCCACGCTCCCCACACGTGTCCGCCACTCAGCTGGGTCCAGGGTGGCAAGCGTCTGTTTGCTGCTGCTTGCTCCCCTATCAGGGCCCAGCTGAGCAGCGCAGCGCTGGGCCGAACCGCCACGGAAGGAGGGGAAGGGGGGCGGGGCGCTGACGCACACGGCCAGGGGGCATGGCCGGGTACGTCAGCATTACAGACACAGACAATGGGCTACTATATATATGATTCTCTTTTCTTCAGTTTCATATGTATATTCATTAATTTTCTATAGGTGCCTTTACTTTGGCTATGTCTACGCTACAAAGAAAAGTCAGAAAAAGATATGCAAATTACGAACCACAGTTGGCATACTTTTTTTGCTTTTCTTCTGAAAGAGGCTTTTCTGACATTTGCCCATCTACACAAGGCCAAATATCAGAAAAAAAACCCTCTTTAAGAACATCCCTTCTTCCTTGTAGAATGAGATTTACAGGGATGCCAAAAAAACGCATCTGCTTTTCTGAAATTTTTTCTGAAAAGCAGATACATTCCTTGGATGCAGTAGAGCTTTTCCGGGATACCTCCGATATCCTGGAAAAGCTCTGTAGTATAGATATAGCCTCCCTCTCTAAGCCAGGTAGCTGTTGTACCAATGTGGCCTTTTTTCTCTGTTGTGGGATTGTGTTTTTAAACAATTTCTAGTTTTTAGGCACATTTTTTTCTTTTTAAATACTTACTCTTAACTGATTTGCTCATGACTGTTTTCAGCTTTGGGAAACTGGCCCTTTTAAAGTGCTAAGTATGTATGTTACTGGTTTGGAGTTTATTCTGTTTGCTCAGTTTAAGTGTAATCAGTTGTGATCACATGTTCTGTGGTCAGTTCCTCTGTATCCATCATGATGAAAGCTAATGTAGAATCTGCCCCCCCTCCAATGCAAACTGCCCTCCAATGGGCATATATTAAAAGTGCCATCATCAGCATTCCTACCTGCTCTTTTACTCTCAACATCCTGAGTCTGGAGGCTGCCTGACTAACCTGTATCCATCCGTGCTGGCCTCATGGCTCTTCAGTGGCATCTTCAGTTCAGTGTCTTACTCTGATGTTAGCTACTAGAGAAAGGAGGGCCTTGTGCCTCCAGGCCACTGTGCATGTGATAGGCTCTAAGGGCATGTCATCTCAAAACAGATATTTTAGCACTGGAAAAAGTTCAGAAAAGGGCAACGAAATGATTAGTGGTTTGGAACGGCTGCCATATGAATAGAGACTGGGTCTTTTCAGCTTAAAAAAGAGGAGACGAAGGGGGCTATGAGAGAGGACTATAAAATGACCAATGTAGAGAAAGTGAGTAAGGAAAAGTTATTTATTTGTTCCTATAACGTAAGAGGTCAAAGGGTATGTCTACACTACAGAGGTTTTTTGAAAAACAGCCATTCTTCCAAAAAAAGCATTCACTTTTGTCCACACTGTAATCGCATTCTTTTGAAAGAAAATAGAAAGAACAGAGGGTTTTTTCTGACATTGGTAAACCTCTTTCTACAAGGATTAAGACTTTTTCTGAAAGAGCTCTTTTGAAAAAAGGTGTGTGTGGACGGGGAAGAGGGAGTTTTTTTGGAAGAAGAGGAAAGAGGAAAAAGCACAAGTGCCCTGGTGGCCATTCCATCCATAGTAATCACAGTTACATGCGCAATAGCATCCATTCAGTATGGATGCTATCTTTTGAAAAAGAAGATCGCTTTTTCAATGTGCTTTGGCAGTGTGGACACTCTCTTTCGGAAGAAGTTTTTTCAGAAGATCTCTTCCTGAGAAAGATTCTTCCAAAAGAAGGCTGCAGTCTAGACATAGCCCAAATGAAATGAATAGGTAGCAGGTTTAAAACAAACAAGAGGAAGTATTTCTTCACATAGGGTAAGGCTAGACTGAGGGTTTTTTCGGGAAGTATCCCAAAAAAACTATGCTGTGTCCAGATAATGCATTTGCACTTCCACTTTTTTTTTGTGGAAATGCAAATGCGCTCTTTTGAAATCCCTGTATTCCTTGTTCTATGAGGAAGAAGAGGGCTTCCAAAAGAGTTTTTTCCCCCAACATTTGGCCCAGTCTAGATGGGCCAAATGTCAGAAAAGCCTCTTCCAACAAAAACTTGTAGTCTAGCCATACTCATAGTACACAGTTAACCGTGGAACTCCTTGCCAGAGGATGCTGTGAAGACCAGGACTTTAACAGGCTTCAAAAAAGAACTAGATAGATTCATGGAGGTTAGGTCCATCAAAGGCTGTTAGCCAGGAAGGGTAGGAATGGTGTCCCTAGCCTCTGTTTGTCTGGAAATGGGTGACAGGGGAGGGATCACTTGAGGATTCCCTGTTCTGTTCATTCCTTCTGGGGGCACCTGGCACTGGCCACTGTCAGCAGACAGGACACTGGGCTAGATGGACCTTTGGTCTGACCCAGGGTAACCGCTCGTATATTCTTATGTGCTTATGTGTCTCTACTGCAGCCTTAACCTGGTCCCTAAGAGAGGAGTCACCCCCAACTTCCCTCCCAAGTCCCATCCACACATAAAATCCTGACACATGAGTCTGGTGGTACTTGAAATCCAGGCTTGTTGGCACTTCTGGGACTCTGGGTTATTGACTGGGTACTATTTCACTTGGCTAGTGACTGTCCAGTGTGCAGTGAGGAGACAGGCTGATTGCTGACAATTGTCCAGTGGCTTCCCACAATGTGTCCCAAAGGACATCTGGGCATCTCTCAGTCAGAACCTTGAGACTGCATTGCCTCAGGCACTGGTAAACCAGGGACCCTCTAGGCCTCTGCCTGTCTAGTGTCATAGTTCAGTCTCCTGAGGTCGCAATACCGTCTGCTAAATCTGGGTGCAGCATTTGGGATATGGGTGACTGGGGGCTGCGGGTGGCCTGTGATAGACTGATGTCAGATGAGATGATCTAGTGGTCTCCTGCCTTAAGCTTTATGACTCTATGGTTCTTTTCCAATGTATGGTGGAAGAACACAGAGTGGTTCAATTTACTGCAGCCCAGAGAACCACAAGAGGTGCCCCCAGAAGTCCTAGCGACACATACGCAGAATGCAGCCGCAGGGAGGACCCCCTGACTCACGTAAAGCTCTGGAGATTGTCTGATCAGCCTGGGCTCGGTCAACTGAAATGCTAGAGCCAGGTGCTGATCACCCCTGTACTAAAAACCCTGCACTGCACCGAGACTATTACAAAAAACAATAACCCACTTAATACCTGTCCTCATGGGGGGAAGAGGCAGCAATGGAAGCTGGGCAGTGTTAATATTAAGCAGGCCCACCAACAGGGGGGTAAACAGGACAACTGCCCCGAGGCCCAGTGATTCAAAAGGCCTGGGGCTCCCAGAGCCATTTACCCTTTAGATTGCCACTGCAGCTCTGTGCAGAGTGCTCCAGGCAGCACTGAGGACTGAGGGGTGTGTGTGGTTTTGGCCCCTGGCCCTGTTCCTTCCACCCATTCCAGGAGTGTGAAGCAAGCTCCCCCCTGACCTTGCCAGGGGCTCAGCAGGGTTGTCAGATCCTCTGATATTAACTATCTACTTCACCTTGAATGATCCCTTGAAATATGTGCTAATTACTTATGCTAAGCTATCTGTTCCAGGCTGTAGTTCGCTGTGACACTCTGCGTACATTTTGCGGACCTGAAGCAGAGCTCTACATGCTTCTGATACTTGTCTCTCTCACTCACAGAAGCTGGTCCAGTAAAAGATATTACTTCCCCCACTTCATCTCAATCTACGGAGTGTCCACTCCTGACGCCTGCAAGGCCACCAGGCACACATAGGCCCCCTGTGGTCTGAATGGCCAAGAGGTTTCTTATTCTCGAATACACTCCTGTGCAGACACTCACCACAACGATCACTATTTCCACAGGAAATAATCGTTTCTGTTCCTGATCAATACGGTTTTGTGGGAAATCAATTGTAAAGGGTGGTTTGATGTAATCTGTTTCTTTGCAGGACGCTCCCTTTGGTAACAATAGGGATTCGATTCTCTCCAGGGCAGACTCTTTAATTAGGCCCCACAAAATGAACAGTAACATGTCTCTGGGCTGAAAGTCTCCCTTTCTGGAGCTCACAGAGAAGAGGGAGTTTCTAACTCATAATTGCATCTGAATGCAAATGGCTGTGCCAATGTGAATATATTAAAAGCAGCAGTGTCAGCAATCACTGTGAAAAAATACATTCAAATGAGGCACTGGCTTATTGCTCCATTTGGATGCTGTGAAATGGCACCTTATTGTGTTATTATAAGATTTCTTGCTTAGTTAACAGAAAATGCTCACAATTAAGTCTGAACTCATTTAGTGCTCAGATTAATTCACATTAGAAAAAGGATATGACCTCCACTCCTGATTCCTTTTAGGCTGTTCTTGCTTTACTTGGGAGCGGTGTATTTCATGTGCTGGTAGTTTAGGGAGACAACCAGGGAGTTTGCATTATATGACACATAACTGCAAGCGGCAATCCCTGGAAAATATAAACAGGGTTCTAGTGACCCCATTTTCACAGCTCTCCAGAGGGTGGAGTCAAGTACTTACTGTACATCATTCCTGCCTCTGGTGTACCAATTGCTCCATGCACTGTCCTGACTTGCAAGCCATCCTCTGGACAGAGCTATTGGAAATGCAAGAATGGCAGCACACGTGCAGAACTTCTTTCCAAGGGGCTGAAATAAATCCTGACACTATCCTCCCCCAGAAAGGGGCAGGGAAACAAGTGGAAAATTGAGACAGATGAGACCAGTTGCTTGTTCAGAGTTTGTGTCAGAACTCATATTGGAAATTCTGGCCCTCAACTCCATTGCTGTTGCTTTTTGAATTATTACAGGCAGAGCTGGTAGCACCACCCATTAAATGATCTGGTGGTCAGTTGCTTAAAACTTTGCCAAATTTAAGCTTTTGGTCTGAAATTTTTCCTGCTGGTGTCAGCCTTAGCTTGAATGTTTAGGAAAATTTCTGCCCAAATGATTCGGCCATTTTCAAAATGGAGGCCTGGGAAAAATGCACATGTTGAAAATGGGCTCCAGCTACCCAATGCTGTGGAGCAGGAGACTAAAATTTAGCAGGTGGTGGCATTTGTGTCAGGGAGGTGCCTTTTGTTACTTCCATGAAAAAGTGCATGCTGCACATGCTCACTAGAGGCTCCTTTTATTTTAGCAGCTGAAGTCATCAGAGATTCTGTCCTTACTGAGTACACTCCAGCTTCTCACATGTCCTGGTGCAGACCAGTGTTCACCCGCAGGTTGACTGTGGGGCCACCAGGTCAGGGACTGCAGGGGCAAAACTGGATTTTCCCTGTATCATCTGCTCCATGCTGTTTGGTATGTGCAGTGGGGACCTGTGCTTTCAGTGTTCTTTTAATTTGTATGCCGAGGGGACAGGAGGGCTGGGGGGAGGGCAAGAGGTAGATCTGGCCAAGGAGGCTGGTAAAAGTGAGACAGAAATGGGAGATACTGGAGTGGGAGGGGAGTTTGGGACTTGGACAACGAAAATGAATGTCTGGCTAGGCAAAGAGGCTGGGCTGAGCTGAGAAGCATGAGGAACAGAGCCTGGGACTGGCTCAGGGAGGATCTGGGGACTGGGATGATCTGTCAGGGGCTGGAGAAGAGGCAAGACAGGGACTGGTTGGTGGAAATGAGCACAGGAGTCTGTGCCAATGGGAGCACAGTCCTCTCCAGAGCCTGGAATGGAATCCAAAATGCCTGAATCTCACCACGCCTCCTCTGTGAAACCCACTGGCACAGTGTTCCATTCTCTTCCAGTGCTGGTCCACGGAGAGGCTAACATCCTACTACTGCCAATAGTAACTCCATTAGCTCAAACAGCAGAGGTCTGTGCAGTGCATATATGAGCTATAATACTTTATTATTTTATGTATTATTTATTACAGGCACTAAACCTGCTGATGACCCACACAGGTATCTATATCATATTACATGATGGAATTACTTTTTTTTCAGGGTGCTATTTTTTCCTGCTTGTGCATCTTTAGCTTGGCCACCTTGTGCACATGCATTATGATAGCATCCTTATCTGATCTCATACTAATTTTTTCTAAGGACCCTGGGCACTTTTAGGGTTACATAGTGAAGGAGGGTCTCCTACGACTCCTGCTTCACTGACAGCAGGCTGGAAGGTGTGTAATGAATGAGACAGGGGCTTGCAGGAAAACACAGGATAGTCCAATGGTTAAAGCTGTTGAATGCTGCCTGGAGAAGAGGATATTGTCCTTGTCTCCGCCGCAGCAGTTCTATGTGATGCTGGGCAAAGTAATTTAAACCAAAGCTTTCATAGGTGTTACTGATTGTGTACTCCCTGTTTTCAGGGTGCTTGCCTTGATACTTTGGGGGCTGATGTGCTGTGCTTTGAATGCATAAATACGTGGAATGTCTCTAATGCTAAATCCTCAGACAAGCCAGGTCTCCTATGGGTATGTGTGTGTGATAATTAATAGAAATGTTGGACCTGTATGTGCCTCCATTTCCCATCTCCAAAATGGGGATAAAAACACCCCTCATCTTACAGAGGCGTTGTAGAAATTAATAGTTGTGAAACACTCGGGCTACGTCTAGATTGCATCCCTTGTTTGTAAAAGGGATGCAAATTAGACGTATCACAATTGCTAATGAAGCGGGGATTTAAATCTCCCCTGCTTCATTAGCATAAAAATGGCTGCCGCTTTTTTTCGGCATGGAGCTTTGCCGGAAAAAAGCGCCAGTCTAGACGCAGATCTTTCGGAAAATAAAGCCTTTTCCGAAAGATCCCTTATCCCTTATTTTAAGAGGAATAAGGGATCTTTTGGAAAAGGCTTTATTTTCCGAAAGATCCGCATCTAGACTGGCGCTTTTTTCCGGCAAAGCTCCTTGCCGAAAAAAAGTGGCAGCCATTTTTATGCTAATAAAGTGGGGAGATTTAAATCCCCGCTTCATTAGCAATTGCAATATTGTCTAATTTGCATCCCTTTTACATAGCCTCGGGAGACTGCAATGATGCACACCACAGAACAGACCCTGAGAATATTAACAATTCCATCTACAGAGCAGGGTTTGAATAGTGTGCCGCAAATAAAGCCAAGGGCTAGACACTAAACAAGAAGAAAACAAAATATTGAATAGCTGCTCAATACATGAGCACCATCCATCCTGAGCATTGACTGTGGAAAGGGTCCTATGGAAAAAAGGGGCTGTGGAAAAATAGCATGTGACCATGTAGTTAAGGGCAGTATTATAATGCATAAAACAGATTCACAAGGAGGTTGAATTGAGGTTGTACGGACAACCTAACTTCTGGCATTTCCTAACTTCTGAACGTTTGACTTTGCAACCTCTATAATGTTCTTTTATTATACTTCCTGGTTGCTAAAGATAAGGACCGTAGCATAATGTGTGCCTCTCAGAACGCCAGCTGCTTTATAAATTTGTGTGCAGGAGGTTCGGGTGTGAGGCCCACAGACCAGAAGCACACAATTGTTTTCACCTCCCCACTCACTGCACCGGCACGCTGAACAGAAGAGGGGATGGAACAGAACCTTGCACTATTCCAGACAAGGAGGCCTGTGGGGCAGGTGTGTGGTGGCCCTGCACTACTCTCGGAGGCTGCATTGATTCCTGCATCTATGAGCAGCGCCTCGTGGGTAATGGCCCCAGTGTTAGATCTAAAAGAATGAGCAGACCGATGCTTGGCTCTTGTTCATTACTATCAGGACAGCGGGCAGTGAACCCACAAAGTCTCCGTACCATGGCCAGCTAGCACACTTTGGAGTCCTGACTCATGCCGGGGGCTCCTAGGCCTTACCATATCACAAATAAAAATTAGGAATAATAATTGGATGGGACAATCCCCAGGAAATTTCAGTGCCCCTGGAATGCCACTGGTGCCTCAATTTCACTTTGTTGGCAGCCTTTGCAAAACAAGGAAGATTAGAGACTGAGCAGTAACTGGCAAGTTTGTGACTGTCCAGAGGTGTTTTCTTCTAAAAGGGAATAGGAATGGGATCTTCTTTGGAAGCTGGTACCCTACCCACATATGGGAAGGTACCTAGATTTTACCAGCCAGGAAGACTGTGACTCAGACATGGGGGTGGTGGTCAGAAGCTGCTCTGGGATCATATCACCCACAACTGTGGCAGAGAAGTGACAACAACTTTTGTCACCCCCTGCCTTGGCTCCTGTCATTGAGAAGCTGAAAGCTCAGTGTGAGTCTAAGCCACTTATCCACATGCTCCGGCTGTAACAGATCTGAGCCTGGGGGGAGCTGCTCCCTGCAGCCATGTGGGGTTGCATGGTGACGTGGATGGAAAGTCGGAAAGCCAACAAGGTTTGCACTCGGTTCCGTTTTAGCAGAGGGTGGAAAGATTGGAGCCAGGTAATCTCAGGACCAAAAGTGCCCAGAGCACAGTTCCAGGATTCCCAGCTTTCAGCTCTGGTTATAAATTGGCCTTTTGGGCTTGGTAACACGGGAAGTTAATTTCTGGGCACAGTGCAGGACCCAGTGCCCAGGAGGGGTTAAGTGTCGTGTGGTCTGACCTGCTAGCAGTGCAGCATTTGAAACTGCCTGGGCTGCCACCAAGGAAAGGGTTTGATGGGACCAAAAAGGGCTTTTCTAGTTCTGTCCTCCAGGGTTCTGAACTGTGGCTGTGGCAGCTTCATTCCTAGCCATGGTAAAAGAGAGCTGGGGTTGCTGCCCGCAGAGGGTGATACCCAGTCAGCTATCCAAGGTGGTGGGTTCTGTGTTTCTGTGTGAAGGAGCTGTTTGATTCTCACCTGGCAGGTCTTCTGGGATGTGTGTGAGCTGCTTAGGCCCTTTGCTGGGGGGGCTCTCTCCACATCAACGGAGCTAGCACACAGCTAGCTAGCAACTTGTGAGCCCTGGGTTTCCATCAGCTTACCCCTTCCTGGGGTGTTCTCACTCATCAAACCCCAATCTGCCAGGGTCTCCTCAGTGCTGGAGTAAAAACCACATGATGTCACTTTGTGTTCCAGTGGTATTGTAAGGAATTACTGACAGAAGAGATGGCATAGATTCTGAGCACCTGAGGTGACATCACTCTGTTTGGGGCAGGTGGATCCCTGTATGATGCATCAGTCCCCTACCACAGCGAGAGTGAATGTACCTTCCTGTGGGGCTAACAAGTAGCATCCTTCTCCCAGCTGTGTTGAATCCACAGGGTTGCCTGGCAGTGGTGCAGTTTTGAGGGTGTGATGGACACATCGAACAGGGCATGTTTTAGTGATTCAAGGCCTGCAGATCACATCATCTTTTCCCCAGTGACATGTATTTAGATCTTGCAGAAGTAACAAACACAGCCCTGTGCTGACATAAGTGGTGCCCCCCTCCAATCCATCACCATTCAGCACTGCGGAAGGAGACTTCTCTCAACTGTGGAAATACAAACACTTTCCTTGTACAAACAGAAAGAGGCCTGTGGATAAATTATGAGTGTGCCCCTCACTCCAGTGTGAAAAACTGTCTCACGCTGATGTGTCAAAAGTTAGAATTTGCATTTAAATAGGCCCCACTGGGCAGCATGTTGCATACAGGTCTCTGTGTGCTGTGAGGATCCTCAGAACTTGGTGGACATGCCAGCGACTATGACACTATTGATCCAGAACCCAGGAGACACAGCAGATGTTGGCTCTGCGGGAAGCAGAAAGCATGCTTGACCATTGACTGTTCTGAGGGCTTTTAAACTGTCCCGTGTTCTGGGCCTTTCGCGGGTAATTGCACTTTGTGCTGCAGAGACCTGACCATAATCCATATATTACTATGCCTGCAGAGAGGACTGGGATCAGTGCTGTATGGACTGACCTGACGGGGGATGGGCTGGAGATGACAGAGCTGTCTTAAAATCCACAATTCACTGGCCATGATGCTGTGATGTCCTTGCCCCATTTCCATGACCTAATGACTGTGTTTTGGGGTGAAACAGAACAATAAATGCTTGTATTTGTGTTAAAAAGCAGGCAGCGAGAGGCTGTGCTGATATATAGGTGTGTATGCTGGATTGCAAGACCTTCCTAGACCCGGGGTGTCCAGCCAGTTCTGAAGCAGTAGCCACTCTAGTGGCTACTGTTATAGTGAATGAGCCACACTCAACCGGCCAAATAGCGACCTGTGGCTAGTGGCTAGCATGTTGGACACCGCAGATCCAGACAGTGGAGCGTAGCAGTCATCAGGTACTAGGCAGGAACAGGTTCTCAAGCAGCTGTCATTGCCAGCCCCGTGCTGGGGTGTTTCACATTTTCCTGCTTCCAGTGATTTTCATGGTGGTGGATGGAGCTGGATGAGAGCCAGGGAGAGTAAAATCCACCTATCAGCAGGGGAAGCCTGAGATCTGTTTTTTTCCCATCTCCCCCAGCAGAGAGAAGGGTTCAGAGTCTCCACCGCCCATGCAGCCTCACACCTGTGGCTGCGAGCCGGGGGCCAATGAAAGAGAGCTGAGGTGGTTCATTAAGTTCATTAGTAACTAGACTGCGAACCAGCCAATCTTTTCTCATAGCCCACTCAACAGCCTATGGATGGCCCTGACTCTGGGTCACTAACCTGGCCTGGGAATGAGAGGTGACTGACAGGAAATGGCCTGTGTGCATCAGCCTAGCTTCTTTACGTTTTGATGTATAATTAATTTCACATTCTCTCTTTTGTTGCTATGTAGTATGGCCCCACTATTTCCTCTCCAAGCCACTAACAGAACAGCTGCGACACCTCTCACTAGCTTATATTGCCACTGCTCTAGTATCATGATCTCTAATGCCTTACAAGCGATGTCACAGGCTGCTGTCATGGCACATCCACTAGGCAACACTCCCAGGAGGGTGGGCAGTGGAACTGCCAGTACAGCCTTGGGCACTCACCACAGGGAGAAGTGAAATACATTTTAAGAGGTATATAAATGAATTAAGGCCCTTTTAAAGGTTAACAAGGTCCCCTCTGCCTGTCATTAAAGTAACTTCATGCATTTAAAATTTAACAATCAACCCAATTAGCAATAAAAATGTTGTATGAACTGCATCTGATTGGACTCTGCTCAAGTCGAAATCGGTAAAACGGGTAATGTCTAAGGGTTTATTTAACCTCTGTTTTCAACATCCAGTGGTGAAGGGAAGAATCTTGCCAGTGGAGTCAGATGCAGGGCAAGTCATTACTCATTGCCTGGGTTCTGCAGCAGTGGTTCTATCTTCTGTAAGCTTGGCCTGGGCAAGGCAAACCGTGGGCAGTGAATAGGGGGAACTGTGGAAATGTTTATCAGTGAAATAGAAACATGACCCTTTTGCTGTTACACATGGGCCCGTGGCTCCACCATGCCGGAGCCCTGGTTTGTTTCCTTCCCTGGAGGTTTCATTCTCTCCTCACATTGATGGTGTGCGGGGACTCTCATGCTATACACTTATCTCATGCATCCTTCAAGGCTTAGCTGTGGCAGAAGAGCTAGTTCACCAGGACACATGTACCCCCCAAGCATGTGCAGCATGTTTGAGTAGCCCTGGCCAAAACTTTAAGATCTATATGGAAAAAGACGGTGTCACTTCCATGAGGGCAAGAAACTGCATTTCACCAGTGAGCAGTCGGCCATCAAGGGAGGGGGATGGTGAGCCAATGAGTGGCTGACTTGCCTTAGAACAGATGTCTCCAGCTTGGCATCACCTTCTCTTGAGTCCAGGAGCAAGCTGCAGAGCTGGGTGACAGGATCCTAGTTCAGCAGTGGCCTTGGGCCTCCTGACTCCATGTGATGCTCAGACAAGGTATGGCAATGGGTCTCCATTGCAGAGGAAGGCACACAGCGGCACCGACTGCAGCAGGGCTAATGACCATATGGGGAGTGAAGAAAGATTTCCCTCAGTGATGTGGGCCCAGTCCAGGACAAACAGAGGTCATGGGCCCCTAGGATGGAGGTCATGGCCTTTCCCTGGGTTGTAGGGACAGAAGTGGGGACCCACACTGCACGCAGTTTAGAGCTATGTGACATGGGCAGTGCTCAAATCTCACTGGGCAGCACTATCAACAATATCTCATTTCACACTTCTGAATTCCCTATTCCCACCTGTCCTCTTCCTGCAGCCTTAGCCTCTTGGCCCGCCAGAGCAACCACAGGAACCTGTGTCTGATGTCATCAGCACAGTGGGCCCTCACAGCCTGATGTGGCAAGTCCCAAGCCTCAGTGAGGTTACAGGATTACCGCACATCTTGTGCCAGTAATAAGTACCATGTGAATCTGGTGAGTTTGCATAATTGCAGGCTGTGAGATGGCCAAGAAGCCATTAGAATGCATTGTAAAGGAATCAATTTAGAGGAGATTAAGATGGTACCTGATTAGTTAAATTGCCAGAACCTGTTTGGTTTTTATTGCAAATGTAAACACAAGTGCTTTCCACAATTCAGAGAGTATTTAATGCATTTGGCATTTTTTCTAATTTGGTTTTCAATAACTGGGGGGAAGGGAAAGAGAGACATGGCAAGCCTGAAATACTAAGACTGACCCTGTCTTGCTATGCTCTCTAAAGAACCTGAAGCATACAGGCAGCACTGCTTAGGCACATACTTTCCAGCAGCCTTTCACAAACTGTTGGCCATGGACACAGGGCATGAGCACAGGGTATGAGCAATAGCCACTGAACACCCCCTATTGCTGATCAGGTAAAGGAGGTAAAATGAGGGCAGGCAATCTCTGGGGTTGTGCTCTGGGTAACCCTGTGCATGCAATCACAGCAATATTTGTTTTATCCAGAGCCCTGCAGTGACCCAGCCAGACAAACATGCTAAGAAAACAATTTCAAATTAGCTTGCGCTCAATTACAGGCAGCTTTGCTGAAGGGAAATGACAGTGGTATTTACATGAGGAAATCTTACTTCCAAAGAGAATATCCTGAGCCTCACGAAGGGCACCACACAGTTGTCATTGGGAAACTTATGGATTTTACCTTGTCTGGTGTTTGTTTCCCCTGTCCCCCACAACGTGTGCCAAGCCTGGGACCAAGTCTGCCACAAGTGCATTCATGGGTGCTGATTTGAATGTGAGAGATGGTAATGCACAAGGAGACAAGTCAAGGCTCAGGATAGTGTATTTCTGCTTGACACTGGTCCCCTTCACACACACCTGAGTTCAGGGCCATGTCATGGTGGCATGGCAAAGGCCACACTTTACAGCACATGGCATGAGCTACAGGTGACTCAGGGAGCAGAGGCACTGTATTTGAAAACCTCAGCCTTGGGCGAGGCTCCATTGAAGCACAATCCTTGTGAGAGGAGCCTGTCAGGAGGTGGAGGGGCTAAGGTCCCAGAAGATCACCTGTGGGCTTAGTACAGAACACCCACCAGACCATGTCCTTAAAGTCAACAGCTGTAATGGGCCGGGGAGAGAGAGAGAGGAAGGTTCTTGCAAAGGTCCCACAAAGCTGGGATGAAACACAGGACTCGTGTGTCCTAGTCCAATGCCTCATCGCTCCTTCATTCATTGGCCTCACATGAGCCATGTGGGAGAAGCCCGCCCCTCATGCTGCCAGTGTCAGGGTCTCCTGCTGTACTGTAGAGCCCCCCCAGTGAGGTGCCTGACACTGGGTAACACCTCCTGCCTTGATTATCTCAGCTCAGCATGTCCCCCATCCATTGGTTTCATTGTTGGGTACAGTCTGTGCAGGGCCGGCTTTAGGCCGATTCGCCCGATTCCCCTGAATCGGGCGCCATGCCTAAAAGGGCCCTGCGCTCTAAAACCAGAGGGCCCCGTGCCCTAGACCCGAAAGTGTGCTGGGCGCGCTGCGGGAGGGGGTGTCAGCCCCGGAGGAGGAGCGCAGCAGCTTCTGTGCGCCGAGGGAGAGGGAGTTGGCCTGGGTTTGGCTGGAAGACAGGGCTCTGCCCTGTAGCTGGGAATTTAAAGAGGGCTGTGAGTTGTTTCTTTGTGTGCTGGGTTGTTTGGGTTTTTTTTCTTTTTTGCTCAGCCAAAATTTGGTTCAAATTGGGCCCTGCACTTCCTAAAGCTGTCCCTGAGTCTGTGCCCCTCTGGTAGGTACGCCTCAGCCCTGCAGAGGGGGCTTTCCAGAGACAATTTCCAGCTGTGCTGCTCCCTCCCAATCTCCTGCCCCAATCTCTGTGGTAGGGGAGGGCAGTAATTTTTGAAGGGGGTCACTTCACAAATTTTGGAAGTGGCTGTGGGCCAATATGGAAGGGGCGGGGCCTCGGGCAGAAGAGGCGGGGCCTCGGGCAGAAGGGGCGGGCCTCAGGCAGAAGGGGCGGGGTTGAGGGCTACCTAACTAGGAGCTTTGCTTGGCCTGGCCCATGGCGAGTGGAAGGGGCCTGGAGCAGAGGGGAGGATGCTGGGGGCTAGCCTGCTCCCAGAGCTGTCTGGGGGGAGGCTTAGAAGTCACATGACAGGCCTGGCCCCACTGATAACCTGTTGCCTGGCAACTGCCCGGCAGGCCAAGCCCGTTGGACAGAAGCAGGTGACAGGGCTGGCATCTCTGGCTCCCTAGCAACGCGCTAGAGGCGCGGGGAGCCGCGAGCCCTTTAAATTCCTTCAATTTAAGGGGCTGGCGCTTTCCCTGCGCCTGTCTGGAAGCCCGCTGTCGAGCAGCTGAGAGGCATCGTGGGTCTCCAGCAACACGCTAGAGGCGCGGGGAGCTGCGAGCCCTTTCAGCGGTTTCTATTTAAAGGGCTCTTGTGTTTTCTACGGCTGCCAGGCAACTCTGCCTGACAGGCGCAGGGAAGGCATCAGCCCTTTAAACAGAAGCATTTAAAAGGGCTCGAAGCTCCGGTGCTGCTAGCACGTTGCTAGGGCGCCAGAGACGCCAGCCCTTTCAGCTGCTTCTATTAAAAGGGCTTGCGCCTTTCCCGGGGCTGCTAGGCAAGGCTGGGGAAGCCGCCCTGAGCCCTCTGAACAGAAGCAGTTAGAAGAGCTCACGCCCCTCTCCTGCTCTGAGGCAACACGCTAGGGGGCAGGGCCTGTTACTGCCTCGTGGGCCAGATCCAGCCCATTAAGAGGCTTTTGCCCACCCCTGCTCTGTGGGAACTGCCTAGCCCAGCATAGCAGTGCAGCGCTGCTGTCTTAGAGGGTAAGGCAGGGAAAATGAGGCATTGAGGAGAAAGGTGGCTTCCTGTCCTGACCAGGCCTAGCTGCTAGGACTAGGTGCATAACTCACACCCTAGAATCACCTCTTCTCCACAGAGCGAATTCTTTGCTTTCTCTTAGGGCCTGATTCAACACCCCTGGATGTCCAGGGCAGCTTTCCATTGATTTCAGCAGGTCTGGATTGGGCCCATAGTCACCTTCCCAAGCGTCGTCCTCCTCTCACGGGCATGTGTTCATGCGGGTGTGTGGGTGGTGCATTGTACACCCCAGCCACGGACCCAGGCTACCCTGCTTCACAACCAGCGTTTCAGGGACTCGTTCATCCTGGGATGACTCTGCTGCTAGTAAAGAAGGAAATCGCAAGATGGCTACAGAAAACTGACACATGGTGAAGGAGCTTGTTTTGGTCCTGGAGGACTGGAAAGCAGACACTTCCTTTGTGCTGAATTACAGTCCTCAGCCCTGGAGCTTTGGGAAGCTTACATTTTTCCTGCATTTTCTTCCACAGGGATAGAAACCTGCTGGTAGGTGAGGGGGTATTATTGGCCTATGACATGACATGTTACAAATGAAAAATGGTGGGTCTGAGGAAAGAAGATCAGAAGAGGGGATGTGACTGCAGGCTGCTGGACTGAGGAGAATTTGCCTATTCAAGGGGCTGATACACGTCTCTTCATTCTGCAGATGTGCCCAAAACAAACCGGTTACAAATTTTGGGGTGGGGAATGAAAACCAGGTCGATTCTGGTCACCAACCGACATGAAAAGCTAGAAGAGGTGGGGGGGAAAGGAGGGAAGGCTGAGGTTAATTTTAAGCAGCGCTCGGCAGAGAGGGCCTGCTTGCCAAGGCTGCGGCTGTGCTCTCTGCAGGTCAGAGAGCCCCCGAGAGATGTTGTGGAAACCAGATGTGAAGGAGCAGTGGAGAGGGGGAGGGTGAAGCAAGGGGGCCAGTATCTGTTCACAATTACTCTTGATTTTGTGCGATGACATTGAGATTGCAGGCAAACATGAAAGAACACTTGTGGGGACAGCAGCATTCATGCTGGCCAATGGATTAATAAAACCTGACTGCCATGTATGGAGCGGCCAAGCTGCACATGGAAGTGTTTTACATGAGGTTTGATGTTCCGCAGGCCCAAGGACTCCTTCACTTGGGCTGCTGACTGGTCTCCCACCCAGAGTCCAGCAGAGAATGATTTAAGATCAGCTCTTTCAAAGCATCAGACATATATTTGTGCCACAAACTCACATCTCTACATGCCCAGTAAGTGTCTCCAGCACCATGCTGAGTGTTGCAAGGTGTGTTTAGAGGCTGGTCTGCAGTATTGCCAGCTTGAAATGTTCAATAACTGAGAGTCAGGCTCACCAAAACCCATGAGATTGGCTTTAAAACTAGGGGCTACGTCTAGACTGGCATGATTTTCCGGAAATGCTTTTAACGGAAAAGTTTTCTGTTAAAAGCATTTCCGGAAAAGAGCGTCTAGATTGGCATGGACACTTTTCCACAAAAGCACTTTTTGCAGAAAAGCGTCCGTGCCAATCTAGATGCGCTTTTGTGCAAAAAAATCCCAATCGCCATTTTCGCCATCGAGGCTTTTTTGCGCAAAACAAATCTCAGCTGTCAACACTGCCCCTTTTGTGCAAAAGTTTTGTGCAAAAAGGACTTTTGCTCGAATGGGAGCAGCATAGTATTTCCGCAAGAAGCACTGATTTCTTACAGTAGGAAGTCAGTGCTTTTGCGGAAATTCAAGCGGCCAGTGTAAACAGCTGGCAAGTTTTTCCGGAAAAGTGGCTAATTTTCCGGAAAAACTGGCCAGTTTAGACACAGCTGGGGAGTATGTAAAAATAATCAGGACTCTTTTTTATTGGCCTTCCATTCTTTTGAGTTGATCAGGTGCAGTGGGGCCACATTTAGAAGTTTTCTTCACAGACATGAGGACCAAAACCCTCATTCTTAAAGAAAAAGTAAAGGTGAAATCCTCACCGCTCCACCTGACTCCAGGAGCTGGGGCTGTAAAGAAAACAATAATTACCATGAGATACATGACACAAACACGAGAGCTGGCAGCACCGAGCTGTGCAGAGCAGACAGCTCATGTGGGGAGTTGGGAATTTCCTGGCTTGTTGAAAACTGGCTTGGTTGCCTTGGTAGATGACTTACACCGGGATATAGACAGGGGGGCTGTGTCTAGACTGGCAAGTTTTTCCGCAAAATCATCTGCTTTTGCAGAAAAACTTGCCAGCTGTCTACACTGGCCACTTGAATTTCCGCAAAAGCACTGACGATCTCATGTAAGATTGTCAGTACCTTAGCGGGAATTCTATGCTGCTCCCGTTCGGGCAAAAGTCTTTTTCCGAAAAACTTTTGCGGAAAAGGGCCAGTATAGATAGCAGAGATTTGTTTTCCGCAAAAAAGCCCCAATCGCGAAAATGGCGATCGGGGCTTTTTTGCACAAAAGCGCGTCTAGATTGGCCACGGACGCTTTTCCGCAAAGAGTGCTTTTGCGGAAAAGCGTCCTATCAATCTAGACGTGCTTTTCCGAAAATGCTTTTAACGGAAAAGTTTTCCGTTAAAAGCATTTCCGGAAAATCATGTCAGTGTAGACGTAGTCGGGGAGTGCATCCCTATTGATTCTCCAGGACTCTCAGTGGCTTTTGATACCATCATCCATGGTATCCTTCTGGGATGCCTGGTGGAACTGGGTATTGGAGGCACTGTTTTGCAGTCCTACCTGTCAGGACGCTTTCAGAAGTTGGAGCTAGTGGGCTGCTATTTGACCCCGTGGCTATTGTGCTATGGGATCCCGCAAAGTTCCATTTTGTCCCCTATGCTGTTTAACATCTACATGAAGCCACTGGGAGAGGTTATAAGGAGTTTTAGAGGATGGTGCCATCAATATGCAGATGACACCCAACTTTATTTCCCTGTGACATCAGAACCAGGTGTAGCGATGACTGATCTCAACTGATGTCCCCCTGTAAGAACAGGTATGCAGCTTGGGAGTCCTCCTGGACCCTTTTTTAACATTTGAAAACCAGATTCCTTCGGTGGCCAGCAGTGCTTTCGGGCAGCTTTGTCTGACCCACCAGCTGCGACCCTTCCTGAACAAGCATGACTTGGCCACAGTGATCCATGCTCTTGTTACATCCTGACTGGATTACTGTAATGAACTTTATGTAGGGCTGCCTCTAAAGAGCCTTTGGAAACTTCAACTGGTCCAAAATGCATCTGCTCAAGTCTTAACTAAGACTAGTTATACGGAACACATTATGCCAGTGCTTCAGCAGCTACACTGGCTTCCGGTATGTTTCCAGGCACAATTTCAGGTTTTAGTTATGACCTATAAAGCCTTAAATGAGTTGGGTCCGGGATATCTGAAGGACCCTCTTCTCCCATATGAACCTGCCCGGGGATTGAGGTCAGTTGGGGAGGCTTTGCTTCGTGTTCCCCCACTTGTGGAGATAAGATTAACATCTACACAGAACAGGGCCTTCTCAGCTTTTTCTCCCAGGCTGTGGAATTCTCTTCCTCGGGATATTTGCCTGGCGCCAGCGCTAGCATTGTTTCAGTGTCAGGCTAAAGCCACCCTTTTTACTTGTGCTTTTATTAATGTCTGAAGTTGTATGTGTATGTTCCTCTTCTCTATATGTTTTTAGTGGGTTTTATGTCCCTTTGAGGGCTTGTATTTTACATTTTTATATATATTTGTATTGTGTTTAAACATTTTTGTAAGCCGCCTCGAATATTTTATATAGAGAGGCAGGGTAAAAATATTTAAATAAATAAATAAATAAATAAATGCAGGGCATGTCGACTAGAGCGGCAATCCAGTGATAATGAATGGGGCTGGCAGAGCCTGACAGCCCTGTACAGTGATCAGGGCTATCTTGTAGCCTGTTGGCAGGGGAGGAAAAGCTAGACTCAGTCTCCTAGGCCGTGTCCAGACTCAGGGGTTTTTTCGGGAAAAGTAGTCTTTTCCCGAAAAAACTTCCCCTGCGTCCAGACTCAAGCCGCGTTCTTTCGAAATTATTTCGAAAGAACGCGGCTTTTCTTTTGATGGCGGTAAACCTCATTTCACAAGGAAGAACGCCTTCTTTCGAAAGTTCCTCTTTCGAAAGAAGGCGTTCTTCAATGTAAAGAGGCCGTCTTCGAAAGAGAGCATCCAGACTCGCTGGGTGCTCTCTTTCGAAAAAGCGGATTTCTCTTTCGAAAGATCCGCCTGCAGTCTAGATGCGATCTTTTGAAAGAGGCTCTTTCGAAAGATGCTTTCGAAAGAGCCTCTTTCGAAAGAAGCCTGCAGTCTAGACATAGCCTTACAGAGCAGCACTGAATATCTTGCTTTTTAGCTATAGGTGCCACAGTGAAGCCAGAAGCCAGTAATGACCTCATTGTGTGGTTCCAGGGGGGCACCTGAAGCAGAGTTTGGCCCTGGCACTGAACATTAGTTTCCAGTGGGAATTGGTTTTGTTGTGGATTGGAGCGGACGCATTTCCACATTACTCCATTTTGAGCAGTGTTTGCTGTCCCTGGAAGCTGTTTCCACTGGAATTCCAGTTAGCACAGAACTTGGGGCCAAATTCGGTGGAAACTCCCCCCTACCTCCACATGGTATTGCTCACTTAAGAACTGCAGACGTCTGTGCCTCAAACTTGGGAATGACTCTGGACATTTCAAATTAGAAACTTGCCAGTATGGTGGGAATGGGGAAAGCTCTCAGGGACTGTAATGCCACTGGTAAAAATAAATTAATCTCACCCCCCATAGAAGCAGCAGAGACATGCTAAATATAGAGACCCTGCTTTTAGTAATAGCTATTGTGTTTGATGCTGATCAGCAGCTGGAATGGATTTGTCATGGACAGGCTTGCTGACAGGGGATGGGTAGCAAAAGGGGCAGTGATTCAAAGGGGGAGCAGCTGGAGCCCCAGGCCCTTTCAATCGCAGCTGGAGCGCTGTTCCAAGCAGTTCTGAGGGCGGGGAAGGGATGCGCTCTCTGGTCTAGGTAGTGCTGAGGGCTGACTACCCTCTACCCACTTCTATCTGAGGCCCTGAGCCGCTCCCCCACCCTTGCTCTGGGTCCCAGGGTGGCTGTTATTCCTATTAGTCATGGACCCTATCCCCCCGCTCCCCACCAAAAAAAGAGACTTGCACAGAGAGCCCAGTGTAATTCCATTCCTAAAATCCATGTCCCTGGAGCCCAGCCAGGCACAGACTGTGAGCTAGGCTTGGAAGTCCCACAAATGGAAGCTGTCTCAGGATTGGTTGGGTGAAGAGCTGCAGTCTTTCTGGGGTAGGGAGGGTGGGGAGAGAGGGCGGGGAGGATAGCCTTTGGGGGAACTGAGTGAACCTTTCAGCAAAATAATTCATCCACTAAGCATCAGTATATTTAAGGTTAAACTCTAAAGAGTTCCATGTGTTCCACTTTAATTAGAGCAATTAACAAGTAATCAGATTAACTGAGCACTGTCTTCTGGATAAAAGGATTTCTCCTCCAGTTATTGCCCTCTAGCAGTAAGGAAATGAAAAGCCCGTGGTTTAGGAAATGGGAGCAGAACAGAGAGCAGCATAGATTGGCAAAGTTAGGGCAGGTCTGTCCTTAAACGCTGCACCAATACTGCTGCACAGATGTAGTGCTGCAGCTGATGGCACAGCTTCTCCCGTTGGCATAGCTAATCCACCTTGATGAGAGGCGGTAGCTGTGCTGATGAAGAGTGTCTGGCACGGTCTACACTGGGGGTTAGGTCAGTATAACTGCCTTGCTCCAGGGCGTGGATTTTTCATAGCCCTACATGAGCGATGTAGTGAGGTCAACCAAACTTTTTAGCATAGACCTAGCCTAGCAAGGTGGAAGCCAGGTATTAAATGTGGTGCTGGCCATCATGTGCTTGATCACACATGATTCCTGCATCCTCCAGGCAGCCCAGTCCATGGCATCCCTAGATGTTAGTCCAACTGATTTGCTCTCCTCTCTGGAAGCGAATGTTACCCACATAGTGTAACTCCTGAGCCTATTGTGGCTGATTCATGTGGCTCTTGGACTGTAAAGTGACTGAGACTGTGGCAAATTAAAAGGATCATACAGCAAATTCTAAACTTTTATTGCAGTAACTCCTCTGAGAGTTCCACACTGGCGGCCAGGTTATTTTCTCTCTCTGGAATAAGAAGCCCTTTCGGGCCATGGAATGAAGCCAGGTAGGAGCTGCAAGGGGCACAGACCTCACGGTGTTTAAACCTCATTACAAGAGGAGTAACAGTAATTTGAATTAAGAGTGTTAATTCGAACTATTTAGCCCATGCCGCATGTAGCCGCTGGCAGGGAGTTCGGGCAACCGGGCATTAAAAAATGGCAGCGCCCGGGAACATGCAGATGAAGCCCGGGATATTTAAATCCCGGGTTTCATTTGCATGTTCGAATGCCTACATTAGCTACCCTAGTTCGAACTAGGGTGGCAGTGCAGCCATACCCATAGGGGTGGCTCCTGGGATGTTTTGGAGGGAGGGGATAAGAGGGGGGCAGGCACCTCCCAAGGGCTCAGGCACTCCCTCTCTTATTCTCTGTTTTGTGTGTTTGTTTATCTCCTTCTGCTGGTTGTGAGGGCCATCAACTTGATCCTGCTGCGGAAGGTCATCTGCCTGGGAAACCTGGACCCGATCATGGCCAGATTTGCTGCCCTGGGGTTTCCAAATTGCGGGGGAGCGATTGATGGGACCCATATACTGATCCATATACACTGAGCTGCCCAGTATATTAATAGGAAGGGCTACTTCTCTATGGTGCTGCAGGCCCTGGTTGACCACTGTGGACACTTCATGCACATTTTTGTCAGGTGGTCGGGCAGGGCACGTTATGCCCACGTCTTTCAGAACTCTAGCCTGTACAGGAAGCTGGAGGTGGGCATATTCTTCCCTCACCGTGACTTTGCCACTGGGGATGTGCAGATGCCACTGTGCATTGTGGGGATGCAGCCTACCTCCTGATGCTGTGGTTAATGAAGCTGTACATCAGCTACCTGGACCCTAGCAGGGACCGATTCAGATGCAGTGCACCTTTGGCCACCTTAAGGCATGGTTCAGGATCCTCCTGATCGGTCTCCAGGTGGGGGAGCACAACATCCCCGAGGTGGTCACGGCGTATTGCATCCTCCACAACATTGTGGAGAGGAAGGGGGAGGCCTTCCTCCCGGAATGAGGGGCAGAGTCCAGCCATGAGGGGAGACCGTTGAGCAGCCATGGACAGCTGCCTCCACCATGCCCATCATGCCGCATCCAGGAGGCCCTGAAGAAAGGTTCTCTGAAGGACCCCAATAACTCTCCCCAGAACCTCCCCACAGGAGCCTCTGGCTTTCTGCCCTATCCCTTCTCCACCACAACCCCTCTCTTTGCCCCTTCCCTGACCTCTCCATAAAGACGCCTTTTTGGTTTTGAACAAAATTAACTCTGTATTGATCTTTCAGAAAAAACAGCAAGGGAGGGGGAAGAGGGTTCATAACCTGGAGGGGAGGGAGGCTGGGAGTGGTGTGTGGGATAGCTGGATGTGCCACCTTGGGTGCGAAAACCTTGTTGGACTTGAGGTTAGGTGGGTCCAGGAACCACCGGCGACTGGGCAGGAGGGCGGGCTGGAGCGGGGTCAGGGATGGAAGGGGGAGGGGGCATAGGCATCGCTTGGGGAGCAGGCATAGGTCTTACTTGGGGAGGGGGCATGGCCATTGCTTGGGGAAGGAACAGAGACATTGCTTGGGGAGGGAGCAGAGGAATCACTTGGGGGCAGCCAGAGGGGGAATGGGCATAGTAGCGGGGGTAGGAGGGTGGTAGACAGGAACAGTGATAGCGGGTGGGTGTGCCAGCATGTTGCGCATGATGGCACACATGCTATCGCACTGCTGCATGAGCTGGTCCCATGTGCGGTTCCGCCATTCTGCGTCCTTGCAGCTCTTCTGTGCCACAGTCTGCTGCATGTCGCACAGGACACTGACATGCTGCCGCATCAAGTCTTCTGGACCCCGGCGTGCTTGCGGGTCCCCCAGGCTGTGGCAGCTGGCTTGGGTGGTGTGGCTCATCCCTCAGTCCTGGCTGGTCCGTCTGTGGAGAACACAAAGAGGGGGAGGCGGTCAGTCGTCCAGGCAGACACTGACCCTGAGGCCATGCCCTCTTCTGTGAGCAATAGCCAACAGTCTGCAGCCCAGAGGGGGATGTCCTGGGAGCAAGGTCACGTGTGGCCTGCACAGCACACCTTGCCTCACAGAGGCCGCAAAGTATCCAGGGGACAATGCTGCCTACTTTTCTCTCCCCGTCCCAGCCAAGCAGGCAAGGGAAGTGTCCAGCCACAGTGGGATCCCCTCATGGGTGACAGAGGAGCCGGGAGCAGCCTGGCCCTCCCTGGGGTCCACACACACATCTGTGGCTCACAGCCTGTGTGTTGTGTGCAGCACTCCTTGGTGTATCTGGTGTTGTGCCTGTGCCCTTGTGGCTAGCCTGCTTCCAGCTGTGGCAGGTGCTGGGGGGGGGGCAGGCTTCCCTCCACCTCCCAAGGCCAGACGTGTGTGTGGCCTCTCCTGAGCCTGGCATCAGGATCCCACCCGTTCTCAGGGGCTGCCTGCTGAGTCTGCGTGGTGCACAATAACGCTGCATGTGTTTTCACATGCATGGACTGCAGCACGATGTCCAGCCCAAGCAACACTCACACACTGCCCCCTCTGCACCTGCCTCCCCTGCCCTGAGTGTGTGGCAAACCAAGAGCACTCATCTAAAGATCCCTCCCCAGCATCAGATGAGGCCTGGGAGACATCCTGGCTGACAGTGCTGGGACTCTGAGCTGCCAGGCCCAAAGGTGCCGGGCTCTGAGCTGCCAGGCCTAAAGTTGCTGGGCTCTGAATTGCCAAGCCTGGAGTTCCAGCACTCAGCCCTGTCAGGCCCTCACAGAAATTAAGCACTGCCTGCAGGACAGGAAACACACTGAACACCACATTACAGTGAACAGGTTCCTGCCCACAGTCTCCTGGTACCTTCCCCTGGATGGTGATTACAATGAGAATACAACGACATTGAAAACCACCCTCCCCAGCCTGCTCTTAATTGCTGCAGGTCAGACATAGCTGAAAGCTGTGGTTTGGCTGCCAGCTGAGGTAATGCTGAGGGGCTGGGAAGGTGTTACCACTCTTCATATGCTAGGCTGTGATTTCCCTCCATGTGGGGCAGCTTGACAGCAGGCTGGTGTGAAGGGCTCACTGCATTGCATTCCTTATTTGGTGAGAAAAACCTGGACAGCAGCACTAGTGCAGCCCTCTCAGCCATGCATTGGGTGAAAAGGCAAGTGCAAGAATGGGGAGAATGCACTGCCTTAAAGCCCTGAAACTCATAGTGGGACCTGACTTTAATCTGCTGATAGATAATTATCTGGGGAGGAGATAGTACTGGGGAGAGGTGTCATGAGACTCTGCCCACATCACAAGGGAGCAGAGGTGTTGTATTTTCCCAGTCATAGTCTTAGGGTTGCCAGATGGTTTCAGTAAAAACACTGGACATGCTTGACATTACCTTACAATCTACATTACATCTTATTTAAAAAATACCAGATATTTGCATTTTCTCATTTCTATTTTCTCAGTTTGTTTCCCAAACAGAAAGCTCAAATACTGGACTGTCCAGTTTAAAACCAGACACCTGGCAACCTTACATAGTCCTGTTTGGAAAGGGCATGAAGCTTTCTTCTATGTATGGCTGCAGTAGCTGTGGAACAACCACTATCCTTTTTCATGGAAATGGCTGAGTCTGGGGGTTTTGCTTGACTCTGTCCAGGGCTGTTATACAACTAGAATTGTTGCACTGAACACTGGGAGGTAATTGAGCATTGTTTGACGGCAGTAGTCATAACATTGCATGGGGCAGTGATTTCCCAGAGAGGCACTGATGGCTAGATGCTGGGTGCTAGGCAAGGAGACCAAGCATGAGAGAGGGACCACGTGGCAGGCTGGAGAGGAATCACGGAGAGTTGGTTGATGACATTCTGGTGGAACAATCCCCCACAGAAAATGCTGAGGCAACATCAAAACAGTTTGTAGGAATGGGACAATTCCAGACAGTTTTGAAAGGAAATTATCCCAGAGCTTGAATTCAATGTTCCTGAGTCTGCTGTATTATCATGTGACATGGCTTTGGGAAGGTGAAAATGAAATAAGTATTTTGGCAGCGATCAGACAGCAAAAAAATTCCAAAATGTTGACTCTCCGTTCTGATCCAGGACAAAACCACCTTTGGAATTTCCATGGGACAGGAGTTCTGTGTGTTGGCCAGCCGTAGCACTGAGATGAAGTCACCAAGAGGCAGGAATGGCCTGACAGCTCATAAACTCTGTTAGTCCTGAGAAAATATCGCTCTAACACTTTTCCATTGCTGCCAATGAAAGTGGTGGCTTCAGTGACCATCAGACCACCCGTACAAGCTTGAAGGGAGGCAGAGCAATCTCATCCATAGGATGGTTCGGGGTAGCCGCTCCAAACTGGCACTTTGGGGAAGAGTGGGGAGGCCATGACAGCTGCCTCAACCATCCTATGCACAGGACCCGGGAGGCCCAGGGTGGCCTGGCAGATTACCTGGGGGGCTTGGTGTGGGGTAGCAACAGGGCTTGCCTTCTCCCTATACTCAGCATGGTGCCAGGAAATGGAGCCTCCTGACTCTGGCCCCATCCTATTCCACTTACTGCCATGGCCGTGAAGCAAAGCACAGCAGGCTGAGAGATGGGCAGCAGGGCAGAGTAGAGAAGGCTGCTGGGTCACTCTGGCTCCTGCCACTGCAGTGAGTGTGATTCCTGATGCTACCCTGTGCCAAGACCCTGGTAATCCCCCACCACATATTACTCAGGGTAGGGAGTCTTTGGACAAGGGGTGCAATGGGGGCAGAGCTGGGGTGGGACGGGGGCGGAGCAGAGGTGAGGCAGATTCTGCAGCAGGGGTGGTGTGCCAGACCCTGCACCCCCTAGGGACAGCCCTGGAGGGAGAGAAGCGCAATTTGAAAATAAGATAACAACGATGTCTTATAATCTTCACTAGTAATGCTGAGAAGTTCACATGTGGTGTGTTGGGGCCCAGGGGCTGGGAACCTGACCTGAGTGTCTCCTTGGAGAGGCTAGGAATCCCCCCTTTCTAACTCAGAAGCATTAGAATGTATTCGCTTTCAATGCTGGTGCTGCTGCAGGATTAAATAGTATTTGTTTTAGGCCTCGGGATCAGTGCAGAGTTTTGGGAGAAATTCCTTGTTTGGTGAGGAAGAAGGGAACATTTCCCTATATCCCCCAGTTTTTGCTGTGTGAAGCTGCCCAGGGGGCTGGTGTTGTTAGAAGCAGGCCCTGTGGAAAGGGAATAGAGGGCAGACTGGAGGCCAGGAGGGGGTCAAAGACACATGATAAATACAATGCATCCCATGGAGAGCCCAGCGCTATCACACACATGTGGAGTACATGTGTGTTTGATGCAAGGTAGGTATGACTTCAGTGTATGTGCACCAATAGCTTACATCTTGAGTTAGCAAAGAGCAAAAGGGGCTGAATTGCGTCTGAGCTTTCAGAGAGGAGTCCCAGCTCCACTGGACAACCCAGGCCTCTGTTTGGCTGAATTCTTGTGGCATTTGTGGTCAGTTAGAGGATTAAGTGCTAACATGAGAAAGAGAGAGAGAGAGAGAGAGAGAGAATGTGTGTGTGTGTGTTGCACACGTGGAGGGACCTGCCAGGGAATGGACTGTCTCCAGAGCTCTAATGCTTAATACAGAATTGTTTTCCCTAGGCCAGGATTATTGTAATGATCTGCTGAGCTAGCCACAGTTCCAGCCCCATTATTCTATTAGCACAGGCGTTATAAGGTGACACTGTGCATCTGTTTGACAAAACACAGCTTCCGACTCCCAGTTGATCTTTCTAACTAAAAGGAATTTAGCCTTCACTTGAAGAGGATTCTCTATTATTATTGGCTTATAGCTGCTTAGAAATAAACAGCAATAAATACTCTGCCAATTTACTTTCAGAATGTTCTTATTTGTATCACGTCATGCAGAAAAATATTAACAATATAAATGCCTAGCTTCATAAAAGGCTAAAAAGACCTCTTTTTTTGGAGTGTCAATGTTTGTAAAAGTATTTTCTAAAGAAGCTGCAATTTGAATTAAGCAGCTGTTGGTAACGTGGTCTCTCAGGGCAAGCTACTGTGATTGCTGTGTATATTTGTTGTATGTCAGCAGTCATGAAATATAATATAAAACAGGGAACTGCAGCGGACTAGCAAAATCTGTCTGTGTTTTGATTATGGGGAAAACGAGGGAGCAGTTGGCATTAAGAAAATGACAATGGTAAAGCAAAGTGTACGGAAAACTTGTAGATGTATAGAAAGAACCTTCCAGTGCTTTCAAAATGCTCATCAAAGAGGCAGCTCCTTTTACATCTCATTTAATATTTACCGAAAATGTGCAAGCAGTGTACTCCAATTATTAGGTATCAGCATGTAAGGTAAGAAACGTGTGGATGCCATGCCATGGAAAGGAACCCAGTTGTATTGTTCTCCTTGTAATGAGCCTCAGATCTCGGCTGGAAAGCGCATTGCCTACGCAATTACACTACAACAGAATGAGATTGCATTAGTTAATGGAGTTGACCTCTTAAGTGGAATGTTTCCCTCTTATTAATTAATTTAAGATAATTACATTAACTTTCTTTCTCAAACTGGGTCTGTTTCCATAGTCCATAATGTCTCAATTACCTGAGGCTTTCTCAAGCTCCTTGGCCAATGACTGGCTTTTGATAAAAATGCAGATAAATATGTAGATGGGAACCCCCTTGTCAGGGTAACACAATTGATCTTACAGGTAAGGTTGGAGCAGCTCTACCAGCACACAATGATACCTATATGTTGTAGTTCATGGGAAATGTGGAGTGCAGGATTTCTAGCTAAGACTGTAGAGAACCATATGGTATGTCCACATTAGCCCCCTAGTTTGAACTAGGGGGCTAGTGTAGACATACCCATAGATAGTAAAGCTTGAAAACACCTGTTTGGCCAAATAGACCTTCTGGGACATAACATTCACTGTAAGAAATGTGGGATAAATCCTGCACTGGTGCAGCGGCTGTATCCCTGTTTTCTTCAGTGCATCTATGCCAACTAGCACCTGCTGAGAATCTAACCCTGTCTGGTTCTTGAGTTGGGAAGAGAAGTGCTTCCTGTCACAGAAACAGGGGTTATCAGACCAGTCATAGACTGGTCCTGTCCCACTCTTGGAACAGACAGTGGTCTGTTGTGATGGGACCCTGCATGCCCCTCAGCGGCTTGGACTAGGTGGTAACTAGTCACAGCTTCTACTTGTAGCGCCCCCTCTCCACCCGGTTACCTTCTTTAATGCCAGTCCGATTACAGGTTTTGATGGACAGGTTCCTCTGGATCCTACCATCTACTCAGCAGGGTGTATCCTCATTATTTTTCCCTATAAAGCTATTTGGTGGTGCCGCCACCCGCCTCACTCCTTCCTGGCAGGGTCACTAAGGCAGCTTGGGAGGAAAATTCTAATCACAGAGTAATCCCCACGTACTTGCCAGATAGTTGGAGACTTCCAAGAAATAACACAAACACATACAATATGTTCAACACAATAATGATATTAAACAGGAGACAAAAAGAACATAACAGGGTAAAGCACTATTTATAGGTTCACTGGTGCCCATGCTGCTAATACCTGTGACTTGCCCCACTCACATGACTCGATGTAGCAAATGTAAGATTACTGTCCCGTTGGTACGCGTACTTTGTTGTGGCCCTTGATGACCCATGACCACAAAATTCTTCTCTGTAGTGGTTTAGCAGTGTGGCTGACCGGGTTCAGTACAGCACGAAGGACCCACAAGCGGGAGAAGATGGTAAATCCCTCCACAGGTTTAATATGCAGCAGGCTATACAATCCCCAAACCCTTACTCCCTGGCTTGAAAACACAGTACAGGGAGTAGGGGGTCCCCAAAACAAATTCCCTGACTGACTGAAAGATGGTGCACTCACAAACTCCATGAATGATCCTCCGGCTCAGAGATGACTCTGGACTCCTCAGTCACTGCAGAGGGGCTGATCTCTGCTAGCAGGGATCCTCTTCAGGCAGGAATCAGGCTGCTTCGGTCCCAGGATTTCCCCACACCACAAAGGGGAGCAAGGCTCAAGGTGCAGATTACACAACTGTACTAAAATCCAAACTGTAGTCTCCTAGCCCAGCGTCTAGACACACACCCAGCAGGCAGCAGCCGGGAACTAGCAGACAGAGCAGAGCTGACCATGTGGTGACTGGTCTCACCCAGGGTGCTGGAGAGCTAACTCAGCCTGGCTGGGGAAGTTTCCCAGCAAACTCCACAAACTGGGAATCAGGAGTGGAGAAAGGAAAAGCCCAGCTGAAGGATCTTGCTTTTGGGTCCCTAGAGGCCAGTTCTTAGGGGTAACCCTGCATGCAGGCCTGGGGCTTACTCGCTCCCACACAGCCAGTCCTCCCCTTGCCCTGCTGGCTCCAGACTCCTCCAGAAAAATTGCTTCTCCCCTCTCCTGAACTCCCCAGGTGGGGCATCTCACTCCCTATGGTTGCCGGGCAGACTCTTGAGTTTGCTTTGGCTCCTCCTCCCTAGCAGGGACAGTGGGCCTCTCCCTGAGCTGCCAGCAGACAGAGCCCCAGGAATCTAGGTCATCTCCTTGGGGTTACATAGTTCTGGGTCATTTAGGGGCAGAGAGTGTGTGGAATGAATTTTGTTATGTGATACATTACCTCTAAACACAACGGAAATCATTCTGCACATGAACACGCACAATTATAAGGGCACGTCTACACTGCAGCGCTATTTCAGGGTACTTACGGTATCCCGGAATGGCTATTCTGCATCTTGACAGTGTGCCCACCATTTCAAAATATCTTTCACAATAACGGGCATGCTATTCTGACGTCTCTGTAAACCTCATTCCACAAGGGTTAAGGGACATTTTGGAATAGTAGGTTATTTTGAAATTTGGCACTGTATAGACAGCACCAAATTACAAAATAAGGAATTTCAAAAATACACTTGAAAAAAGCTACACAATGTGTGTAGCTCAAATTGCGTAGTTTATTTTGAGCTAAGGGTGCACTATAGATGCACCCTTAGAGGAAACACTTTCTGACACCCCTTAGTTTGCTGCCTAGACCTTGGAACCAGTGTCTCAGCCCTCTTGAGTTGCCAGGGTGCTTATACCTGTTCTTTCTAGAGTCCAGCTGACTGGGTGACCCCTCTTTTCCCTAGTTACGCCCTTCAGAGACCATGTGACATGCAAGCAGGGAACACAAAAGTTTTGCAAAGAAACACCTCATGCGCGTGCAATTTACTAGCCCAGGGCAGTTACAAATCCATGCAACTACAACAAATACCTGGACCCACCTTTCAACCTTCCATTGACCTCAGCCATTGTTCCAGTTCTAATCTAGGTGACCTTATGCTCTTCTTGCTGCTGGGGCTGGTTAGTCTCATCCCCACAGACTCCCTCTTTCTTATAAACACAGACATGTACAGACCCCCAGAGCTTGACCTATATTCTACCCAGGCTAGGTTCATGTGTTCAGCACCCTTATTGGACAGAGGGTGGAAAAGACGATAACAGTCCTAAGCAAGTCCACAGTCCTCCGGCTGGATGAGTCTTCCAGTGTTAGTTCTTCCCAAGGTGAGAAACACTCCCTTGTTTTACATCTCAGCAGGTCATAAACCAGTTCAACAGACTCTAATCACAGGTCACAAAGGAGAGTTAAGTACAGAATGCAGATGATACTCATCAACTTAAATGAAATTCCTTAGACCTATTCCTAAATCTATCACAGTACCCTCACCACAGAACTCATATTTGGCTGTGTGGGGGACTCCTCTCCTCCATCAAAGTCTTCTTCCTGCATAACTTGTGGATAAGACTTCTGCTCAGGTGTTTCTCTCCTGTATCAGATGCTAGCTCATCTCAGAAGATGGCCTGATATATGACCAGTTTTGTAGTCGTTCCATTACTACCAAAAGTGGAAATACAAGATTGTTATACAGGCAGTCCCCGGGTTACGTACAAGATAGGGACTGTAGGTTTGTTCTTAAGTTGCATCTGTATGTAAGTCGGAACTGGCGTCCAGAGAAGAGCGACAAGAATGATTAAAGGTTTAGAGAACATGACCTATGAAGCCAGGCTTCATGAACTGGGCTTGTTTAGTTTGGAAAAAAGAAGATTAAGGGGGGACATGATAGCAGTTTTCAAATATCTAAAAGGGTGTCACAAGGAGGAAGGAGAAAATTTGTTCCTCTTGGTTTCTGAGGACAGGACAAGGAGTAATGGGCTTAAAGTGCAGCAGGGGAGGTTTAGATTGGACATTAGGAAAAAATTCCTAACTGTCAGGGTGGTCAAATATTGGAATAAATTGCCAAGGGAGGTGGTGGAATCTCCCTCTCTGGAGATATTTAAGAACAGGTTAGATAGACATCTGTCAGGGATGGTGTAGACGGAGCTTGGTCCTGCCTTGAGGGCGGGGGGCTGGACTCGATGACCTCTCGAGGTCCCTTCCAGTCCTATGATTCTATGATTCTATGATTCTATGATAAACCCAGGCGTCCCCAAGTCAGCTGCTGCTGAAACTGATCAGCGGCTGATTCCAGGAAGCCCGGGGCAGGGGCTTCCTGTAGTCAGCCACTGGTCAGTTTCAGCAGCGGCTGACTTGGGGATGCCTGGGGCAGAGCAGCTGGGGTGCTGCCCGGTTGGTCCAGTAGCACCCAGAGCGGCGCTACGGGACCAACCAGCAGCGCCCCAGCTGCTGTACTACAGGCGTCCGGAGCAAAGCCGCGGAGCACAGGGGCAGCGGGACAGCCCAGACGCGCCGTGGCTATCCTGCTGCCCTTGGGCTCCGTGGCTTTGCTCTGCTTTGCTCCCCATCCCCCTGGTCTGCAGACCAGGGGGACGGGGAGCAAAGCAGCGGAACACGCGGGCAGCGGACAGCCCAGATGTGTCTGGGCTGTCAGCTGGCCGCATGCTCCGCGGCTTTCCTCTGCTTTGCTCCCAGTCCCCCTGGTCTGCAGACCAGGGGGACAGGGAGCAAAGCAGAGCAAAGCCATGGAGCACGTGGTCAGTTGACAGCCCAGACGCGTCTGGGCTGTCAGCTGCCCCATGCTCCGCGGCTTTGCTCTGCTTTGCTCCCCGTCCCCCTGGTCTGCAGACCAGGGGGATGGAGAACAAAGCAGAGCAAAGCCTCGGAGCACACGGTCAGCGGACAGCCCAGACGTGTCTGGGCTGTCCGCTGCCCGCGTGTTCCGCCACTTTGCTTCCTCTCCCTGGTCTGCTGGAGACCAGGGAGAGGGAGGGCCCCGTTCGTAACTGCGGATCTGACATAAGTCGGATCCGCGTAACTCGGGGACTGCCTGTATTACCTAAAATTACCACTATAGATTTTCCTTGGGCAACAGTCTCTATCAACAGACATTAGCTGAGAAAGAGGGCACAGACGATATTTTGAAAACTAGGTACAAATGAAAAGTGCTTCATGTCTCTTGACTAAGACACACTCTCTCCAGCTCACATGTACAGATATAAAAACTCAGTCCTTGCTGATATATCACCAAGCAACCCCTTTCTTCCGTAGGCATGTCCTCGGCCAGTGCCAGCCCAAGAGGTTCTAATGTGATAAAGTGTGAAAGCAGGCTCATAAGTGGTGTGTGTGTGTGTGTGTGTGTGTGTGTGTGTGTGTGTGTGAGAGAGAGAGAGAGAGAGAGAGAGAGACGAGGTGTGTGTGTGTGTGTGTGTGCAAAAGAACCTCCTCATTATCCCCCAAGTAAGTGTGTTCTGATTGGCCGGGGGAAGGCTGGGGCTGATTTCCCTGCTTACTTGGGAGACCATGGAGGTTTATTCACACCCTCATGGTCCACGTTTACTAAAAAAAAGCACCCCCTACCTCCCAGAAATCCCTGCACACAGGCCTGGAAAACCTGAAATAAAGCTTAGCACAGAGTTTGGAATATATTGTTCAGTATTATTGGATTATAAATTGTTCTCGTGATGAGATTTAGTAAAAGGCTGAGGAGGTCTTTTGGCAGGGGAGAGTATTTATGATGCTTTTGTAGCAATACATGAACACTTTCTGATTTTGCTTGTTTGTGGCTGCCCCGGAGGCTGTGTTTTGGTAAATTAGTACTTTATTTATTCAGGTGCCAGATAGATTTGGGGGCATTTTTAGAGCTTTTTCTTTAGGTACCTTCCTACAAAGCTAGGAAAACTCAATGTGGGGCAACCAACTGGCAGAGCAAAGTTGTGGGATGTCTATGATCAAAGGTGAGGAACACTACTGTCACACACCATATTTTGGGAAAGAGTGTGTCATGAAAGAATGCCTCAATAATCCCTTGCCACCTTCCTCAACCTAGTGTTGCTAGGGAGCTTCCAGTGAGATATTCTCTGTGGGATCCTCATCTCCTCTGCCACAGACAGACCCTAATCCCTTCTCAAATTCTGATTTGGAGCTAATGGGACCCAGCAGGATAACTTGGTATCTCTTTGTATGGTTCCAGCAGCTGGCATTAGGGGCAACCAGGAGCAGCCAGTTATGCAAAGTCTTGACCTTCTTGTTACCTCGAGGAACCAGAGACTTGGAGAGTTCTGAACCCAGGAGTGAGCACTTGCTGGCAGATCCCTAGTCCTCGTGCTGGTGAACATACTGGGACTGTTTCTCTTTCCCCAATTCTGTTGATGCATTTGATTACACAACAGTTGTATTCATCAGGGAAAAGCAGAGAGTCTTCCCCCTCCATCTCCAGAGCTTATTCTATTCAAACTAGCCAATTAGCCCGTCATAAGACGGGATTTTCAGGTCTCTCCTCCATGTCGGTCTTCTCTCCTGAGCCTCCATCTCTCGCTCCGACTCTCTCTCTCTCTCTCTCTCTCTCCTTTTCCTCCTAATGCCTTCCCACCCCCCAGCTCTCTTCTGCCTCCTGCCTCTCTGTCTGTCATTTCTCCTCCCCCTCCTGCCTCTCTCACCTGGGGAACCACGGAGCCCAAATGGATGTTTGGGCTCCGCACTCTCCGTGCTGCATGGGGGGCTCGGAGCCCAAACACTTGCTTGCGCCACTTGCTCCCATGTGGTGGCCTGGCTGAGCAGCGCAGAAGCTCCCTGCATGGTGCCCCGCCCCCTTCCTCTCCCTCCGTGGTGGTTCGGCCAGCCCCCCGGACACCCACCCACACCAGTGCTGCTTCCCTCCCCCCTTCCTCCAGCCCCCCCATATCCTCCGCTTCAGCCCCACAGCCCCCAATCCCACCCCAGCTCTGCTTTCCACCCCCCTTCTGGCCAGCCCCGTCTCCTTCCCCTCCCTGCCTGGCACGCTGCGCTGCTCCCAGCTCCTGATTCCCAAAGGGCCGCTTGCTGCCGCTTGCCCCCCTGCTGGGGCCCGGCAGGAGCGCTGCTCAGCTGGGAGTGGTGCAGCATGCCACAGCGCTCCACGCAGGGAGGGGCAGGGGGCGGGGCTGGCCGGAAGGGGGGTGGAAAGCAGAGCTGGGGGGATTGGGGTCTGTGGGGCTGGAGGGGAGGATGGGGGGGGCTGGAGGAAGGCGGGAGGGAAGCAGCACTGGTGGGGGGACGTGTCCGGGGGGCTGTGCGGCCCGAACCGCCATGGAGGGAGGCGAAGGGGGGCGGGGTGCTGACGTACATGACCGGGGGCGTGGCCATGTACGTCAGCGTTACAGATGCACAGACACTGGGCTACTATATATATGATATGAATATTCAACTAGGAAATGAACCTTTACTAGGGTCCTGCAGCTTGTGAGCATTGGTACAAACAGGACTTTGTGAGAAATGAATGGCAGAGGGGGTAGATGTAGCAAACTGAAATTTGTTTTTGAGCTTGCCAAACTGATCCTGAATCATGTCCCCTGCTTCATCAGGACTCAGATAATCAAAAGCTGGTGATGTTTAGGTAGCATACTTTTCCGGGTAGAAGCAGAATGGACCTCCATCTAACACCAGTTTTATGTCCATGAAGATTGTCACTTAGCTGCTGTTTCCAAAGTCTGTCAGCTGAGTCACTGTGGGTATGTCTACACTACCACCCTAGTTCGAACTAGGGTGGTTAATGTAGGCAACCGGAGTTGCAAATGAAGCCTGGGATTTGAATTTCCTGGGCTTCATTTGCATCTTGCCGGGCACCGCCATTTTTAAATCCCCACTAGTTCGAACTACCTAGTCTGTGCCGCGTGTAGCCGCGAGCACGGAATCCGAACTAGCGGGGATTTAAAAATGGCGGCACCCGGCAAGATGCAAATGAAGCCCGGGAAATTCAAATCCCGGGCTTCATTTGCAACTTCAGTTGCCTACATTAACCACCCTAGTTCGAACTAGGGTGGTAGTGTAGACATGCCCTGTGTTACCCACTGCAAACTACTGCTCAGTGTTGCTGGGGTGACTCAGCTCCATTGCAGCTCTGTCAGGCAGGACGGTTCACTTCATCTCTCATCAGTAGGTACTGGAGTGGGTTAAAGTTGCTCTTTGTACAGGCTACTGCACCTTCTGCATTTCTGCCATGCATATCTTTGTTCCTGGCAGTGGCAGCCTGACAGCTGAAGGGTGTGCGATCTTGCTCCCAGGACAGTGTGCTTGGTTGTACTTGGTCACTAGCCATAGTGAAAGCACAAGAGGCTAATCCTCTTTCCTCTTTTAGCTAAAGTTTCCTCTTTAAGCACAATCTGACACAATTTGTCAGCACAGACTGCACCCCTGGGATTTCTAAATCAAACTTGGTAGCTGGTTGCAGTTTTTAGATACAGAGATGTACAAGCCAAATAGGACACGCTGCAACAGCAGAGCTCCGTCTTCGTTACTGTTCAGGACTCTGCATTTGGGCCATGGAAATGCTCTTTCCAGTTTATCTGATTTCTGTTAAAAATAAACAAAAATGGAGCCATTGAAGCCTTTGTCAATGTCTGGCTGGGTGCACAGTGCCACTGTCCCAGGGCAGGAAGGGGTTCACAGAAAGGGCTCTGTGTATACCACCAGCCAGACGCATAGGCCTGGGAGGAATGCATGTGAACTGCGGGGATAAGCAGCCAGCATGGACTGTTCCAAAGGGTCAAAGAGGAGGCTGTCCTGGCCATGGGAGCTCCCAGTGCCGTCTGGGAGGAAGAGTCCTGCAGGAGTCTCAGAACTCCAGTGTGGCCAGGATTGAGGAGTGTGACTCCTCACAGGGGAGGGCTTGCTTGGCCAGCAGTCTGCTACCAGAGGGGAGGCTAAGGAAGGACAATGTCTGTGCATACTGTCTGTTCATATTGCATATGGGGAGTCCCTCAGCAGTGCATCAGACTCTCTTAGGGCCCTGGAGGATAGGGCAGCCAAATTTCTACTTGCACAAAAATGAGCACCCTTCCCTGCCCAAAATCTGCTTGAGTGCTTTAAGGGGGTCAACGAACATGTGGACAAGGGGGATCCAGTGTATACAGTGTACTTAGATTTCCAGAAAGCCTTTGACAAGGTCCCTCACCAAAGGCTCTTAAGTAAAGTCAGTTGTCATGGGATAAAAGGGAAGGTCCTCTCATGGATTGATAACTGGTTACAAGACAGGAAACAAAGGGGAAGAATAAATAGTAAGTTTTCCATGAGGAGAGAGGTAACTAGTGGGGTCCCTCAGGGTCTATCCTGGGACCCATCCTATTCAACTTATTTATAAATGATCTAGAGAAAGGGATAAGGAGTGAGGTGGCAACATTTGCAAATGATACCAATCTGATCAAGATAGTTAAAACCAAAGCTTCTAAAAGATCTCACCAAACTAAGTGATTGGGTAACAAAATGGCAAATTAAATGTAATGTTGATAAATGTAAAGTAATGCACATTGGAAAAAATAATCCCAACTACATATACATAAAATGATGGGGACTAATTTGGCTACAACCACTCATGAGAGAGATATCTTGGAGTCATAGTGGATAGTGTGTAGCGGCAGTCAAAAAAGCAAATAGATTAGGAGTCATTAAAAAAGGGATAGAGAATAAGACAGAAAATATCTTAATGCTTCTATATTCTGAAGAAATGCCTAACATAGTGAATGCTAGTGGGAAGGAGGTAGGTTGAGAATATAAAATAAAAAAAAGAACAAGTTAGAAAGCACCTAGAAAAGTTAGATGCCTGCAAGTCACCAGGGCCTGATGAAATGCATCCTAGAATACTCAAGGAGCTGAGAGAGGAGGTATCTGAGCCTCTAGCTATCATCTTTGGAAAATCATGGGAGACAGGAGAGATTCCAGAAGACTGGAAAAGGGCAAATATAGTGCCCATTTATAAAAAAGGAAATAAGAATAACCCAGGAAACTACAGACCAGTCAGTTTAACTTCTGTGCCAGGGAAGATAATGGAGCAAGTAATTAAGGAAATCATCTGTAAACACTTGGAAGCTGGCAAGGTGATAGGGAACAGCCAGCATGGATTTGTAAAGAAGAAATTGTGTCAAACCAATCTGGATAGGATAACGAGTCTTGTGGATAAGGGAGAAGCGGTGGATGTGGTATACCTAGACTTTAGTAAGGCGTTTGATATGATCTCGCATGATCTTCTTATCAATAAACTAGGCAAATACAACTTAGATGGGGCTACTAAAAGGTGGGTGCATAACTGGTTGGATAACCGTACTCAGAGAGTATGATTCACAATCCTGCTGGAAAGGTATAACAAGTGGGGTTCAGCAGGTGTCTGTTTTGGGACCCGTACTGTTCAATATCTTCATCAACGATTTAGATATTGGCATAGAAAGAACGCTTATTAAGTTTGCAGATGATACCAACATGGAGGGGTTGCGATTGCTCTGGAGAATAGGGTCATCATTCAAAATGATCTGGACAAATTGGAGAAATGGTCTGAGGTAAACAGGATGAAGTTTAATAAAGACAAATGTAAAGTGCTCCACTTAGGAAGGAACAATCAGTTTCACACATACAGAATGGGAAGCAACTGTCTAGGAAGGAGTACGGCAGAAAGGGATCTAGAGGTTATAATGGACCACAAGCTGAATATGAGTCAGTAGTGTGATGCTGTTGCAAAAAAAGCAAACATGATTCTGGGATGCATTAACAAGTGTGTTGTGAGCAAGACACGAGAAGTCATTCTTCTGCTCTACTCTGCGCTGGTTAGGCCTCAGTTAGAGTATTGTGTCACATTCTGGGCACCGCATTTCAAGAAAGATGTGGAGAAATTTGAGAGGGTGCAGAGAAGAGCAACAAGAATGATTAAAGGTCTAGAGAACATGAGCTATGAGGGAAGAACTGGGTTTGTTTAGTTTAGGAAAGAGAAGACTGAGGGGGGACATGAGAGCCGTTTTCAGATATCTAAAAGGGTGTCATAAGGAGGAGGGAGAAAACTTGTTCATCTTGGCCTCTGAGGATAGAACAAGAAGCAATGGGCTTAAACTGCAGCAAGGGAGGTTTAGGTTGGACATTAGGAAAAAGTTCCTAACTGTCAGGGTGGTCAAACACTGGAATAGATTGCCCAGGGAGGTTGTGGAATCTCCATATCTGGAGATATTTAAGAGTAGGTTAGATAAATGTCTATCAGGGATGGTCTAGACAGTATTTGGTCCTGCCATGGGGGCAGGGGATTGGACTCGATGGCTCTCGAGGTCCCTTCCGGTCCTAGTATTCTATGATTCTATTATATAAATCCATAGTACACCCACATCTTGAATACTTCATACAGATGTGGTTGCTTCATCTCAAAAAAGATATATTGGCATTGGAAAAGGGTTGGAAGAGGGCAACAACAATGATTAGGGGTTTGGAACAGGTTCCATATGAAAAGAGATTAAAAAGATTTGGACTTTTCAGTTTAGAAAAAAGGAAACTCGTGACTGGTATGGAAAAAGGGAATAAGGAAAAGTTATTGACTTATTCCCACAATATAAGAACTAGAGGTCACCAAATGAAATTAATGGGCAGCAGGTTTAAAACAAACAAAAGGAAGTTTTTCTTCACTCAGCTCACAGTCAACCTGTGGAACTCCTTGCCAGATGATGTGGTGGAGGCTAGAACTTTAACAGGGTTCAGAAAAGAGCTAGATAGATTCATGGAAGTTACGTCCATCAGTGGTTATTAGCCAGGATGGGAAGGTATGGTGTCCGTAGCCTCTGTTTCTCTTGAAATGGGTGACAGGGGAAAGATCACATGAGGTTTACCTGTTGTGTTTTCTCCTTCTGGGGCATGTTATTGGCCACTGACGGCAGACAGGAAACTGGGCTGGATGGACCTTTGGTCTGACCCAGTCTGGCCGTTCTTATGTTCTTATGCCCCTGGCCCCTTTCCTACCAGGCTTTGGCCATGATCTGCTCCTTCTCCAGGTCTCTGACCCTACTCACTTCATCCCTCCTTTCATAGCTTGCTTTCGCATACTCACTCACTTGCTCATTTCCTCCAGGCTGACTAGGGAGACTGGGTTGTGGGAGGGCTGAGGGCCCTGACGGGGGGTGCGGCTCTGTGGTGGGGCTGGGGATGAGAGCTTTGGGGTGCAGGAGAGGGCTTAGACTGAGGGGTTCAGATGGTGGGAGGGGGGATTAGGGCTGAGGCAGGGGGCATGAGGTAGGCTCAGGGATGCTGGCTACAGGCAGTGCATACCCCAAGGAGATCCCACAAGTGGTATAATGTGCCTCCTCTGGCAGTCAGGTCTATGTGCTGATCCGTCTGCATGTGCTGCCCCTGCAGCTCCCATTGGCTGCCATTCCCAGCTTATGGGAGCAGCGCTTAGGGCCCCGGCAGTGTTTGGAGCCCCCGCACTGCCTCTATGCATAGGAGCCAGAGGGAGAACATGCCAACTGTTTCCTGGGGGCCGCATGCCACGCAAACCAACAGGGAGCCTGTCTGTCCCAACTGCACAGTGAACGGCCAGGCCAGGCGTTTTGGTCGAAACCCAGACACCTGGTCACCTTGGGTTGGCGTTTGGTGTCTTTGGAGCTGCTCACAGCCCAGGCTGGGTTCCGGCTCCGGCCGTGCTCAGTTTGTGGGGTTTCTCCTGCCCTCGCTCTGTGCTGCCCTCCTTTGGGCTGTGGCCCCTTAGATCGCCCTGTTGCTTGCAGTGGCTGCGCTGGGACTCACTGGTTCTCTGCAGGGGGCAGAGAACAGGGTAGAGGGCCTGGAGAGGATAAGCTCTAGGGAGGAGCAGCATAACAGCCTGTGGGGGGTGGAGCTGGTCAGGATCTCTTCATTCTGTGCCAGGGCAGGGGCCTTTCACAGCCCCCAAGGCACTGTGGCACCAGGCTGGCAGGGGCCATGCTCCAGCTCCACTCCAAAGCCTCAGCCAGCTTGCCATGGCAGGTCCCAGCCCAGGGCTGGCAGCCTGGGAGCCAGAACAAGCAGAGGATATTTTGTAAAACCACAGGCTCTGTGAGTATCTGGGCCTGGCCTTTAGCAAGGAGATCTTGCTGCTACCCTGCTCTCAAAGGGTGCGGGCCTCTTTGTCTGCCTGCCCTCCAGCATTCAGCCCCATTTGGGGAGGAAGGTGAAATTCATCCCTACATAAGGCAGAGCTGCACAGCCTCCTTGCTCAGCAGCTAGGCCGCACAATGGACCAGAACAGCAACTGCAGCCCTTAACATCCATTGCATGGGCCTCTGGGGCAACTAGAGCAGAACCAGGGGCTGTGGCCATGGAGACGTGATCTGTAGTATGGCAGGGGTCCAGGCTCTGCTGTCAGCTCCGCTGCCTACTAATCCCACTGCCTCGGCTACACGGGTGTGGGGGTGTTGTGTGCCTGTGCTGGCTCCTGGGGACTGGCCCAGGTGTTGTCCAAGGTGGGACATGTGTTCTCTCACCAGATTCAGAGCAAACACAGTGCATCTGACTGTGACCCTGGGAGTCTGCCTGAGGAGATCCTTGCTAGGTGCCTACGCAGCATGCTGGGGGAAATGCAGTTTAAATGTCTAGGCAGCAACTAAGTACCCACCTCCCGCACCACCCTCTGCATCTCAGAATGGGGCCCTGTAAAGCCTGGTTTGCAAGGGGGCTGTTTAGATTACAAATTGCCTTCAGTGGAACTGCCTGGGAGCAGAGGGTTTTTCTTCTATGCACTCTCTGAATGCTTGGATGAGTTCAGCTGGCTTGGCCAGAGCTCTCTCTGTGACATCATAATCGGATCATTTCTTTGTGGCTTTGGTGCACTACGGCAATGAAAGCCATGCAGCTCTTGCGGCTCCGTTCTGTGAGGTATGACACACTGCAATGAGGCCCAGGCTTTTCCAAGGCATATGGGTGCGGCACAGTGGAACGAATGAATGCTGCAGGGGGACATATTCACGGGTAAGCCCAAGGAGGGTTCTTTTCCTGGAAGCTGTTATGCACAGCACGTTTCCATACTGCTCAGGCACCAGACTTTCACTCCTAGGATCATTGCAGACAGGAGCCACATTTACAAAGGAGGCCGCGACAACCTGGTCTATCATGTATGTTCTCAATTATCAGCCAGCCGACCTGGTATTTTCTCTGCTAATATTGGAAATGTGATCACATAGCACCTAAATATTAACAAACAGCTGGCTTGAGGAAGTAGGAAGCAGAGCATGGGAAGGCTCCTAACAGATAGGTAATTGCAGCAAGAGGAGGCTGGAAGAATCCTCTAAACTTCAAATGCATATAGGTCTTTTCATTTTATAAATGACTCCGCATATTGGAGTTGGTAACTCAGGACATTCAGAATGTGTGCCATCGTTTCTTCCTTTGTTACTGCACTGGGTGCCTGAGAGTCCAAAACTTGTTCCCATTATAATCTGCTGATTTCAGCTGGTCATAACACTGTGAAACAGACATCTGGGTTGATATTTTTCCTGCTTGGTCTTGATCAGATCTTTATGAAATTTGGAGCAAAACCAGATTAGCGGCTTTTAGGGGAAAGAAGAACAGCAACATTTACGTTCCTATTACAAAAGTATTCTTGCCACTCTTTATCCCCCCAATAATTTAATAGCCCAAACATCTGGTACTTGGAGGTCAGAATGTGACATGGAGCCGTCCTCAGGGAGCAGCTGGACTTGGCTTTGGGGAGGGGAAAAAGGCTTGGATTTAGCTGGTCTCAAAGCCTTCGAAGCTAACATATTGTATGCTTAGCTGAGGATTTTAAAAAAAAGCATGTTAAGGGCACAGCTCTGGGAAAATGTACATGTACTTTGATGGAATGTACTCTGGCAGTGAATGAATCACCTCACTCCTGTGTCACTTTCCAAAAGGTTGGCAAAACCCAGGTTCTGGTCACACAGATGCACAGGGAGAGTTCCAGCAGCTCCTGCTCCATCAGCTGTCTTAAAAACATCTGTCCTTCACAGTCAGAGGCCTCACCACTCTACGGAGGTTACTGCTCTTGTTTGATAGGGGAAACAACTAAAGTTCAGAGAAATGGAGGGCTTGATTAATCTCCCATTCAAGTCTATGGAGAACTTTCAATGACATCAGGGGACATTCAGTGGGGCCCCGTGGGTATGTGTGAACTGCAGTTGTAACCCCCCCAGTGCACTCTCAGGCTTGTGGGGTGTGAGCTGAGGAGCTATGTAATTGTAAAAGAGGCGATTGGGTTTGTGGTGGAGCCTCAGCTCTGGGGCCCAGCCCAGGGCCAGCTGCAAGTTTTGAGGAGCAGTGTGGACATATGCCCTGTGTAGTGTCTGTGCTCTCAGGGCCAGAGGTGGGCTGTAGCACCCTTCATAGAGCAGGAGCTGTGTCGGGATCAGAAGCTATCAAGCCTCCAGGCGCTGCCATATTCTGAGCTCCTAGCCCAGATCCATGCTCCAAACGCTGCTCCCTAGAGAGTCCACAGCCAATGCCCCAAACCGCATTGTCCCAGAGGCGATTTGATGCTTTAGTGCCAGTGTGCATTTGAGCCGCTCTCCCAGCCCCAAGCCCTTCCATCACAGCTCTCTGTCAGGCTGCGATGGCTTACAATGCTGGGTCGCAGCCGCTGGGCAATGTGCACCTCAGACATTTCTTCCCCCCACATGTGATGCTGCAGGCTTTCCATAAGCCTTTTGGGACCACAGATAAAATCAATGAGAAGGGAAACAGGTTAGTGACAGAAAATGGGAGTCAGGCAGAGGCGAGGTTCTGCTAGGTCCTGCTTCTCTCTCAGAAGCTGAGCCCAGATCCTACCCCTGTTGGGGGTAAAAAGGCTGAGAATTGGAGTTGGTGAAAGTTTTGCCAGTGGGGAGCTCTTGAAAGCACCCGCATGAATTTCTTTCTCAGAATTCTTCAGGTAATACCTTGTAACTTCATCATACTAAATAATTTACAGAGATGACCTGTCCTCAGCACACAAAGAATGGCTTGATAGGCTACTAACAAAGCCTCTTAAAAGATAAAGAGTGAAATACAAGCTGAGCCAGAGCATGCCTGGCAGGCAGACAGAAGCTGGCCAGTAGAGGCCAAATTCTTTAGGAGTTGAGTTTCCGTTTGGGCTCAGCTTTCCTGCTGATTCTATACACGAAAAGAAAACAAACTGTAATCCTATCTGGAGTCCAGCACTCTATTTATTTCACCTGGTGAAAAGACCTTGCCAAAGCCTCCAAGCTGACAACCAGTGCTTGCCCAGCGAGGGAGCTGGGCCACAAATATGTTCTGCATTAGAGAGAATTGGATATTAAAATATAATGCAATCTTCTGAGGACATATTTGCACTCTTACTGTGCAAGACATTCTTCCAGGTTCCTCTCCTGTTTCACTGGGTGATTTGGAACATGCTTGCTGCTGTTCCTTAATCTTAAGTAATCCAGTTATACAAGCTATAATCGACAGATTACAGGAGGGGAAAGTGCACAAATCCCCCAGCCAGGGCAGCAATCACTCTTGGCACGCTGGCTTAAAACCGCGGGGCTTCCGGTAATGTGGCTCTTTTCTTTCAATTGCTCAGTGAGAGGGTTCCCGGCCTTCCCCTTGGCTTTCTTGCTTCCTTCCTCTCTAATTTCTATGATGCTCTGATTGTGTAGTAACAGCCCCAGGCTCTGGACTTTGCTAGCATCCAGGCGGAGCTCCCCACCCCGCCCAGCAGTTGCCCTTCCTACGGGACAGTAGGTTACCTCTATCTGCTCCCAGTGGTTTCATTCCAAGGCTGTTTCACAGATCAGCAAACTAAGGAGGAGAGTGTCTCTGTTGTCTAATGCTGGAGAGCTGTGTGCCACCCAATGGTACAGACAGTGAATTAAGCCCAGGATTGCCACCTCCAATTGCCAATACATATCAACTGCAATTATAGAACAATCCAACCGGCGGCTGCTATTGTTGCCTGTAGAGTGGAGTGAATAAAACCAGATAGTTGTCCCCAAACACCCTTGGCTGAGGTATGACCGGAGAGTGGAGCAGACCCCTCACTGACTGAGCAGAGCCCAGCAGAGAAACGAGAATGGTATCTCCATGGAGGAGAGGGGGCTGAGAGGAGATGCAAGGCGTTTCCCGCTCTTGCCTTCTCTGTCCTGTGCATCACTGCCTGCATTAGCCTGCACAACCTAATGATGAGGATTTGCTTTGTTAGCTCCCGGTGCAGGCCCTGGTGGAGAGAGTGAACACTTGGGTCAGGAGGTGACGAATACCTGCAGTGCCTGGGCAGGCTGCCCGACAGCTGCTGTGCCAGGTAGAGGTGGAAGGAGTCACTTGGGTTACTGTGGTTCTGAAGGGCAGCAAGGAGTCAAGCATTGCCACAACTGTGCACTACCTTAGTAGCTATGGTTCAGGGACCATGCTGGCTAGCTCTGGGGACCATTTCCTTGCTCCAGCTAGCACCGCATTGGTCAACTCTGGGTTGAGTGGGGAGCCAACTGTTGATCTTCCAGCATAGGCAGCCACCGGAGGCAGCACTTTCTGGGCAGGTGGATAAGAGACAGAGCTGAATGTCATCAGTGGTCACTGTGGAAGTGGGACTGAGGCCGTGGGATGCTGCACGTCAGAACTCCTGGTGGGTCAGGAGGTGCCGGTTCTCCTGGGGAATCAGAGGAAAGGGACAAGCATTAAACAGTGGGTGTGAGCCCAGCAGCTCCTCCCATGGCAAATGGAGGAGTGAGCAGTGTAAGTAATTGACACATGGGCTGCTGGCACAACAAGGGTTGTGTGTCTGTTGTAGTTGCCCTTCCTGTAGCTCCCAGTAGTTCTGCCCCAGGCCAGAGGTTCTGACTGAGGCCAGACTGGTGCTTTTGGCTTCTCCTCCTGTCCCTGCATGGGTTCAAGTGAAATGGCGTTTGGAGTTATTCAGCCTACAACGTGGGTGGCTAATGGGCTTTGGACGTTGTTGGCAATTCCAAAAAATTGCTGAGGACTGAAGTAAAACAGATTTTTTTGTAAAAAAAAAAAAGTTTTTGGTGAATAAAAAAGTAAAAAAGAAAAATCATTTCAGGTGACATGGAATGGTTTATTCAACCCGAACAAAACATTTCGCTTGGGTTTTGAGCCTTTTTGTAACCTTTCAAAATTTCAAAGTTTTCTTTAGTTTTATTTAAAAACAATTGAAAAGTCATTTTGAACTTAAAAAAAATGAAACATTTCAATTACAAATATTGAGACAAAACATTTGGATTTTTTTTCTGAATTTTATTTTTTTGGCCAAAAAAAAAAAAAAAAAAAAAAAGTCAGCAAAGGCAATACATTTCAAGTTACTGTTGGAGAGGGTCTCCCATTGGCTCTTCCATCTTCCTGTTCCATTGGCTAAGTTCACCCTGGTTCATGGGCCTGGTGGCTGGGCGAGCTTGTGATCCTGAAGCTAATAATGATGACCTGCCCACTGTGGTGCTGTGTGGATGACTTAGCGGCTGTTAAAAATGTTACGAATTGATGCCTAGATAGTGCATGATGTGCTCACCAGACAGACACACTCCCACATTCTCAGACATCCGGCCAAGACCTGTGTGGGAGCTCCCCTCGGCCGGTTGCCAGAGTTAGCTTCGGGGGTTCTGAGACTCTACTGTAGCACTGGGACCAAACCCTTCTCCGCAGCCTCACTGCTAAATCCCCCTGTACAGGTTACACCCATGGGTGCAACACAATGTCTGTAACTGAACTGACTTTAAATTACAGCGACTGGGCCCCAGCTGCTGTCAAATCCCTTTTGGGAGCGCTTGGAGAGCTGCGTTCCCAAAGGAGTCTGCGTGTGCCAGCAGCAATTTCCGTGCAAAGTGAAAGTGTTTCTATTGACATGGATACAGCGATGTATCAGGGCAAGAGACAGGCCTGCTGATGAGGTGAGAGAGGGTGCAATTGCCCTGGGACCTGGCAATTCAGAGGGGGCCTGCGGCTCTGGCTGTCCCCACTACCACAGAAGCAACAGCAGCAGCAGCTGTTCCGGAGCACTGGGCTGCATGCTCCAGGCAGCCCTAAGGCTTGGGGAAGGGAATGCTCCAAGCAGCGCTAAGAACTGGGAGAGGGAGGTGCACTCCAGGCAGCGCTAAGGAGTTAGGGGCTCCACAATCCAGACAACGCTAAGGCCTGGGGGGTCGGACACACTCTTAGCAGTGCTAAGGGCTGGGGGGCCGGCCCATGCTCCAGGCCGTGGTTAGGGAGGGGGGCACACTCCAGCCAGAGCTAATGGCTGCGGGGAAGGTCCACACTCCAGGCAGCCCTGAGGGCTGGGAGGAGGGGCATGCTCCAGTCAGTGCTAAGGGCTTCTAGGGAAGCCAAACTCCAGGCAATACTAAGGTCTGAGGGGAGGGGCATGTTGCAGCCAGTGCTAAGGGCTTGTGGGAAAGCCACACTTCAGGCAGTGCTAAGGGCTGTGGGGGGAGGGGGCAAGCTGCCTTCTACTTTTAAATTCTCAACCAGTTCCTCTCGGTTTGTTAAAATCAAGTCTAGAACTGCTTCCCTCCTAGTAGCTTTTTCAGCCTTCTGAAATAAAAAGTTGTCTCCAAGGCAGTCTAAGAACTTATTGGATAGCCTGTGCCCCGCTGTGTTATTTTCCCAGCATATATCTGGATAGTTGAAGTCCCCCATCACCACCAAATCCTGCGCTTTGGATGATTTTGTTAGTTGTTTAAAAAAAGCCTCATCCACCTCTTCCACCTGGGTAGGTGACCTGTAGTAGACTCCTAGCACGACATCACTCTTGTTGTTTTACCCCTTTTAGCCTAACCCAGAGACACTTAACACGCATGTCTCCTATGTCCATCTCCACCTCAGTCCAAGTGTGTACATTTTTAATATATAAGGCAACATCTCCCCCCTTTTTCCCTACCTGTCCTTCCTGAGTAAGCTGTACCCTTCTATACCACTATTCCAATTGTGTGTATTATCCCACCAAGTCTCCGTGATGCCAACAATGTCATAGTTGTATTTATTTATTAGCACTTCCAGATCTTCCTGCTTATTACCCATGCTTCTCACATTTGTATATGGGCAACTAAGATGGTCGAAGTCCCTCATCACCACCAAATCCTATGCTTTGGATGATTTTGTGAGTTGTTTAAAAAAAGCCCCATTCACCTCTTCTGCCCCTAGCATGACATCACCCTGGTTTTTTGCCCCTTTCAGTCTAACCCAGAGACTCTCAACAATTCTGTCTCCTACGTCCATCCCCAGCTCAGTCCATATGTATATATTTTTAATATCCAAGTCAACACCCCCATCCTTTCCCCCGGCTTATCCTTTCTGAGCAAGCTGTCCCCTTCTATGCCAATATTCCAATCGTGTATTATTCCATCAAGTCTCTGTGATACCAATGATGTCATAGATGTTGTTGCTTATTAGCACTTCAAGTTCTTTCTGCTTATTTCCCATATGCCTTTATTTGTATTATTCCCCATACGCCTTGCAAATCGATTATTATGATTCCAATGACCATGACCTTGTTTTCCTGGGAAGAGGAGGAATATCCAAGACCTAAATGCTTCTCCCCATCACCTGGAAAAGATTGGAAGGCTTGAGGGTGATGACTCTCTTCCCCTGATACTTGCAGGGACTAAGTACAGCGCTCAGACTGAGACAGGAGTTGGACTGTCATCTCTGGACCCAACCCCCTGCCCAGAATGCCATAAGGCTTTGTAACCCACGTGTGCCATGGTGGTGGACTGCAAAACACCCCGGGGCAGCCTGTGGTGTTCCAGCGAGGCAAAGAAGGCTGGCAGTGCTCTCCATGCATCACAGGGCAAAAACTCAGGGGCAGAGACACGCTGGGGACAAACTAAAGGAAATTGGAGGGTTCACTTGGGAAAATGCAGGCCTATGACATCCCTGCAGGCAGCAGCTGCTGCTGCTCTCCAGCAACCCAGAATGGCGGGAGCAGCACTGTGAAGGCAGTCACGGTCTAGCCGGCAAGTCAGATTCTCCTGGGGAGGGCTTTGGATATTAGGGTTGCCCTGTGTCACCCTGTGCGTTAGCAACTCATACCTAGGCTGTCACAAAATACATCGGTCCACTGAGTTTAATGCCGTCTGGCCCTACAAACATCATGAGACTTTGCATTTCACCCAGTTATCTCTGTGTGGAGCCCAAGAACTTGGGTTTGGCCAAAGCAGCTCCCAGAAAGGTCTCCGGACTGGACACGAAAACATCAAGGGATGGAGAAACCACCACTTCCCTTGGCAGTTAATCACCCGCACTGGTAGAAATGGGGCTTTCCTTCTGCTTTCAGCCTGTAGGTCATGCTCTGTTTTCCTAGCTCGATTCAACAGCCCTTCTGTGGCTTCCCAGGAAGGTACTTACAGAGCTCCATCTGCTTCCTGCCTCAAAAGGGAGATTGAGAGGTGCCTGATTACAGTGTTTAAGTCTCTCCCTGTGAGGCATTTACTCCACCCCTCAAATAATTTTTGTGGCTGTTTTCTGCAGCCCCTCCAATTTCTCAACTTCCTTTTAAAATATGGACCAGACCTTTACACAGAATTCTGCTGTAATATGTAAAAATTAATAGAGGTCTGGTATGGCTGTACATTAGTGGTAGGGGTTCGGCTGAAGCAGGCATTGTTCTTTGAACATGATTTTTTCTCTTCGTCCTTGCAGCCTGAAAAGGTCCATTTACGTCTTCTGCTCCTGAGTCACCTCTTTCTTCTCTAACAAATTCAAATGTCTGTCTCACCATTTTATATACAGAGACACAGTTGCCTCCCAGCTCTGATCGGCTGGCTCCTTGTGTGCACATCCCAAGTTTGCATTACTGTTTGTGCTACAGAATCATACTGTGTCCAACACCCGTTGAGTTGCCTAGTTCATTACGATCCCAAAATGCTTTTCAGAGTCACTGCTTTCCAGGGTATACTGCCTCAGTCCGTACTTCTGGTATGCTTGCTTTGTTCCTACATGCATAACTTTGCGTTTGGCTGCATTAAAATGCATTTTGTTTGAATGGGCCCTGGTTATCCAGCAATCCAGAATCTGTATGGCTGGCTGGCCACTCTGCCAATCTTTGTGCCAGCCACACACGTTACCAGCAGTAATTTGATATTTACTTCCTGATCCTTGATAAAAATGTCGAAAAAAGGCAGGCTTAGAACCATCCTCCAGAACCTGACTAGATACTCCTACATTCCCTATTGTGATCTGTCACATGGTTTATTCTCAACCCATTCAACGTGGGCTTTATTGATATTGAATAGTGCTAATTTTTAAATCGGACTTCTGTAAGGCATTGACTTTATAGCACAGATATTCTATGTCTGTTCCATCTATGTTCTTACCTTTTCAGGTAACCTCCTCAAAGAATGACACCAGATTTGTCTCATGAGACCGTACAGCTATGCTGACTGGCATTAATTTCATTCCTATTGTAAGTCTTGAGCGCTTGAATTCTGTACCTGGTTTTCCATTATTTTGCCTGGGATTGATGTCTGGCTAACCAACCTAGGAGATATGCCTCATCAAACTGGCCCTCGTGCATGGCCTTCTTATAGATGATATCATTGCCCCATTTGAGCCAAGCAGCTAGTCAAAGTTTGGATCCCTGGGTATGTTCCATCTGGGAGCAGCAACGGTTGATAGGCGGATATTTCTCTGCAAATAAACAAAACTGCATTAAAACCCTGTATTTCTGAATGCACAAGGAATCAAAGAGCAGGAAGAAGCATCTTTTGCTCATAGCCCCAAGTGAACATGTTTCAATATACATCCCGATCCAAAAACCTCTCTCCAGGTTTCTTTCTGGTCCAATGCTCTGCCTTCAGCTGCTCCTTCCAGCTTTCTGTCTTTCCCACTCAGTTGTTTGTTCTCATGCCAGGTCACAGTGGCTGGTGGAGTCCCTGGTCCACATGGTGCTGATTCCTGGCAGACTCTGTCAGGCCTTGTATGGAGCACTCAGGAGAGCACACCTAAAACACCTCTCAGAGGCAAGGGGCATGTTCCAGCCTAGGTTTGAACAAGGTGCGAGCTCAACCTCTGACGTGGGGTCTCCCAGCTCTGAACGTCAAGCTGGAGAACTGCTGACACTCACACTTTGGCACTAGTGCAGACCTGTGGGAACATCTTCCCTCATGCCACACACACGCAGAGGGCTTCTGCAGAGGAGAGTCACATGGCCACTTGTGGCCAATAATACACTGGAAGTGCAAAGTGTGTTCACCATTAACACCCTCCTTTCCACACACTTCTCTTTGAAGACAGACACGCTGACAGGCTCCTGAGCTGTGTCACACAGCTGTGCAAGAGGGGTAGTGTGCAGATACAGTATCCATTCACTGAGCTTGCTTCCAAGGCATTCCTCTTGAACGGCAATCAAAGGGCAATGGCTGTTTTCTAGAGTCCCTGACTGATGCTGCCCTGATCCAAGCTGTTAGGATAGTTTGTAGTTGGACACACATTCTGGTCTCATCAGTGACCCCTTTGTGTCTGTCCCTCTGCCCTGTGTGCAGGAGAGTAGAGGCCATGCACTTTCACAAGCAAGTCACATTGCAAGGGGGTGTCTGCCGCTCTACTTCCAGAGGGAGACCGGTCCAAAGCATGACGCTGGCTGGGGCTTTGGACATGGGGAGTTTGCCATGTAGATAGGGTGACCCGGGGCCTGTGCTTTGCACAATCTCATTGCCTTCTGAAGCCAGGAATTTGGGTGTAGATTAAGCCTTGGTTTTCTATTTGCATATGGGGTTATTATGCTTAAAACTCCCATTGATCCCGACCTTTGCGTTATCACAGTTGTTTCTGGCAGGGACTTTGACTATTGCTTCATAAACCATGAATGAGAATCCCTCAGCTTTGCAGAGAAGATTTGGAAATGTCAGTATTAATGCAGCTAACTTAGGCTGCAGGTCTGTACCGTGCAGTTCCTGTGAAGACACTCTGAGCTCATAAGCTTGGTATATATCACCAGGTGTGCAGGTCACCTCCACCCTTACCAGGCAGAGAGCACCTCTTATTGCTGAGCACCTCAAACCCTTCCTACCGCAGCTGCTCTATAGCAGAGGAGCCTGCAGGGAGCTTGAGCTAAGCACATTACATGCCTCTGTGGTCTGCGCTGGCTTCCAGTGAGCTTCTGGGTAGAATTCAAGGGGGTGAATTTAACCATTAATGTCCTAAGTGATCTGGGACCTGTTTATTGAAATACACCTCTCGCCACCACAAGGCCAGCAGAGGTGTACAGGCTCTGAGGATGGATCTTCGGGTGTGAAGTCTCTCTTTCCCCTTGGGCCACAAGAGCATGGCTTTGTTGATTTTCCAAGACCACTGCTAATCCCACCTCTTCTTCAGTATTCCAGGCTATGAAGGAAGGGGGTGGAGGGAGCAAGGTCGAGCTACACATATTGAGGGGCAGACCTTTTCTGTGAGTATGATTTCAATGTATGGCATTCTAGCAATGTCAGTCAATCAGCCCATAAAGGAGCAGCCAGTCCTTTGGGGAGCTGCAGCCATTTGTGGTGAAGATCCTGGTTAGAATCGCAAAGGTTAGAGGCTCACGAGCTGGTTCCTAAAGTTATATCTCTTGGTTTTTACTTTCCTCTGGTGCAGCTAAAACCCTTGATGTCCATGCCTAGGATGGTACCAGATTTCATGAGTTTGGTGTGTATTTGGGATTTTTAAAAACCCCCAAAGGTATTTTCATCTTCTGAACTACTTTACCAGCAACTTATGTTCCTGCCTTGCTTTGTGTGGAACACTTATAGAATCTCCAAATGGCCCAACCTAGTGATTTAAATTTGTGATAAGCCAAATTTTGTGTGTCGGAGGGACTTCAAGAGCAGAGAAGAGTGAGCAGTATTTAGGAAAGTTCTATTATGAACAAGAGGTGACTTGTGACTTTCCTTTTACATTCTGTGTAACTAACCTCATTTTGGGGTAGTTCCCCTTTTTCAAGTGGAATGCTACTGTGTTAGGTTTCTCTAGAATGTCCCCCCTAAAATATTAAATTTAATTTCATGATGGTCACTATTATTGGGTGGTTCATTGATATCCACCTCTTGGACCAGATTCTGCACTCCACTTGAGAGTCAGTCAAGAGTTGTGTCCAGCTGCTCTAAAAAGCAGTCATTTAAGATATCTTGAAATTTGCTCTCTGCATCCCAGTCATTATGAGGATAACGGAAATCCCCCATTATTATTGTATTTTTTGACTAAGCAGCCTTTCTAATCTCCTTGATTATACACAGCCTTGTAAAAGGCACTTTGTTTAATATGGAGTGGACACAACTTTAATGATATCTTGGCACTGGAAAAAGTTCAGAAGAAGGCAACAAAACTGATGAGAAGTATCAGAGAGGTAATGATTAGCAGTTTGGAACAGGTCCCATATGAAGAGAGATTAAAAAGACTGGGACTTTTCACTTTAGAAAAGATTAGAATAAGGGGGAATATGATAGAGGTTTATCAAATCATGAGTGGTGTGGAGAAAGTGAGTAAGAAAAAGTTATTTACCTGTTCCCATAACCTAAGAACTAGGGGGTCACCAAATGAAAAAAATAGGTAGCAGGTTTAAAACAAACAAACAAACAAACAAACAAACAAACAAACAAACAAACAAACAAACAAACGGAACTTTTTCTTCACACAACACACAGTTCAGCTTGTAGAACTCCTGGCCAGAGGATGTTTTGAAGACCAGGATTTTAACAGGATTCAAAACCAGAACTAGATACATTCATGGAGGTTAGGTCTGTCGATGATGTCCCTAGCTTAGAATCATGGAATCATAGAGCTGGAAGAGACCTCAGGAGTCATCAAGTCCAGCCCCCTGCCCAAGGAAGGACCAATCCCAACTCAATCAACCCGGCCAGGGCTTTGTCAAGCCAAGACTTAAACACCTCTAGGGATGGAGATTCCACCCCCTCCCTAGGTAACCTATTCCAGGGCTTCACCCCCCTCCTAGTGAAATAGTTTTTCCTAATATCCAACCTAGACCCTAATATTCAACTTGAGACTATTGCTCCTTGTTCTGCCATCTGTCACTACTGAGAACAGCCTCTCTCCATCCTCTTTGGAACCCCCTTCAGGAAGTTGAAGGCTGCTATCAAATCCCCCCTCACTCTTCGCTTCTGCAGAATAAACAAACCCAGATCCCTCAGTCTCTCCTCATAGGTCATGTGCTCCAGCCCCCTAATCATTTTGGTTGCCCTCCACTGGACCTTCTCCAATGCGTCCACATCCTTTCTATAGTGGGGGGCCCAGAACTGGACATAATATTCCAGATGTGGCCTCACCAGAGCCAAATAAAGGGGAATAATCACATCTCTGGATCTGCTAGCAATGCTCCTCCTAATGCACCCTAATATGCCATTAGCCTTCTTGGCTACAAGGACACACTGTTGACTCATATCCAGCTTCTCATCCACAGGTCCTTTTCTGCTGAACTGCTACTTAAGCATTCAGTCCCCAGCCTGTCACAATGCTTGGGATTCTTCCGTCCAAAGGGCAGGACTCTGCATTTGTCCTTGTTGAACCTCATCAGATTTCTTTTGGCTCAATCCTCTAATCTGTCCACATCACCCTGGACCCTATCCCTGCCCTCCAGCATATCTACCTCTCCCCTTAGCTTAGTGTCACCTGCAAACTTGCTGAGGGTGCAAACCATTCCCTTATCCACATCATTAATAAAGATGTTGAACAAAACTGGTCCAAGAACTGATCTTTGGGACACTCTGCTAGAAACCGACCGCCAACCTGACATTGAGCCATTGATCAATACCCATTGGGCCCAACAGTCTAGCCAGCTTTCTATCCATCTTACGGTCCATTTATCCAATCCATACTCCTTTAACTTGCTGGCAAGAATATTGTGGGAGATCATATCAAAAGCTTTCCTAAAATCAAAGTATATCGCATCCACTGACTTTCCCATATCCACAGATCCAGTTACCTCATTATAGAAGCTAATCAGATTGGTCAGGCACGACTTGCCCTTCGTGCATCCATGTTGACTATTCCTGATCACTTTCCCCTCTTCCAAGTGCTTAAAAATGGATTCCTTGAGGATCCCCTCCATGATTTTTCTGAGGACTGAGGTAAGGCTGACTGGTCTGTAGTTCCCTGGATTGTCCTTTTTCCCTTTTTTAAAGATGGGCACTACATTTGCCTTTTTCCCATCAGCCGGGATCTCTCCCAATGTCCACAAGTTTTCAAAGATAATGGTCAAAGACTCCTCAATGAGATTTGCCAGCTCCCTCAGTACCCTCGGATACATTAAATCCGGGCCCATGGATTTGTCTGTTTAGTTTTTCTAAATAGTTCCTTACTTGTTCTTTCCCCACCAAGGGCTGTCCACCTCCTTCCTATACTGGGTTGCCTAGTGCATTAGTCTGGGAACTGACCTTGTCAGTGACTACAGAGGCAAAGAAAGCATTGAGTACTTCAGCTTTCCCCACATCATCTGTCACTAGGTTACAGCCCTCATCCAATAGGGGCCCCACACCCTCTCTGATCAAACCTCTTATTGCTAACATGCCTGTAGAAACCTTTCTTATTATTCTTCACATTCCTTGCTAGCTGCAATTCCAATTGCGCTTTCACCTTCCTGATAACTCCCCTGCATTCTCGAGCAATATATTTATTTATACTCCTGCCTCGTCAACTGTCCAAGTTTCCACTTCTTGTAAGCTTCCTTTTTGTGTTTAAGCTCACCATGGATGTCCCTGGGAAACCAATCTGGTCGCCTACCATATTTGCTTTTCTTGCTGCGCATCTGAATGGTTCCTACCTGTGCCTTCAATAAGGCTTCTTTAAAATACTGGCAGCTCTCCTGGACTCCTTTCCCCTTCATGTTAGCATCCCAGGGGATCCTGCCCATCAGTTCTCTGAGGGAGTCTAAGTCTGTTCTTCTGAAGTCCAGGGTGTGTATTTTACTACTCTCCTTTCTTCCTTTGGCCAGGATCCTGAAATCTACCATCTCATGATCACTGCTTCCCCGGTTGTCACCCACCTCTACTTCCCATACTAGTTCCTCCCTGTTTGTGAGCAGCAGGTCAAACTGCGCATGGCCCCTGGTCGATTCCTTCAGCACTTTTACCAAGAAGTTATCCCCAACATTCTTCAAAAACTTCCTGGATTGTCTGTGTACTGCTGTATTGGTCTCCCAACAGATATCAGGATGATTAAAGTTGCCCATGAGACTAGGGCCTGAGATCTGGAAGCTTCTCTGAGTTGTCCAAAGAAAGCCTTGTCTACCTCATCCACCTGATCTGGCGGTTTATAGCAGACACCAACCACAACATCACCCCTGTTGCTTCCACCTCTAAACTTAACCCATAGACTCTCTCAACAGTCTTTTCTTCCTCTAAATACTGGCGCTCCGAGCAATCATACTGCTCTCTTACATACACTGCAACTTCTCCTCCCTTTCTCCCCCGCCTGTTCTTCCCTTCCATGACAGTTTATTCCCTTCCATGACAGTGCTCCAGTCATGCGAGTCATCCCACCAAGTCTCCGTTATTCAAATCAAATCATAGTTCTTCGACTGGGCCAGGGCTTCTAATTCCTTCTGTTTGTTTCCCAGGTTTCTCGCATTGATGTACAAACACCATAGATAACCAGTTGATCATCCTGCCTTCCCCATCCGAATCAGGGGTCCTCCTTTGTTTCTCATTCCTCTTTGGTTAGGTGGATCCCATCTCTCCCTAACAATCCTTGTGCCCGCAACAGAGTCCCACGGTTGAAGAAACCAAAGCCCTCTCTCTGACACCAGGTGGGTAAATGCACAACCACGCATTTACTTCCTCAATTCAACGATTCCTACCCGGACCTTTTCCTTCAACTGGAAGGATGGACGAGAACACCACTTGCACTTCAAATTCCTTGATACTTCTTCCCAGCACTACATAATCTGCGGTGCCCCACTCAAGATCATTCTTGGCCGTATCGTTAGTTTCGACATGGAGAAGCAGGAAGGGGCAGCGATCCGAAGGTTTAATCCCTTTCGGAAGACTGTCAGTCACATCCTGAATGTGAGCTCCCGGTAAGCAGCACACTTCTTGAGATTGCAGGTCTGTACGGCAGATGGATGACTCAGTCCCTCTTAGTAAGGAGTCCCCGACCACCACCACCCGTCTTCTTTTGGGGGTGGTGGTTGTGGAACCCCCATCCCCAGAACTGCAAATCCCATGCCTTCCAGTAGATGGTGTTCCCTTCTGATATCCTCCCTGAGAGGTCCCTGCCAAAGCATTCTCCACCGTAGTGCCTGTGGAGAGAGCCTGATAGCGGTTACTTACCTCTACTGGAATGGGGGATACCTGAGCTGGCCTTCTTCTCCTTCTAGAGGTTACATGCTGCCAGTTCTCTTCCTTGTCCTGTACTGCCCTGACTGTCTCTTCAGCCTGCTGTGCCTGCAGAATTAAACGCTGCCTTCTATCGAGGAAGCCTTCATCCTCTCTGATAGAACGTAGGGTCGATACTTGGGCCTCCAGTCCTCTAATTTTGTCTTCCAAAATGGCGACCAGCTTGCACTTAGTGCAGATGAAATCCCTTCTTTCTTCTGGGAGGAAGACAAACATGGCACATACTGTGCAGGTAACGACAGCAGAGCTATCACCATCCATACCTGCCTTCCTCTGAGAGATTCCTCAGTTGTTATTCAATGCCTCCCTGAAGGGAAGGAGTGTAGTGAAAAGATGTTAAAGAATGGTGAGTGTATCTCACCCCCTTCCCAATCCTCTTCCCAACTCTCTCTCCAAACTCCCTGTTAACATCTCCTGTTCACACTGACTCAATCCTTTATAAAGCCCTGGACTGCCTGATAGCTCCTCCCCATGATTAAGGCCCAACCAATGAGCAGAGGCTTCTAGATTTCAAACCCTGATTAGAAGCTCACAGCTTCCACCTGCCAGCCCCAGCACACACTCCGCAAGTGCATTTTAGGTGCCAGGCAGAAGGCACCAATACCGGACACCTGGCAACCCTAGGGCCACCAAAGAAAATGTACTTTGTCGGAAAGTCATAGTTATTTATTATTATAGATTACATTTTAGGTATATTTTATAATATTACAATAATTTGATGAGTAAAATTGGTATTTGCTCATATTAAATAATTTTAAAATTAAGTTTACATAATGTTTAATTTAAATATAAATTTAAGGTACTTTTCAATTTTGTATATGATACATAACTTATTTTGTTGAAATAAAAACAAGTATAGACTGTGCTTAATCAAATAGAACAGGCTTCTGTGAAAATTTCAGATATTTTGTAAGTTTGTAATTTTGCATAAAGATATAATTATTCGTGCAACTGCAAAAAATTGACATTTATTGATGTAACATTAATATACATTTTGTGATTTTATTTGTTGTTTGAGCATTGCCCTGCTAAACCCAGGGTAGTGAGTTCAATCCCTGAGGGGGCCATTTAAGGATCTAGGATAAATTTGTCAGGGATGGTACTTGGCTCTGCTGTGATGGCAGGGGACTGGACTCAATGACCTTTCAAGGTCCCTTCCAGTTCTAGGAGATAGGCAATCTCCATAAATTTAAATTTGGGAATAAATACATACAAATCAAAATATTAACAAAATAACCCCTTCCTCTCCCCCAGAGCCAGCCCTCCCAAGCTAATGCCTCGTCCCTGCCCCAGAGCCATGCACTCCCAGCCCCCCCCAACCTAATACCTGAGTCCCGGAGTCGATGTTGCCACCTGAGGTGCTGGGGCAGCTTGAGCACAGCGGCCAGCTGTGAGTGCCTGCTGGAGTGCTCAGCCGGCCGTGAGCGCGTGTGCAGAGCAGCCTGGCCAGCCGTATGCAGTTGCTGCAGCACAGAGCGGCCTAGCTGGCTGTAATCTGCACTTGGCTATGTGATCCAAGAGGCCAGCGGGCCACACTTCATTCTTTTATAAAAGTGTTTTGGCAGGCCACAAAAAATTTCGATCAGGCATGTGGCCCGCTCAACACCAGTTTGACATGCCTGTGGTACAGCATTAATAGGCCATTCCAGTGCTGCAGAAGGAGCTCTACACATTAAGGCTGTATCTACACTGCACCCCTTTTCCAGAAAAGGGATGCAGATTAGACACTTCGGAATAGCAAAATCCGCGGGGGATTTAAATATCCCCCGCGGAATTTGCATTAACATGGCTGCCGCTTTTTTCCGGCTTGGGGATAAGCCGGAGAAAAGCGCCAGTCTAGACTTGAAAGTAGGAATAAGAGATCCTCCGGAAAAGGGCTTATTTTCCGGAGAATCACGTCTAGACTGGCGCTTTTCTCCGGCTTATCCCCAAGCCAGAAAAAAGCGGCAGCCATGTTAATGCAAATTCCGCGGGGGATATTTAAATATCCCCCGCGGATTTTGCTATTCCGAAGTGTCTAATCTGCATCCCTTTTCCAGAAAAGGGGTGCAGTGTAGACACAGCCTAAGGGTTTAAAACTAGTTCACTATGGGAGCATCTACATAGCGGCGTTATTTCGGAATAACAGCCATTATTCCAAAATAACAATACAAGGCTGTGTCTACATTGGCACCCTTTTCTGGAAAAGGGATGCTAATGAGACCAGTCGGAATTGCAAATGCCGCGGGGGATTTAAATATCCCCTGCGGCATTTGCATGAACATGGCTGCCGCTTTTTTCCGGCTCGGGGCTTTGCCGGAGAAAAGCGCAATCTAGACGGGATCTTTTGGAATAAGGGATCTTCCGGAAAAGGCTTTATTTTCCGAAAGATCCCGTCTAGACTGGCGCTTTTCTCCGGCAAAGCCCCGAGCCGGAAAAAAGCGGCAGCCATGTTCATGCAAATGCCGCGGGGGATATTTAAATCCCCCGCGGCATTTGCAATTCCGACTGGTCTCATTAGCATCCCTTTTCTGGAAAAGGGTGCCAATGTAGACACAGCCCAAGAGTCTACACAGCAATTCTGTTATTTTGAAGTAATTTTGAAATAACAGATGGCTTATTCCCACTTCTGTAAACCTCATTCCATGAGGAAGAACACACATTCTGAAACAGCTATTTCAAAATAGTGGTTGTGTGGACTCTCCACTGCTGCTGCTTCGAAATAGCTCCTTCCTCCAGACCATTCAAAGTAATTACTCCCCAGTGCTTCCTGGGGCTCTAAATTGAGGTAGTGTATCCACAGCAAGAGAACTTGCCTCAGAGTACTTCCCTGTAGTATAGATGTGCTGTTTCAAAATAAGAGTATTCCTTCCGGAATAGCTTGCTCTGAAATAAGTGTGTAGTGTACACATACCCTATTTATGGTGTTTTACTTTAGTGTCTCAGTTCTGAAAAGAAGCAAATGCAAACATTACACAGCTTTCTAACCTGCCACCCTGAAGTGCCAGTGAGCACAGTTGGAATTGTTTTAATAGCAGAAGCTGCCGACTTGGAGCAATTGGACTAGGCTCCTGGAATTGAATGCTAGATCTGTTCTTCTATGGCAATGAGGGTGCATTTCCCACTTATCTGATTATCTGCTACCTGAGTCCCTAAAACAACATAACAGCCTCTTGCTTCTGGGAAAATGGGAAGGCAAATCTCCCCTGTGTGGGTTGGTTTGGCCATTTATGTAGGAGGAAATGCACAAACTCCTGCTGCACCCTGTAACTTTTAACAAGCTTGAGCATTGCTTATCTCAAGGGTAGCCCTTCCCCCCTCTATTGTAGAGTGACTTCCCCTTTTGTGCAGTATGGCTCTGCCCCATGCAGAGGGCCTGTGGGACTGTAGGATCTCAGTGCCAAAATTCATAACAAAATTAGACTCCTTGTAAAAGGGGTGAAACCCATCTGCTGTAGATGAGCCAAAACAGCCACATTCCTCCTTGCTCATGTTCGAACAGTGAATACAAAGGGGCTGCAGGGACTGGGGACATGGCACAGCCCCTTCAACTCCAGTTCACCAAACCCAGCCCAGACCTGGATGAGTGTCATCCCCACAGCTGTTTGGGGCTGCACGGAAAATGTGTGCGAACTCTTGGGTGTGCATGTCAAGCTCCCCAGGGCTGGGCCTGGCAGCAGGGCAGGGTGGAGGGCTGAGGCTGCTGTTGTGTGTGGGCAGTGGGCACTTGGCCTGGCCCATGGACAGAGAGAGGGGACGGCCCCTAGTCTGGCTGGACAGAAATGACAGCACGGTGGCTGCAAGGACTGTCTGAGGGTCAGAGTCACTGGAGGTGCAAAGCTAACATGTATTGTCAGACCCTGGTTCCAGATTAAACAGTGTCAGGGCCAAGCCAGCTTCTGGATTTAAGCTCCAGCTGCTTAAATCTCCTGGCTCTCAAATAACAGGATCAGGCAATTGCGGGCTGCAGGAAGGATATCGGTAATTGCCGCCTGATTGGCAAGGAGCCGTAATTAAAGCTCAGCTCAGTCTGTGGAGCTGCAGTTGGGCTTGCAGCAGTCACCATCTTTGCATTTGGTTTGCATTTGCTTGCCCTGTACAGTACAATGGCCTCTGGGGCAGGACTCAGCCTCTTGCTGCTGGCGGGCAGCTCAGCCTCTCTGTGTGGCCACCGCTGGCACAGAGCTTTGGTCCAGGCCCTTGGATAGGCCACTTCCTACGCAGCCCAAAAAGCCCCCTGGGAAAATGAATGCAGGGAGCAGGTCTTCTCTTTCGGTTTTCTTGAAGTCCTGCCTGTAGTACAAAGCTGCCTGGCTAACGTCTGTCAGCTATCCATCTGTCTGTCCGTAGGCTGAAAGCTCATGAAAGCAGGGGCCAGCTTTCCCAAGTGCTGGGAAAGCACTGAGTGAGTACAAATGGATATGCTGGCTGGGTTCACGTTCACCCCTCCTCTTTCTGTTCCTGTCTGTGATGTGGGCAGGGACCTGAGAAATGTGAATGCTGGGCTGGTGGGCCTGGGCTTTTGAATGGGTGTTGCTCCATGCAACCTTGGGCTTATCTCAGAGCTGTGCTGCATCTCCACACTGCACCATGCAGACCGCTGGACCCAGGACATAGCTGGAGTGGTGTCTGCTCTTCACATTGGATGTGACTCACAGTTGGACTCAGGCCCCCAGGACTCCGCTGATCACTGTCCTGAGCTAGACTGATTTTGTTTGTGGCTAGCTTGCACTTGAGTCAGAGGCTGGGCAGCATGTGCAGTGCAGACATCCCCAGCAAGGACCAAAGGAATGGACTGAGAGCTGAGAGAGCCCCCTTTTTGGAGTCAGCATCCTTGGCAGTGGCATGGAAATCCCTCCCTGCCTGAGCCGAAAAGTGTTGGAGGCACAGCTTGGAGCTGCTGCCCACTCGCCGTGAAGGCAGGAAATCGCTGGCTGTAAATATTCACACACTAATGGGTGTTGTGCAGTGTTTAAGTCTGGTGATTCAGTGCCTGTTTTAAAATGGAACAGAGCCTCCCACATACACGATGTGACTGTTGTACAAAATACCAGCTACACTGTTTTCAAAATAACACCCTCCGTCCGCAGTACACACAGCCCACCAGAGCGCTGGGTTTCCCTTGTGCAGCCATGGGAGGGCTGGACCAGCTGGGTTGTCACGGAGATGCAGAGAGAATAAAGAGGGCCTGCAGATGCAGTGCTACTTGGGTCCTTAACTGAAATAATGTTTTTCTTCACTTAAATCATTGCTTTGGGGTGGGGCTGGGATTACAGTGAATGAGAAGATGGATATAAGTCATGAGTGTGCTAATGGCATACTAGGGTGCGTTAGGGGGAGCATTGCCAGCAGCAGATCTAGAGAAGTGATTATTCCCTTTTATTCAGCACTGGGTAGGCCACATCTGGAGTGTTGTGTCCAGTTCTGGCCCCCCCAACATAGAAAAGATGTGGACACATTGGAGAGGGTCCAGGAGAGGGCAAGAAAAATTATTAGGGGGCTGGAGCACATGACCTATGAGGAGAGGCTGAGGGATTTGGGATTGTTTAGTCTGCAGAAGCGAAGAGTGAGGGGGGATTTGATAGCAGCCTTCAACTTCCTGAAGGGAGGTTCCAAAGAGGATGGAGAGAGGCTGTTCTCAGTGGGGGCAGATGGCAGAACAAGGAGCAATGGTCTCAAGTTACACTGGGGGAGGTCTAGGTTGGATATTAGGAAAAATTATTTCCCTAGGAGGGTAGTGAAGCACTGGGCTGGGTTCCCTGGGGAGGGGGTGGAATCTCCATCCCTAGAGGTATTTCAGTCCTGGCTTCGCAAAGCCCTGGCTGGGATGATTTAGTTGGGATTAGTCCTGCTTTGGGCAGGGGCTGGACTTGATGACCTCCTGAGGGCTCTGCCCGCCCTGGGAGTCTGTGGTTCTATGATCCTATGAGGAGGGGTTCAGGGTGCAGGCTGCCCTGGGCAGAGAGACAACCCCAATCCTTTCTCACTGCAGCAGCTTGGGGCCAGATGAGAAGCGCCTCTCCATGGCCACTGCAGTTCTAGTGAGCACAGCCGGGGGAGGGGGTGCATGTGCCCTGGCTGGAGACAGACAGACACACAGACAGAGGCACAATCAGACAAGGTCTCTCAAATATATAGTAGCTAGCTGTCCCTTTCTCCAACTCTGCCTCCTAGTGGCTCAATGGGGTTATAGCTGTCCCAGTCCCTTCTCTGGCCTCTTGCTGCCCTCTGTGGTCATTCTGCAGTATAACTCCCTCCTACCAGACTCATCCCTTTACATTTTATGAGAAACAATCAAATTCCAGGCACATCCCATTGTCCTGGCACAACCAAACCCTGCTTTAAGCTATGACACGAGGTGGGAGGAGTTCTTGAATAAACAGACTAACAGACAGACAGATGCAGGTAAGTTGTGGAAGAAGGCAACACCAGAACCCGCTGCCCCACTTTTTAAACTTAAATGCCCAGGGAGAAGAAACAATACCATATTTGTTCACAACTGACCTGTTCTCTATACTATTCAAAGAGGAGTAGCAGACACTGAGACACCGGCACTGGATGGCAGTGGATACTCAGCTAGAGTTATTGCTTTGTTAAGGCTACTTAGCAAAGTGACCTTTCCCAGGAGATATTTATATAGACAGTAGCTCCCATTTGATGGACTAAACGGAAATGCTCCAGCTTTCAATAGAATGGCCCCAGAGTGGCTAACATGAAATTTGTCTGCTGGTGGCTCAGTTGTTTCTAATTAATTTAAATATGTCAGAGGGGTAGTCTGTCTGTTTCAGCAAAAACAAGGAGGAGTCCAGTGGCACTTTAAAGACTAACAAATTTGTTAGGGTACTAGGGCATAAGCTTCTATGAGCTACAAATTCAGTATGTACATTGAGCCCCAGCTACCATGCAGGCTGAGTCTGTGGCCTCTGAGAATTCATATGTGGCCCCAAGCATTTTGGCTGCTGGGGCTACTCTGCTCCACCTCTTTCTTCATTAGCCATATTTCTAGTGGCTTTCCTCTGCATCGTTCTGTAATGGCATGTGTGATTGGAGTGTGAATGCGCAGAGCAATCAGCATTTCAAAATCATTTCAGAAACCATACACATAAGGGTCTGATGTTTGGAGCATGAACTATTGTGCTCCTGCTGATGTCATTTAACTCTCTTGTTCCCATTGGGAAATATGGTGGTGTCCCAGCCTCAGAATGGACTAAGTGCCACCCAGTGATCCCTATAATTAGGGTGGCATACGAGTTTCTGCGCAGCAATAATTTCCCAAAACATTCACCTGCTGAGCTGAAATTTTCCAGGCTTGTTGTTTGCCTGAAGGTGAATTGTTTTCAGAAGCTTGAGAAAAATTCCTTCAACTGTGTCTGAGGTCTGGGAGAGGGGAAAATGCATTCTTCCCACTGGAAAATCTTTTTAAACTACTTCCCACCCCCAAACAGGACTCTGGCAATAAAATAAAATAAAATAAAATAAAATAAAAGTACTGTCTGAAAACCCTCTTTCCTCATCTGTGGCTCTGAAAGTGACATTGAACGAAAAATGTCTTCTGAGCATGCTCAGTAGGCACCCGTGAAGTTTGTTTTTGTTTTTTGTGCTGCCCCCTGAACTCACACTACTTTGTGTCACCCTAATGGAGGCAGGGCAGAGCCATGTTCACAGTTCTTAGGCTCATGCAGGGATGTTTTGTACAAAAGAAATAGTGACATTTTTTGTGGGGAGGGGGAATGATATGGGGGGATTTGTTGCGAGTTTTTCCCTGCAACCAACAGCAAAGCACCTTAACTTCAGGCCCAAGTGCAGGAATAGCCTGGCAAACAAATGCCAAGGTTTGTACAGCCTCAGGTGTACTCTTTGGAAGGGCTGAGATTCAATGTAGTTTAGAAAAAAAACTCTCTTAAATGTCTTAGCTGGAGAGTGACAAAAGCAAAATTAATATAAGAAGACATTACCTGTATTTCACAGAGCTTTTTTTAAGCAGTGCACGGGTGGCTTGGAAATTCTGTCCTCTATTTGGGGAGGGCGAGTTATGTAAGAAGGTTACTTTCAGAAATCGTGGTGATGTGGTGTTAACGGTGTACTTACAATCAAGATATGGAAAAAGTTAGACATTGCCGCTTGCTCATAGAAATACAGAAAGGTGCACATTTTTCTGGTTAGAGATGCAGGTTAATAAATGGAGCGAGACATTCAGAACACATACTTGCATGCACCTCATTTGTCTGCAAACTTGAGATGTGCACTTCTAAATAAAGGATTTGCCTACATTTTTGGCCAGCTAGGTGTCTAGCAGTAACCAATGTATGTGTGTTTCATTTTGGAGTGTGCAAATGTATGTGCCTAAAGGCTTGGTTCTCAATATTTTTTTTCCAGAAGATGCTACATAGACCAATTGCTGAGGGGGGATGTGTTACTTTTGCCTTTCTTGACTTTCATAATTTTAATTCTGTACCTTGAGTGGTACATTCCTGTAATTTTGGCATGGAACATGCAGGCTGTACAGTTACTTGTGGTACCAAGAAGATTCTGCCTTCTCCTCCATGCACAGCTTCCTGTACTTGGCCAGGTGGCATTGGGCATTGATTTTTTAAGGTATGAGGCAGAATCCTATGGTATAGGTTTAACCTCTCTAGTCCGGTACTCTCTGGTTTGGCCACACCCACAGTGCAGAATGATTTTATTTCACTGGATGTCCACTGATCATGGGTGTGGCCAAGTTTCCTATGGCCCCACAAAGTTTGTTTTAACCACCAGTGTTCTGGTGCTGTTGTTTAGCTCTAAATTTCCCCTAAATGTCTTCTAAGAGCGCAGCAAGCCATAGGAGTGTGGGCAATGCTGCTAGACAATACTGACCCCTCATGGTCCGGAAAATTCTCTGGTTCAGAACCAGTTAGGTCCCAAGGGTGCCAGACGAAAGAGGTTCAATCTGTAGATGGAGCTAGTTTCTGCCAACTTGCTTGTGTCCTGGTGCATTGGTCCAGGTGGAACAAGCTATTTCCTGCTAGAGATGCTTGCTCAAAAAGCCTGGGGAGCTGGTTATAGTCTCCTAGGTGTCATTTGGGAACGTTCAGATCCGTTAGCTTCAGTTCTTGCCTAAAAACAGGGGGCACCTTTGCAATCCAAATGTATCCCCCTTTCGGTAATGAGCGTTTGTTTGGTGACTATTTAGTTCTACAGGCTGGTGTTTTGTGGGTATTAGTTTAATGGAGCTGGTGCCGTTGTTCTAAACATCACAAAGAAAATGAAGCTACCCTCATCCCAGGATATGTCTGTGGGAGACAATATGTGCCTTGTGCCCTAGAGTCCCCTCTGCCACATGCTGCGAGGGCTGGAGAGCCTGTTCCCGACGTGGAATGAAATGGAACAGAATGCAGTTGTGCTGAGAACAGCTGAGCAATTTCAGTCACTTCTTGAAATGGGGAAAATTGCCTCATTTTTCAGCATGTGGCGGGCCGTCCCACACTTCCCCAGCATTGTGCAGAGATTAGTTCATATGCTTGTGGTGTTTTTGGCCTGAAACAAACACTTCTAGCCAGAGGATAGATAATTCCCCTTGTGTCAGTCCCCCTGGGCACACGCAGGGCGGCAGAAACAGGAAATAGGAAACGTATTACATACCTTTTCCCCTCAATTTTATTTTCATAATACATGGAAAATAGCAGTGCTCTGAATTATTTGAAATTTCAGAGTTATTTAATATTTATTCTTGAGAAACAATCTCCCTTTTCAGAGAGGCCTCCTGGTGTCAAAGCAGCAGTCTGGCCAGCTAGTGCTCGCTGGCTCCAGCACTCTGTGGGATATGCACCCTGAGCACAGTCTGGGAAACATGCTGAGAGGAGGGGGAACCTGCCTCCCCACAGGTGATCTCCTGAGCCCAGTGTTGGCAGAGCCTGCGGGCAGCAGGAGACACAACAGCCAGGAGAAATCTCCTGGATTTCTCTAGGAGGCTTTGGTTTTCTTTGCTGATTCTGGAGAGTGCTCACTTAGGGATTGCTGGGAGCGCTCATAGCCATCCAATACAGGGGCAGGAGGCCCTTGCAGCTGGCCTGGCCTGGCCAGAGAGTTTGCAGGGCCCAAGCGGCTGGGTGGCTCCCAGCCAGGGCAGCGCGTGAGAGGCTCGGCAGGTGGGTGCTGGGCAGCGCAGGGCCCTGAGGACATAGGGCCCAAGGCAACTGCTTTACTAACCTTGCCCTAAGGTCAGGCCTGCAGCTGGCCGGTGCTGGGGAGTAGGAGTGTGGGCAGAACCCTTACAACTCTCCAGGACTGGAGCTGAGGGCAGGCCAAGCGCTTGTGTAGCACCAACAGGCAGAACCAAACCTGGGACAACTTGAGGTTAGTGCACGAGCCTCTACAACAGGGGCAGGAAACCTGTTTTGGGTCGGGGGCTACTGACCCACAGAAAAATCAGTCAGGGCTGCACACAAGTGAGAAGCAAAAAGGAAAACAAACCCTCACTGATGTGGTCCCTGACTGAGGAGGAGAAAGACACTCCCCAAGTCCCCCTTGCACACCAGAGCTGGGGGAGCGGGGGGTGAGGGGCAGGTTAGCAGATGTTGTGTACTCCGGTCCTACAGGGATATGGCACCAGCATGGGCTCCCCAATGCACAAGAGTGGAGCCCCAAGCCTTGAGGGCCAGATCCAGGCAAGCTGGGAGCTGCATCGAGTCCCCAGTCTTAGCTTTCCCATCCCTGCTCTGTAGTTTGAGTAAAAAGCCAGCTGAATCACAGCTAAGGCTGTAGAAGAAACTCATTCCCTCTCCCTCTGTACATGCTGCAAGTGTCACTCCAAAGGACAGTGAACCCCTCCCAGTCCTGGGTGGCAGGTAGCAGTACTGGAGACAGCGCTTGCCTTAGTCTTAAATCCTGTGTCACCCCCTGCCAGCTGGACCACCTACAGAGAAGAACGGCCACGATAACCTCTATGCTGGAGTTCAGCTGTTAGTGTTTCCTAGCCAGCAGGCTCAGAGCCAGTCCCCAAAGATGACCCAGCCATGGGCACTGTTTGGCAATGCCGTCTGACCCTCTGTGGTCACTAAACCACAAGCTGCTCCCGAAGCTGGAGGGGAACCAGGAATCGTGAGACCAGCATCACATCTCTGGCTCACAAAGCCAGGCACCTCCCTGTCAGCAGCTGGGATGTTTCCTTGTAGCACAGGGGCTGGTGCACACAGGTGCTCAGTAGCTGGTCCCCGAGCTGTGGCTACTTAGGGCTGTGGGTTCAAACCCTGGCACTCCACATAGGGTTGAAAGATAGTGGCTGGGTACAGCATTAGTATGAGGGCCTGGGGTAATTGCTGGAATTATTTGAAGTGAATAGAAATGTTGTGCTAAAACTTGGTTTTCTTTTGTTATTTATAATTGGTGAACGGCTACTGTCTCTTTAAGAACAGGATGTTGCTGAATTCTTTGGCTCCAGACATGCTGTCCAGAGGCTGGGAGATCTGCCTGGGCTAGCTCCAAGAAAAATGCAGCCCTGATTTAAAAAAGACATCTTTCCAGTAGACAGCCTCACTCCCTGACGTGTAACATTAGCACCTAGGGGTGGGAGAATGCCCTAGCATATGGCAAATGTGTTATAGAGCATTTCACCCAACGGTTCCCTGCATGGATCCCTCTCAGATCAAGGGGGTGAAAATCTGTTCCTAGTTCATGCATGTCTGGCAGCACCTGTAGGAGAGGAGTTTGGTAATCCCCAGCTGCAGCTCACAAGCGGGAACTACCTGAGGACATGTCTGCAGGAGCCAGGGTATGTATTCCGGCAGCTGGCCTGTGCCCCCACGTCTTTCTTGTGGCTGTTACCAGTGCTAGCAAGATAAGGGGAGCATAGTGCCACAGCAGCATCTCCACTTCCAGGTCATAGTCACGCCAGAGAGGCCCTGGGCTTGGTCTGGGGTATCCACCCATCACACCATCCATTGAGCAGAACAGCAGTGGTTCCCAAGCAGGAGGGCAGAGGGTGCTTGGAATTCAAACAGGCCAAAGCCCACCATCTAGTCACCTTAAAAAGCCCCTCCAAACTTCTGGGGGCCTGGCTCCTGATTTCTGAGCATCTGAGTTTGGCAGCACTGTGGGAACTAGTTACACAACTACCAGAGGGGTGGCCGTGTTAGTCTCTGTCTGCAAAAACAACGAGGAGTCCCTTAGAGACTGACACATCATAAAACCATAGAATCACAGAATCATAGAACACTACAACTGGGAGGGACCTTGAGAGATCATTAAGTCCAGTCCCCTGCTCTCATGGCAGGACCCAGCACCGTCTAAGACACCTGTCAGGGATGATCGTCTAACCTGCTTTTAAATATCTCCAGTGATGGAGATTCCACAATCTCCCTAGACAATTTATTTCAGTGTTTAACACCCTGACAGGCAGGAAGTTTTTCCTAATGTCCAACCTAAACCTTCCTTACTGCAATTTAAGCCCATTGCTTCTTGTCCTATCCTCAGAGGCCAAGGAGAACAATTTTTCTCCCTCCTCCTTGTAACACCCTTTTAGGTTCTTGAAAGCTGATCTCCTGTCCCCTCTCAGTCTTCTCCTTTCCAAACTAAACAAACCCAATTCTTTCAGTCTTCCCTGGGTCATAGATTAATTTGGACAGAAGCTTTCCTGGGCAAAGACCCACTTAATCAAACGGGTTAGTCTTTAAAGTGCCACAGGACTCCTCGTTGTAGTTACACAACATACCTGTGCAGAGAGCCTGGTGTGCCTGGGAGCAGAGGTGGGGGGTGCCTAAGGATATGGGGAATGTCACTCCCCCAGATGTGAGCCAAGCCTGCTCATGCTCCTGCCCAGCCCCAGGCAAAACCTCCTGTCTGGAGGCACCTGGGCACCAAGTCGCCTGACTGTGCAGCAGCAGGACTCGCAGGGCAGCAAATCTATGGGCCCTTGGCATGGAGCTGTGGGTAGAGTCTGTCCCAAGTGCAGCCAGCATCAAAGGAGCAAGCAAGACAGCAGGAGGGAGGAAGTGGCTGTGGGGAAGGGAGCCAGACACTGCCACCACTGACTGAAGCCTCCAGCGTCAACCTGCATGTGCTTCACAGCAACTCTGCAACTGGCAGTAGTGAAAGTAACTTACCGTGTCTTGCCGGTCCTGTCCTATTGCATCCTGGGTCCCTGCAGCTCGTTAACTAGTTCCCGGATGGCTTTTGCTGCCACCCAGCCAGATCTCACCGGAGCTGTGCACCTGAGCGCATCCCCTTACTGTCACCTCTGGAACCAGCAAGAGCCAACAGGATGGAGGGGGAGACAGGTACAGTCCCAGGTGACAGTAGCACCGCTTTGGGGCAAGTACGGGAAGGGGGGTTTGCTCAGCCACCTCTCTACTCTGGGCCAGGAGAGAGCATGATCCTCACCTGCACACCGGGGAGCAGGGCTTGGTCATTTTACTCAGGGACCTCCCCTGAGACAAACAAAACAAGGCTCCAAGTAGTAGTTTCAGGAGTGGCAGAGAGCTGGAAGAGGAGGCATGTTGACCTGCAGGAAAATGTTCCAGGCTGCCCCAGGGCAGTCACAAGGCAGGGAACGGCTCCAAAGTGCTGCTGAGCTCCTGAGAAACAAGCATATTGGTTACAGACATAATTGGCTCATCATATAACAGTTCCACCACAACTGCTGCCATTAAAATAGAGGCTTATTTGACACCAAGAGCCTAATAATCATCAATTTCCATTCACAGTTCAAGCCAGTGGCTGGAAGAGGAATGAGCAAGAGACATAAATATTATAAACAAACCCAGTACATCAAGGTTTGTCAGTTCAAATTGAGGTGGGTTGGCACCTGGTCCTGTCTGGAAGCACAAGAAAGAGTGAAATACAATCTCCTGGCAGAGATTACACACAAATTCACTCCCCTGTTTTCTTATTCCTTAAAATGTACCAGCAAATCAAAGCCAATCCTCAGGCCCTGTGGAATCTGGCTCAGACCACGCCTTCACAAATTAGCTTTGCTTACTTAAAAACATTCTGTAGCAATTTGTAAAGAACTTTTCTCATCTTCTGACACAGACACTGACTCGCCCTCCTAGCAGCCCTGCAGGGCAGGGGCGTGTGATTTGGTTAGAGAGGGTCACATGGTGGTACAGAGTGCTTCCCAGAGCTTGATTTTGCCAAGGTGCTGAGCACCCACTAATTTCACTGGAGTAGGCAGGAGCCTGAGTGCTCAGCACCTCTTAACATCCACCTATTTGTGTCTGGCCCACAGTCCCCTGGGGACTAGAAGGCAGGACCTTGGTGCTCACTTCCCAGCTTGAAGGAGCACAGGCATGGAATATGAAGAGTTCCTAGTTACAGTATCGAGTTCGAGGCCTGGCCGTCAGCCTGTGATCTGCCCAGAGGATCTTGCCCTGTGACTTCTGCCCTGAGCCCAGTGGCTTGTGGGCAGGCTAGAGGTTGGCATTTGCATGGACTCCCAGCTGTAACAGGAGAGCAGAGCCTCTGTCCTCCCAGGGGCAGGCCCTCGCTGCAACATCACTGAGGGAGCTTGGGAAGGGCGGTGAAATCGGGCACAGCAGGAGAGGCCTGGGCCTTGAGAAACTTTGGAGCTAAGGTGAACTGCTCAGCCAATGCCCTCCCTGGTGTGCTGCAGTAAGCTGGGCAATTTAACATTAGATTATGAGTATCCTGCTACATCAAATCCCTCCTTGGTGACTGGCAGTGAGTTCTCCCCCCCTGTGTGGGTCAGCAGCACAAGGCCACACAGCACATGCTGCCCACAACTTTGGGCTGCCTGCTTCTCAAATGCATGGAGGTGCAGTTTGCATCTGTAGCTCTCTGAGGTCCTTGCTTTTCAGCTCCACATGTCCATTATGGACCATGGCCAGGCACTGCTCTCCCTCAAGGTGTGTGCATGTTTGATTGCAATTGAAATGGGATTCCCACACCAGCTGCAATAGCACCTGTTTAGTAAGGCACCTCGGTAGCTCATAGATTCCTTCCTAGCTTGTGGGTTCTGCCAGGGGCCTTGCTTTTCAAATAGTTCCATGTATACAGGTTTGAGCAAGAGTGGGCAGGTTTGTACTGATCTCCTGCTAATTCCACTCTGGGGAATAAGACGGCTGCGCTTAGCTGCTCATGCTTTGCAGAACACGTGGGAGGCTGCACAGACATAGAGCTCAAGGACAGAAACCTTGAGGTTCATTCAAGTAGTAAATTCCCCAGACTGGATTAGTGCTGTAGGGCCTACATCATCCTCACTAGAGAGTGTGTCTGATACCCCTTCTGTGTAGCTTCTATGTTCCATGGCAGAATGCTGCAGACATTAGAGCTTTGCTATTTCCAACCCAACAAGAGGAGTTTTAAAAGTTTTCTGGTGCTCTGGGGTTGTGTCCATTTTGATCAATACACACAGTGGCACCTATATAGCCAGAGTGTGTGTGCTGCTGACTGATCCCAAGGTAAATGGCAATTTACTAGGAAGCGCACTGACACAGACATCTTACTTCAGATAAACTCCTGAATAGCTGCTAGTTTGTAGCCATTGTTGCTCTTCATCCATGAGATGGATTTAACAATGCATGGTCATTCCAGTCATCCCACGCCCAATGACTCCCACTCTGGGCAAGGAAAAGAACCTTACAGCTTTGCTTCTCAAAGTGAGTACCATAGACTGTGGCTGCGGCTGCTCGTTGCAGTGGGGGTCTTGAGTGGAAGAGAGTCCTCCAGAGTGTATGCCACACAATGGAAGCTGCCCCGGGAAGTAGGTGGCTCATCTGTCCCTCCAGGCTCTGATTGGGTTGAACATTCTGGGAAGAGAGTGATAGGAATCACAGCTTGCAGTCAGCTGCATGGGACTGGCGGTGGAGGCACGGACTTGTCATGCCCATGGCATGTCTGGCTGTCATTCCCCAGTTCTGCTTGTAACTAGAAAACCCAGCTATCTGGTCACCATTCAGGCCTGGCTCCAGGCAGGAGACTGACACCTGCTGCCACGAAATATCTTCACTGGGTGAACAACTGGCCCAGGAATTGGTTCGGGAATCGCAGCCACTTTTCTACAATTGCATGGTTGTTTAACGCCATGTCCCCAGCCTGAGAAACAAGCATGAAGCTAAGACAAGCAAATGGCAGGGCCGGAGTGGGAACAGGTCCTGCAAGGGCTCCGTCCTCCTGCACTTCAGGAGTTAGTCCAGCCTGTTCCCACTGTGAGGTTGCTCTCACCCTCGGCTGCTCCGTTGCCTGATAGTTGGATTGTGCTTTGAACCCTCAGCAATGCTGGCTCTTGCTTGGCTATTTAGTATTGCAGCTTTTCCTTGTAATACACAAGGATCCGTTTTGTGGGCAGGAGCGGCCCGAGGCCGACTGCGGCAGCTGGCACCCCAGGTGGAAGGCATGATCGGCGCCCCTGCCTGCATGGCCATCAAAGGCCATGTCGTCATCATTGGGCGCCCGGGCCGGCAGCACCCTAGGCAACTGCCTAGTTTGCCTTGGCTCATGGGCCACCCCTGTTTGTGGGAACACATTTTATATTGGGCCTCCCCTTGCCTTTAGGAAATCACCCTTGCAGACCTGATTATCCTTTGAAAGAACATAATGGCTGTCTAGAATCATAGAACTGTAGGACCAGAAAGGACCTCGAGAGGTCATCAAGTCCAGTCTCCTATCCCCACGCATCCCTGACAGGTGTCTGTCTAACCTGCTCTTAAATATCTCCAGGGATGGAGATTCCACAACCTCCCTATGCAATTTATTCCAGTGTTTAACTACCCTGACAGTTAAGAGGTTTTCCCTAATGTCCAACCTAAACCTCCCTTGCTGCAGTTTAAGCCCATTGCTTCTTGTCCTATCCTCAGAGGCCAAAGAGAACAATTATACGTACTTGAAAACTGCTATCAGACTTCTCTTTTCCAGACTAAACAAACTCAGTTTTCTCAATCTTCCCTCATAGCTCATATTTTCTAGACCTTCAATCATATTTGTTGTTCTTCTCTGGACTTTTTCCAGTTTCTCCACATCTTTCCTGAAACGCGGCATCCAGAACTGGATACAGTATCCCACTCGAAGCCTAACCAACACAGAATAGAGTGAAAGAATTACTTCTTTTGTCTTGCTCACAACACTACTGGTAATACAACCCAGAATGATGTTGACTTATTTAAAAAATGTTATACTGTTGATTCCTGTCAAGGTTGTGATCCACTGTGATCCCTAGATCTCTCTCCACTGTACTCCTTCCTAGGTAGACATTTCCCATTTGGTATGTGTGCAACTGATTGTTCCTTCCTAAGTGGAGCACTTTGCATTTGTCCAAATGGCCACTTGCTCCCCTGCGGCGGCCCGGCTGAGCAGCACAGAACTCAGCCAAGCACCACGGTGGGAGGTGAAGAGGGACGGGGCGGTGACATACATGGCCCTGCCCCCTGGCTGCGTATGTCACAAGGGTAGGGTAAAAAAAACCAGACACCCTTGATCGGGGGCCAGAGGGGGGAGGGACTGACCGGGAGAGGAGTGGGGCTGGCTGGGAGGAGGGGGTGGGAAGCAGAGCTGGGGGGTGGTCAGAAGCAGCATAGCTGGCCAAGGGAGAATGGGGGAGGGGCGGCCGGTGGGAAGCAAAGCTGGTCGGGAGTGGGAGTTGGGGGCAGTGAGGCTGTCCAGGGGAAATCAGGAGAAGGAACTGGATGGTGGGGGGTGGGGAGAGGGAATCGGCCAGCAGGGAGCCGGACTCACCCGGGTGTGTGCATCCCCGACGGAGACAGAGGAGAGGGGAGAGAGAGTGAGAGGCAGGAGGAGGGGGAGAAGAGAAAGAGAGAGATGGAGAGAGAGGCAGAAAGAGGAGGAGAGCTGAGAGAGAGGGGGAGGCAGTAGGAGGAGGAGAGAGAGAGAGAAAGAGAGAGAGAGAGAGAGACGGAGTTGGAGCCGGAGCGAGAGATGGAGGCTCAGGAGAAGAGACCAACGTGGAGGAGAGACCTGAAAATCCCGTCTTATGATGGGTGTATTGGCTAGTTTCAAAATAGCCCCTCACCAGGGTCATTCTTTACCACTAGCCCCTGCATTGTGCCCCCTTTGCCCCTAATCTCTGCACAGTGCCCCCTTCTTCCCAGCCCCTGCACTTTCCTCCCACCTGTGCCCCCAACCCCCGCCCTGTGCTACCAGCGTGTTCTGCCACTCTGCCCCTGGCTCAGCACACTCCACCTCCTTTGCTCAGCAACACCCATGGCCAGTTGCCCCTCCTCCTCTGGCTGTGGCACCCTGGGCACGGGCCCAGTTTGCCCAGTTCTAAGGCCGGCTCTGCGGGGGATCTTCCAGGCCTGGAGACATTCAGCATTCCACATGTGACCAGTGCCTTGCTCCTGGCGCCTGGCCCAATCCTGACAGTGCTGGACAGGCCCAATGCACACAGAAGGACCAGCTAGTGTCCACCACCAGTCATTCAGGGGGCACTTTCAGCCCCAGCCTGGTGGCACCTCATGGCAGGTTAGAACAGACAGCAGCTTGCCACAGGGCCTGCCCAGAAGCTTCCATTAAGGCAGGGAGGAGGTGCTCCGAGTGCCAGTGTCACAGCAGTGCCAAAAGAGCCCGGGACAGGGAAACTGGGCCATCACTCCCTGAGACAGCTTGTCTGGGTGGGGGCTTTGTCATTCTAGAGTAAGGCAGAGTGTGAACTCGAAGTGCACAGGTGATTCTGGAATGAGAGCATCTGCACTGGGAGTGACTGCTGCCAGTTTCCCCATGGGGACTAGTGCTACACCAAGCCTTCTCTGCGCTCACCGTGCATGCCGTATCACAGGGCCTGGCTAGTGGGGCCTGGGAACAGGAATTGATTTGACGGGGGTGGCTGAGGCCAAGTCACTGCTCTTCTCTGTGCCTCAGTCAATGTACATGTAAATGGAGTGAGCTTCTGCCCTTCCTGCAAAGCCCTTGGGGGCCAGTGATGGGCAACCGAGGCTAGAGAGTGGTCATATGACTGGCTCTCCTCCATCTCAATGGGCTGCAGTATTGTCATAACCAAGACAGGCTCCCAGGACAGGGCAGTGTGGCTCACTAAGCTTGCATCCCTAGAATGTGCAGGCGGGGAACCGATTGCATTGTAGCAGCTCTGGGATTGGCTGCAGAGGGAGCACACGGCTCTCACAGACAGTGTTGTGTGCAAACCACACCCACCTCACTGCACGTGTCCTGATTTTACATGTGTCACTTTAGTGATACCGGTAGGCAGAAACCTACGTGGACGGACACCAATGGAATGTAGCAACCCTGCACGTGGGCAACGGTAACAAAGTGTCTCAGGGGCCACACAGGGAGCCCTGATGGGCCACATGTAGCCCATGGGCTGCAGGATGCCCCCGACTGCCTCTGAGGCTGGGTGAATAAGTTAAAGGAGCCAAGTGCTTTTTACCACATTCGGCTCCTTTGGATCCTTCCCCAAATTACATTGGTTTGGAGGCCAGCTCAGGGCATTTCCTGCTGCAACTCTTCTATTCTTTTGAGCAAGTAATGGTCATGTTCCTCCGGCCCTGCCAAGTGCAATAGTGGAAAAGCAGCAGATATCCGTAAGCTTGAGACCCCTACAGGGTTAGCGCCAAAATGAGAATGTCTTCTCCGCAGGGCTGTGGCAGAGAGAGCATCCTTGGCAGAGACCCGGAGCCTGGGGCCAGAGCTAGGGAGGAGGCAATCAAGCCAGGCAGCGAAGGAAAAGGCAGACTTGTGCCTTTGGTCTTCTTGAGCTGTGACTGGCTTGCTCAGCTTTCAGAGGTAAGCGGCCAGAGCCCCACCCTTCTCAGGGAGCCCCGCCAGCAGGAGTGGGTACAGACGAGAGACTGATGGGACGAGGAAATGGGAACAGGCTCTGTTCTGTGTTTGGAGCCCCTGTTCACTTAGGGGCTCCCCTAGCCCCCCGGAGCACTAGAGAGGACCTAGAAGGCAGGGTAGATCACAAAGCTTAGGTGTAAGGTGCCCCTTTGGTGGGGCAGTACTATGAGGAGGGGACCCAGCATTGAGCCCTAACTTCAGTGCCAGCGTGCTGTGTGATCCCATCCCCAGGTATCCAAGGCCTGCCTGGCCACGGCTAGCCCTGCCTGCAGAAGGAAGGGTCTCAACCAGGCATGGGCAACCATCAAGAGTGGGTGGGCCACATGAGTAGCCCTCCTGCACTTCAGTGGGCCGCAGCAGCTGATTCGTGGTGTTCAGCTCTGGGAGAGGGGAAGGGAGAGGAGCAGGGATGGAGCATGAATCCAGTGATTTGTGGCTTTTCCAGAAGGGCTGGGAGGGAGGTGGGAAGGGAAGTGCGGGGCTCTGGTGCCCTGATGTGCAAGAGGCATGTGGGAGAGGAGGGCAGTCCGGGAGTCCATGGGCTGCAGAAGGTGCCTCAGTGGACTGCAAGTTGCCCACCATTGGTCTCAACCCTCACATTCATCACATTCATCACAGCTGGAAGAAAACCATCCTTGGCCAGTGCGGTTACCCAGACTCCAAGAAGTTCTATATTGGGCACTCCCACCCAACCAGCCTTTCTTCTAGGAAGGCTTCCTGCAGTCACTGGCATAAGGCCTCTTTAGCTGGCAGCCACACCCAGGTCTTGGCCAGATGCTGGGAGATAAGAGGAGGAAGTACATTTAGCCTCACCGTATGAAAGTTTAATAAACACGGAGCTAACCGCTGACCCAGGACACCTTTCATTGTAGAGGCTTTCTAATTAGCTGTAGTGATTGAATGTGACTGGGCTTCCGATGTGAGCATGAATGACCTCTTCTCAAACTAGCCCTTGAGCATAGCTGGAGAGCTGCTCTTGGACAAAGCTCTGCAGTTTAATGCCTATGGTCTGACCTGATGGCATCATGCCAGAGACCACAAGTCACCCACTGCTGTGGCCATAGCTCCTATTTGCTGAGGATTAAAGGGGTGATTCTGCCTTAATTTTTAAGCATGAGATTTTCCCTTGTCGTCCATTCCCTTGTTGGTGTTTGCTAGTTGGGCAAAGTCTGGCAGGTAACAAGGTTCCTGTTTCAAGGAAACCCCTTGTCAGAGAGTTCAGGATCCTGCATTTTTCCTGCAACAGCTGGAGCTAAGCCAAGGAGTGTTGGACACTTCTCCAAGGGCTGGCTTAGCTGGCTGGGGGTGTCTGTTCTCACAGCCCCAGTACAACATCCTGAACTCAAGGGTTGGCAGGGGAAGCCCACAAGAACTGACTTTCTGCTCTCCTGCTGTGAGATGCATTTGTGTGTTCCCTGGCCCAATGCACCACTTCGGTGGGGAGGCTGGGTGCAAGGCAGAGTGCATCACTGCACAGGCAACCGCAATTCTGGTATTTCCTGACTTTTGAGTGTTGAGTTTGCACCATTATGACTGCCATTTTAATGACATTGGTGTATGGGTGTGTGTGTGTGTGTGTGTGTTACCTCTATCACTGTGTGACCTCTCTGCCTATATATAACTTGGAGGGAGATCTATTCTAGCCATAAATTTGTCGGCAGTTCATATGGTTGCTCGGCTGGCAGCTGATGGGCAGCTAGAGCCAGTTGTTGGGTACAGCAGCCAGGCCAATGGCTCCACCTTGTCTGAGTCTCATTCCCTGGATTGATGCCTGAAGTGGCACATGGCCAGGGCCTTCTCTGCACCTGTTACTGACTGTCAGGTTTTATGACCTTGGATGATGCTCATTTTGCAGTGACAGCAAAGAGCCAGAGTGGAACCCCTGCCCAGGGGCCCCTTCATGGTGACTAAAGCCATCGGAGAGCTACAGGCATGGAGGCACCCAAGAGCACAGCTGTTGTGTCTGTGCACATGGGCACACAGGCATTCCTGGCACAGCTACCTGTGAGCAGGGTACGGCTGAGGGTGCATGTGGGCTTTACGAACAACTGTCTCACCCACACAGAAGATGCTAGAGTGGATGTCTACAGATAATTGCACAGCACGTCCAGGAGGCTTCTGGGTCTCTTCTGCAGAGCCTCTGGAGCACCGAGCTCCAGGCTGAGCGCCCTGCTGAAGTCAGCAGAGGCAGAGTCTGGTAAAGACTTTGACTGACTTGTTGATGGGTTTTAGCTCCCCTGCTGGCAGAAGAGTCTCTGGTGCCAGTGACAGAGCGAGGCAAGCACTGGAGCAGTGAGAGGGGATCCCTGGGAAACAGAGTCCTTGGTGAGCAGGAGGGGGAAGGGCTGGGGCCTTGGTTTTCCACTGGATTAGGTGTTCTTTTAAACCTCACTAAACCCAGGTCCTTTCCTGCCATTCCCCCTCCTCTCTCAGCAGGGCACATCCAGAAAACCCCAGACCCACTGGCACACGGGAGCTCTGAGATACCATCAGACATGCATGTGACGTTCCCTGGGCCCCGGTGCCGTTATGCTGCATGGCTGTAGAATGCTCGTGCTCTCCAAAAGGCTTAGCCCAGAAATCCACTTGCTAAAATAAAACCCAGCCTACAGGGTGGCTGAAAATTAGCATTGCAGTTTCACAGTGGTGGCCAGAAGGGAAACCAACATGTGGGGAGGGTGAAGATTAGACAAACTTTGGGTGCCAGGTAACATTCCCCCACACACCTGGAGGCCGCTGAGGTCCCAGTGGCCAGCTCTGCTGCTCCCTGCAAAGGCAAGTCAAGCTGGGTCAGAGCCCATACACTAATGAATCCGCACCCCTGGCCAACACAGGCCCAAACCCCGAGCTGTCACAGTGCTGATTGCCAGGTGGCTTTCCCCAGTAAGGGCAGTTGTTGGCAGACGTCCCCTCTCTGTAGCCAGGGTGTTCAATCGCTCTTCCTGTAAAGGCAAAAGAAGAGGGGCACTGATTTAAACCCAATGAACTAGCCCTGGCAGGATCCATCCCACCACAGGAATGTCTTGATGCTCACACCTTGGCCAGGGGCGTGGGGCTGACAGAATGCAGGCTGGGGTACCCTTGTGCCTGTTTCATTTCCCCCACTGCAGGTCTGACCTGTTAGACTGTGGGGGCAGGGACTGTCTTGCTCTGTGCCCATGCCACACCCAACACAAAGAGGAGGACAGGATCTTTCTTACACCGTCCCCTGGGAACCTCCTAGGGGGAGCTGCAATGTCTAAGCTAGAAGGAAATAGTTGTAGGAAGTGATTTGTTTTGTGGAAGTTATTAGAGAAAAACAGTGAACAGCAAAGGCAGGGAACTGTACCCAGTGGGTTCTGTGGTTAATTTAACAGGTGCAGCAGGGAAAAGCCCTTGACAGAGTGACTAGTGTTCTGGTTATGATCACGCTGTAGGAGAGAGCCAGTTCATTCATGGACTAGCCAGGGTAATTACTCCATGCAGCAGAAATGCTGTCCACTGGCTAAGCCTCCCGCAGGCTGCCATGCAGCCAGATTTACAAGCTAAGTAGGTTCAGTGCTGGTCAGGACTTGGCTGGGAAATGAACAAGGAAAACCCAGATGTTGCAGGAAGCAAGAGTTGGCCATGTGCTCCATACCCTTGAGATTCCTCCCTCTCAGTCAGCCCTGACCCAACCCTTCAGCCTGTGGCTGGGAGCCCTGTCTTGTTGGAGCTGGGACATAAAACCTGCGTCCTGAGCATGCGTGGTCACCCTGTGTGCTTCCTGAAAGTCGAGTTGGGATGCTGGCGCCTCAGTCACATTCCCTTGGCTTGTTTGCATTCGGCATCCCTGGAATTCACCCTGCTGCTGCAGGTAGAGAGGGTTATTTTTAGTGTCGGTCGAATGGTTGCAAATGACTGCCTTGCCCCAGGAAACAGCTGCTGCGTCTCACCGCGAAGGCAGCTGCGTTTCGGTGATGCCGCAGTTCTGATCCCCAAGGGGTGCCAACAGACGGAAAGTGCTGCACGTCAGGAGCTGCCCTAAGCCCGGGGCCTGGCTTGGCTGGACAAAGAGATCAGAGGACAATAATGAACCTCGGCTGTGGCGGGTTAGTGGGTTGGCTCGTCTCATGAGTGTGACTCTGTAGAGTGTTGGGCAGTGGCCTGCCAATGGTGAGTGTATGGGAGGCTGGACTAGAGTAGCATGGAGCTCAGTGACCAGCAAGAGCAGGGGTAAGGGGCTGAATCCGACACTTTAGCAGCTTGCACATGGGTGCCCTGCAAGATGATGTAAAGGGGGGTCAGCAGAAGGGGAGAGGCCTTAGGAAAACCTGCCCAGTAAAGCAAACTGCCACTTGCAAGAAATATCCAGCAACTCCCCAGCTTCAGAGAGGGGAAGATAAAATAAGATCAATAAACCAATTGTGAACTGCATACTGGGGGGATGATGGAAAGCCAGAGAACCCGTCCCATCTGCTCAGCCTACTGTGGAGTTTGGGCCACTTCTGTACGACTTCTCCGCTGCCATTTCCTCTCTCTTTGATGGCGTGACGGGGAACTGTCCCTCACCGAGTGGGGGAAACAAAGCCTTTATTTTCCCGTGAAAGGAGAAAAGTTTAGAGCTTTATAATTAAATGTCTGATGGAGGGCACCTGCCGGGTTGTTGGTCCTACTGCCCGTTGCTGCCAGTGATGAATTACAATAACACATCACTGGGGCGATGGCACTTGGCTGAAGAATGACTGTAATAGATCACCCCAGCAGCACTGCTTACGTTGTACATCATGCAGAGCAACAGCCTGCTGCAGAGCTACTTGCTGCAGCCAGGGTAGTGTGGCCAGTGCAGAATGTCTCAGTCTGGGTTGTGGGAGGGGGCTATCCATGGGCTTGGGAACACTCACTACCTGCAAGGCTGCAATGCAGGGGGAAAAGCTGGGGGAAACAAGCTGTTCCTGGCAGTGCCTGCTCTTTTCTGACTCTTGGGCCCATGTCCCAAATTCTGGGGGTCCAGGCCAGCTCTTGACAAGAGATTGTCTCTTGCCCTGCATGGGGTTAGACTTGTACTGTTCTTGGTCCCCCCCAGATCATAAGACGAGCTGGACCCTGGTCTAATTCTTTGTCTTCCTTCATTAGGGGAGTTTCTGCGGAGCTTCTGCAGTGAGTACATGCTGTAGGCACTGCGAGAGGAGGGAAATGGGGTGGCTGGCCCATGTTTCCTGAGTAGGCTCTGCTGCACTCAGTCAGCACAGCTGAGACGATTCCCAAACCTGAGCCATGCTTTGTAGGTGACAGATCTGAGGAATTGTCCCAGACTGAAGTGTCATTAGAGGAGGTTTTGGAACACATCAATAAACTGCATAGCAACAAGTCACCGAGACCAGACAGCACCCAAGATACTAAAGTGACTTAGATGTGAACTTGCAGAACTACTTCCTGTGGTTTGTAACCTATCCTTTAAATCAGCTTCTGTACCTAATGACTGGACGATAGCTAATGTAACACCAATATTTTAAAAAGGCTGTAAAGGTGATCCTGGCAATTACAGACCAGTAAGTCTAACATCAGTACCGGGAAAACTGATTGAAATTATATTAAATTATAGAATCATCAGACATATTAATGAACATAATTTGTTGTGGGAAAGGGAAACCATGCCTCACAATCTACTAGAATTCTTTGTGTGGGTGAATAAGTTTGTGGAAAAGGAGGATCCAGTGGATATAGTGTACTTAGATTTCCAGAAAGCCTTGTTAAGGTTCCTCACCAAAAGCTCTTAAGCAAACTAGATCGTCATGGGATAAGAGAGAAGGGATAAGAGAAAAGGGATAAGAGAGAAGCTGGGAGGGGTTGCAACTGCTTTCAAGGATAGGGTCATAATTCAAAATGATCTGGACAAACTAGAGAAATGGTCTGAGGTAAACAGGATGAAGTTTAATACAGACAAATGCAAAGTGCTCCACTTAGGAAGGAACAATCAGTTCCACACATACAGAATAGGAAGCAACTGTCTAGGAAGGAGTACGGCAGAAAGGGATCTAGGGGTTATAGTGGACCACAAGCTGAATATGAGTCAACAGTGTGATGCTGTTGCAAAAAAAGCAAATATGATTCTGGGATGCATTAACAGGAGTGTTGTGAGCAAGACACGAGAAGTCATTCTTCCGCTCTACCCTGCACTGGTTAGGCCTCAGTTAGAGTATTGAGCCCAGTTCTGGGCACCACATTTCAAGAAAGATGTGGAGAAATTGGAGAGGGTCCAGAGAAGAGCAACAAGAATGATTAAAGGTCTAGAGAACATGACCTATGAGGGAAGGCTGAAAGAATTGGGTTTGTTTAGTTTAGGAAAGAGAAGACTGAGGGGGGACATGATAGCAGTTTTCAGGTATCTAAAAGGGTGTCATAAGGAGGACAGAGAAAACTTGTTCATCTTGGCCTCTGAGGATAGAACAAGAAGCTTAAACTGCAGCAAGGGAGGTTTAGGTTGGACATTAGGAAAAAGTTCATAACTGTCAGGGTGGTCAAACACTAGAATAGATTGTCCAGGGAGGTTGTGGAATCCCCATCTCTGAAGATATTTAAGAGTAGGTTAGATAAATGTCTATCAGGGATGGTCTAGACAGTATTTGGTCCTGCCATGAGGGCAGGGGACTGGACTCAATGACCTCTCGAGGTCCCTTCCAGTCCTAGTATTCTATGATTCTCTCATGGACTGATAATTAGTTAAAAGACAGGAAACAAACAGTAGGAATAAATAGTCAGTTTTCAGAATGGAGAGAGTTAACTAGTGGTGTCCTTTGGTAAAGGTGTCCGTTGGTAAGGGGACCAATCCTATTCAACCTATTTATAAATGATCTGGAGAAGGGGGTAAACAGTGAGGTGGAAAAATGTGTAGATAATACTAAACTGCTCAAGATAGCGAAGTTTAAAGCAAACTATGAAAAGCTTCAAAGGATTTCACGAAACTAAGTGATAAGGCAACAAAATGGCAAATGAATTTTAATGTTGATAAATGCAACATAATGTCTTGGAAAACATAATCCCAATTATACATACATAACGAAGGGGACTAAATTAGCTGTTACTACCCAAGAGAGAGCTCTTGGAGTCATTGTGGATAGGACTCTGAAAACATCCACTCAGGCTGCATCTAGACTGGCAAGATTTAGTGCAAATATTGTAAACCCAAGAGTTTTTGCGTTAGAGTATTTGAGTAAGAGAGCATCTATACTGGCATGTGCCTTTGCGCGAAAGATTTGCTTTTGCGCAAAAGCATCCATGCCAGTGTAGACACTCTCTTGCTCAAGAAAACTCCGATGTCCATTTTAGCTATCGGGCTTTCTTGCGCAAGAAATTGATGTTACTTGTCTACACTGGCCTCTTGTGCAAGAACATTTGTGCAAGAGGACTTATCCCTGAGTGGGAGCGTCAGAGTATTTGCACAAGAAGCACTGATTTCATACATTAGAATGTCAGTGTTCTTGCGCAAATACTCCTGGCCAGTGTAGACAGGCGGCAAGATTTTGTGCAAAAGTGGCCACTTTTGCACTAAATCTTGCCAATGTAGACGTAGCCTCAGTGTGCAGCAGCAGTCAATATAGCAAACAGAATGTTAGGAATCATTAAAAAAGGGATAGAGAATAAAACAGAACATGTCTTATTGCCTCTATATAAATCCTTGATACACCCACATCCTGAATACTGCAAGCAGATGTGGTCACCTCATCACAAAAAGATATGTTGGCATTGGAAAAAGTTAAGAAAAGGACATAAAAATTATTAGGGGTTTAATACAGCTGCCATATGGAGAGAAATTAATAAGACTTTTCAGTTTGGAAAAGAGATGACTAAGGGGGATATGATAGAAGTTTATAAAATCAGGACTGGTATGGAAAAAGTGAATAAGGAAAAGTTATTGACTTGTTCCCATAACATAAGAACTAGGGGTCACCAAATGAAATTAATAGGCAGCAGGTTTAAAACAAAGAAAAAGAAGTATTTCTTTACACTATGCACCCAGTGTGGCCGTTCTTCTGTTCTGTTCTAGTTGCATGTTCTATGTTAGGCTTTCAATGACCCTGCGCAAAGTCACTTGTGGGCATCCCCGTCAGCTCTCTTCTACTTATACCAACATTGTGATGGGTTTGAGCCCCCTTTGGTACTGAGACCTCACTGAGCCTGTCTTCTCTGCTGGCTTTGGCCGCCGATACCCTGTCTTGTTGAGCCAAAGAGACTAGTTTGATGGTTCCTACATGCCATTGATCCCCCTCCAAGTACATAGAGCAGCTCCGCATCTGAGCGGTGGCTGGTGATCCCTCCCTCCCAGTGCTGCTGGTGCTGTACTCACTCGGGCTGAGTTAGGTGGCAGAAATGGTACCCTATATCAGTAGTGGTGCTCTGATGATTGGTGGGAGCAAGACTCCAGCAACATTAGTGGAATGGGGCTAGGCAGTGCAGCTCCCAGGCTAGGCCAGGGAATACTTTCCAAAGGAGTCAGAGATGGACATGTTTAAGTGCATCTAGGACTTTGCTCCCTGACAACAAACCAAGAACAAGGCAGCTGCCGGGAACTCAGTACAACTCTCCAGGTGGTGGAGGCTTGTTCTGTCTGCCTGGAGTATCTTAAAGATCTGGTGGCTCCAGACTGTAGGCACTATTTCTGCTGTGGTGCAGGGAGCTATTGGGAACAAATCATAGAATCCCAGGGCTGGGAGAGACCTCAGGTGTCATCAAGTCCAGCCCCCTGCCGAAGGCAGGACCAATCCCAACTAAATCAGCCCAGCCAGGGCTTTGTCAAGCCAGGATTTACAAACCTCTAGGGATGGAGATTCCACCCCCTCCCTAGGGAACCCAGCCCAGTGCTTCACCACCCACCTAGGGAAATAGCTGAAACTGTAACTTGAGACCATTGTGCCTCATTCTGCCATCTGCCCCCACTGAGACCAGCCCCTTGTCATTCACTTTGGAACCTCCCTTCAGGAAGTTGCAGGCTGCTCTCAAATCCCCGCTCACTCTTCTCTTCTGCAGACTAAACAAACCCAACTCCCTCATCCCCTCCTCAGAAGTCATGTGCTCCAGCCCCCTAATCATTTTGGTTGCCCTCTGCTGGACCCTCTCCAATGCGTCCACATCCTTTCTGTAGTGGGGGGCCCAGAACTGGACACAATACTCCAGATGTGGCCTCACCAGAGCTGAATAAAGGGGAATAATCACTTCTCTGGATCTGCTGGCAATGCTCCTCCTAATGCACCCTAATATGCCATTAGCCTTCTTGGCTACCAGGGCACACTGTTGACTCATATCCAGCTTCTCATCCACTGTAACCCCCAGGGCCTTTTCTGCAGAACTACTATTTATCCTGTCAGTCCCCAGCTTGTACCAATGTTTGGGATTCTTCCATCCCAAGGGCAGGACTCTGCACTTGTCCTTGTTGAACCTCATCAAATGTCTCCTGCCCTTTGAGGCCAGGGTGAGTGAAGGATTGTGGTGCTCTCCCTTCAGTTCCCCCAGAGCAGGCTGTCCTGAATGCCAAGGAACAAATTTAGAGCCGGGGGGGGGGGGGGGGTGGGGGGGGGTTGAAGAAAGGGGAAGAAGAGTTTTTTGTGTTTAAATTGAGAGGGGGAACGAAGAAAGTGTGAATTGCTGCATGGCCTCAGCCAGAGGGGCCAGAGGTGGTGGGAAGGATTTCTCCAGAGATGGAAAAGAGACTCTGGGATTGTGTCTAGATTTTTTTTTTCTTCTAACAAGAAATTTGGAGGAAATGCATCTGCTGCCTGAGCTGGAGAGCGAAACAGAAGAATGTCTGGGATGAATGAGATGCTGGTTCATCTCCAACTCCTCCTGTCTGAGGACTGGAAAAATGCATGATGGGGACACATGGGGCAGGTGCTGCCTGGCACTCACTGCTGTGTGTGCTGGGGTGTGAGGACCTCCCCACTGAGAGCCATTGCTCAGAGGTGCAGGTTGAGGGAGTAACGGGGGGCTGTCAGAGCCCTCCCCACTCCAGAGCTGGAAGCACAGGTAGCTCTGGGGTGTCTCTGGACTATGGAGGGGGGAAGGGACTGGCTAACATGACATTTGTTCATTGGCCATACATGTGGGCAGATGAGGAGCTCTGATAAGAACTAGTGCCCTAGGTGAGGTGCACTTAGCATTTGGCGTAAGTTGCTGCTGATTTACTGCAGCAGCGGCTTCTCCAGTCAATGCTGTGTCCCCTCTTCCCTTAATACCATTGTCCTTGTTTCACACACCAACTCGGCACTTGTGAGAGGCCAGGTACTGCCTGGAAAGGGGGCTTTGGGAAGGAATTTAGTTTTCTCCGGTCCCTGGGGTGGCACCTTCAGCCAGTGTGCTCATGAACATGATGGGGTGCTCCCCAGATATTTCAGTCTAGCCCTTTTGGCAGATGGTTGCACTTACACCCCTCCTCCTCTGCCCAGCTGTGTACCCCTGTGAACCAGAAAGGCCAGAGCATGGAATGTGAGAGAGCAGACAGAGCACCACTGCCATGTGGTGAGACACACATACACCCCCCTGAAGAAATTTGTTGAAACCCCCTCCCCAAAACCACTGTTACAAATGTAATTCAATTAAATTGAAACCCCCCCCCAGCTAAGAGGGTTTCAATTTAACAAACTCAGTTGAGCAGCACAGAAGTCAGCTGAGTGCCACTGCGGGAGGTGAACGGGGGGCGGGGCAGTGATGTACATGCCCATGGGGCGGGGCCTGGATGAGCGTGCATCCCTGATGGAGACAGAGGAGAACGGAGAGAGATTGAGAGGAGGAGGAGAAGAGAAAGAAAGAGACGGAGAGAGAGGCAGGAGGCGGAGGAGAGCTGAGAGAGGGGGGCAGGCAGTAGGAGGAGAGAGAGAGAGAAAGAGAGACGGAGCGAGAGACGGAGGCTCAGGAGAGAAGACAAACATGGTGGAGAGACCTGAAAATCCCGTCTTATGACAGGCTAATTGGCTAGTTTCAAAATATTTTCCTAGTGTAGACATGCCCTGATAAAATAATGAGTTTGTTCTACAACCTTAGCAGAGAGCCAGCTGGCTTTTAGAGGCTCATGCACTACACCCCAGAGATCTCAGGTTCAGTTTTGCCTGCCAGTGTTGTATGTGCAGGCCTGGCAGAGCAGTGGCATGAGGCCCAAGGCTGGGTGGGAGTGTTGTGTGACCATGCCATGGAGTGGGTTGCAGGCTGGGAACGAGGAGAGTCACAGAGTGACTTGTGTGGGAAGGTGGAAGGGGCTACAGCCCTGGGCTGGCTGGGCTGTGTGAGCGGAGTGCAGGGCCATAGAGCAAGGGCTGCAGCAGGCCAGGACTGTGGGGAGCAGCAGAGCCGGGTGGAAGGACTTGCCCAACGCCTGCCTGTGCTGTACTGATTAGCTGTTCCTAGCTCTGAGCACAACGTTCTCAACGGCGTCTGGAGGAGAAAGAAGGCCCCTGCAGTGTCCTGTATGGCAGGGCAGGCTCGTCTCCCTGTCCACGTGCCACAGATCGCTCGGCCTACGTCCTGCGCAGACCTGAGCTGAGAGAGAAGCCCCGCTCGAGTGGCCAAACCCTGCAGTGCCAGGTGCAGTGCGGAGTGAAATCACCAGAGACCTGTGCCCAGCAGCCAGCTCTGTCCCTGGGCATAGAGCTCCTCAATCCAGCTGCTGGGCTGAATTCTGAACTCTGCCAACGGAGCCCCAGAGAGCGCCGCACTTCCTGCTGTGTGTTCGCAGGCCTGACTGGCCCTGCAGGGGTCTGTGGAGGCAGCGGGGGTGGGAGAGGACAGGCGCCGGCATGGGTGGTAGATGAGCCATACCATGGCTTGAGGAGGCAAGACCCCTTCAGTCTTGTCCACCAGAGCCCATGTCCCCCTCCACTGTGGTCTGCTTCTCTCCCCCAACCCTGTAATATGGCTGCTAGCCCTTGCCCACTCCCTGACCCCAGGTCTCCGGAGAGCTGGCCAGCAGACACGGCACAGGCTGAGCATGGGCAGGTCCAGGTGAGGCAGTTTGGGAAGGCACTACCTTCCCCTGCCTAGGGTAGCCGCTGCCCATGCTCAGCGGGACGGGAAAGGCCATCCCAGCACTGTTTTTATTTGGGGATCAGTTTGCTAACTGTGGCTTGGGCTGGGATTTTGCAGCTCTGCCCAGGAAGGCAGACACATGGTGAGCCAGCCACTTTTGGTGCAGTCCCAGCCAGTATGGAGAGTCAGGGTCACTCCCTGTCCCTCTGTCCCCATGGGAACTTCAATAGCGCATCCTTCCATGGAACATGCCTGGTAACCTGGGGAAGATACCAGTGTGCAGCGCTTGCCCTTAGTTTTCAAGTTGAAAGTTTTCAAGCTGGGAGAAAGAGACCTTGTGAAAGGGCAGCCATCTACCCTGTGAATAGAAGCTGCTGTTTTTGTAACACGAGTTGTTCACACACATGGAGTAATGTCCTGTTTGGGGCTTATGTAATGCGATGGAGGGGCTCCAGCAAGGGCTGGACCCCCGAGAGAGGCACTCACATCGTCTAAGGCCTGGCAAAATGAGCTGGACTTTTCCAGGCCCTGCTGAGATGTTTATTTATAACTCCCACCGTCTGGCAGAAACCTTGCCAATCAAAACACTCCTCGAGTTTTCCAGAGGGTAGGAGAACTCCTTTCAGAGAGGAGTGGGGGGCCCGGGATATTTGATAGGAGTTAAGCTGTAAAATTAGTTTCAGAACAGTGGGTTGTCTCTTTCCCATAATTCTGAGCGGGCTAGGGCTGCGGAGACGTTAACCCCACACCAGCCACAGTTGTACTGGAGAGGCTTAGCTGGTGAGTATAAGGGGCTTTAATTTCCAGCACTAGTGCACCATGGTTGAGCCAATAAAGAGGCTTGCAAAAGCATTTCAAAAATTTACGACTGCAGCCGCGTTCTGCTTGAAGACACTAGAGTGCACATAAGGGAGCACAGAAGTCTGTTCCTTCCCCCGCCCCCTTCAGTTCTGTGCACAGAAACTGTGAGGACATTTGTATGGTTATAGTTTGAGTTTATCTGCCTAACATCTCAGGGCTCCATTTTCAAGTGTGGGCACCTGCAACAAGGGCACACTAGGGACTCAGACATGCCATCTGGAGCCCATGCCAAATCCCTTCAAATCCCTTGTTGGAAAGCTTGACGCCACTTTTACTCGGTTTCAGATAACAGCAACTACAGGATTCCCACAGTGGGAGCAAAGTATTCCTTGTCCCATTTTGCAGCAGGCTGCTCCTTGGTCAGGCAGAAGCAGGTGTCAATAGAGGTGTGAAACTGCAAAGAATTGATCATTAACTTTAAGCTTACTTTCAGCTTGTCTCACTGCGTGTTACGGTGTTAACAATTGAGAACAGAAAGCTTCAAATCCATAAGTGCTTAAATCAGGGGCTTTTTGAGCTGTTGCCCCCTAAGAACGATACATATTGTTCAAATATTGTTCCTATCACGTGGACTATGCAAAGCCTTTCAAACCCACTGATTATGTGAGAGAAAATAAATGTATTCACGCACTGTAGTGGCGGAGCATGTGGGACCAGTCCCTGAACTTGTGGCTAGTTCATAGCAATGCGAAGGTTGGAGAAAGGGATTTGCAAGACTGGACCCATCATCTTTGCACATGTTTCAACAAAGGTAGGAGAACCTAACCTCCTTGGCTAAGGATGCACCAAGTTGGCCTCTGAGCATAGGTTGACCTTGACGGCACTCTGACCTGCAGCATCTGGCCTGTTGTTTGAAAAACCCCAGTGCTAGCCGAACAAAAAGCATGTTTCTCTGAGTATTATCCAGGGTTTCACAGTAAAGATTTATGCCATTTGGTATGTTTCCTAATTACTTTTATTATGTTATTTCTAAACATACTTACAGTTATTGGAAAATCCTACATATAGTAGCCCAGTGTCTGTGCGTCTGTAACGCTGACGTACACGGCCACGCCCCCTGGTCATGTACGTCAGCACCCCGCCCCCCCTTCCCCTCTGTGACGGTTCGGCCCAGCACTGCGTTGCTCAGCAAGCGGCGGCAAGCAACACTTTGGGGTCCGCACTCCCCATGCATGGGGAGCGCAGACCCCAAATGGCTACTTGCCACCCTGGGCTCAGCTGAGTGGCCCCCCTTCCCCTCCCTCAATGGCTCACTGCCGAGCCCTGGCAGGGGAGCAAGCGGTGGCAAGCAGCTCTTTGGGGTCCGTGCTCCCCACGCATGGGGAGCGTGGACCCCAAATGGCTGCTTGCCGCTCCAGGCCCAGCTGAGCCACGCAGGGAGGGGAAGGAGGCGGGGCTGGCTGGAAGGGTGGCGGGAAGCAGAGCTGGGGGGGATTGGGGGCTGTGGGGCTGGACGGGAGGATGGGGGAGCCCAGAGGAAGGGGGGAGGGAAGCAGCACTTGCGGGGGGGAGGAAGGGGGTGTCCGGGAGGCCGTGGGGCTGGCCGGCAGGAAGAGGGGGTGGGAAGCAGAGCTGGGGGGGGATCGGGGGCTGTGGGGCTGGATGAGAAGAGGGGGGCAGGAAGCAGACCTGGTGGGGGGGGGGTGCAGCCACGGGCTGCAGCTGGACAGCAAATGACCACTTGCCACCGCTTGCTCCCCGGCCGTGGCCCAGCTGAGTGGTGCCGGCGCTGCGCTGCTCAGCTGAGCCCTGGTGGGACAGGAAGGGGGGCGGGGCGGTGATGTACACGGTGAGGAGGTGGGGCCATCTGCGTCACCGCCCCCCCTTTCTCCTCCCGCCGTGGTGCTGAGTGGTGCGCCCCTCAGCCAGGCCACCGTGGGGGGAGGGCGGCAATGACGTAGACAGCCCCGCCCTCTGGCCGTGTACATCACCACCCCCTTCCCCTCCCGCTGTGGCACTCAGCTGGGCTGTCGGAGGAGCCAGCAGTGCAAGGGGCTGTTTGGGCTCCCCCGGGGTGGGAGTGGAAGGGAGGGCGGTGACATACACAGCCCCGGCCCCGCCGTGTACGTCACTGCCCTGCCCCCATCCCTCATGGCAGCCCGGCTGAGCAGGCAGCACTCAGCCAAGCGGTATGGCGGGAGGGAAGGGGAAGGGGAAGGGGGGCAGGGAGAGACAGAGGGGAGAGAGAGGCAGGAGGGGGAGAAGAGAAAGAAAGAGACGGAGAGAGAGGCAAGAAGCGGAGGAGAGCTGAGGGCGGGGAGGCAGTAGGAAGAGAGAGAGAGAGACAGAGCGAGAGAGCTCAGGAGAGAAGACCTGAAAATCCCGTCTTATAACAGGCTAATTGGCTAGTATACCAATAAACATCATTCTTCTTTTATTTTTAATACACATGGATGGACCCCCTCCAGATAGTCCATCCAGCTTTGCTTTCCATGGCTCTGTGCAAGATGCAAAAAGCTGTGTAGCATTTACACTATGCAGCTTGTAACTAGGAGAAGCTGTATTAGTAGGCTCAGGATCTCATGGAGATCATGGCAAATGCCATTTCCATGGTTAAGTGTTTATTATTTTGGCAGCCAAGAAACAAGCATAAAAACAGAGCATGCAAAACCAGGACAAAGTATGTCTCAGGCAAGAGCTTTGGGAGTCACCCCTGCCTAAAGGGCCCAGCTGCAGATAGAAAACACATTTCTGATGGGATCTGCCAAGGGAAAGACAAGGATCAGCTTTGGAATGAGCCGAGACTGCCACAAGCCTCAGCGTGGCATTGATGTTTGCAGAAATTCAAGAGACTTTGTTTCAAGTTTGGTTGTGAAGCTAATGTTCTCTTTGTTTTCTGCTCAATCCTAATGAATCACTAAAAACTTGGAACCATTCTAAGGATGAATAAATGGCACCTTCTAAGCTGCATGTTTATCTACTATTCTGCTACCAGAGCGATTTCACAGCAGAGCTATCAATGAATTTAATTTACATAATGGTTTATCATATACTTCAATATTTCAAACACACTTCATTAGGCGCCACCGCCAGCAGTTACACACGTTCTCATCATTCCCACAAACTTTATTGCAAGATGCAGTGTCTCTACCTATCCACAGCAGCAAAAAGAAAAAAAATCCATTAAGGTTTTTTGTTCAAACATCCCACTCAGCCTGGCTTACCCAGTATCACTTAGCCACTGGTGTTGAGGGAGGCACAAAAGCCCTAGAGTTGGAGCCTAACTCACAGGCAATCATGGTGGCAAGAAGCGCTAACACACATCTACGCTAACACATTAACCAGAGCTCCACGCACACAGGCTACGTCTATATTGGCAAGATTTTGCTCAAATACTTTTAACGCAAGTGTTAAAGTATTTGCGCAAGAGAGCATCTACACTGGCATGTGCTTTTGCACAAGAGATGTGCTTTTGCACAAGAGCATCCATGCCAGTGTAGACACTCTCTTGCGCAAGAAAGCTCTGATGGCCATTTTAGCAATTGGGCTTTCTTGTGCAAGAAATTTATGTTGCCTGTCTACACTGACCTCTTGTGCAAGAACAGTTGTGCAAGAGGGCTTATTCCTGAGCGGGAGCATCATAGTTCTTGTGCAAGAAGCACTGATTTCACACATTAGAACATCAGTGTTCTTGTGCAAGAACTCCCCGCCAGTGTAGACAGGCAGCAAGTTTTGGCGCAAAAGCAATTGCTTTTGCACAAAATCATGCCAATGTAGACACAGCCACAGAGAACAGAGGGCTCTGATTTGGGGTGTGTGGAGTTGTATGAGTTTGGGATTTTCCAGTATACAAAGATTCTCTGAAAAAACCACAAATTCCTCGTTTTTCACAACATATTAGTTTTTTTGATTGTTGTTTTCTGCGGCTGTTGTTGCTCCAACTTTATATTGTGAGCGGAAGCTGCTGCTAAATTGCCCAGAGGCTAACACTAGCATTGCACCACGAAGTGCTGAAAGCACAAATCCAGTATTTGCACATGCAACTGCAGTCAGACAATTACCTGCTTATATTTCACGTTCCCTCAGTGCTTGTGTTACATGTTGTAATTCAGGGCACAAAGGAACATACCATCTGTCCAATTACAGAGCACACTATTCCAGGATGGTGGCTCCCACCCTCTGGAGCCTACCTCCATTGGAAGATAAAATAGCTAATATAGAAAGTAAAACAATCGGATCAGCACAGATCAGTGCCTGTTGCAAGGTCTGGCCATGGGCGGCCTGGCAGCCTCCCTACAACTTGTCCCAGAGCCCCTGGGAGGCAGGGCGGGGCAAACCCACCACCTATAGCAGTCTTTGAGCCAGGCCCAGGGATCAGGCTGGAGCGAATAAACAAAGGCTACGTCTACACTGGCCCCTTCTTCGGAAGAGGCATGCTAATTTCTAACTTTGGAATAGGGAAATCCGCGGGGGATTTAAATATCCCCCGCGGGATTTAAATAAACATGGCCGCCGCTTTTTTTCCGGCTTGGGGAAAAGCCGGAAAAGAGCGTCCAGACTGGCGCGATCCTCCGGAATAAAGCCCTTTTCTGGAGGATCTCTTATTCCTACTTCAGGATTTCCCTATTCCAAAGTTAGAAATTGGCATGCCTCTTCCAAAGAAGGGGCCAGTGTAGACACAGCCAAACAGTAGCAGAGTTAAGCAATCCAAAGGGTTCCCGGGCGCAGGCCTATCTGCAGGCTGAGCCAGGGGCCGGGTCTCCTTGCTGATGGAGAGCCGACAGGCACAAGTGGTTTCTCCTTTTGGGGCAACCTGCCACCTGAGGGATAAGGTGACAAAGGGGACACAGGCCCACTTGCTCCACTGTGTCCCACCCCAGGGCCCTGACAGCGGCAGTGCCAGCTGCCACCGGGTCGGCGGGGCTCTTGGTCGCAACATGCCAGTACGGCCAGTGGGCTAGCGGGGGTCCAGACTGCAGCCCACAGCCCAGCTCTCCTCCATATCCTCGGCTGGCACTAGGTCAGCCCCTCCTGGACTATTTCCTGGTTCTCCCTGGGGTCCTACCTGGCTCCAGCTCTGGTCAGCAGGCTCTGCAGGGGCCAGAGGAGCTGGCAGGGTGTCCATAGGTCCTGGAGGCATTCACCCACCAAGGAGTCTTTAGGGGAACTTCCTCCTCTGTGTCATCAGGAGGCCATGCTGCCTCCTTACAGCTGGCTATTTTGTGGCACATTAATTGTCTACTGCTGAAATCCCACATAATATCATAGGATGGGGTGAAATTTGAAGTGTGTGCAGGGAAGGGGGGTGGGGGGGGCTGGCACGGGACCTGAGAGACTGAGATGGCTTTAATAGGCTCTGCAGCTTTGACTGCCCTTCCAAACCCCACTGCAGATGGGCCGTGTGAAATAAGGAAGTAGCCTGATGTCCCACAGAATCCATGTCTGGAGAGACTCGTGCCCTGAAGTTGAAGGCACAGTCTGACCTGGCGAATTGGGCAGGGTTTTCAGTGCACTCCATGTTCCCTTGCCCCTCTCTTCTCCCTTCCCTAGCTGGGCTGCAAAACTGGGACCCTCCAACAGCTCCTGAGGACAGCAAAAATGGCTCTTTCATCAGGGACAAGCATCCTGGGGAGCAGTTACTTTCTCCCAGTTTGGGGGAAAGGGAACCACCCTTTCCTGTTATCCTAGGGTGGGGAAAAGAGGTGAAAGGCAAAGGGAAAATTCTAGTTGCTCCAGCACATTCTTGTTGGTTGATCCAATTTAGCAGGATGAAGGGAGTTTGGGCAGAGAGATAAGGTTTACACTAGACCAGGCAAGTCTATTTAAGGTACCCAACTCCACCTATGCAAAATTCCTTAAACCAAGCCATGGCGTCATCAAGACACTGGGAGGCTGATGGGAGCAATCACTTCTGTTGGCTTCCCTTACTCCTTGCAGAAGGAGGAGTACCGGATGGTGGCTGAGGCTGCCCTCAGCGTTTGATTTATGGGTCTACATTAGACCTGCTAAATCGAATGCTAGAAGATCAGCTTCTGGAGGGTTGATCTTCTCCCTTGTGTAGGCATGCCCAGAATGAAAAATAAATTAGGGTACTTTTACACTGCACAGATATTTCGGGATATCGGAGGTATCCTGAAATAGCTATCCCGCATCTACATAAGCCACGTGTTATTTCAAAATAACAAGGGTTCAGGGATAGTTTGAAATAGTGTGTTGGTTCTTCTGGCCCTTTCTCATGAGTGGTGTGGAGAGGATGCATAAAGAAAAGTTCTTCATTAGTTCCCATAATAGAAGGACTAGAGGACACCAAATGAAATGAATGGGTAGCAGGCTTCAAACTAATAAAAGAAAGTTCTTCTTCACAAAGCAAATAGTCAACCTGTGGAACTCCGTGCCTCAGGAGGCTGTGAAGGTTAGGACTATAATAGAATTTAAAGAGAAGTGAGATCAAGTCATGGAGGTTGGGTCCATGGAGTGCTATTAGCCAGGGGGTAGGAATAGTGTCCCTGGCCTCTGTTTGTGGAAGGCTGGAGATGGATGGCACGAGACACATGGCTTGGTCATTGTCTTCGGTCCATCCCCTCCAGGGTAGCTGGTGTTGGCCGCTGTCGCCAGACAGGCTACTGGGCTAGGTGGACCTTTGGTCTGACCCCGTATGGCCGTTCTTATGTTCTTATGTTCTAAGCTCAGGGCTCAGGGTCGGGGGTCTCACTGGACCAACTTGATTTTCATGCAAACCTGCTCCTGGGTTCGCATGTGGCCTTTGGTGGCCAGGCTGGCAGCTATCCTGCCCTAGACGGCCACTTTCCTGTGACTAGTGTGGAGATTGAGGATGTTGGAGGTCTCCCCCCCCAAACATGGATAAAGTCCACGACCTGCGCACTAGACCAGGCGGGCGCCCGCCTCTTGTAGCCCTGGGCAGGTTCCTGGGAGCCGCCAGCCTGGTCCTGGGAAGAGGGGGAGGGCTGGGTGGCAGCGGGTGGCTGGCTCGAACCGTGCCAGGTGCAGGGTCTGCTGGCTGGGTGCTGGCAGGCTTGCAACTGGCACGGGCACTGTAGCCAACCCGTGCCCCTTTAAGGGCTCCGGGTCCGGGAGGGGGGCAGAAGAATTTCCCTGGTTGTGCCCAGAGTGGCCACCAGGGCAAGCTGGGGAGGGCTAGCCTCCCACTAGTTCAAATTAAGTGGCTACACAGCCCTCAATTCAAACTACTTAATTCGAACTAGGCGTTACTCCTCATAGAATGAGGTTTACCTAGTTCGAACTAAGCGCTCCGCTAGTTCGAATTAAGTTCGAACTAATGGTTTGCCTGTTTAGCCCCTATCAAAGTTAATTCAAACTAACAGCTGTTAGTTCGAATTAACTTTGTAGTGTAGACATACCCATATCTATCTATCTATCTATCTATCTATCTATCTATCTATCTATCTATCTATCTATCTATCTATCTATCTATCTATCTATAGCTTTCATGGGCAAAACCCACTTCCTTGGGTGAGATGGAGATTCAGTCACGGATAACTGGATAATAATTGCAGACTCCAACTCATTTGAGGAGGTGCGTTTTACTCACAAAAGCTCATGACACTGTATATTTGATCGTCTTTAAAGAGTCACAGGGCTGCTTGTTGTTTTTACATTGTTATTACATTGATTTCATGGGTTGGAGCTCACTTCGACAGATGAATGAAATGACAGGATTCCTTATTGTTTTTGTGATTTTTTTCTTGGTGTTAGATAATTTTGGTTTTTGTCATCACAGAAGAGCTAGGCTCTCCAGTGAGGGGTCCCAACGCAAAAGGCTAAGCTAGAGAGAACACAGCTTCCTGAGGGGGAGTGAGCAGTGGGCACTTTCTTGTGGGCGTGCCTCAAATATTCAGCAGGGATGAAAGCAGGAGGGACACTGACTGAGCTGGAACTATAAATAGTAACTGAGAATTACAGGCAGGCTCTGGTGAACAGCCAGGGACATCCTCTGACAAACTGTTTTCTGAAAAGTTCTTCCTGTGTCTAGAACAGTCAGGTCTGAGCAATAAAACACAGCAGGAACTTCTGCAATTGGTGTGTTGCAGTGAGGCTGGGTGTGTAGAGTCTCCCCTGTGGGTGTGCCTATGTTCTTTCCTTGCTTCCAAGAGCATCTTATTACATAATTTATAGCACAGAGAACAGAAAGGTTATTTTTTAAAATAAAACAACGCTCTTTACATTTATTAAACTTGCTCTAGCATCCCGCAAGCACCTTTGTAAACTCCAGTTTTACCCACAGGGGTCTGATTTGCATGTCACATTAGGCAGTGGGAATATTTTATTTATTTTACCCAGCTTGTAATAGAGGATATATATGGTTTGCATCAATTTGTTTATGTTCCAGAAAGTCGCATAGGCTGCCTCTAGACTGGCATGATTTTGCGGAAATACTTTTAATGGAAAAGTTTTGCTGTTAAAAGTATTTCCGCAAAAGCGCTTCTAGATTGGCACGGATGCTTTCGTGCAAAAAGTGCTTTTGCACAAAAGCATCTGTGGCCAATCTAGATGTGATTTTGCGCAAGAAAGCCTCAATCGCCATTTTAGCCACCGGGGCTTTTTTGTGCAAAACAGTTCTTCCCTGTATACACTGGCCGTCTTGCACAAGTATTCTTGCGCAAGAGGGCTTTTTCCTGAGCGGGAGCGTGAAAGTATTTGTGCAAGAAGCACTGATTTTGTACATTACAAAGTCAGTGTTCTTGCGCAAATTCAAGTGGCCAGTGTAGACAGCTGGCAAGTTTTTGTGCAAAAGCAAGTGCTTTTGCGCAAAATCTTGCCAATCTAGATGCACCCATAGGGTGCTAAGGAATGTAAGGAGATAGGTCTCTATCTTAAATAAAGAAGGGATCGTCAGAAGGAACAGCACTCAGTCTAGACATACTAGCAGGCTACGTCTACACTGGCATGAATTTCCGGAAATCCTTAAAACGGAACAGTTTTCTGTTATAAGTATTTCCAGAAAAAGAGCGTCTACATTGGCAGGATGCTTTTCCGGAAAAGCCCCTTTTCCAGAAAAGCATCCATGGCCAATGTAGACGCGCTTTTCTGGAAAAAAGCCCCGATCGCCATTTTCACGATTGGGGCTTTTTTGCGGAAAACACTACTGTGCTGTCTACACTGGCCCTTTTCTGGACTGGTTTTCCGGAAAAAGGACTTTTGCCCGAGCGGGAGCAGCATAGTTTTTCCGGAAAAGCAGCTGATTTCTTACAGTAGATCGTCATTGCTTTTCTGGAAATTCAAGGGGCCAGTGTAGACAGCTCGCAGCTTATTCTGGAAAAGCGGCTGATTTTCCGGAATAAGTGGCCCAGTGTAGACACAGCCTAGGAGTTTTTTTCCCCAGTACCAAGGCATTTTTAATGCAGTCAGAACAGTGCATGTTTACTATTAAAGTCCATCTTTCTCTATTAAAATCCCAGATTTTCAGCTAGGGCAAATTTCTGTTTTTTAAAGTGGGCTGACTTTCACCTTATTTACCGTGAAAAGCTGTGCTGGCTAGTTAAAATTGGCAAACTAATTGTGGTCCAGCATTCCAAGAGCACTCGGGTAGTTTTTCAGAATTCACTCTCTATTTACTAGCTGGGCTGTTGACTGTATTAAAGACTCAACTCTGACAAGAATCTCTGAGGATGCACCATGTTTGCATTGTTTTTGGAAAGAAGCACATCCACACGATCTATATTTATTATGTACAATTGATTTTTTGGCATACATACTATTTTTCATGGACTTGACTTTTTACCAACAAAAATACGATGATCTTGAGCAAAGCCAGGCATCTGAAAGTCTTTATCTGGAGACTATTCAGAGGAATCTGGGATCCTGAACTGATCTGTTGCTGCAGAGAGCAGAAGTGTTGGAAAGCTACATTTCGAGCCTGGCTGCAAGGTACCAGTTGTTGGAATGATTGTGGCATTCTTCACAGTCATTCTTTGCATGAAGAATAGTCTTCAGAAGAGAAGGGGGGTAGGATTTGATAGCAGCTTTCAGCTACCTGAAGGGGGGTTCCAAAGAGGATGGAGAGAGGTTGTTCTCAGTGGGGGCAGATGCAGAACAAGGAGCAATGGGCTCAAGTTACAGTCGGGGAGGTCTAGGTTGGATATTAGCAAAAACTATTTCCCTAGGAGGATGGGGAAACACTGGGATGGGTTCCCTAGGGAAGTGGTGGAATCTCCATCCCTAGAGGTTTTTAAGGATCGGCTTGACAAAGCCCTGGCTGGGGTGATTTAGTTGGGTTTGGTCCTGCTTTGAGCAGAGGGTTGGACTTGATGACTCCTGAGGTCTCTTCCAGCCCTAGGATTCTATGAATTCTGCAGTGATCCAGTCAATGACTCATAGAAAGGCAAGCAAGTGGAGTCAAAAGCCTGAAAAAGCTGGCAGGGTCTAGATGCAAATGCTCCTTGCTGCCCACACATGGACTTACTGCTTGGCAAGGAGTTCATTTTCATTAGGACGGGCAAACAGTGCAGCCAGAGATCAGAGTCAGCTCCATCCAGCCCATCAGGAGAAATTAACTCTGACATTCCAGGCGGTGGCTCAGCAGGCAGGAACTGGCAGCTGGTGTGACACTGTCCCAGGGGCTCATGGGAGGGAGTCCCTTGTTCCCAAACCCTTTTCCTTCCTTGCTACTCTTCTCCATGTAGGAGAAATCTGACCCCGTTGCAGCTAGCATGGGGCTGAGCAGGAAGCACTGAGCAGTGTCCGGGAACAGAGAAACCTGCTCAGCGACTTCTGGCCTCACACACAGAGCACAGACCACTGATGGGAATGGGGTGTGCCTGAGGACAGCAGCAAATGTCAGAGCTGGACCTGATCTGCCAGGGAGGGGTGTGAACCTGACCTTCCCCAGGTTCTTGGAGGCTGGCTGGAGCTAGGGCCTTGGCCTTACCGTAGGCAAAGCTAGCATGGACTGAGTGGAACATTCATTCTTCCCAACCCACCTGCCCATGCTGCCATGCCTGGGGGCTACATATTAATTCTAATCAGTCACGGAGTAAGGCGCCTTTATCTGCGTCCTCTGTGTTTGCAGGAAACACCTGTCCACCTGTGGCTGTAGTGTCACACCTTGTTGCCTGTTGTTATGCTGAGGTGTGACTCCAGCCTGCCAATGAGTGCAACAGGCAGCACTCTTCCTGCGTTACCGTTTCCCTAGTAGTGCTGCACGCCAGGGGCTCTAGAAAGCAGGCATGCTGGGCAGCAGTAGTCCCCATAATCTGTAATCTTGTGCCACCACTCAGGAGAAGTTCCAATGCTGCCCAACTGATTAGCAGAGCGCTAAGCTATATTTTTTGTTTCAACTGGTGGTGCACATCCCCACATGCCTCGGTGCACAGAACATTATTCTGCACACGGATGGAAAGGACTAGAGGGAACATAGTCAGGCATTGAGGCATGCAGTACAGAACAAGCTAGTTAAAAAGCACCTAGGTTCTGTACATTAGCTTCCATCCAGCCCTCAGATTCCTGCACAAATTGCCCCTACACTCCCCAACCGTAGGAAATATGGTAAAGTCTCAGGAAATATATCAAGTCTGGATGCAGCTTTCCTGGAGTCCCACAGTGGGGGAGATAATGTGGTTGTACCCTGAGCAATACAATTGCATCACCGGACTGGAGTGTGCTGCTGGGAGATAATGCATCATCTTGCTGCACATTCTCACTGCTGGGCTCAGAGGGAGCCTCCAAAAAGCACTGCATAGAGAACCCAGAGCCCTCACTCAGTGCTCCTCCAAAGCATGCCCTACCATGGTGCATGGGCAGGCTAAGTTTGAACCGCCCCTCATTGTCCCTGCCTGGCTCCAGATTTCCTCCTGGAGAGGCTGCTTGGAAAATAAAACTCTGAACCACTGTGCACGGAACTGGCAGGATTTTCTCAACTCTACTGGCTGCTGCTGAGTCACTAGTGCCACAGTGCTGCGCACCCAGAGCGCTGACAAAGGGAAACGGGTTCCACACAAGCCTTGAAAATGTGGGAGCAAATGACTGTCTGTGAAAACGGTCATGGAGTTTTCAGCCGTTTCCATTAATCGGATGCTTTTTCAGAACTGGCAGTTAACAGTGTTGCTGTTGCTTGCTCTGAAGTTCCCTTCTCCCTGTTCCTGGAATGGCCCTTGGCCCAGCTGGGTTTGTTGTTGTTTTTTACAGGGGAGAGGAAATCAGAGGGACAACATCATTGATTAGAAGCAAAACGAAAATATCAGATGGCTTTTGGAAATGGAGCCAGTTTGGGTTTTAATTCGTCCTTTGTTGTAAAAAGTAAATTTTGGGGTGAACTTTTTTATTTCTTTTTTGCCATGACCATTCTGCCCATCTGTATGCCACACATACCCCAGGGTGCTCCAGGCATTCCAGGCTCCATGTAAATAAGAAATGACAACAGGGAGGGTGATGGGAGAACAAGAGGTCACTTGGGTGGCCAGGGAGTCTTTAAGGTACAAAAGCTGGCTGATTTGTAGGGCTATTGTAGACTAAGATCTAGAGCAGCGGTTTTCAAACTTTTTTTCTTATGACTAAATTGAAGAAAATTGCTGATGCCGTGACCCAGCATCATGTGACTGGAGAGTAGGCTCCGGGGTGGGGTTGAGGATGGGAGCTTAGGGCTGTAGAAGGGGGCTCTGGCTTTGGGGGGTGCCAGGGTTGGGGCAGAAGGGGCTTTCTTTGAGTGGCTCCTAGTCAGCAGTGCAGCAGTGGGGCTAAGGCAGCTTCCTGCCTCTCCTGGCACCTCAGCCCAGGCTGCCACCAGAAGCAGCCAGCAGCAGGTTCCCAGCCAATGGGAGTGCGAGGCTAGTGTTTGGGGCAGGAGCAGTGCATGGAGCCCTGTGCACGCCTCTCTGCCCCCAACCCGGGAGCCAGGCCTGCTGCTAGCTGCTTCTAGGGCGCAGCGCAGTCTGTAGTGCAGGACAGGCAGGAGCTGCCTTAGCTCCCCACTGGGCACCTGATCCCCCCAGCAGCATTGAGACCCAGCGCCCAACATTCCACCGCCCAGTGGTGACCTAGATGGTGTCCTGCAAAGGTCAGTGCAGCACCAATGGAGAGATGAGCCACAGGGCATAGAAAAGCTTTTACTGTAGATTCATGGGAATTTCAGAAGGGAACACTGCCTATCCACTCTGCTTGCTAGGATTCAGTACAACAGGAATTGGTTCTCACTCACACAAATAATTCATTTGTCCATCTGATTTTCTTTAACTAGTTTGTCACTTGGAGTCCTGCACTGAATAATTCCTGAGCATGTTGCTTGACTTTGAAGAGATGAGGGGGAGGGAGGATGAGCCCCCTTTCTCCCCACACTCTGCACCTTACAAAAGTGTTGAGGTGGATGCCCATTGCTTTGCAGACTCCTAGTACACGGTGTCTTTCCTTTGTCTTTGCACTTGGCCTCAGTAGCCCAGAGCAGCAGTCTGATCCAGCAGACAGGTCAATTGCATATACACACACAAATGATGTTAAGGTTGTGACAGCCCAGAAAAGCCAGAGGATAATGGCAGAAGAACAGGCAGGGGAGCCTCACCCAGAGTCTGTTTGCAGCAAGGAATGCAGCAGACCTCTCATGCATGTCCCTGTTTGTCCTTAGTGCCTGGCTCCTAAGTGAGGTGGAGCAGGAAAGCCACTGAGGCTATATGTCACATGTGACCTTTTCCTGGGGCACCAAAAGCATGGGAGAGGATGTGCCACTGGGGTTCTGTTTTGTGTCTCTCACAGGCTCAGTGTTAAGGAAGTGTGGCTCTCTCTGTGCTGCTTTTATGATTCTGCAATTTAATCTGCAGCACACAGCTGAGAAGCAGACTAGTCCCTCTGAAATTATAGCAGCACAAGCCTTCCACAGACCCCAAATGAGAAGTGCAATGGCAATTAGATCCCGAGTAATGAAAAATGATTCATTGAAAAGGTCATGTGGGCAACGCCACTCTGCACCCAAGTGGCTCTGGAGACACAAGTGGCTTGGGCCAGAAGAGAATGTGGGTTATGAGAAATGTGTGCTGACAGTGAGGCAGCTGTCACAGAGCCTCTCGTGTGCACAGCACAGGGGTTTTCTGGGGAGGTGCTGGACATTTTCTAGTGCTACATGATGAAATGGTCAGGGCTTTTCATGAACACCTTCAAACAAAATTTCATTCCACAGCTTTTGAAAAGGGCAATTTCTTTGTTAATTCACATGTGTTCATGTAAACGCTGGAAAAATAGACATAGTCTGACCCGAAAAATTCTTTGTTTGACATAGGCATTAGGTGCTGATAATGGTTTTCTTTGAATCCTCTGTTTAAGGACAATATATAAAAATATATTAAGAACCAACACAATCGTGACAGTGACAATGGTCCATTTCTCAATAGTAGAAATAGTAGAATTATATGTAAGAAGCAGGACTGTCAATTAATCACAATTAAGTCCCATGATTAAATCAAAAATTGATCACGATTAAAAGAATTAATCATGATTAATCATATTGTTAAAGCACTAGAATGCCAATTGAATTGAGAGGGATGAGGTGTGGAAGTTGCTTTCAGAAGTCTTAAAGAACAGTGTTCCAATGAAGAACTACAGAACTGAACCACCAAAAAAGAAAATCTACCTTCTATTGGTGTCATCTGATTCAGATGATGAAAATGAACATGTGTCAGTCCGCTCTGTTTTGGATTGTTATCGAGCAGAACCCATCATCGGCATGGATGTATGTCCTCTGGAATGGGGTACATGCATCTTTAACTCATCTGGCACATAAATATCTTGCAATGCTGGCTACAACAGTGCCATGCAAATGCCTGTTCTCACTTTCAGATGACATTGTAAACTGGATGCAGGTAGCATCATCTTTGGCAAATTGTAACCAAACTTGTTTGTCTGATTGACTGGCTGAGCAAGCGGTAGGATGGAGCTGATGTCTGTTCCCTAAAAGTTTTACGTGGTTTTATTTTTTAATGCAGCTACTTTTTGAATGTAATTCTTGTCAGTTCAGCTTTCATGATAAAGAGATTGCACTACAGTACCTGAAATGAGGGAATTGAAAAATATCGCTTCTTTTGTTATATTCAGTGCAAGTATTTGTAATAAAAATATGTACTACATACTTTGTATTGTACATTCTAATTGAAATAATTATATTTGAAAAAGTAGAAAGCATCCAAAATATTTAAATAACTGGTATTCTATTATTGTTTATGCTGATGATAATAGTATCTCCATTCCACTAGAGTTTCTGGAGAAGGTTAAACTGAAGCTACTAAAATTAGACATTTTTAAATCAGAAGGCTCAGAGAACTTACATCTAAGAGTTTTAAAAGAGCTGGCTAAAATAGATCCTCCCAGACTAACTTAATATATTTTTTTGGATGAGCTTACAAACTTGGTTGATAAAAGGATTAAAAACTGGCTAAGTATAATAAGGCAACACTATTACCTTAATGTGTGCCAGGTTCCTTTTATATAATTTCAGTTTTTAATCAAAATGTTATGAAGCACCAAGTCAAACACTTTACAGAAGGCTAACTGATTGGTCTCCACATGTAACTGTAAACAGGGAATCATCATTAAGTAGGTCTGTTTCCAGTAAGGCCCTGCAGTGATTGGTTCTTGGCCCTACACTCTGTAACATTTTCATCCTTGATCTGAAAGAAAACATATAACCATCATTGACAAAGGTTGCAGATGACACAAACATTGGAGGAATGATAAAAAAGACATGTTGCTTGATGCAGAATTATCTGGATCACTTTGTAAACTGGGTACAAGCAAACAGTGTTTTAATATGGCTAACTATAAATATATATATCTAGGACAAAGAAAGTGGGCCATACTTATAGGATGGGGGACTCTGTTCTTGAAAGCCCTGATTCTTCAAAAGATTTGGGGGCTGAAGTGGCTAACTAGTTGATTATGAGCTTCCTGAGTGACATTGTTGCTGCAAGATCTGGTGCAATCCTGGAACACATACTCAGGGGAATCTGAAGTTGGAGTATTTTGCCTCGGCTTTTGATCCAGGTGTGATTGCTGCTGGAATCCCATGTTCTGTTTTGGTGACCGCAACTGAGGAAGGATGTTGATAAACAGGAGTGGGTTCAGCGAAGAGCCTTGAGATGGAGGCCAGGTCTACACTAGGGGGCAATATTGAATTAAGATATGAAACTCCAGTTATGTAAATAGCGTAGCTGGAGTCGACATACCTTAGATCAAATTACCGTGGTGTCTCCATTGCTGGGGGACCGACAGGAGAAACTCTCCTATTGACTTTCCTTACTCTTCTTGATCCGGTGGAATACTGGAGTTGACAGGGGCATGATAAGTGATTGATTTAGTGGGTCTTTACTAGACTCACTAAATCAATCCCCAAGAGATTGATTCCTGCAGCACCAGTCTCCTGGTAAGTGTAGACAAGGCTTGATGAAATGATTACAAAACCTGCTTTACAGTGATAGAGACACAGAACTCGATCTATTTACCTTAACAAAGAGACAGCTGAGACTTGGTTACAGTCTGTAAGTATCTGCCCTGGAAACAACTATTTAATAGTGGGTACTTCAGTCTAGCAGAGAGAGGTGGAACATGACCCAGTGGCTGGAAAAGGGAGCTTGACAAATTCATACTGACAAATTTTAAATCAATATTTTTCTAAAAGTTCTGCCTAGGCATTATTTGGGGGCAGGTTTCTGGCCTGTGCTAGACAGGATATCAGAATAGAGGATCACAATGGTCCCTTGTGCCCTGGGAATCTATGAATCCAGGAGTGTACAGGTACCTGGGGCTGAGAATTAACGCGTACCTTACACTCCTCAATCATTTCACTGTTTTTTCTCTTCAAACTGCACATTCCAATGGGACTTTTTCACTGCCAGCTCCTGCTGGAGCCTCGTGGAGAGAGGTGGGGATGGCAGGGACTGTCCTTGGCAGTGGAGCTCAGACTCCAAAGAAGGGTTAGTGTTTAGTCCTGGGGGCAAGGGAGAAGGTGGTGTGCACTCCGTGTTTATGCAGGGCCAGAGCCAGTGCCTAGAATGGGGGTCCCTCCTGCTCTGGTCTGGCATCCTGTGTCCCTTCTTAGCCAGCCAGCTCTTCTCACCACCTCCATCCAGGGTCAAGTCCTGCTGTTCCAGGGTACAGAAAGGCTTTGAGCTCCTCCTTGAAACTAAGAATTCTCCACTAAGAACTCTTGCTGCTGACAGGAGGGCAATGGAGTGTAATGGACAGTGCTAGTTCCCCAGCACCATCAGTGCTGGACTGAGCCATACTTGTGCCCCGGGCAGTGGGTGCACGGCACCTGACTGAGATGGTAAGGGGCGCCGCACCCCTGGACGAGTGGCACCTGCACAGCCGTGCCCTCAGGCGCTAACCTATGGGGGGCACCGGACTGAAGTGGTAAGGGGCGCTGCATGCCCGGGCGCATGGCGTATGCGTGGTCCCACCCCCGGGCATGCGGTGCCCCTTACCACTTCAATCAGGTGCTTCCCATAGGTTGGAGCCCCCGGCAGATGCCCTGCTAGCCCCCCTCTTAATCCAGCCCTGAGCACTATTCCCATGCCTTTAAGCTGCTGGGTCATAATAGGCATCAAAGCACAGAAAATGACCTGGACACGATCAGCTTGGTGCTATTAGCAGGCATTGTCGTTGCTAAGCCACCGGCAAGTTTGTTTGACCCTTCCCACCCAGTGACACATGGTCAGAAGCCTCTCGCTGCAGGGGGCTTTTTTCAGACTGAGTCACTAAGACTGGTTCCTATTCTGGCAGCCTTTCCTCAGGCAGATTTCACATTACTCAGGGATCAAAGCCAGAGCTTTCCTGACTACCAATTATAATTTTAGCCTCATGTTGCTGATTTTAAATACCTTCCCCTTTAACACTTTCTGTTTCTTTTCTGATTAGAATGTAAATAACATTCTAGTTGCCATTGTTTTAAAAAGTTCAGTGTCTAGAACTAGCATCTGCATCTCAAGCTGGGGTTTTCCATTCCCCCATTGATCGCAAGCTCTCACGAACACCAGCTTCTGCCTTCAATCTTGAGAAGGTCATGGAAGATACAGGGCCTTGCCAGTGGAAACACTGAGTCTTTTTCATATTTGGAAAGACACTGCAGGTAGAAGAGGCTGCCTTCCAGGTATGTTACAGCCAGACTGTCCCAGAAAACAGTATGCCTCTGAGTGCCGGGACGCTAGGTAATAGCACAGACATGTGAGTCAATAAACAGCACTGTCAGAGACCTGGCTCATGGGACCAGCTGGCATTAAGAGCTTATTCATAACTTTTTCAAACTTGTGTAGGGGGAATAAAATAAATAGCGTATTTCCACATTGACCCCCCCCCACACACCTATTCTGCCCCCACCTCTTTGGGGTGGAATTTTGGCAGCTATAAGTCAATTACAGGGAAGAGTATCAAATGCTAAAGGACAGTTCTATCTGTGATGATCAGCCTTGCTCATCCTAGTAAAGTATGGTTAATCACAGATTCCTGGCTCACATGTATAGGGGCTCACCACGAAATGCCGCAGCTTTGTTTCCTCTAGTAGTAGTTTTCCAATTTAAGACACATCAAATTTTAAGCTTTGTGGATGTCCCTCTGTCTGAGTTTTTGTTCTCATGTGATCTGGGAGACCAAGCTTTGCAGAAGCAAGGGAAGAGAAAACGTACAGCTTTTAGGGATCTGCTTTTCTACATAATGAACAACAAAAGGAGAGGATTTAATGTGCATACAGATAGATGCTGCAAACTTGTCAACTATAAAAACTCCCATGTACCTTAGCCCTTAGCATGGGAGCATTCTCTCAAAGTGAAGTGTTGAGGAAAAAATCCAAACACATGGGGGGAGAGGAGGTGCCCTGCTTGCAGCACCCCCTTGTGTCAGAGTGCGATGTTGAAGGGGTCCTTGTCTGAAGCCTGCAGCTGGCCACCTGCCCTCGCTGGATTGTCTATGGCTTTGTCCAAGTCACACAAAGCTTAGTCACCTCCTGGGGAATAATTCCCCAGGTGACAGGAACAAAACTCTTCTATCCTGCACAGAATCAATCCTCTGCACATATTTCACCTCACTTGTGGGCACTGCCGTGTCCCTCCTCATTCCATCACAGAGGGTGGCCTCACAAGCTGCCTTCTGGGAGGTTGTTCTGACCCTTAGGGCTGATTCTCTACCTAGCCTTCTCTAAGTTTGCTCAAGATCATTGGACTTGCTCTTTGCTGCCTGCAGCCCCTTTCTGCTGCAAATGTCCTGGCTTTCTATTAATCAGCCTGCTCCTGCCCCGCTCATTTTATGATCAGTTAAGCCTGGCTCCTGCCTTTCAGGTACGGCCTGGTATGTTAATTGCCTCCCAGGCCCATCTGGGGCTTGTGTGAGACACATGCCCCCTTGCTGTGTGATTACCCTGAGCCTCAATTTCTCATGAGTTTGTCAATGATGCATTGACATGTGGAATTTGGAGGAGTGGTGAAGAATGAAGAGGACAGATCACTGATACAGAGAAATACAGATTGCTTGGTAAGTAGGCCACAAGCAAACAATAGGCATGTTCACAAGACCCAGTGGAAAGTCTTACATCTAGGAACAAAGGGTATAGGGCATACACTCTGGGGGACTCTATGCTGTGCATCAGGACTCTGAAAAGGATTTTGGTATCATAGTGGATAGTCAGTTAAACAAACTCCCCGGCTACGTCTAGACTGGCATGATTTTGCGGAAATACTTTTAACGGAAAAGTTTTTCCGTTAAAAGTATTTCCGCAAAAGAGTGTCTAGATTGGCAAGGATGCTTTTGAGCAAAAAGTGCTTTTACGCAAAAACATCCGTGCCAATCTAGATGCGCTTTTGCGCAAGAAAAAATGGCTGTTTTTCCAAAAAAACCCCGTCAATTACGTCCACACTGCAATCACGTTCTTTTGAAAAAAAATTGAAAGAACAGAGGGTTTTTTTCTGACAGCGATAATCCTCTTTCTACAAGGAAGAACACCGTTTCTTAAAGAACTCTTTTGGAAAAAGGCGTGTGTGGATGGGGAAAAGGGTTTTTCTTTCGAAAGAAGAGGCCTCCAGGAAAAAACACAGGTGTCCTGGTGGCCACTCGGTCCAAAATAATCACAACTCTATAGTTCCTGTCCCCTGGCCCCTCTTAAAGCTGCAGGCACCCTGGACAAGCCTTATGGCAGGAAGCCAGCCCTGGAGCAGCACCCTGACTGTGCTGCTCTTTCTGCCACAGGCCTGCTCACTGATGGCACAGCCACAAGCCCACTGAGACCTCCCTGGCACTTGCAGAGAACACAACCAGGGCTCCCAGGACCCACCGAGGGGTAGCAAGCAGCAGGCACCCTCATGGTCTGGAGCGGAGACCCTGTCCCTCCTCAAGCTATAGGGAGAGGAGGAGACACTACAGGGTCTCCACTCAAAGTGCCGCCATGTGGACATTGATGGTGGGATGGCCGAGTCACCTGTGGAGCGCAGACACCCTCCCTGGGCCTTAGAACAGGTCTGGAGCAAGGTAAAGGAGCTCCCCCAGGGATACGCGAGGGCTAAAAATCACAGCTCATGCTCCAGGGCAGGACCCCACACCTGCCCCTACTCCGCAGAGCTCCATCAGATCCCGGGGGTGGGGGGGGGGCGGGAGGGAGCTCTTTCCCTACCTGTTGTGGTGGACTCCAGCCTGGAGATACCCGTTGTCACCCGGCTGGAGGTCATGGCGGAGGGAGAGGGACAGCAGGAGGAGGAGGATGACACGGCCACCGTGACTCTATCCCTTGAGCTGGTTGCTGCGAGTCAGGACATCTCCCAGGTATTTTCTGACAGCAGGGAGGGATCTGCAGGTGAGTGCTCTCAGTTTGTCACACACACGGCGGGAGGAGGCAGGCGCAGAAGGGGAGAGGTGTGAGTGTTGCTTGGCCTGCTCAGGCTGGACATCGTTCTCCAGTCTGTGCACGTGGAACCGTGTGCAGTGATATTGTGCACCACACGGACTCTGCAGACAGCCCGAGTCTGCCCAGGCTCCTGCTCCCAGGCTCTGGGGAGGCCACACACATGTCTGGTCCTGGGAGTGGTGGGGAGATGCCCTCCCAGCACCTGCCATGGCTGGAAGCAGGCTGGGCACAAGGGTGCAGGCATGACCCCAGACACACAGCAGCACACGGGCATGCCTGCATATGCAAGGCACCACCCAGTCCTGCGAGCAGTGCTGCAAGCCACAGGAGTGTGTGTGGTCCCCAGGCAGGGCCCAGCTGCTCCCATCTCCTCTGCCGCCCATAAGGGGATCCCACTGTGGCCAGACACTTCCTTGCCTGCTTGTCCGGGGGGGCGGGGGAGGGAAACAGTGGCCAGCATGGTTCCCTGAGCACCTTGTAGCCCCTGTGAGGCAGGGCCTGCTTGTCCGGTGGAGGGGGACTCGTGACTGGTGGACCCGCATGTGGGACCAGCTCATGTGGCAGAGCGATAACGTGTGTGCCATCATGTGGGAAATGCTGGCACACCCGGCTGCTGTTGCTGCTCCTGCCTACCACCCTCCTGCCCTCTTGCTATGCCCATTCCCCCTCCCTCTGCCCCCAAGCAATGCCCCTCCCCCTCCCCAAGCAATACCCATGCCCCCTCTCTCTGCCCCCCCTGCCATCCCTGCCCCCAGTCCAGGCCCGCCTCCTGCCCACTCCCCTGTGATCCCTGGACCCATCCACCCCAAGTTTGACGAGGTCCCTGCACCTGAGGTGGGACATCCAGCTGCCCCACATGCCACTCCCAGCCCTGAGCCCTCCCTCGAGGTTAGGAGCCTCTCTCCCCCCCTCAGCTATATTTTTTGAAAGACAAATCTAAAGTTCATTGTGTTGAAATCCAAACATATGTGTTTATTCAGAGGTCAGGGAAGGGGAGAAGGGAGAGATTGTTGTGGGAAAGGGATAGTGGAGCAAGGCACAGGCCCCCTAGTGGGGAGGCCCTGGGGAGAGTTACTGGAGTCCTTGAGAAAACCTCTCCCTCAGGGCCTCCTGGATGCACAACCCAGCCTGACAGGCATGGCAGAGGCAGCTGTCCGTGGCTGCTCAAAGGGTCTCCCCTCGTGGCTGGACTCTGCCCCTCGTTCCGGGAGGAAGGCCTCCCCCTTCCTCTCCACAATGTTGTGGAGGACGCAATACGCCGTGACCACCTCGGGGATGTTGTGCTCCCCCCACGTTGAGACGGGTCAGGAGGCACCTGAACCACGCCTTGAGGTGGCCAAAGGTGCACTGCACCTGGCCTGGCTGAAGTGGGAATTAAACTGGTCCCTGCTGGAGTCCAACCGTGGCATGAGGGGGTAGGCTGTGTCCCCCACAATGCTCAGTGGCCTCTGCACATCCGCAACAGCAAAGTAACGGTGGGGGAAGAATGTGCCCACCTCCAGCTTGCCATAGAGGCTGGAGTTACGAAAGTTGTGGACATTGTGGGCTCTGTCTGACCAACCGACAAAAATGTCCGTGAACTGTCCACGGTGGTCAACCAGGGCCTGCAGCACCATTGAAAAGTAGCCCTTGCGTCTGATATACTGGGCTGCTCAATATTCAGGTGTGTGGATCAGGATGTGGGTCCCATCTATGGCTCCCCCGCAAATCCCCCGATGATTGGGGTCGGGTCCATGTCTCCCAGGCCGATGATCCTGCACAGCAGGATGGAGTTGTTGGCCCCCACCACTGGCAGGAGACCCCAAAAACCCTCCATAAAACAGAGAAAAAGAGGGAGTGCCTGAGCCCTTGTGAGATGCCCTCCTCCTTCCCTTCCCCCCCCCTCCAAATCTCTAGAGCCACCCCTTATGGGGCTCCCCAGCAGCAGGGCAACACAGCCTTCCCCCCTCCCCAAGGCCCTCTGTGCCCAAACCCCCCTTTCCCTAAGACCTACCTTTTCCAGAACTCCCCCCCCCACCCCCCACACACCATGTAGGGACTGCAGCCCTGGCGAGGAGGGCCCTGACGGTGGATGGCGGGCTGCAGGTGGGTGTTGCGTCATTGGAGGGCAGGGGCAAGCCAGGCACACAGCTCCAAAAATGTGCCCTTCCGCATGAAGAAGTTTTGGAGCCACTTCTGGTCATCCCATCACTCCATAATCAGCCGGTCCCAGCAGCGGGAACTAGTGTTCCGCCTCCAAAAACACCTCTCCACTGTGGTGTGAGGTTGCACGGGTCTTGTTCCCGCACCAGGGAGAAGGTCTCCTGAATGAGCTCTGAGTCAAGCTCATGCAGGGCCAGGAAGGCAGCCTGCACAAACTGCTGCACAAACTGCAACCTGGCCATGTGGGGCCATCACATATCCAGGGGCAGCTCCAGCTCCATGGCACAAAGACAAAACCTGTGGCATCCAAGAAAGCAGGGCAAACACAGCAGGCACTGCGAGTGATTTGCTGTCTGTCAAAAAGGCCGGCAAGCACGCAGCAGCAGCAGCAGCAGCAGAGAAATGGCTGTCCAGGGGGTCCCTTTAAGCGTGTGTCTCAGTTAGGCTTTGTCACAAGCACTCAGAAGCCATTGGTGACCTAAAGCCTTGCCTGAAGTGGTTCCATGTGGCCCTATATGTGAGACAGCGTCCAATCAGTGTGATGCTCTTTCACAAGAAGTTTTTTCGGAAGATCTCTTCCAGAAAAGCTTCTTCCTAAAGAAGCCTGCAGTCTAGATGTAGCCTCAAAGGCTAAGGAGAACTATTTTTCTCCCTCCTTCTTGTAACATCCTTGTAACATCATCTCTTTTCTAAGATGAAGGATCCCAGTCTTTTTAATCTCTCCACACGTGGAAGTTGTTCTTCACCTCCTAATCACTTTTGTTGTTCTTCTCTGTAACTTTTGCAGTTGTAAAACTTTTTTGAGATGAGGTAACCAGAACTGCATGCAGTATTCATGGGGGGCATAGATTAATATATGATATGATATTTTCTGTCTTTTTAGCTATCCTTTTCCTATCCTTTTTTGACTGCCACTGCATATTGTGCAGTTGTGTTCGGAGAACGAGGCACAGTGACTCAAAGATCTTTCTCTTGAGAAATAATAGCTAATTCAGCCCCCCTCATTTGGCATATAGAGTTGGGATGATGTTTTCTAATGTCCATGACTTTGGACTATCAACATTTCATCTGCCATTTTGTCACCTAGTTATGTGAGACCTCTTTGTAGCTCTTCACAATCAGCTTTAGACTTAACTATCTTGAGTCATTAGGTAGCCAGGAGGTACCTGGAAGTCACAGGACTCAGGACCAACAGGGAATCCTGCCTTGTCCTTGGAGGGCTCTGCTGAGATTCCCAGAGGGCATTGTTGGCTATCCATGCCCTGCCAGCAGACTGACATGCATTGGCCAGTAGGGCATTTTGGTTTGCTGGAGGAGGGAATGAATCTCATTTGTCCCATTCACTTTGCCTGCCTGGAACTTACTAAAAAGATTTTTACCAATAGCACAGCCTTGTACCAAATGGAAGCAAACCCAGTGGATGGCATGTGTTGGGCTGCTGCAGGGGTAGGGCCTCAGAGAGAGGTTACACAAAACTCTTGGGTTTTCTGCCTTTTTCTCAGCCTGCCACCTGTGAGCCTCATGATCTTCTGCAATTTTAATCGTAGGTAAAACTTTGCTGCCTTCTCTGTGAATGGTGAGAGCAAACGCCTCCCGCCTCACTTCCCTAGAGAGACACACACAGCTATTTGCGCCGGCAGAAGCGCTGTCATGTTTCCTGCCTGCCCAGAGAGCATGGCACAGAAGCCCGGGACTCTGGACGGTACAGGTGCTGTGTGACGCTGCTATGCGGGAGCTGCATGGGAACAATGCACAACTCACAAAGCCGCCTTTATGCTGCCGCTTCCCACCGTTTCTGGTTTGCTGAGATAAGTATCTGGGCTATCTGGTTACAGTGCAGGCTGTTAGGCTTTCAGAATTGATCTGAATATAGTGTGTGTGTGTGTGGGGGGGGGGATTTTTCTTCAAGGCTACATGGTTTGGGGGGGGGGTGAGTTCCAAGATAATAGTTTAATTATGAATGGCTTGTGTTTTTCGCCCTGTTGCATTGCTTAAGCGAGTAGCAATAGCAGAAGACAAGGGAAAATCCATTTATTTGGCTTTTGCTGCAGCACATACAAAAGGTGGATTTGTTACAGGGACTTGAAATGTAGGAGAGAACAAACACTAGGACAGCATATAGCGTGAGGCTCATTAAGCAGCTATTAATGAAGAAGGCACAAGGCTACCCCCAGCCGGCCACCTTGTGATAACTGTGGGTAGTTGTTCTTGCTGTAACAAGGTGCAGCAAGGTGCTTAGATACCACGGTGACAGCAGATGTGAGATAGTGAGATGGAGCAGACAGAGAGAAGGAGAGAGAACAGAATGAAAGGAGAAGAGGGCAGCTGTGGAATGAGGTAGAAACTGTGGTTACACAAGCAGTGTACACAAGCAGAGTGCTGTGTGCATCCACTTGGCTCTTCGTGTCCTGCTCCACATGGAGTCATTTACACCTAAGCAAAATGGGTGTGAACTACAGCTGTTCTGGGTGGGCAGCATTTCCCCTGCTTGGCGCTTGCTCTGCATGTCTGTTAATGGCAGCCCAGGACAGAGGGCAGAGCCAGGACCTTGTCTTCCCCAAAATGGCAGCCTGAGATGCAGGGCAAAGCCAGACCCGCTTCTCCCTCCCACATGGCAACAAGCCCTGGCACCTTGCTTTTCTCACATGCTGTTTGCTAAATCATTTCAGGAAACAACAGAAAAACTCTCCCCTGCTCCCTGCAGCTAGTGGCCACGCACAGAGGGAAAGGAAACGTGGGAAGGAGTTCAACATAACAGCACTTAAGGAAAATAGTGTAAACCCCTCTTGAAATACCCATCTAACACAATTAGCAGGGCACTGACATACCTAAACAACCGGCATGTGTCTACTTTTATGCCTTGCTGGATAATGTCCAAGTTGATAATTAAATTGTGCTTGGCTTCAAGATGAGTGGCTGTGAGTGTCTCTTCTGCAGAAGCTTTGGGATCTGATTGCCCAGCAATGCAGAGCCTGCCTGGGGCTCCGTGTGGCTGTCTTTAGTGGCTGGACTCTCCTGAGGACTTTTCCAGGGATGGAGCTTCCCATCCAGTGGCTGGATCAGCTGTGTGCATTGAGATTGCTGCCTGCAGGATTTCGTCTGTTCCCGCCTGCCTGCAGGATGCTGCTCCACCAGGCAAGCCCAGAGGGAGGCTTGTCCTGGTGAGCTGGTGATAGCTGTGTTGAGCTGGGAGTGGCTGGAAGCCCCTGGAGCTGGAGCTCCAGTCAGATCACCAATAACCAGTACACCGCCGATGGAAGGAGCCTCATGTGCAGTAAGCACTGCTGCTAGTGCTGAGCATGCTCCAGGCTCAGCGTCAGGGCTGCACCGGGTATGGGCAGGGAGCAGCCTGTCCCGGAGCAAGAGACATAGCAGGCAGGTGTGTAGCCCTGCGCTGTGTGACATTACAGATCTGCAGCACTATTCTCACCTCTCTCCTATAGCGCATGTTATGTCTGACCCCAGCCCTGTCCCCGGTTTCCCTTCTGGTTCCCTTGTTCACTCAGGGTACGTCTACACAGCACAACTATTTTGGGATACCAGAAGTGTCCTGAAATAGCTACCTCATGTCTACACAAGCCACCCATTGTTTTCATAGAATCAAAGGACTGGAAGGGACCTTGAGAGGTCATCGAGTCCAGCCCCCCACCCTCAAGGCAGGACCAAGCTCCGTCTACACCATCCCTGACAGATGTCTATCTAACCTGTTCTTAAATATCTCCAGAGAGGGAGATTCCACCACCTCCCTTGGCAATTTATTCCAATATTTGACCACCCTGACAGTTAGGAATTTTTTCCTAATGTCCAATCTAAACCTCCCCTGCTGCACTTTAAGCCCATTACTCCTTGTCCTGTCCTCAGAAACCAAGAGGAACAATTTTTCTCCTTCCTCCTTGTGACACCCTTTTAGATATTTGAAAACCGCTATCATGTCCCCCCTTAATCTTCTTTTTTCCAAACTAAACAAGCCCAGTTCATGAAGCCTGGCTTCATAGGTCATGTTTTCTAAACCTTTAATCATTCTTGTCGCTCTTCTCTGTACCCTTTCCAATTTCTCCACATCTTTCTTGAAATGTGGCGCCCAGAACTGGACACAGTACTCCAGCTGAGGCCTAACTAGTGCAGAGTAGAGCGGCAGAATGACTTCACGAGTTTTGCTTACAACACACCTGTTGATACAACCTAGAATCATATTTGCTTTTTTTGCAACAGCATCACACTGTTGACTCATATTCAACTTGTGGTCCACTATGACCCCTAGATTCCTTTCCGCCATGCTCCTTCCTAGACAGTCGCTTCCCATCTTGTATGTATGAAACTGATTGTTCCTTCCTAAGTGGAGCACTTTGCATTTCTCTTTATTAAACTTCAACCTGTTTACCTCTGACCATTTCTCTAACTTGCTAAGGTCATTTTGAATTATGTCCCTATCCTCCAAAGAAAACCCCACCCAGTTTCGTATCATCTGCAAACTTAATAAGCGTACTCTCTATCCCAATATCTACAACATTGATGAAGATATTGAACAGTACGGGTCCCAAAACAGACCCTTACGGAACTCCACTTGTTATCCCTTTCCAGCAGGATATAGCACCATTAACAACAACTCTCTGACTACGGTTATCCAGCCAATTATGCACCCACCTTATCGTGGCCCTATCTAAGTTATATTTGCCTAGTTTATCAATAAGAATATCATGCGAGACAGTATCAAATGCCTTACTAAAGTCTAGGTATATGACATCCACCGCTTCTCCCTTATCCACAAGGCTCGTTATCCTAGCAAAGAAAGCTATCAGATTAGTTTGGCATGACTTGTTCTTCACAAACCCATGCTGGCTATTCCCTATCACTTTATTACCTTCCAAGTGTTTGCATATGATTTCCTTAATTACCTGCTCCATTATCTTCCCTGGGACAGACGTTAAACTGACCGGTCTGTAGTTTCCCGGGTTGTTCTTATTCCCCTTTTTATAGATGGGCACAATATTTGCCCTTTTCCAGTCTTCTGGAATATCCCCTGTCTTCCATGATTTTTCAAAGATCATAGCTAAAGGCTCAGATACCTCCTCTATCAGCTCCTTGAGTATCCTGGGATGCATTTCATCAGGACCTGGTGACTTGCTGACATCTAACTTTCCTAAGTGATTTTTAACTTGTTCTTTTTGTATCCTATCTTCTAAACTTACCCTCTCTCTGCTTGTATTCACTACGTTAGGCACACCTCCAGACTTCTCGGTGAAGACCGAAACAAAGAAGTCATTGAGCATCTCCGCCATTTCCAAGTTTCCTGTTACTGCTTCTCCCTCCTCACTGAGCAGTGGGCCTACCCTGTCCTTGGTCTTCCTCTTGCTTCTAATGTATTTATAAAAGGTCTTCTTGTTTCCCTTTATGCCTGTAGCTAGTTTGATCTCATTTTGTGCCTTTGCCTTTCTAATCTTGCCCCTGCATTCCCGTGTTGCTTGCCTATATTCATCCTTTGTTAGCTGTCCTAGTTTCCATTTTTTATACGACTCCTTTTTTATTTTGAGATCATGCAAGATCTCCTTGTTAAGCCAAGCTGGTCTTTTGCCGTATTTTCTATCTTTCCTACACAGCGGAATTGTTTGCTTTTGGGCCCTTAACAACGTCCCTTTGAAATACTTCCAACTCTCCTCAGTTGTTTTTCCCTTCAGTCTTGCTTCCCATGGGACCTTACCTACAAGTTCTCTGAGCTTATCAAAATCTGCCTTCCTGAAATCCATTACCTCAATTGTGCTGGTCTCCCTTCTACCTTTCCTTAAGATCATGAACTCTATTATTTCATGATCACTGTCCCCCATACTGTCTTCCACTTTCAAGTTCTCAACTAGTTCCTCCCTATTTGTTAAAATCAAATCCAGAACAGCTTCTCTTCTGGTAGCTTTTTCAACCTTCTGAAACAGAAATATTTTTTTACATAATTGGCACGCTATTTCGGATTCCGGTAACCTCATTACACATGGGTTAAGAGATGTCTCAAAATAGTGTGTTATTTTGCAATTTGGCACTGTGTAGGCGCACCAAACTTCAAAATAAGCTATTTCAAAATAGATTCAAAATAAGATATGCAGTTTGCATAGTGCAAATTGTGTATCTAATTTCGAGTTTAGGGTGCTGTGTAGACGCACCCAGACAGGGATTTTCCTGCCCTGTGCCTCTGCTCGGCAGAGGAAACTGATTGCCTTCACGCTGGTGGAGAGCTCTGTGCAGCTCAGGTGCCTGCCCTGTCCCACTCCCTGGGGTTCTGGGAGTGGACTGGCAGATCTGGGTTCTGACTCAAGCCCCAAGGAGAACTCTTGCATAGGGAGTAAGTGCAGAGCCTGTGGCATGAGGCAACCCTCATCACCTGCTGCATTGAAGAGATGCCTGCAGCTAGGGGTGGCAGGACTAGGGATGTTAGCTACCAGGTAATAGAATAGTCAAGTAACCGCATTAGTTCTTTCTGGTTACTCAAAAAGTCCCTGGAGTGGAGCGGGCTGGCAGCAAATGCACCCCAGTCCCACTCCTGAGGAGCCCCCCGCCACCCCGAGCTGCTGCCTCTCTATCAGGGGCAGCAGTGCAGGGTGCCAGGTGGGAGCTGGTCCATGAGGGAAGCCAGTTTAAAACCCAGCTCCCTGCACAGACCAGCTGCCTGCTGGCCTGCACTGCTGCCTCAGTCCACAAGGGGTCCAAGCTCCCCACAGACAGGGGCTGCTGGCCCAAGCTCATTGTGGACAGAAGCTGCTTCATGGGATGTGGAGCAGCCTCTGTCTGCAGGGAGTTTGGAGCCCCAGCACCAGCTTCTGCTTCCTACCTCTTGCTGCCCTGATACAGAGGCAACAAGGGGGCGGTGGATATGCGAGAAGTCGATTAGATTAACCAATAAGCCTAGGCTCAGGTTAATTGTCTACTCAACTGCTCATTCACAACCCCAGCCAGGACTGATGATAGACCTGATAGGAGCCAATGAGTGGCCGTCGCCAGCTCCTCTGCCCTGGCTTCTTGTGCTGCTCATGCCAATGCATGGTGCTTGAGAGGAAGGAACATGAGAATGGTCATACTGGGTCAGACCAAAGGTCCATCCAGCCCAGTGTCCTGTCTGCCCACAGTGGCCAGTGCCAGGTGCCCCAGAGGGAGGGAACAGAACAAGGAATCAACAAGTGACCCCTCCCCTGTCACCCATTCTCAGCTTCTGACAACAGAGGCTAGGGACACTATCCCTGCCCTGCATGATTTTATCTAGCTCTTTTTTGAACCCTGTTAAAGTCCTGGTCTTCACAACTCCCTCTGGCAAGGAGTTCCACAGGTTGACAGTGCACTGAGTGAAGAAAAACTTCCTTTGGTTTGTTTTAAACCTGCTACTTATTAATTTCATTTGGTGACCCCTAGTTCTTATGTGATGGAAACAAGTCAATAACTTTTCTTTATTCACTTTTTCCACAGCACTCAAGAGTTTATAGACCTCTGTCATATCCCCCCTCGGACTCCTTTTTTCCAGGCTAAAAAGTCCCAGTTTGATTAATCTATCCTCATGGGATCCGTTCCATATGTAAGCAAGAGATAAATGACTGCCTGCAATGCAGCCAGCTGAAAGAAGAGAGCAGTCCTGGGTGGGGATATGCTCACTCAAATCGTTTAACCCTGAAAGATAATTAACTGTTGATATGTAAATACAGCTAATGCCAGGATGGGAAAGGAATCAGGGGTGTGATTATGTAAATACAATTCAACCAGGGCTGATGGAGGGTGAATTGTTGGAATGGAATGTGGTGTATTGTAACTAATTTGGCTCTTGTGGGGTCACAAACCATGCTACCCCTAAATGTGGGAACTGTAAAATATGACACCAGTGCTTGCAGGAGAGACACCATCATTGTAAGGGGTCTCAAATAAACAAACCTCCCCCTTCCAGAGCTGAGTGAACTGAGTTGGGGGAAAGGGCTTGAGCCAGCCTGCTTCATGCCTGCCAGGTGTGAGCTGTAAGACTGATTCAACCTGTCTCCCCCTCTCCCTCCCTGTCTGTTCTAAGGCTAGACCTAAAGCAGACTCCATAAGGAGTCTCTGTTATTCTAGTGGAAGCTGGAATCTTTTGGCCAGCCTAGGCTAAGAGTTGAAATCACTAAGAACTGAAGTCACTGGTTTGGCCTGGAGCCAGACCCATTGTGACCGGCAGCTGGTGGGAATGAGCAGCGGGTGGCCAGCAGGATGGCTGGCGGGAGTGACCGACAGGAGGCCGGCAGGGCGGCCGGTGGAGCAAGTGGACCACAGGAGCAGTACAACGGTGGCATTGCCTCAGGCCCAATGAGTGGAGTCATCAGGGTGATGTGTCTGGCTCTGCCCTGACAGGACAGAGCTGTAAGTGGGGTGTTTGAAGTGGGGTATGGAGAAAGTTTGGGTAGGTGAACGGGACCCTTACATTGTTGGACTAGTGAGCCTGAGGGGCAAGGGACATTGCTCAATCCACTTGAGCTGGGACGGCTTCTCATGGGTTGGTTATGAACTCTGGTTGTGGTATTCTCCCAAGCTAATGCCATGTGACTTCTCTCTCGCTTTCATTCAAAGTTTCTTTTCTATGCTCAGACTCTGTGCTTGCGAGTGGGGAAGCATTGCCTCTCAGAGGTACCAGGGGTGTGTGAATTTCCCAGGTTACTGGGTGTGGGGGGGCTCGAGCTGGTTGTATGTGAGATGAATGAAAAGGGACTCCTAGATATTGAACCCAGCCCTGGCTACTGCTGGCACTATCTGGCAGAAAGGTTACACGTATTTTTGTTGCCCTTTTCTGAACGTTTTCCATTTTTTGACCACATCTGAATACCGTATTCAAGATATGGGCATACAATATAGAGGCAATAAGATATTCTCTGTCTTATTCTCTGTCCCCTTTTAATGATTCGTAACATTTTGTTTGCTTTTTTGACTGCTGCTGCACACTTAGTGCCACCAGCTGGCACACCAGACTACATGTGTGGGGTTCCTTCCTGATCCTTGCAGGCAGGCTACATAGGGTATGAAGCATGAAAGCTGATAAAAACCCTTGGAACATGTGAACTTGCTCAGCATTGCTCTTTCTCTGAGACAGAGCAAGTGTCTCCTTTCCAGACTCTTTCAAGCCATTTCTTGCCATGTGCCTGTATGCCCCTTTGTGAGGTGGAGACTGTTGAAGGCACATCTTCGTCGCTTGCTGCCTTTCCACATCTCACTTGGCTCCTCCTGCTCCCAGACCTCCATCTATTATTCCTCCCACATCCCATTATCCCCTTCTTCTGCTCTCAGAAGGCTCGCAGATGCAGAGTTCAGCTGTATGCTGCGGATGCCATCCGAGTGTGATGTCTCATCTTGCACATTTGGGTAAGTCAGCCATGGAATTATCCTGTAATGTGGAAATCATACAATTTCTCTCTGATCTTCCCCGAGCTTAGCATTTCATTTTGCTTATACCAAATGCAGCATGACTAAGTAGGCAAGAAAGGGATGTGAGCCCTTTTGTTACTTAAAATGTGAATTAGACATTCCTGAGGGAAGTTTGTGTTGCATTTGCAAGTTAAAAGTGCATCAATTATCTGTTCTTGGACTCCTTCTAGTGAGATGGCGAGAGACAGTGAGCAGTGGAACTAGAGGCAGGGCCCCGCTGCAAGGAGGGGCAACCCACTCAGTTGATTGCACACACATTTGCTGCTATTGTGGCCTAATGTGGGCCATTACTTATGAACTGCATATGCCAAATCCCGGCATCCAATACCGTGCCGTTCCTACCCAGGCAGCCCACTGCTGAATGACTGTCCCAGACAACAGCTTGCTGGAAGAAAGGCATATGCAGTCAGGAAGAGCCTTGGCACCCTACATAGAACTGGTGCAGCTCAGGGGTTAACCCCAGCACTGGGAGGCTGGAGGAGACACACATATGCTGTCCCACCCTTTGGCATTAAACTTTTATGAAACATGGTCAATGTCTGTGAAAATGTGTCTCTTCCATAGAGATTTACCTCTTCAGGCAGCTGTACCTAGATGAACTAACTCTTACAACACCTCTGTCACCTAGGCAGACTGTTAGCCTTATTTTAGGGAAAGGGAAACTGAGGCAGCACAGGAAGTGAGTTGTCCAGCCTTAGAGAACGAGTCAGTGTTGGAGCCAGGGTGGGCACCCAGCAGTCCTATCTCCAAAGCCAGACCACACTTGGCTCTCTTCCCACATTCCTACGGTGTTCCATGCACTTTTCCTGCATGCTGAGGGGAGTGAGTCCCCGTGCCAGCCCAGCACTGACACCCTGCGGGCTGAGATGTGAGCAACTGGCACATCTCCCTAGATGTAGGGGTGTGTGTGCTCAGTTTTGTCACAACCTAGAGGAGGCTGGGGCCAGGCCTGGCTGGGAATCTGGCCTGTGCCAGAGCAGAGAGCAGTTCTGAAGTAATGGATGCAAGGCAGAATCATTCCGAAGTGAGGGTTTATCAGTAGTGCCCAGGGCCTCCTTTCCCTTCATGTGCTGCTCCTGCCAGTGCCCCTGAAGTTCAGTTGATTTATGAAGGAAAAAAAAACCTCTTGTAAAAAGGTATTAAAGGGGAAACCATCTATCTGCTTTCTGTAGCAGGTTCTAATCAGAGAATCTAAATGGATTATGAACACGAGATGCCCGACATGGGATGAGGAGATAAGGCCAGATAAGACCACACACAGAAAGAGGCAATTAGTTATTGAGTTACAGGCTTTTTTATGTAGGTAACTCAGTGAATGTGGTGGAGTCCCCCTCCCCTCAGCACTGGCTAGTTGGCAGTGGTGAGGTGGGGGAGGGACTGGGTGGCATGGAGGTGTGTGCGCAGGGAGCCATAAGAGCTGGCACATGGAGATGGCGCAGCCCGGGGGAACTGGACTGCCGGCTCTGTTTAGCTGAGGTTCTGGTGCTACCTGGCTCTAGGGACTGGTATTCACTGATAAGGAGCCCTGTCCCCAAAACACACCGCCCCTTGGGAGCCCAAGGCTGCTGGCCTTTCCCGCGCAGAGCCTGGATTGCCCTGGTGTGGCCAGCGTATAAGGGAGGGGGGACCTATGCATGGGGACCTTTGCTTTCTGTTCCTCTGCCTGGTGGGACTTGTGCTCTGAGTGCGACCATGAGCCCTGCTGAAAGCTGGGGCATGTCACTCTCACAGCCAACAGCTCAGCCCTAGAGACGGGGGAGTACGTGGAGGCCCCTGTTGTGCTGTGATGCTTGTAGCCTACACATGGGACAGCTCCATCAGAGACCAAGCCTGCAACGGAGGCTGGATTGAGAGCAGGGGCCAGTTCCTGCAGGCCCTTACTCTGGGGCTGAGGAAGAGTTTGTAGGATCCGGCCCACTCTTGGCTTCTTCTGTTCCATCTAATGGCTAGAGCCCTATCAGCACTCAAGACATGTCACTGTCAGGTCTATAACAAGGCCCCAGCACTAAGCAATGCTACTGGCTTCTCGCCCTCCCTCGGTTTCTCTTGGCTAGAAATGGGATGAGTGCAGTGCTTTGAGTTAGCCTAACTTGCAGTATAAATTGCACTGCCTTATCTGGCAAAAGGTCCAGCCAGAGGACTTGACGAAATGGCCTGACTTACTGAACAGCACACCAGTCTGTTTCAGTACCCCCAATGGCAGCAAGACAGGATGGAGAAGTTGAACTAGAGAGAGGGGGAAGCATGGACATAAATAAATAATATTATCTGCCCCTGGATTTGCAGATACAGCTCATGTGCATCAAAGCCACTTGTCATCTCACAGGGTCCTGCATTCTTTCTCATGCACTGAGTTAATTCCTGCCAGCTCTCCCCAGCTTTAACATGAGAATGTCAGAACGGCCAGACTGGGTCAGAGCAAAGGTCCATCCAGCCCAGTGTCCTGTCTGCCGACATCGGCCAATGATAGATGCTCCAGCGGGAGAGAACAGAACAGGGAATCCTCACGTGATCCTTCCACTGTTGCCCACTGGCCTTTGGCTAACCTATGGCCTTCACTGTGCTTGTTTCCTCCACTCCACTACAGGAGTTCCTATGGTTCTAGTTAACAGCGCTGGCCCAGCCCTGAGCCTAATGTGCAAGACAGAAATGAAAACATCTGTACAGGCGACAGCCCCTAATCATATGGCTGCCCTTGAAATGACATAGGCCTGGATGATGAGTGCAGAAGCTCAGCACTCCCAGAATGCAAGGTGGGACAGGGGGCATGGCAGGAGGCGGTAGACTCCCTGCAGAATCACCTTGGCTGGAATGACAGGGGTGGGAGTAAGGAGGAGAGGAGCAGGGAGTCTGTCTGGCACCATCCTTAACGGATACCTGTGTCAACAGGTAATACCTGCTGCAGTATGAAGAGGTGATGCCCTATAGATGCTCGACAGACACCCAAACAGCAATAATGGGTTAGTTTTCAGATGTGCTGATCACCCACCGCTCCCTTTGAGCTTCTGGTTGTGGGGGGCTCAGAAGTTCTGGCAAGCCAGGACTGGTGGGCTGTGCCATTGGCTACTTCCTTCTCCCTCCACCTGTCCCACTTTCGGGGATGATTCCTGGAAAACTGTGTGGTCTCCTTTGAGTTCCCTGGTCTCTCTGTGGGTTTCTCTGCGGAGAAGAGGCAACTCAGTAGGACTTACTGGGAAGCACCTGGTTGCTGCTCACTATGCAAAGGCCCTAGGATGCAACAGGACATTCACAGAGTTCTGCAAATGCTGCCAAAATGTCCATGAATTTCTGGGTTCAAATTGGATTAAAGTCACTGTCTAGGGAGGAGCACTGCAGAAAAGGATCTAGGGGCCAGAGTGGACCACAAACTAAATGTGAGTCAACAGAGTGACACGGTTGCACAAAAAGCACACACAATTCTGGGATGCATTAACAGCTATGTTGTGAGCAAGACGTGAGAAGTCATTCTTCCACTTTACTCTGCACTAATCAGGTGGATGGGCAAGCGACCAAGGAGCTTGCGAACAGGACAGCAGTGATGGATGGTGATGGGTCTGCTGTTGTTACCTGCACAGCGTGTGCCATGTTTGTCTTCCTCCCGGAAGACAGAACAGATTTCATCTGCACGAAGTGCAAGCTGGTCGACATTTTGGAAGAAAAAATTAGAGGACTGGAGGCCAAAGTGTCGACCCTACGCTCGATCAGAGAGGATGAAGACTTCCTCGACAGAAGGCAGAGTTTAATCCTTCAAGCACGGAAGGCAGAGGAACCAGAGAGGGCAGTACGTGACCAAGAAGAGAACTGGCAGCATGTAACTTCTAGAAGGGGAAAAAGGCCAGCATGGGAATCTCCCGATGCTATAGAGGTAAGCAATCGCTTTCGAGCTCTCTCCACAGGCTCTGCAGTGCTGAAACCTCTGGAAGGGACCTCACAAGGAAGAAACCGGAAGGGAACACCATCTACTGGAAGGCATGGGATGCGTAGTCCTAGGTATGGGGGTTCCACGGCCACCACCCCCAAAAGAAAACAATGGGTGGTGGTGGTCGGGGACTCCCTCCTAAGAGGGACTGAGCCATCCCTCTGCCGCCTGAACCTGGAATCTCGAGAGGTGTGCTGTTTACCGGGAGCTCGCATTCAGGATGTGACTGAGAGGCTTACCAAGCTGATCAAACCTTCCGATCGCTACCCCTTCCTGCTTCTGCACGTAGGAACTAATGATACAGCCAAGAATGACCTTGAGCGGGTTACTGTGGATTATGTAGCGCTGGGAAGAAGGATCCAAGAATTCGGAGTGCAAGTGGTGTTCTCGTCCATCCTCCTTGTTGAAGGGAAAGGACTGGGCAGGGATCGTCGAATTGAGGACGTAAATGCGTGGTTGCGCAGGTGGTGTCGCAGAGAAGGCTTTGGTTTCTTCGACCATGGGACTCTGTTCCGGGCACAAGGATTGTTAGGAAGAGATGGGATTCACCTAACGAAGAGAGGAAGGAGTATATTCGCGGGAAGGCTTGCAAACCTAGTGAGGAGGGCTTTAAACTAGGTTCATCGGGGGACGGTGACCAAAACCCTGAGGTGAGAGGGAAAGTCGGGTACCGGGAAGAAATGCAGAGAGGAAGGAGCATGAAAGGAGGACCCCTGTCTTGAATGGAGAAGATAGGGCAATCAGCTGGTTACCTGAGGTGTTTGTACACTAATGCGAGAAGCCTGGGCAACAAACAGAAAGAACGGGAGGCCCTGGCCCAGTCCAAGAAATGTGACTTAATTGTGATAACAGAGACTTGGTGGGATGACTCGCATGACTGGAGCACTGTCATGGAAGGGTACAGACTGTTCAGGAAGAACAGGCAGGGGAGAAAAGGAGGAGGAGTTGCACTATATGTAAGAGAGCACTACGATTGCTCTGAACTCCAGTATAAAGAGGGAGAAAAACCTGTTGAGAGTCTATGGGTTAAGTTTAAAGGAGCAAACAAAAGCAGTGATGTTGTGGTTGGTGTCTGCTACAGGCCACCGAATCAGGTGGATGAGGTAGATGAGGTTTTCTTTGGACAACTGAGAGAAGCTGCCAGATAGCAGGCCTTGGTTCTCATGGGGGACTTTAATCACCCTGACATCTGTTGGGAAACCAATACGGCAGTACACAGACAATCCAGGAAGTTGTTGGAGAATGTTGGGGATAACTTCTTGACACAGGTGCTGAAGGATCCGACCAGGGGCCGTGCGCAGCTTGACCTTCTGCTCACAAACAGGGAGGAACTAATGGGGGAAGTAGAGGTGGGTGACAACCTGGGAAGCAGTGATCATGAGATGGTAGATTTCAGGATCCTGACCAAAGGAAGAAAAGAGAATAGTAAAATACACACCTTGGCTTCAAAAAAGCAGATTTTGACTCCCTCAGAGATCTGATGGGCAGAATCCCATGGGATGCTAACATGAAGGGGAAAGGAGTCCAAGACAGATGGCAGTATTTTATCATAGAATCATAGGACTGGAAGTGACCTCGAGAGGTCATCGAGTCCAGCCCCCCGCCCTCAAGGCAGGACCAAGCTCTGTCTACACCATCCCTGACAGATGTCTATCTAACCTGTTCTTAAATATCTCCAGAGAGGGAGATTCCACCACCTCCCTTGGCAATTTATTCCAATATTTGACCACCCTGACAGTTAGGAATTTTTTCCTAATGTCCAATCTAAACCTCCCTTGCTGCACTTTAAGCCCATTACTCCTTGTCCTGTCCTCAGAAACCAAGAGGAACAAATTTTCTCCTTCCTCCTTGTGACACCCTTTTAGATATTTGAAAACCGCTATCATGTCCCCCCTTAATCTTCTTTTTTCCAAACTAAACAAGCCCAGTTCATGAAGCCTGGCTTCACAGGTCATGTTCTCTAAACCTTTAATCATTCTTGTCGCTCTTCTCTGTACCCTTTCCAATTTCTCCACATCTTTCTTGAAATGTGGCGCCCAGAACTGGACACAGTACTCCAGCTGAGGCCTAACTAGTGCAGAGTAGAGCGGCAGAATGACTTCACGAGTTTTGCTTACAACACACCTGTTGATACAACCTAGAATCATATTTGCTTTTTTTGCAACAGCATCACACTGTTGACTCATATTCAACTTGTGGTCCACTATGACCCCTAGATCCCTTTCCGCCATGCTCCTTCCTAGACAGTCGCTTCCCATCTTGTATGTATGAAACTGATTGTTCCTTCCTAAGTGGAGCACTTTGCATTTCTCTTTATTAAACTTCAACCTGTTTACCTCTGACCATTTCTCTAACTTGCTAAGGTCATTTTGAATTATGTCCCTATCCTCCAAAGAAGTTGCAACCCCACCCAGTTTGGTATCATCTGCAAACTTAATAAGCGTGCTCACTATCCCAATATCTACATCATTGATGAAGAGATTGAACAGTACGGGTCCCAAAACAGACCCTTGCGGAACTCCACTTGTTATACCTTTCCAGCAAGATTTAGCACTGTTAACAACAACTCTCTGACTATGGTTATCCAGCCAATTATGCACCCACCTTATCGTGGCCCTATCTAAGTTATATTTGCCTAGTTTATCATAAGAATATCATGCGAGACCGTATCAAATGCCTTACTAAAGTCTAGGTATATGACATCCACCGCTTCTCCCTTATCCACAAGGCTCATTATCCTATCAGAGAAAGCTATCAGATTAGTTTGGCATGACTTGTTCTTCACAAACCCATGCTGGCTATTCCCTATCACTTTATTACCTTCCAAGTGTTTGCATATGATTTCCTTAATTACCTGCTCCATTATCTTCCCTGGGACAGACGTTAAACTGACCGGTCTGTAGTTTCCTGGGTTGTTCTTATTCCCCTTTTTATAGATGGCAAAGAAGCTTTATTGAAGGCACAGAAAGAAACCATCCCGACACGTAGCAAGAGAGGCAAATATGGTAGGAGACCGGATTGGCTTACAGGGGAAACCCTTGGTGAATTTAAGCACAAAAAGGAAGCTTACAAAAAGTGGAAACTTGGACAAATGACCAGGGAGGAGTTTAAAGGTATAGCTCGAGAATGCCGGGGGGTTATCAGGAAGGCGAAAGCGCAAATGGAATTGCAACTGGCTAAGGATGTGAAGGATAACAAGAAAGGTTTCTACAGGCATGTTAACAAGAAGAAGGTGATCAGAGAGGGTGTGCAGCCCCTAATGGTTGAAGGAGGTAACCTAGTGACAGAGGATGTGGGGAAAGCTGAAGTACTCAATGCTTTCTTTGCCTCTGTATTCACGGACAAGGTCGGCTCCTGGACTTCTGTGCTAAGTGATGCAAGATGGGATGAAGATGGACAGCCCGTGGTGGGTAAAGAACAGGTTAGGAACTATTTAGAAAAGCTAAACGTACATAAATCCATGGGTCCGGACTTAGTGCACCCGAGGGTACTGAGGAAGTTGGCAAATGTCATTGAGGAGCCTTTGGCTATTATCTTTGAAAAGTCATGGAGATCGGGAGAAATCCCGGATGATTGGAAAAAGGCAAATGTAGTGCCCATCTTCAAAAAAGGGAAGAAGGATGATCCAGGGAACTATAGGCCAGTCAGTCTTACCTCGGTTCCTGGAAAAATCATGGAAGGGATCCTTAAGGAATCCATTTTGAGGCACTTGGATGAGAGGAAAGTGATTAGGAATAGTCAGCATGGATTCACAAAGGGCAAGTCATGCCTGACCAATCTGAGTAGCTTCTATGATGAGGTAACTGGCTCGGTGGACATGGGGAAGTCAGTGGATGTTATATACCTTGACTTTAGCAAGGCTTTTGATACGGTCTCCCACAATATTCTTGCCAGCAAGTTAAGGGGATGTGGATTGGATAAATGGACGGTAAGATGGTGTAGGGGATCTACCCCCAAGGAGGGGCTTAAGTCCGCCCCTCAGTTACCAAAGTTGTTTGCAACTCCACGCGACTCACTTCGCTCGTGCCTCTCGGCGGTTGGGGAAAGGGGGTCCGGGCCCGCCCTCGCTCCGGACCCCAGCCCAGGGCCCTAAGGTTAGGGAAAGATTCCCCACCTAGCAGGGGGGTCGAGACCCCTAAACTCCCCTGCTCTCAGGGTCTACGTCCCCGCCCTGGGCCACTTCTTCCCCCGAGGTTCGCTTGCCTCACCTGGGTTCACTCCCTGGTCCTGCCCAGGGTCTCCAGTATCTGTGACCGTCCACCGGCTCTTGGGGGAAGTACGCCTCCTCGGTCTCCCCCCTGCTTGCCGGCCTCCTGCGCTCCTTTGAACTGCCCGCCGGGCGCAGGCAGATGACGTCACCGCCCTCGTCGGCCTCGGGCCCCTCCCCCGGCCGACCTCCCCGTGACGTCCCTCCTCCCGCCTCCTCCCACTGCTCATTGGCTGCGGGGCCTGCCAGTCCCGGCTCGTCCCCCGGCCGGCGCGCCGGCCCTGCCGCTCGGGTTAAGCGGGTGTCTTTCCGAGCCGCGGCGGGGGGTGAGCTTTCCCCCCGTGCTCGCGGCGTTCCGGCAGTCCCCAAGAGGGGCGGGGCTACCTCGCCACAGATGGATAGAAAGCTGGCTAGAAGGCCGGGCCCAGCGAGTAGTGATCAATGGCTCGATGTCAGGATGGCGGTCAGTTTCTAGTGGAGTGCCCCAAGGTTCAGTTCTAGGACCGGTTTTGTTCAGTATCTTTATTAATGACCTGGATGAGGGGATGGATTGCACCCTCAGCAAGTTTGCGGATGACACTAAGCTGGGGGGAGAGGTAGATACACTTAAGGGCAGAGATAGGGTCCAGAGTGACTTAGACAAATTGGAGGATTGGGCCACAAGAAATCTGATGAGGTTCAACAATGACAAGTGTAGAGTTCTGCACTTGGGACGGAAGAATCCGAAGCATAGTTACAAGCTGGGTACCAACCAGTTAAGTAGTAGTTCTGCAGAAAAGGACCTGGGGGTTACAGTGGATGAGAAGCTGGATATGAGTCAACAGTGTGCCCTTGTAGCTAAGAAGGCTAATGGCATATTAGGGTGCATTAAGAGGAGCATTACCAGCAGATCCAGAGATGTCATTATTCCCCTTTATTCGGCATTGGTGAGGCCACATCTGGAGTATTGTGTCCAGTTCTGGGCCCCCCACTACAAAAAGGATGTGGACGCATTGGAGAGGGTCCAGCGGAGGGCAACCAAAATGATTAGGGGTCTGGAGCGCATGACTTATGAGGAGAGGCTGAGGGAGTTGGGTCTATTTAGTCTGGAGAAGCGAAGAGTGAGGGGGGATATGATAGCAGCCTTTAACTTCCTGAAGGGAGGTTCCAAAGAGGATGGAGAGAGGCTGTTCTCAGTAGTGACAGATGGCAGAACAAGGAGCAATGGGCTCAAGTTATGGTAGGATAGGTCCAGGTTGGATATTAGGAAAAACTATTTCACTAGGAGGGTGGTGAAGCACTGGAATGGGTTACCTAGGGAAGTAGTGGGTCTCCATCCCTAGAGGTGTTTAAGTCCCGGCTTGACAAAGCCCTGGCCGGGTTGATTTAGATGGGATTGGTCCTGCCTAGAGCAGGGGGCTGGACTTGATGACTTTCTGATGTCTCTTACAGTTCTATGATAAGGGGATGGTTTGAGAATATGATCTTGGTAACTAATTGACCATTCATTATCAGTGGGAAATAGGTCAATGGAGGGATGATAGGAGTTGCTATAGAGAACTTTCTGGGTGTCTGGCTGGTGAGTCTTGCCCACATGCTCAGGGTTTAGCTGATCGCCATGTTTGGGGTCGGGAAGAAATTTTCCTCCAGGGTAGATTGACAGAGACCCTGGAGGTTTTTCACCTTCCTCTATAGCATGGGGCACAGATCACAGCTGGAGGATTCTCTGCATCTTGGGGCCTTCAAAGTATTTGAAGGCTTCAATATCTAAGATATAGGTGAGAGGATTATTCTAGGAGAGGTGGGTGAGATTCTGTGGCCTGCACTGTGCAGGGGGTCAGACTAGATGATCATAATGGTCCCTTCTGACCTTAAAGTCTATGAGTCTATGAGGCCTCAGTTGGAGTATTGTGTTCAGTTCTGAGCACCACATTTCAAGAAAGATGTGGAGAAATTGGAGAAGGTCCAGAGAAGAACAAGAAAAATTATGAAAAGTCTAGAAAACATGAGCTATGAGGGAAGACTGAAAGAATTGGGCTTGTTTAGTTTGGAAAGAAGACTGAGAGGGGATATGATAGCAGTTTTCAAGTATCTAAAAGGGTGTTACAAGGAGGGGGGGAATTGTTCTCTTTGGTCTCTGAGGACAGGACAAGAAGCAATGGGCTTAAACTGCAGCAGGGGACAGTTGGACATTAGGAAAAACTATTTACCTGTCAGGGTGATTAAAGAGTGGGATAAATTACCCAGGAAGGTTGTGGAATCTCCATCACTGGAGATATTTAAGAGCAGGTTGGACAGACATCTATCAAGGATGATCTAGATCAATGTTTCTGAAAGTGTTCTGCAAAATCACTCTACGAAACACATTAACTGACTGCCCCGGTTTGTTTGTTTACTGGCGCTGCAGCCGCGGAGCTTCGCGGCTCCCATTGGTTCCGTTTTCTCCTTTGCAGTGAAGGGGAGCTGCAGGAAGTGGTGTAGATCAGGCTACTGCTTCCCCTGGCTCCCCTTGGCTGCAAAGGATGAAACGGAGCCACTGGGAGCTGCGAGGCTCCGTGGCTGCGGTGCCAGTAAATAAACAAACCGAGGTGGCCAGTTAATGTGTTTCTGAGAGTGATTCCTCAGAACACTTTCAGAAGCCCTGGTTTATATGGGGCTGGGTCCTGCCGTGAGGGCAGGGGACTGGACTTGATGACCTCTTGAGGTCCCTTCCAGTCCTAGTATTTAAAAATTTATATAGTTTTTGAATAAGACACACAGACTGCAAAATTAAAGCCAACTTGTGTATAATTACCCCATTGCTCTTTGCAAAGTTTGTGGTTTAAATGATTGCCTGCAGATAATTTGCACCTACTGAACATAATTACTGTAAGCCAGGCAAAGAAACCCCCATGTTCAGCTTTCTTAGATCAGGGTCACTTGTGGGTTTTTATGGATCACAGTGTCAGCCCTAGTCTCACTGGGAGCTCTACATGCTACTGTCATTAAACAACCATCCAAGCCAGCGTTCCTGTCTTCAAAACTGCATTTCAAGTGATTTGGTCTGTCCAATGCTCCCTCCGAAAGCTCAGTGTATTGCTCTGCACTCATGGGCCAAACCAAGATACTGTGACATCATATTGGACACCTGTGCAGTTTGGAGTCAGTGATAGCAATTGGCATGCAGTGGCAGGGTAAATGCACAGGTTGTACCTCCCTTAACTGGGACTCCCTGCTCTGGCAACTGCCATGGTTCGGCAACGACCACAGATGATCCTGGACCACAGAGCCCAGGAGCAGGGAGGTCTGGCACCGGTAACTCAGCTGGGAGCCCCAGTATATGGTGGGGGAAAAGAGGGGAACTGGCAGCACAGCATGGAGTTCTGGTCCCAGCGGCAGCCGTGGAGCTCCTGCCCTACTGTCAGCCAGGGATCTCTGGCCCCGGCCACAGAGCTTCAGCCTGGCTGCGCAGCTCCGGACCCAGCTACAGAGCCAGGCAGCTCCGGAACGCGGTTCTGGCTGTGGAGCTCTGCCCTCGCTGCAGAGCTCTGTCTGGCCCAACCCACAGAGCAAAGTGGCTATGGAGCTCTGGCCCTGGCAGCAGTGGGGCCAGCGCCATCTAGAGAGCCCTGGGAGGCTGGAACCCTAAGTCTGGGTCAGGAGCAGAGGGACCTTAGCAGGTCTGTTAAACCCCTCATTCAGGAACAGTCAGTCCCGAAGGTGCTGGGCCAGTGAAGTCCAACCTGTATTTCATGGGTATTATGAAGTCACAGATCACATTGGTTTCTCTTTAAATTACACTGGTCACAAATATTTAAGTATCATCCATTTTTTCTTCTCTGAAGCTATAGCTGCAACTTTTCTCAGCTAAGCACATGCTATAACCATGTTAAACCCGTGCAGAAAATGTCACACACAAAAGGGAAACTGGTAACATGCAACATTTTGCCATTGCCTGTTCGCAAATTTCCTTCAGGCACATAAGTATTTTTCACAGCAGCACAGGCGTCCCTCTTCCTTATTCCTCTAAGTGCCAAATCTCATTTGCTCCCAAACACCTCTGGTGATGGAGCACTGACAACTTCCCTGGATAAATTATGCTGTTGCCCGATTGACCTCTTCATTACAAAGCTTTGCCCTAATGGAGAACTTGAATTTTCCCTTTTCCAGTGTGAGGCTGTTATCTTTGACATAGAAAAATTCCTTCCATTCCTCCCTCTTTCCTACTTTGTTACCCATCAGCCTTGTATTGCCATGCCTCCTCTGGGTTACTGCTTTGTCAAGTTCTCCATGTCAGGGCAAGAACTGGCTGAAAGCACCTGGTCTCTGACTTGTTTTGGGGAGGGACTGCTTACCTAACTATGGAAAGGAGTGAAGAGGGGTGTAACCACTGGAAATCTAAACACAAAAGAATGGAAAGTGGAAAGAGAGGCTCAAGCAATTGTCTCCCCCAGTCCTGGCACCAGGATGGAAAGAAGACAGGACACAGCTGGGCCCGGGAGCCACACAGCTGATGCTTCTCATGGCAATGACAAAATACAATTTATGAAACAGAAAGGGTTACCCCAGCCCAGACACTTGGAAATCAGTCTGATTCATGCAAAACGTTGGAAAGAAATGTATGCACAATCCATTATTTTTCTGGTAACCTTTTCAACTCCGTCTGTTTGTTTTCATTTTGACAGCCTCTCTTGCAGCTTCCAACACAATTTGCCTGGCTCTTGAAGTTCAACCCAGCGTCACTTTTCCTGTTGACCTAGGTGTTCCCTGTTATCACACTTCTGGAGCTGGGGGTGCCAGCTGAACTTGACATTGCTCCTGTATTCTTTATATGACAGCCAAACTCCTTTGTAACCGATCAAACCCCTTGTCTTTTTGCAACACAGCTGTGCAGCACACAGAGGAACTCCAAGGGACTGGTAACACTTGCTAGGTTAGGTATCAACCAGCCAAGATGCTGACATTGGGTAGCATGGCTCAAGCAGGGAAGCAGAAATTTCTCTTTGGAGCTCAGCAAGCAGCTAAAAAGCCATACTTCCCTACCAGCCCAGCTGTGCTGCTCAGCAGCTTTTGGGAAGCATCCCAGCCACTGCAAATGACAACATGAGTCAAGAATCAGGATGGGGAGGAGGGGCCTGTCCAGCTCCTAATTCACTTCCTCAGTGAGATGAAAAGTTTAAAGGGGCCCAGCTACTGTTAGAGAACAGTGGCTGTTAGAGGGGGAGGGATCTCAGGTGCAGTGGGTGGGAAGGAGAAGCTGCCTCTTGAGCTGCCGTTTCAGCTCAACATTACATGGGCATGATCTTGGAAATGCTCAGGAATGGGGCATGAGATGTTTGCATGGTCTTTCCTCACATTCATTTTGTCCCCCACCCATTTTACCCAGCAGACACATGCCAGGCTCTAGAGAACTGGTAGAGCCAGGAGGCAAGGAGCCAAAGTCATCCCTAGTCATGCTGTGAAATCTATTGTGGCTTTATCACATGCCTGCCTCGCAATACTCGGTGTGATCCTTTCCTCAAATGCTCCTGGAGTCAAGTGAGCCTGCTAGCCTCTGGCCTGAGCTTTAAAAAATGTTTCTTGCCCTCCTGTGTGCAGAGGAAGTCTAGAAAGTATCATGTCCCCAGGCTTAAAAGAACCCACTACTTATCTACTACTTATAAAACAGGTATTAAACAAGGCTGTTTGGAGGTTGACCCGGATTTCTGAGGACCTGGGGTTGGCGATGCAGGGCAGGAGGGCTTACAGCACAGATGGCCAGTCCTGGGAGTGAAAGCCTGTCGCCAGCCATTTGCAGAGATGTCCAGCAAGCGTTTTAAACATGGCACGACAGTGCATGAAGCTCTCCAGCTTGGAGAGTTTTTCAGAAGTAAAGATAAGAGCAAGCGAGTGCCTGATTTCCAAGGGAGCTGCTTCTCTCATCCTTAGGAGCTGTAATGCACAGTGGAGAATGCTAATTTCATTCCAAAGGTGGAGCAAAGTGGCTGTCAGACACTGGAAGTTTAAACCAACATTGATTTTCCTAGTGGCCCTTTAAACCTCAGCTATATACAGTCGCACTGGGTGCTCCTGGGACAGTATCACTGCCCACCTAATTGATTTTGATTTTATTTTCACTGCAGCGGTGTAATTACGAAAGCCTGCCATAATTATTGAAACACAACTAGAAGTATTTCATTATTAAAATACCCCGATGGCTTATTATTAATTCATTAAATAAATTTGGATTATCTCTCTCAATAATTAATGCAATGAAGTTTATTCTGTGAACTCTTCCTCTTCCTAGTAATGTGTCAGTTTTTAGTTTTAAAAGAAAAAACAAAGCCAAGTACTGGAAAAAAATACAGCCCTCAAAGTATGAAATCAAGTGAGCCCACGGAGACTTCGGTCTTGTGGGTTACAGGTTTACCCCGGAAACTTTGTACCTGAGCTGACATAATCTTTCAAACTATGGGGGAGAGGAAGCTTCTGTATTAATGTGGAGTGCGAGTTATGGCTGAAATCCTGGGATGTCCTATTCCTCCAGCATCCCAGGAAATCTCAGTATTTTCTCCCCTACTGATTTTCTCTCCGCCACCCGATGGGGCCAATATGGAAGTGGTGAAATAATGCAATTTTTGTGGTATTCATATCACCCAGAGAAGCTCAAAACGTGGACTGGAAACCTGATGAGACCTCTGAGGCCCTCAGACCCATCTTACAGGTTCCAGCAGTCAAGTGACTTTGGATGCTTCTATAACCTTCTTTGGTTATATACTCAGCACTCATGTTTCCCAGGGATTTCTCCATTCATGGAACATTAAGAAGGTGAATGACACTAGGAAATACAGATCTACAGCTTTTCCCCCTTTACCATTACCATTTGTAAAGCAATCTTCCATTTCTGAAAGTAGCAAAGTGCTATTCTTCTTATTTACCACTGTGAAACTTTGCCTCCATATTTTTATGGAAATATGTTTTTGAATAAGAACATGCATAATGTAAAAATGCTTTATGCAAAATAGGTCAAGTAACCTATTGTTCAGGAGCCTGCGATCCCCTGAATGTGTATATTCTATTTGTATGCATGTATCATTCTTGTATGTGATGTTAACAACATGAATTGTAAACCTGCTTAGTAATTTAGAATTTCTAGTGAAAGCCATTAGTGTTACTTAAGGTACTTAATGGCCTGGGGCTGAAGGCAACAATCTGTGAATGGTTTTGATTTTCCTGTAAGCCCAAAATGTGGTTGGTTCTACAAAGAGATGTGATCATGCCATATGGTTCTGGAACCCAACTTGAATCTGGTCATTTTCTGTGGGGAGAGGGAGAGTTAAACTAAGCATTCCTGGCCTCTGTTTGTCAAAGGCTGGAGATGGATGGCACAAGACAAATCACCTGATCATTGTCTTCAGTCCACCCCTTCCAGGGCACTTGGCGCTGGCCATTGTTGGCAGACAGGCTACTGGGCTAGATGGCCTTTTGGTCTGACCCAGTACGGCCATTCTTATGTTCTTATGTCTTGGGGAAATTCTATATAAAGAATGGGAAACAATCAACATCGTCTTCAGCTGACCTTTGAAATGGTCTCTCTGCTTTAGGAGGATATATATGAAGAACCCTGAAAACAAATAACTCTAAGGACACAAAACTATTAGACCCAGGCTAGAGAAACAATCAGCTTTGTCTTGAAAGATTTTAACTGAAATAAGGACTAGGTTGAAAATTATGATATGTAACAACTTCTCTTAGGTTATGTCTACACTACAAAGTTTTTGCACAAAAACCGGTGGAGCATCCACACCTCAAGCACATTTTTGCATAAGAAAATCAACAGAAGAGAAGGCTTTTTCTGGTAGAGTTATTCCTCTTCCCTTTTTGTTCTACAGCTCTTGCGCAAAAAGGCATGTGTGGATGCTCTGGAGGGGTTTTTGCACAAGAAACACCTATCGGAAAAAGCTCAGGTGCTCTGATGAATGGCAAGAGCGTCTATGCAGTGTGGACACTCTCTTGTGCAAAAGCACATTGCTTTTGCTATGTGCTTTGAGGTCTGGCCACGCTTTTGCACAAGAAGTTTTTGCACAAGAATTCTTCAGCAAAAGGTTTCTTGCACAAAAACTCTGCAGTGTAGACTAAGCCTTAGTGTATTAGGGTTAATTAGAGTGTTTTGTTTATTTTGGCATAATATCTTACTTTGATCTTCCTGCTTTCACTTGCAACCACTTAAATCCTACTTTTATACTTAATAAACACTTTTTTTTTATTATCAAGCCCAGTGTAAATAATTGTTACCTGGGGAGAGCAACATCTGTGAATTTCTCTCTTTGATAAATAGAGTGAACATATTTACGAGCTTCCTCTGTGTTTAACTTTTATATGGAGAAATACTAATTTATTTGGGGGCTTGGTCCCTTTTGAGGGATGTGTTCCTGCGAGCTGTTAAGTCCTTATAGTTGAGCCCTTCTAGAGCTGTAGTGGTTCAGTGTCCGTGTTGCCTTGCTGGAGAGTTGTTGACCCAACTGTGTGTCTTAGCAGGGGGAGATCAGAACTTCTGACCCAGTGGGACAGGGAGTGGAGTGCCTTAGAGGACAGGTAGGCAGGCTTAGTGGCATGATCAGCACACTGGGCATGATCAGTGCAGGCTTAGTGGCATGATCAGTGCCTCAAGAGGACTCTGTGATCGAAACAGTTACACACAAATCTGTAAAACTCAGATGCTGTGTGTGTGTGTGTGTGTGTGTGTGTGTGTGTAGAAAAATCAGGCAAAACAAAGTTTGAGAAAAGTGTGGTCTTGTTGCAGGTGCTGTATTGTCCCGCTCCTGAGGTGGTGTGCTCAGAAGAAGTGGAGAAAAGGAATTTGTATAAATAGTTACATCAAGTTTTTATGGTGACTGGGATTGGAACAGGAAATAGGATGGAAAGGGAAATACTTTGTCTTGTCTCCTGGGGGTGTCACTGCTTGGAACAAGTTGGGAAAGTCCCAGTGAAGCTAATTCCCACTAGAAGCTTCATTTTTCCCTGCAAGTTCCTGGGCTTGGAGCAGCAGGCCCCATGGCCTGGCACACTCTCACCTGGTAGCAGAGGCTCCACACGCACGTTACTAAGCTTAGGTAGTGCCCTTAGCTGATGGTGTGTCTGAGGTCACTTGTGCACCTGCTCCTTTAATCTGACGGGTGCAAGGGGGGAACAGAATGGGGTGGGGGGAGGCAGGGAATGGGCAGGCTAAGGAGGCATGGGCTGAATGTGAGCCTGTCATGTTACTGGATTTTGAGGGGAGCAGCCAGGTCACTGCTGCACCCATAGGTGGGGGTGTTGGCCCCAGAAAATGGTTAAAGTGGGGCCATGTGGGGGTGTTGAATAGACGCTCACTGTCTGCTAATCCTATGTACGCTGTTTATGTGTTTGTATAATGTCTGTGTGTGCAATTATAAGCATGTACTTGTATGGATACTGAATATTTCAGTGCATGTGGTTGAGCATTGGGCAGGGCCCGGCCTATGGACATGCTAATCAGCAAGGCCCTGTGGGACAATGGCACTCAATGGGCCAAGGACACACCTAAAGAATGAGGGTGACTCACACCTAAGAGCTACCAGCAGTGAACACAGGAATAAGCCGGGGACCAGATGACCTGCGATAGCCAAGAAGAGACGAGGAAGGAGGGATAAATAGGCCATGTGGTGGTCTCCATCTTGTTCTCAGCTCAGCACTTCATCCCAGAGGCAGCAATGCAGGGATCGAAGAGCTGGAAAGACCTGTGAACCCATCCTGATCCTAGGATGTGCAACAAGGACTCTTAAGCCAGCAGCTGTAACATCTCTGCTAGAGCCTGCATCGAGGACTGGGAGATTCGATGCATGTAATGTACTATTCTTTAACAACCTTACTCTCATGCTTTTCTTTACTGTAATAATAAACCTTTAGATGTTAGATGCTAAAGGATTGGCCCAGCGTGATTTGTGGGTAAGGTCCAGAGGGTAAATTGACCAGGGATCTGTGGCTGGTTTCTTGGAACCGGACAGAACTTGTTTGGGGAAGGTGAGATTGGGTGCTAGGACCCCCCACCTATGTATGAGGCCCTGGGCCATCTGGGGCACGGATATTGCTGGGGTGTCGGAGGGGTTTTGCTCGTGAGGCTTCAGGCAGATTGCTGAAGCGCTCTGAGACTGGTTTGTGGCCTGTTTGGAGAGGTCACCAGTCTGGGGGCTGTAAGGAGCCCCAGATTTGAGCAATTCGCCCTGAGCGGACGCCCTCAGCTGTGCCCAGATACGGCCCGGTCCGTCACAGAGCCTTAGCAGGAAACTATCCAATCACCTCCTGCCTCCAGCTCTGTACAGGGCAGGGGCCACCTGGCAACAGTGCTTTCACCAATACTAGCACAAGCTCTGCTCTGATCCCCTAAGCATAGCCAGGTCCTGTTCCCTAACAGAGTCCTCCATGCGATGGTAGTACAATGATAAACCACAGTGATATGAGCACTGCCCACTTGAGGGCATTGGGTAGCTGGTGCTGCATCCTGTCCCTAGGCGGGGGTGGCGAGCATCAGGATGGCTAGTCTGTTGTGCTCTACATTCCTTGAATTCGTCTCCATGTTTGCTGAATTCCCTGTGCCTACAGTACAGGGGTGGCACGGAGGAGCCTGTCTGAGCCTCCTGTGATGTTTGCCTTTAACAGGATCAGTGCTGGTTGGGTGACGGGAAGTTTGTCCCTGCAGGAAGTGTCTGTGGAAACTATACCCCATGCATCTTTTGGTGCAGTCATCAGGGGGAAAGTTTGACTGTTCATCATAAAGTTCAAAATGCAAACCCCCAAACTTTCAGGGGTTAAAATTATGGAGGAAAATAAACACTTTCCATGAAAATGCTAGTTTAGACAAACACCAAGTTCTCCACCCCTGGGAGAAGTTTGAGGGGCATTTTCAATAGCCCCTAACCAATGCTTTATTTGGCAGTGCACACTATTGGTGTGATTATGACATCTAAGGGTACATCTACACAGCAACTTTGTTTCAAAATAATTAGCGTTATTTCAAAATAACTTAGTCCACATCTACACAGCAGGCAGTTATTGTGAAATAATGTCAAAGTATTGTCAAGCTGGAGGACTTTTTACTCTGACTCCTGTAACCCTTAGGCTACGTCTAGACTGGCATGATTTTCCGCAAATGTTTTTAACGGAAAAGAGCGTCTAGATTGGCACGGACACTTTTCTGCAAAAGTACGTTTTGCGGTAAAGCGTCCGTGCCAATCTAGATGCGCTTTTGCGCAAAAAAGCCCCGATCGCCATTTTCGCAATCGGGGCTTTTTTGCGCAAAATAAATCTGAGCTTTTGCGCAAAAGGACTTTTGCCCAACTGGGAGCAGCATAGTATTTCCGCAAGAAGCACTGATTTCAGACAGTAGGAAGTCAGTGTTCTTGAGGAAATTCAAGCGGCTAGTGTAGACAGCTGGCAAGTTTTTCCGCAAAAGCAGCTGCTTTTGTGGAAAAACTTGCCAGTCTAGACATAGATTCATTGTATGAGGAGTAAGGGAAGTCAACGGAAGAGTGCTCTTTTTTTAAAAATAAGTGCTGTGTAGATGCTTCCAATTTTGAAATAAGCACTGCAACTGACATAGCTCAATTTGCATAGCTTATTTTGAGTTAAGTCCTGCAGTATAGACACAACCTGGCATAGGACTGCAGACTAAGCAGGTACCAATGGCTTTAATTCCAATGTGGAGATGCTTAAGGCCATCATTGCTGTTGGAAGGCTGCTTGAAGCTGGGCAAGTCGGAAAAGACAAGAAAAGTCATGTTCCTAGTAGCCCAGCTTCATTCAGTGCAAGGGTTTGTCTGGAGTCCCTGCTCTCTTTACATCCCCTTTGCTTGCTGCTTTCATATTTAAGGCTGGTGCTCCATGGCAGACATTGGTAAAGGGCTGTGGAGGAACCTCACCAGGTTTGGTTTTTTGAATTAATGGATAAAAAGTGTCACCTTTTGTTAGCAAAGACATGGGGAGCATGGAATGTGGTGCATATTATTTTGGCATGGTGCACTGGAAAACCTCTCCTCTGTCTGCCATAACGTGCTTTGTGACACATTCATAATTAATATAGGCTCTAAACTGCCCTCCTTCAGGGAGAGCAGGTCAGCTCTTACATGGCAGAGACCACACGGGCTGCTAAGATTTCTTTGTCAGCTTTAGGAGATGTCTCTTAGCATCATCTTTTCCAGCTCCCTCTTCACTCCTCCAAGATCCACTCCCCAGCCAGGGCCTTGCCTCCATCTCTTTCTCCTTGGTCCCTGCGTGGCCATGTACACAGGCAATCACCTTTCTTCCTTGCAACTCTCTCTTCAACCCTGGCTCTCCCCCGGCCTTTGGTGGATTTTAACCCCTTGCCTCCCCAGCTCTTTCTGCAGGAACCTCCTAGGGATACTTCATCTGCTTGCTCCTTGTCTCTTGCAAACTCCCCTTTGCTGCACCTGTAGGCTCACCGCAGGGAAGGCATTCCTCCCCCACCCCGCCGGAATCCATAGTGGGCCATCCTTCGGCATATGCAGAATACACAGCTGTGTAGGGCACTGCTAAATCTACATCAAGTGCTCCACATTTAGTGGCACCCTAGGCAGCTGTGGATGCCTAGAACCAACGCTGCAGGATGGGTACAGAAAGGTGCAGGCAGTACTGGCTCCTGCAGCCAGCCCAGCCCATCATGGCTGTGCCCAGTCGCTGCTCATCCACTCCACCTTGCAGGGGTCATGTCTCTGGGAGGGCTGGGGGCCAAGGCTTGGGACAGGTGTGGAGCTGGGAGTGGAATCCCATGAGGCAGCTGGGACTCCAGGTGAGGGGCCAGTAGCATCTGGGAATCCATGAAAAATGTGGGGGTACTGGAGTACCCCCTATTTTCAAGCCTAAGCCTTCTTTCCCTGCTCCTGCGACCACTGCCCTACGTGCAGCCCCCATCCTGTGGGGTGGCTTCTTCTCCATCCCTCCATTCCCCCCACTTCCATGTAGGGCACTATAAACCATAGGGATGGGCCTGGGGGGGAGATTCAAAGTCCCAGACCATTTGCTTTCCTATACCCTGCTTTTTTCCCTGCAGAGCTGACAACTCACTCCACAGCCTGATAGAGTTCTTGCCTGCCTTCAGGGGTCCCTTCAACACTTCTCTTCTGCAACGGGAGACCGTCTGGGCTCAGAGCATTCAGCTCATGCTGAGCAGTGACCACAAGTCATTTTCTGCTGGCTTCTTGGAAGCTTGCGTGTAATGAGCTGCTGGGTCCCCTCCAGCATCTTGGTGCATGTGTCTGACCCACATAAATTACCATCTCAACTGGCACTTTGCTAGCAGCCTCTGTAGGAAAGGCTGGGCCCTGGGGATAGTCTGGTCTCTGTGGAAAGGTGGAGGCAAGGTGGGGGAAAGCCTGGGGCCATGCAGTGGGTGCTTTTTGTGCAGGGAGGACTGTGAAGTGAATCTCGGGGCTGTCAGACTGCACAATCCAAAGTTCAGCATGAACATCTTCATGGCGTCTGCGGAACACGTGGTGTGCAAGCAGGCGTCTGTTGTGTGTCCATCAGAAGCCAAGAACTAGTGCTTGAGTGGAACCATTTGCATGGCTACAAATTTCTGCACATTCTGATCCAAGCAATCTTGCATCTCGGTGCATTTTTTAAGACTAATTAAGCTGCCTGACACTTGTGCATTCCTTGCTTTTCCGGACTTCCTCACACTTGTGTTGCATATTTCGATAATTAAGCTTCAAAGCACAATAACAACAATTGTGATTCCCCCTCCCCTCCCAAACGCTTCTTTTCAGCCTCCTATGATTCTCTGTGACCTCAGAGGCTAAAGCACTCAAGTTGCCCTTGAAGACAAAAAGAGAAAGTCTTGTCTGAGGGGAAGTCAGTATCTATCCAATTTTCAGCTGCCGTCACATCGAAATGAGAAATCTGAGGCAGAGCCAGGCACAAATGGCTGATAACAGACTTTCAGGTGAACCTCTTCACTTATCACTTCAGGGGTCACCTCTGTTTCTAAAGACTTGTTTTCCTTAAAAAAAAAGATTGCTTAGGACATTTAATGGTGTGGTGTTGTGATAACGGAACCCAACGTGGCATTTGTTCGCTGCCTGGAGACACAGAGGCTCCCAATGTTACGATGCCAGAATTTGTTTCTAAAATTACCTCATGAACTGAATCACCAAAAGATGAAATATATAAAATTCTCTCTGAGGGGTTTTTCCTGGTCTTCCCCTTGTGTGGGCATGCCAGGCCCAGAAAGCCACTCTGGCTGTGCCAGGCGGGAGGAGAAGTGGCATACAGAGTTGCGGATGGGGCCAGTCAAGGTAAGCAAATGGCCAATGGGTATGAGATAATTTTGGTTTCAAACAGTACGTTTGATACATGCAGAGCCAGGCACACAGATTGGCACACAGGTTAGTTCAGCAAATCGCTGCTGTTTTGTGCAGGAATAAATAATGAACCTTATTTAAAAGAAGAAAAAAGTTCCACTGTCTACAAGCCTCACTGTCGCCCAGAAGGGAGCAGCGGCACCATGGCGGGGTCTGAGAGCACCTCCTGCAGGGCTGATTACTGTGGCCAGCACAGGGATGCTGGGGATACCGGGCCAGCTCTCTGATGGGAAGATGCCTGACTCAAATGTGATTGCAACGGTCCAGTTCTGTCACTGGGGCTTGGCTTATCACCTCGGCAGAGGGACTCCACTAGGAGAGCGGGTGTGACACCACTAGAGGAAAGGAGGCATGACAACCCCTATGTCCTCACTGCAGAAGTGACCAGGATGCCTCTCTGTAACATATTTCAACTGACTCCATCCCCAAACCAGTGCAGGACTGTTTCCTAGTGTGATGTCTGGGCTTCACTTCAGCCACAGCTGAAATATTTTACTCCCATAGGAACTCAGGTGCCTTCCACAGGGCTAAAGCCCTGATCCACGGCATCTCTCATGGGTCAGACGCCCTGACTCCTGGGCCCTTCTCAGGTCAGATGCCCTGAGTCCCAGAGTTTAGGAAATACTCAGTGAGAATTTAAGCCCCATGTGTTTTCAAGTGACTGGTCCAAACCAAGTGTTAGGTGCACAGACAGTGTGGTTCCCCCTACTCTGGTGAAACTGTTCAGCATCTAATAGGCCTCCTTTGAGTAGGCAGTGATTTTAGTTATTATTCATTTATTGTGTAATGCTGTAATTATGTTATAGCACATGCATTGTATGCCCATTAAAGTTAATTAGTAGAATCATAAAAGCATAAAATAGTTCCTCTAAATACCAAACTATAGACTAGCCACGAGGAAAACAATCTGAAGTACAAAAGCTTGTAAACTTTAACTTAGATACTTTTGGCCTTGAAAAGAAAGAATGATAACCGAAGTGATCAAAAAATAACCTAATGCTTTAAGATTATAGGAGAAAAAGTACCAAGCTGTACAAACCCATCAAACCTGAACACTATTGTCAGAAATGTAAGTATAACTACAGTAGACTTCCGATATCCGGAACCTATGGGACCTAGGTGGTGCCAGATTATCAGATATGCCGGAGTATCAGTATCTATAAGCTGGTTATGTATATACTGTATACAGTATATACTGTATATAAAGTGTTCTTAACCCTTTTTAGTGTACATACTGTATACTGTAATGTTTTAGTTTTTTTAACCCTTTTTTACCCTTTTTGCTCAGTTCAGCTGCTGACGCTGTTGCCTTGTGACTCATTTTTTGCCGAAGCTCACTCACTAGGCTCTTGCCATTTTGATGCCGGACTATCAGGAGTGCTGGACTATTGGATGCCGGACTATTGGAGTTTTACTGTATATTTGTAACTTGTGCATAGGTCTAGACTGAATTTCCATATTCCTGGGTAATAATAACTGTAACTGTAACTTTAATAAAACTTACAAAATAAATTAAATCACATACTGGTGAGTGTATGTGTGGTCACTAACTTTGGAGTTTATGTGTTCCTAACAACTCTAAATTTAAAGCAAGTAGCAAAGGTAACTTCCATTCCATTAACCTTAAACCTGTAGCTACCAAACCCAAACCCATGGTAATATAACATCTCCTTATACAATTTACTTTAAATCAGATAAAAGGCTACATTTTCAAGAAGATGATTTTTTTTATATTTAATCTAAAATATCTCTAAGTTTTCTCTAAGTTTCATGCCGTCTCTTCTGTCTAAGTCCAATGTCTTCCTGAGTATAATGCTTTCAGTGTTCTGCAAATATGGGATGTCTGTAAGGAACCAGTGTTTGCTTAGCTGAGCTCAGGGTGCCGACTAGCAGTCACACCAAATCAAGGGAAAAGAGAAACTGTCACCTGCTGGCTTTGAGAGGTGAGATCTCTGTATAGGCCACACAAAATAGCATTGGTCTCTTTTGGTGCCATACTATATTGCAAAATCAGGTTTGCTTTGATGCCACCTTTCACCCTGAGATCTTTCTTCACATTTTGGCTTTCCAGGCTTTTACTTCTCACAGAGTCTTTCATTTCCAACTCAACGTTGACATCCTGGGTTGTGACAGAGGAACAACTTCTTAGGTCTCCCTGCCCACATGCCCTGGTACAATCTCTAGGCTACATTGTGGAGTGAACCATAGCACTGGACAGAGGGCACAACGGATCTGCATTGCCCCTTGGAAGATCCAGGAGGCACTACTAGGCTGTGTCTACACTGGCAAGTTATTCCGGAAAATCAGCCGCTTTTCCTGAAAAACTTGCCAGCTGTCTAAACTGGCCGCTTGAATTTCCGCAAAAGCACTGATGATCTAATGTAAAATCATCAGTGCTTTTCCGGAAAAACTATGCTGCTCCCGTTCGGGCAAAAGTCTTTTTCCGAAAACTGTTCCGGAAAAGGGCCAGTGTAGACAGCACAGTAGTGTTTTCCGCAAAAAAGCCCTGACCGCAAAAATGACTATCGGGGCTTTTTTGCGGAAAAGCACGTCTAGATTGACCACGGACGCTTTTCCAGAAAAAGTGCTTTTCCTGAAAAGCGTCCTGCCAATCTAGATGCGCTTTTCCGAAAATGCTTTTAACGGAAAACTTTTCCGTTAAAAGCATTTCCGGAAAATCATGCCAGTGTAGACGTGGCCCTAGAGTTCAGTGAGATACTTCCTCCCTCCTGCTCCGGTTAGCACGCCTGCCAAATTCCACTGACATAGAGACAAGAGATTGCAAATTAGCATAAATGTTCATTGATTTGCATAAATTCAGGCACAGACAATCAGATTCCTGCGTCTTCCTCTTTTTAAGATGCCCCTGCAATGGGGAGATAATTTTTGGCAGTGGAGAGTGCTACGTAGGTGACATATACTGTATGTGAAACCAGTCACCTCCACGCCATATTTCCAATATTGTTCCTACCCTCCTTCACCGTGTCGTGTCCCAAGTAGTTGAGGGTGGGGGGGGGGGGGGGGGAGAAGGGGAGTCTCATTGCTAGCTCAAGAATTTGGAATAGCTATGTGTTCTGGTAAAAACACTTCAAGATTCTGTGCTAGAAAGTTGGGGATGAAACCAAATGCATTCCCTGTCTCTTTTTTCCCTGCAAAGTGTTTCCTCTCTGGTATTTGGGAAAAGCCAGGAAAATCCACACATGGTCCCCAAAAGTTCCCCATAGCACAGGTGAGCAGGATCTGAGAAAGAGGGATTGGAGCTATAGGGATGTTAAGGAAAGAGAAAGATTTGCTTAGAATTACATTGTTATCCGAGAGGCCCTGGGCACAGCCAGTAGACAACCCTAAGACTTTAGTGCCATAGCTGGGAACTGTCTAGGAACAAAGGAGGTTAAAGACCACCCATTCACCCACCCCTGAATTTGCAGGTTTCTAAGGCTGTTAAATCCAAATGGACAAGAAAACCCCAGAAATGTCTAACTTGGCAGCTTTCTGGATTGTGGTGAGTGTCCAGCAGCTTCTGGGGGTTTGAGACTAAACAGGCCGACCGAGCAACCAGCTGATCTCCAGGCTATTTTCCCATTTGTTCTATCATTCCGGAGTCCCATGGCCAAAAATGCTGCCAAGGAAAGCATCCTCTGTCTGTGCTTTGCCAGTTGCTTGCAGATGCAAACCCAGATGGCAAATCCACAATACCTTCTCCCAGTTCTTTTTACAGCCTTCTCTCACATTGGAAGTGGAGTGAGTGTTTGCTGCTTACGCATAGAGAGCCTGGGGTTTCTAGTTTAGGAAAAGAAGGAGCAGACAATCACCGGCTTGTCTGGCTCCGTGTTTTGATTAACCCATTCACAGCTCCAGCATCAAAGGTCCATGGGACTCAGAAAGAGAGTAGTGATGCTGGCATGTCTGTGTAAGTGTGTCTTTTAACAGCCAGCGACGCTTTTCTTCGATCTAATGAGACTGGACCCAACCTTGCCCTGCCGTGCACCCCAGGCTCACCTATACGCCTGTTGGAAGATGGCTCTTTCTAGTTGCTGTGAGAGTCACTTCTGCTTGCACCATTCCATCAATCTGTGCCCGGTTTGCTCCATGTGATAAAGCTTCCTGTAAGCCCAGACGGGTGAGCACTTCTCACATGTAAGTCAGGCTGACAATGCCACAAAGAGGGATCGGGGAGCACAAAGATTCTAGACTGCGGGGGTCCTCCTTTGCTTATTCTGGACTCTTCCTTTCATCGGTAAGGACCCTAACCCCTGTGTACCTGTATCCTATTGGGGTGATGGTGTGGGATGGAGCTTTTTATGGGATGGGGCTCATAGAGATTAGCAGTTTCTGGTTAATTTCCACCCTATGGGTTCTTATTTCAAAACTCAAATGTGGCTTCTGATACCCATCTCCTCTCTTCTAGCCTGTTGGCATCCTCTCCTGTCTGCCTTGTCAACCTGATTCCTAATGCACCAGGAAATTTGCCAGTGTGTTCCTAAGGTATGTCTGCACAGCCAAGGAAGACTTACAGCTGGCCTATGCCCAGTTGTCTGCACAGCAGTGAAAAAGTCCGCAACCTCAGTTGAGCAGCACGGGCTAGCTACAGGCTTGTCTTTGCTGTGGCTCCCTTGAGTGCCTAAGACACATTAGAGACCAGATTGGATTTCACAAGAGGAGGAAAGCGAGTGATAGGGAATCTGGCAGCTGGTGCAGGACCTGCTAGATTGCAGAGGGTCCTGGTGGTGGGGTGGATGAAAGTACAGTGAGTTCGGGGTACAAAGAGGCAACAGGGAGATGGATGGCAGATTCAGACACGATGCTGGATGTAGCAGGGGAATGGGACAGCTGGGCTGGCAGGGACTGTGGGATATGCTATTTGGCTTTCCAGGGTTGGAACAGGGCAGGGCAGGTGTGTGCACATGTGGGGAGGGGTGGCGTATATCAGCATGGAGGAATGCTGGCAGGACTGCAGGTGAGAAGAAGCGGATACAGCATCTGCTGCCCTTCTGCCCAGCTGTAACCACTGCTCTGATCTCCTGCTTTCACGTGAGCCCACTTCATCTGATGTGAATAAATAAACCTGGTGATAGGGGAGTGTAATTGAAGTGTAGCGAGACCCTTCTCTGTGGCATCGGAGGGTGCAAAGCTGTAATAAGCATCCTGCTCAGATGCCAGGAGTTATTGAGGTTGCTCCGTATCTATGACAGTTTAATCAGAATTTGAAAATCAGGGACATTATGTTTTGCACCTGCTCATGGAAAAAATGGTTTGTATAGCTCCCCGGTCTTGGCTCTGCTATGCACAAGCCAGGACACGCAGAGTATATAATTCATCAGGGGAGGTGGGGGTGGGGATGGAGGTGGGGGAAGAAGTGGAATGGAATTACACCATGAATGAAGACTAAGCCAGAATGAGGCTTAATGTTATACTGGATGTGGGGAACATGTCTCCTCCTAGCCAGCCTCATCAGATACCAGGCAGCTGACACAAATGAAGATCTTCAGACTTCGACTTCGGAGGGGCCCTTTTCACTGAACACCACAGGGGCCTTAAAGTGAATGTGCCAAAGGAAGGAAGGATGCCCCCATCCCTTTGGATAACAAGGATTATTGGGGAAAACTTTTCTCTTTTCTATACTCCAGTTCTGTCTGATGGGGAGACTTTCTTGCTTATGCTGTGCATTTGTTTACCCTATTTTTAGCCTTTTAAATGCATGGAATAAATATAGCCAGAAGCTTTAGCATACAAAGTCATTAACTTTTAAGTGGCCTCAACATCTGTGCAAGGGCCCAAGTCCTTAGTCATAAAGGGAAAAAATGGACTGATCTTTGATTTCTAAGGCATCGAACAAAGCTAAAGAAGTGAATTCAGCAGAAATTGGAACACATGGACGTGCATTTTCTTGTGGAACAACAGAGGAAAGGTGCAATAAAGAGAGTGTTTATTATCTATCCCCCACATGAGGGAGAAGTCTCAGTCACCAGGACATTTACATACAGCAGAGTAGTAAAAAGCTTCACACAGAAACTGCACAAGTGGGTTATTTACAGCTCAAGAACTCTACAATTTACTCATCACAGTGACATTAAAAGAGTGCGTATTTTTAGAACTCTCTCTCTCTCTCTCTCTCTCTCTCTCTCTTTCTCTCTCTCTCTCTCTCTCTCTCACACACACACAGTGTTCACCATAAAAAAACAAACATTCATTTACCACACATGCCAGCATTTTTTTCTCTTATTAAGATAGGGGACAACTGCTGTGTGTACACATGTATCTGAGGATAGATAGATAGATAGATAGATAGATAGATAGATAGATAGATAGATAGATAGATAGACTGTGTGTAAATAGATAGATAGAATGTGTGTGTATAGAGAGAAAGAGAGAGAGAATGTGTGTGGATAGATAGATAATGTAAATTCATTTCAAAGTATGTTAAACTCGTGTTTATTTCTTCTAAGTAGCCATTCTATCCTACACTCACTTCTTTTTACTGAGAAACAGTTTTCCACAAAAATGTTCTCAAGTTTGTCACTGCCTTTGCTTCTAGGCTGCTCTCTTCCATTTTGTGTTTGCTTTCTGCGAACATTCCTGTGATTCAGTGCAATTGGCAACAATGTGTGCAGAAAGTGACTCTCAAAGTCAAAAGTGAGACTAATTACAGAAACTGAATTTTAGACTTGTCTGCACAACAGCTTGTGCTCTTATCCAAGCAGGGAGCAGGAGCAACACCATATGACGTGAAAACGCCTGAACAGTGAATCCTTGCAGAGAACTTTTGGTACCCAACCCCCAGAGTTAAAATAAATCCACAAAAGGGGGATAAATGCGTCTGATTAAAGACAAAATCTGTGCAAGTTGTGATCTGGGCCTGGAGATTCCACGGGAAGAAAAGGAAGATAAAATATTCATGGCAATTTATTTGCTCAGCTCTGCTGATAAGCAATGACCGTGTTGAAACAGCCATAAAACTTCTACAGCTTTTCTTCCTTTTAAAATTTAGACAACAGACCTTCACTTCTCTCTCTGCTCTGCTCTGGGCAGGGGCATATCCAGTGGTGAGCAGAGCTGTCTAAGAGATTTTCACACAGCAGCCGCAGCAGACTCCTTTTTATCTCTAGACTTGGCTGGGCTTCCTAGGGGAGTAACATTTACATCCCTGCCACTGCCCATCACCAGGGCTTGCTTACTGCAGCCCTGCCTGCGCAACATGCTTCACTCCAGCCATGGAATTTCATCACTGGGCTATGAAAAGGGAAACACTCTTAAAGATATAGACAGAGAGACCATCATAGTTCCTGCTGCTCCGGCCCATGTCCCTGGGAACTGTTTGTCAACCTCCAGAAGAACAACATGGTTGTGGAGCTGGATGCAAACTGGAGAAAACCAAGGACTCTCCTGAACCACTGCCCCAAAACCAGCAGCCCTCTTCCTTCTCCTGCAGCCCCAGAGAGGTGGGGAAGGAACTGAGAGCTTTTTGTTGTGCCAAAGGGAATAAAAGGACCTGGAGTTGCTGCCCCCCGACATAAACCCGTCGCAGGCTCCAATAGAGCCTGTGAAGCCCCATCAGCAAGCCAAGAGGCAGGGGAAGTAGAGGTACATGTCCAGAGCCTTGGCTGGGAGGGTGCAATTGTTACTCTTATTCACATCAGTGATGTGGGGAATTTGCTGTCTTTGCACAGCATGCTGCATCCCAGTCAGAGTGCACAGGGCACTGATACTGCCCTCAGCTTCATAAGAACTTAAGAACAGCCACACTGGGTCAGAGCAAGGTCCATCTAGCCCAGTGTCCTGTCTGCCCACAGTGGCCAATGCCAGGTGCCCCACAGGGAGTGAACACAACAGGGAATCTTCATGTGAACCCTCCCCTGTCACCCATTCCCAGCTTCTGGCAAACAGAGGCCAGGGACACTACCCCTGCCCATCCTGGCTAACAGCCATTGGTGGACCTAACCTCCATGAACTTATCTACCTCCTTTTTAAACCCTATTAGGCTATGTGTAGACTACAGAGTTTTGTCAGAAAAACTGCTGTTTTTCTGGAAAAACATGAGTTACGTCTACATGGGAACAGTGTTCTTTTGACAGTAAATCGAAAGAACAGGGGTTTTTTGCACAATTGATAATCCTCATTCTACGAGGAAGAAAACTTTCTGCAAAAGAGCTCTTTTGCCAAAAGGCGTGTGTGGACGTGGAAGAGGGAATTCTTTCAGAAAAAGAGGGAAGAGGAAAACGCACAGGTGCCCTGGTGGCCATTGTATCCATAGTAATTACAGCTTACATGCGAGATAGCATCCAGGCAGTGTGGCTTTTGCAGTGTGGATGCTTTTTTTCGCAAGAAGTTTTTTTTGGATGATCTCTTCTGAAAAAAGCTTTTTCTGCAGCAAGCCTGTAATCTAGACAGCTTTAAAGTCCTGGCCTTCACAATATCCTCTGGCAAAGAGTTCCACAGATTGACTGTATGAGGTGTGAAGAAATATTTCCTTTTGTTCATGGATAGTTGGTGAAGGCAGGGCTGGGAGAGGCAATTCCCCAGCCTCCACCTCCAGTCACACCCCTTCTGCTGAGGCCCCACCCCTTCCCTGCCCCCCATGGGCAGGCGGGGCAGTGCCCCACATGCGCACTCCGCCCTCCTAACCACAGGGAGGTGATGGGAGCAGTGGGTGCGTGCTTGACCCAGACTTCCCAGCCCCTGAGAGGGAGAAGGGTGAGCAGCACAGCCCCAGACTTCCCAGCCACAGAGGAGGGAATGCCACGTGACCTGGTGCAGCTCAAACTCTCCAGCTCTGGTGCACCAGAGAAGGGAGGAGGATGCACCTTATGGCCCGGCCTAGCCTCTCTGGCCCTGGAGCACTGGGAAGGCAGGCACTGGGAGCAGCAATATTCTGCCCCCAGAATGCCTACAGCAGGTGTTTTGGGCGTGGAGGATGGGTGGAGCTATGTCTGGTGGTTTGGGAAGTCAAAGTCTTCCCCCACCTAGCATACCGGATGCCCATTCTTTTGTATATTTTAAATCTGCTACCTATTAATTTCATTTGGTGACCCCTAGTTCTTGTGTTATAGGAATAAGTAAATAACTTTTCCTTATTCACTTTTTCCATACCAGTCATGATTTTATAGACCTCTAGCATATCCCCCCCTTTAATCTCCTCTTTTCTAACCTGAAAAGTCCCAGTCTCTTTAATCTCTCCTCATATGGGACCAGTTCCAAACCCCTAATCATTTTAGTTGCCTTTTTTTGAACCTTTTCCAAGGGCAATATATCTTTTTGGAGATGAGGCAACCACATCTGTATGCAGTATTCAAGATGTGGTTATGCCATGGTTTTAGATGGAGGCAATAAGATATTTTCTGTCTTATTCTCTCTCCCAGCCTCTCTGAGGTCCTCCTCTAGTTCCCCCTTTACCAACACAAGGGTTTCCGGCTACTTAGCCTGACCTGTTTGGCCCTTTGCCGCTTGGTGCCTCCTGCTATCATCTCTTGTGTTTTATTGCCTTTCCCCTCCCGCCCCAAATGCAGCCATGCCAGCCTGCATTGCTCATGATTCATCCAGCAGCTCTGCAGAAATGGGCAGGGCCTGGGGCCAGCTCTGTAGCAAAAGATGAATTGTGAATTCCTCAGACCCATATAGTTGGCTCTCGATGCAGCCACACATCAGGGGACACAAGGCTTTGGTAGTGCACAGCCGATGTAATTTCCTTTCTTTCTGCTAAGCCATTTCATTTTTCCATTGCTGCTCCCAGTTATTTTACTTCCATCCACCCCACATTAGCTTCTCAGGGCTCTGAAAACATTCTTCTGTCTGCTCTTTTATGCCCCCCTCCCCTGGCCAGACAGTACATGTTTCTCTTGGCATTTCTACCACTTGCCACTTGGGAAGGCGGGCAGAGAGATTTCTCTCTTCAAGGATTTCATGTCCCTAGGAGTGTGTGCATCCCACTAAAGAGTGCATACTGCTGACAGAAAGCACCTTCTCTGAAGACCTCTATGGACCCCATAGGATTCTCTCTGTAAATGTTTTCCCATTGCTGGAGAGATGTGATAATACTTGGATGAGCCCACTTGTAAAGAACTTGTCACTCTGGAAGATTCCACTTGGAAGTCCTTAATACCACGAACACTTCCTTTAGGAAATGGACAATTCTCCATTTCTTCATACACAGAAATACTCTGAGAACAGTATATCTATGGTGCTTCTTCCCAAAAGACTCCTCTGGCTTTCAGGATTCTTCATCCATGACACAAGAACTTCAGGGGGACTGGAAAGGATTTCTTTCTTCAATGTATTTTCTACTTTAGTTGCTGGGGCTCATCCCAAGACACAGGTGTGCATTGCCACTTTTATCACTTTGATCTAATCAGTGCCGTTTGTGGTAATACGTTGGGCACTCGGTGATAGAGCTGACCTTTGTGGTAAGTCCCAAGCCTTTTTCATGATTACAGATGCTCTGTGCCATGCTGATTTCACCGCTGACGCCTGAGCTACTCTTGCCAGAATGTGCTGTTTTGCTTGATGTCTGATTTCTGACAGGTTTCATGTTGCATACTGGCCTTTCTCATACCAGTGCTAGCATGGGCATGGGAATCTTGCCAAGCTGAGAACTTACTACAGACTTACATGGAATAATAGAACACACCGGCTCCACCTGCCAGCCAGACACAGATTTTCTTTGGGTGGGCCTAAGGTGTTTGCTGCCTTTTCCTAAAGTTTAAGCAGCTAATCTTACAGAAAAGCATAAAGAATCTCAACACAGAAAAGCCTGGTTAAGGGTGCATGACAACGGAGCCCATAACTGGAGAAGTCTGGTTCCCACTCACACCAGGGTAACTGTCTTGGTGACTGTGGATGCCTGGAAACCTTGATGAAGTTGGTACCACAAAGCAGTGGGTAAGCAGAAAACAGAATTAAAATTATGGTGCTTTTCTTACTGAAGAAAGCTCAGGCTGTAATCCCAGACCCAGACCGAGTCTGGGTACAAACACACCAAAGTTCAGGGTCATTGGTTGGGCCCACCTCTAAGGGTATGTCTACACTACCTCGCTAGTTTGAACTGGGGGGGGGGGGGGTAATGTAGTCATATGGAGTTGCAAATGAAGCCCGGGGTTTGAATTTCCTGGGCTTCATTTGCATAAAGCCAGCCGGCGCCATTTTTAAATGCCGGCTAGTTCGGACCCCGTGCCGCGCGGCTACACGCGGCACGGACTAGCTAGTTCAGATTAGGCTTCCTAATCCGAACTAGCTGTACACCTCGTTCCATGAGGCATACAGCTAGTTCGGATTAGGAAGCCTAATCCGAACTAGCTAGTCTGTGCCGCGTGTAGCCGCGCGGCATGGGGGCCGAATTAGCCGGCATTTAAAAATGGCGGCGCCCGGCTTATGCAAATGAAGCCCGGGAAATTCAAATCCCGGGCTTCATTTGCAACTCCGTATGACTACATTACCCCCCCCTAGTTCAAACTAGGGGGGTAGTGTTGACGTACCCTGAGATCTACAAGAATAAACACTCCTTGCCTTTCACAACATGGAGTGTGCTCCAGGCTATGTGTGTCTGTCCCTATGGGTATGTCTACACTACCCTCCTAGTTCGAACTAGGAGGGTAATGTATGCATACCGCACTTGCTAATGAAGCCCGGGATTTGAATTTCCCGGGCTTCATTAGCATAAGCGGGGAGCCGCCATTTTTAAATCCCCGCTGCTTCGAACCCCGTGTAGCGCGGCTACACGGGGCTCGAACTAGGTAGTTCGGACTAGGGTGCCTATTCCGAACTACCGGTACACCTCGTTTCACGAGGAGTAACGGTAGTTCGGAATAGGACCCTAGTCCGAACTACCTAGTTCGAGCCCCGTGTAGCCGCGCTACACGGGGTTCGAAGCAGCGGGGATTTAAAAATGGCGGCTCCCCGCTTATGCTAATGAAGCCCGGGAAATTCAAATCCCGGGCTTCATTAGCAAGTGCGGTATGCATACATTACCCCGCTAGTTCGAACTAGCGGGGTAGTGTAGACATACCCTATGTTAGGAAACAGCTCAGAATGAACAACATCAGTTTCACTGGCATCTGTATCCAAGCACAATGCTCTGGAAGGTAGCCCCAGCAATTGTGTCCAGTGAGGTTCTGTGTACTGGCCTGGTTTCACCTTGCCCCCTCTGACTCTTCCAAAGTAAATAAAAACTGCATATATAAATTGCCATCAGTGGTGACTATGATGGGCAAAGGGGGAAGCACCTTCGGCATAGAAGTGCTGAGCAGGCTCAGGGGAGGTAGAAAGGGAGGCTCCCGCCTGATACCCCTAGGGTTGCAGGGTGACTGGTATTGACCCAGACAGTCTGGTACTTTCGCCTCCTGTCCGGTAAAAAAATTCAGAAAATACCGGACACTTGACAACCCTACAACACACTTGGCAACTGGGCCCAGACCCCGGCCTCCCACTTCCCGGGCCCCGACAGCCCCAACCCCCGAACCTCCTGCTTACCTGGTTCTGCAGGGAAGCTGCGTTCTGGCTTGATCAAGAAAACAAAGTGGCCACTGGCAAAAAGCCAAAAGACCAAGGGGAAGCAATGCCTTCCCAGGGTCTTAGTGCTCAACCTCTCCTCTGTTCCTATCCCTAGCCTGACTCTGCATGCACTCTGAAAGGGGCCATGCTGTTTTAATGCTGTTTTATTATTTCATTTTTTTTCTCAACAACTTTGGTGTCCCCCCCCCTTTTTCCCCCTCAACAGAATTTTTCCCCCGGTGGTTTTTTTTGGTGGTGGTGGTGGGAGGATGGGGGGTATTTGGTATTTTTGGTTAAACCATCTGGCAACCCTAGATACCCCCCAGGGGTGTGCAGGAGGCCAGGGCAAGGTTGACACGGAAGGTCTCTGGGCTGGGACCCAGAGTAGTGGTTGTGGCTGGGTCCCCCTTGCACTGCACCTTGCTACCAGGGAGAGTGGCCTGTATAGACTGTGGCTTCCTCTGAGCTGAGGAGCTAGACTTTGGGACTGCAGTTGGCTGTGGTGGCAGAGGGGGAGGCTGAAGGCTGCTGATATCCCCGGAAAGAGGTGAGAGACCAGTGTGGTGGCACCGCTGGAGGGCAGCGTCCTGAAGAGGGCACCGTGGTCCTGGGCTCAATGTGGGTGCAGAGCCAGAGCGTGGAGAGAGCGCGCAGCAATGGTGGGTGAGACACCAGCCAGAAGGGAGGCCCTGCTGAGGACTGAGCTAATTCCCAGACTGACCAATGGGAAACGCCATGGTGGTGAATTGAGACCTGCTATAGCCTCTATCTACCACTAAGAGACTCTCGATCAGGGCGGGCAATAAGTTTTGATGGTGGGGGGGCCACTCCAAGAATTTGGAAAGTGGTCAAGGGCCGCACTCTTCCATGCTATTAACGGAGGAGATGCAGGGTCTGGGACAGAGGATGGGTGCAGAAGGGAGCTTGGGGAAAGGGAGGGAGTTTGGGGGAAGGAGAGTGTTGTGACCTGGGGCACTGAACTGGGGTACAGGAGGGGGTGCAGGGGTTTGGGTTGTGCGCTAGGGCAGGAGGGGTTTGTGATCGGGCAGGGAATTGGGGTGCCGGATCTGGTAGGGGGCAGAGGATCTGGATGTGTGGAGTAGGGAGCAGGAGTGGGGGGCAGAGGGTTGGGGAAGGGAGGGACTGAGGAGCCCATTTCTGAATCAGCCTCCCTGCCTGCCCCACTCCCCACACACGCACAGGCTGCAGCATGTGCTCTGGAGCCTTCCCTCCCCCTGTGCTTCATGGCTGCCTGTTACTGAAACAGACAGCTCCCATTGGACAGTTTCTGGCCAGAAACCGGCCAATGGGATTGTGCTGGGGCAGGGAGCAGCTCCTAAAGCTTCCCCCCTCCCCTCTGGACTCACAATTTGTAAAGAAAAACCGCCCACAGCCGCATTTCTGAGGGGCGAGCGGGTGGGGCGAAGGAAGTGGGCAGCCTGCTTGGGGCTCCCCACAGCATCCGCAGGCCAGATCTGGTATCTTGGCGGGCTGGATCTGGTAGTAGCCTGAGGGCTCCGATGCACAAACTATCACCTTGTTTGATTTCCCAGCCTTTCCTCTCGGAAGAGTTCTGCCCTCCCAAATTAGGCCCTGCTCCACAGCCCTTTTTTGTCAGTGGGAGTTTGAAACCCACAGAGGCTCCAGCCTTTTCTTGGTAATTAGAAACATCCTAAGGAAGAGCCCACGTCTCTGTGAGTGGAAGAGCTGGAAGGCCCAGCTAGGGACACGCAGGGGTTTGGTGGGAAATGCTGATACAAACATGTTTCAGGTCTCAGGATCACAGGCCTGTGTGAGTGAGACCTTCATCAGCCTCCTGAGAGGCTGCCACACCATCGTCCTATTGTATGTCTAGCAGTTTTCATTCAGAGAAACCTACATGAAATGTCTCCAGCTTCAGTCAGTCCAGCTGGTGAACACTGAAGAGGACTGGAATGGATGCCATGTAGCATGGTGAATTCTGATGGTGGGGATAGGAACATGGCTGTCAAAAACCCTGAGGAGCAGTAGAATCATGTTTACTGCAGTTGGGACACTTGGCCGTGGACACATTAATATGTGCATGTTCAGTAAGCAGATGCATCCATTTTGTCCATAAATATTACCTTAATTTAAATCCAGGTGGTACAGCATAAGAGACAGTTTAGAAATTATGTAGCTTTCTGACTGATGAGCTCTATTACTGTTGCCATCATTCCACTAATAATTATGCCCATGCACAGCTCTGCATTTAATCGCGCCAGAAGATGGATTCATGTTTCCTGCAGGCGTGCTGGATGAAATGACTACCCTTTCTTTCACAGTTCTGTTTGCAGAGTTCCCCACATTCCTGTTACGGACTCTGCCTCGCTCAGATTTCTGAACAGCCCTGAGTGGTTCTCTGGGTCATGTTTGGACTCTCATCAGGATGTGGTCGTGGAAGCAGGGCTATTCAGAGAGCTCCAAGAATAATGGCTTAATTTTTATGAGCTTGAAAGCAAGCAAGCTCACTTTGAGTCCCATGAGATGGCCAGTCAGTTACTGCCCAACACACACGCACAGTGGACTGGTTCTGTGCTCACATACACTGGTGTGAATTGGGAATAACTCTGCAGAGGTCAATGGAATTACACTGGTTGCACATGGTGCCCTTGGACTTGTACCGTAAATCCAGGAAGGGCTGAGTGCCCACAAGAGGACTGGTGTTTGGTACGCTCCGGGAGAACCCCTTCCATATGCCTTTTGCACCTTTGGGCCCACTGCAGGAAAGAGGCTGTTAATGGGAAAAACTGTAAAGCCACTGCCTTTGCCATTCTCCAGATGCCCAGAAGGCTTAGCTCCTCGCTGCAGGGCCGTGTGTGTGCCAGGGTGTAGAGAGCTCCTGGGAGCTGCCCTTGGGAGTGGAGGCGAGAAGACACAGGGGCCCTCGCCCACTGACTCATTTCCAAAATGACTGAATTAAAGTTGCACTTAAATCCACATCAGCCCTTCCAATGAACAGTCCTAATGCTATTGACCGACTGATTTGTTGCCTAAGCCCTTTGGGAGCAGCCTGTCACTAAACCGCAAATGCCAGGACTGCGGTAATGGTAAGAGAGTGACACCCAAGCTAGGGGAGATTCCCGCCACTCCGGCTTTTATCCCAAAACTGCTTCTAGAGAAGGGTTGTGTCACAGCGGCAGCTTCCAGCACAATACTCATGCAACCAAAGGCCACATTGGGGTCTACCTGCTCAGTGCACCCCCTAAATGGAATGCATCATCCCAGCACATGGTACCAGGCAGTGGTTAGTGGGAAGAGTCACCCAGGCCCTGCAATGTGTGGGAGAATATCTAACCCCTTATCTCTAGGGAGAGGGGCAGATGTATGGGGATAACTCCCATTTGGGCTGCATTTCCAAGAAAAGTACACGCAATCTCCTCTTGTGTTTATTCCTTGGTCTCTCCCCTCAGCCTGCCAACAAGAGATTAAAATTATGCCAGGGGGGTTTGTCATACAGAAATGGCCTACTACCCACCAACTCAGTTCACACTGGGGACTGAGCAGCTGTCAGAGGGGAGTGGCTTTGGGTTGCTACTGTTGCTTTCAAGATTTGAACCAGTGATCACAGGCACTGGCTTTTGTTCCCCAGTGCCTAGCTGCTTGGTACTTGCATCAAGTCCATAGCAAGCCCCAAAACAGCCTCCACACCATGCTCTCTTTTCTGTCCTTCTTGTAGCTGGGCCTGACCATGTAGGATTATTTGGTATAAATAGTCCCTCCTGCTGGGAGACCAAATAGCACATGGAAAGTTTCAGTGCAAAGCAAACGCTTTAGCTGGTTTATGAATCCTGAATGCAGGGCTTTCCAGCAAAGCTCACCCTCACAAGGCTTAATTGTTCCAACACTAGCAGGAACCACTGGTGGTTCATTAAGATGGTGTCTTAAGAAAGTCTTACACAGAACAAAAGTGGCGAAAAGAGCCAGCACCACTCCAACAACTGTCCGCTTGGCCCCACCCCGTGCAAACACAAGATGCTTGGCACATGTTACATTTGCATCTACTTTGCTGAGATCAGTAATTTTGCACAGCGTGTCTATAAACTTCTCAAAATGAAATTCCATCAGCGTTTTGAGACATGCCCAGACTATCCAGGTCTGGCTAATGTGCCCATTACCAGTGTGTCTACAAGCAGATGGTGTCCAGACAAGAGGGTACCAAGTGTTTTGTCCAATGGGACACTTGGATTTAGCAGGCAGATCTTAATTTCCAACTATGGCTCACTTTTTGCTTTTTAATAAGAGCAGTAAATTTTTCTACAGCACCTAAGACTGTTTATTGATATGAACTTTCCCCAGAGGGTAGCTGATTTAATAGCACTGTGCAACCCAGACAGGCAATTTGGTTGAAAAGGAGTATAAGCTCCCAGGATAAAGTGATGATTCACTGGTGTAAATGCTGAGAATCCCCATTGACTTCACCAGGTTTACACTCATCTAAATATGGAGTAAGAGCAGCATTTAATCTCATTCTTAGGAGCTCTATTGATTTGGCTTCTTAAATTGCAGAAATGCCTAACATAATTCCTGCCAATATCTACCTAGATGGAGATATAAACACAGAGTAATGGTTTATTCCTCTGTTATAGTTTGGTTTTAATTACAAAAGGCCAGAATTTCCCATACAATTTCAACTGAAATGAGAGAAAAAGGTCAAAACACAAGGGGCCTTGTACATCTCTAATCCCATAATGGAGAGCCATGCACGGCTCTAATGTTTGAACAATCAGCATAGACTTTTGTTATGAAGACCAACATGTGAGGTAAGAAGGGGAAAGGCTTTTAGATCTATTAGAACACGGGAGTGCTGGGAATGGCAGGGGAATGATGATGGGAAAATTAAAATTCAGCTCCAGCAGAAGGTTGTAGTGCTTCCACTTGCAGCTCAGTGCATCGATCTGTTCCAGCATTTGACTTTCAACCATGACAAAACTGTGGGCAAATTAATTGTTCTCCAGGATATTAGGCATCAGAGTCTATTAATCCTCTCTGGAGTCGGATGCTCCATGAATACTAATGAAAACGGAGAGCTGCAGTCATGTCTTCCCCAGTCTGACTCAATGCTGCTGCTGTTGCTGCTGCTTTCATGAGCGGGGGGAAAGCCCTGAGCACTAGTCAGCCATTTGCTGCTTTTATTCAGATTTAAGGCTGATTACAATGGGAAAGAATTGTGTAATATGGCAAATCCTCCTCTTCCCGCCGAGGAGGATCGGAACATCAGAAGGTGTGAGAGGCAAGTGCTAGGTATTTTCTGCAAGGAAAAAGCGAAAGACATAAGCTATTTATGCTAATTCAATACTGTACTCAGACATGTAAGGAACAGCTCAAGAAATCATTACTTAATTACACCTCTATGTTGTACTTGCTTCGCCTTGTGTCCTGATCCCCCCCGTCCTCTCCCACACATTTTTAGAATGTGGATGAAGGAGATCATTTTATTTATTGTTTTTCAATTATGTGAAATTTCTGTCAGCTCTTTGGAGAAAGAGAGCTTTCCCCCTCCTCTTTGTTTTTCTTTAAAAACACCCCACTACTTCTTGAGAGAAAGGAGCAATGCCTACTGGAATCTCTGCAGATTACAGAAATATGCAGATTAGTGCTAAGTAGGAAAGGAAATGGAGGCTGCAAGAAAAGCAAACTGAAGCTCTTTTACCTTCACTAATGTTGCATGGTAATAACTATTTGGAATTCCAGCCTAGCTTTAATTGTGCAAACTGAAGTCAAATCGGCAAAATTTAAGTGAACATTCTCTCAAACCTTTGGCCAGTGGATCCAATCTGTGTTAATCCAACTTCTTGTGTTTTTTCTTTAGAATAAGGTTCCACTTAAGCAGCAAAAAGTGAGCATTAATATTGGAGATGGGGGGCGGGAATAAGAAATCTTTATTGATAACCTACTGGTATGTTCTTATTTAAATACCTGGAAGCGTCCAGTAGATCAAAATGAGAGGATATTATATTTACCGTATTGCATCCTTTGGTCTAGTTTTTTGCCTTGCGATCACACCGCACTGTATTTGCTTGTTAAGGAATGTGGCAATGTTTGAATCTGCAGTGAAATAGCAGGTCTGAAAAATCTGGGTAATGGAGAGACCACGAACAGGTTGCCAGGCAGTTTGTTTGTTCAATAGGGTAATCGGTAAGGTATGAATCACTGCCGAAGGTTTGCCCTGTGCTGATGCAGACAAACATCAAAGAAAAACTCTGCAAATTGCCCAGCCTTGCAATTTCTGTAAGCCTATCTATGAGCAGAGCACATGTGGGGGTCCCTGGCTCTCACCCACTTTACTCACTGTTACTGGAATCCATACTTACTTCTCCAGAAGTTCCACTCTTCAGCAGAATGGAAATACTGCAGTCGAATGAGAGCAAAGCTATTAGCTTGCACTCTAACTGAGAAGATATTTATGTCTGTGCAAACACAGCACGCGCCTTCCGCATGATTTGGAGCTAAATGCAGTGTTACTTAATTAATGCATATGTAACACACGAGGCTATTACACCTATTAGAGCTCTTGGACAATTAAAATTCCAGTGGTCTTCTCTACAGATGGGTGTCCAAGACAAATGTCTGAAATTCTCCTCTGTTCATATTCAGTTGGATAGGGATTTAAAAAATATATATGTTTTTTCAGGTTTGCTTCGGTTTATAAGAGTAAACATTACCCGGAATGTCAGGCAGAGCATAGATTTTTGTCCCTAGGGAGACAATGAAAACACATCACCAAACTACCTCCTTCTCCCTCTGAACAACATGCATTGCCTCAGAGCCACAGCTGAAGCAAAAGGAGCATGTATGGAGCTGGGGTAACTCCTTCCAGAAGCAAGCCCTCTTGAGTTTCCATCATGGCATAGCAGTGGCAGCAGAAGTCTGAGAATGCAGTGGAATTGGAGGTTGGGGAGAAGGCCACAGAGCAATAGAAATGACCATGTCGGCCCACTCACTGCAAATGAGAAACTGAGATGGACTATGAAGTCATACCTGTGACAAGTTGGAAAGCAGGAGAACAGTGGGGAAGCACATGTCCTAGTTCCTGCAATACCCCGGCCATACCATTTCCAGCTCTGCTTTGTGACCATTTTAATAAACTGTACGGCTGTGTCTACACTGGCCACTTATATGGAATTAGCATAAATCAGCCGCTTTTCTGGAATAACTTGCCAGCTGTCTACACTGGCCCCTTGAATTTCCGGAAAAGCACTGACGATCTACTGTAAGAAATCAGCCGCTTTTCCAGAAATACTATGCTGCTCCCATTCGGGCAAAAGTCCTTTTTCCGGAAAACTGTTCCGGAAAAGGGCCAGTGTAGACAGCACAGTTGTGTTTTCTGCAAAAAAGCCCCGATCGCGAAAATGACGATCGGGGCTTTTTTGCAGAAAAGCGCGTCTAGATTGGCCACAGACGCTTTTCCGGAAAAAGTGCTTTTCTGGAAAAGCATCCTGCCAATCTAGACGCACTTTTTCCGGAAATACTTATAACGGAAAACTGTTCTGTTTTAAGCATTTCTGGAAAAGGGTGCCAGTGTAGACGTAGCTTACAAGGCTGTGGCTTCCAGCTTGGCAAACCAGTACAGAAGAAATTTCCACCTTTTCTGATGTTTGAAACAGTTCAGTGGACTCAGTTTTGCTGTTCTCGTTCCACTGCTCAGAACTGGAAATCCTGTGAGTGACCAGGATAGAGCAGAAAACTTGCTCTCAAGAAGATTTCAAACCAGGAAGACTCAGCTTTCAAACTTTTTAATGCTTGTCTAGGGCCCTGCTGTTAGTTCTGGTGGAGTCTGCAGCACTGCACATCACAACACTAATTATCAATAACTCCAGGAAGGGACAGCGATGCTGCTCTGTGATTTGTGAGTGTATGTGACCAGTTTGCCTCTGTGCTGAGCCACAGATGAGATGAGTTCTCACAGCCCTCAGCTGCAGAGTCATGGCCCTTTACCACAAGCCACTGGCATAATGGGAACAGAAAAAGGGAGTGGTCCCTGGCTTTGGGTTGGGTGGGCAATGATGGGGGGAGGGGGAGTAGGAGAAAAGGGGAGTCTCCCATGTGACAGAGGGGACCCCATGGCACTTAAGCTGTGCTTGCCCCTCCAGCCCCCAGCTGGATGCCCCAGTTCCATCTCCCTCCTGCTGGTGCTGTGTGCTGATGCCCTAGTTTCTGGCCCCAGTGCTAGCCTTGCCCAGACCTGCTGCTACAAGGTACATCTCCTGCAAAGCTAGTGCTGGAGCCAGACATCAAGGCAGCACTATGTGGCACAGGTGGCACAGGCTGATGCACACTGAGCTAAGTCGGGAGTCCCAGCCTGTGGATTTGGGGTGCTCCAGCCCTTATTGGGCTGGCCTGAATGCTAAGCAGGTGGGCCACAGCCTGCTCAGCTAATGCTGTTAGCTCTCAAGAGCCCATTTTCGACCTTGGTGTGGAGAGCAAGGCAGCCACAGTCAGCGAACACCCGTTTCTCTTTTCCAACATTTCCTTCTCGGATCCTTCCCAGTCACTATGATAATAATGCATATCACGTAGCCTCTAGCAAAGGCTAAATGAGCATAGGGCACTGCTTCTGGAAGTGGGCCACAGGCACACTCCGAGAAAGCTGCTAACAGGCCGCTCCAGCATGTTTATTTACTGGCTCCAGAGCAATAGAAATGAGAGGTCCCAATAGAAACGGGACCTCTCAGCTCCCATTGGCTCGGGTTCATTGTTTGCAGCCAATGGGAGCTGAGAGGCTCCTTGGTTGTGGAGCCAGTAAATAAACAAACTGGAGCAGCCCGCTAGCCACTTTCTCAGAGTGGGTCGGCAGACCGCTTTGAGAAACACTGGCATAGGGCCACAAACCCATCCCTGCAAGACCACACTGGAAACTAGGGATGTGAAGGGTTAACCAGTTGACCAGTGGTGCTGGAACAACTGCTGCAGGGGAGAGGGGGGACTACTGTAGACAGGGGCTGCTCCAGCATAGCCCCTGCTTGCGGCAGCCCGGGCACCCTGCAGACAGGGGCTGCACTGGCATCTCCAGTGGGGGGGAGCACTTCCCCCCCCCCCCCAGCTCACCTCCGTGCAATCTGTTAAAACATATTTTTAAACAATATGCTTAACCAGTTAGCCAATTAAATGGGATTTTACAACCCTACTGGAAGCACACCCACTCAAGGGTGAATCCTTGCTTCCAGTTACAACTTGAGACCCATCAGTTAGCCAGTTTTTAATCCATTTAATGTGAGCCCTGTTAATTTTATATCATTCTTGGGTTTTGTGTCTAAGGACACTACATCAGCACAATGCCCTTTATCCCCCGGGCATGGGTTCTCATCAAACAAAGGTATCCAGTAAGTTCATACTGATATACAGCAGCAACAATAAGGTCCCCCTCCCAAGAGCTACCACTGCTCCCAGGCCCAGGGCTTCTGCTGTGCACCCCACTGTTGCCAGCCATAGGCACCAAGGGTTTGTGCACACGGGGAACAGAGCATCCCAATAGGTACTCTGGCTGTGGGAAAGGAGCTTTCATACTGAAAAAGAAGTAGCTCTTGGAAGGCGCAGATAGGGGACATGATTATCCTTTTCATGGCCCCTGAAGTGGCTGGCGTGGCCTTGGGGCATGGTGCAATTAGCAGGGTTAGTTGACTTGCCCTCCAGCTGGCTAGACCCAGATGGAAGATGCACAGCTTGGCTCACACACAGGAGTTTAAGAGGAATGTCTTGAGCCTGGAAAATGGACGTGCCTCTTTCCCATGTGCCTATCCCGCACTCTCAGAGACCAGCCAAGGCTCGAAAACCAAATGTTGCTCATTGTCTGATGGGCCGCAGATCCTGCTGGCAGATGGCAGAGCAGTGAACAAGCCCTGGATCCAGTGCCCCTGGCTATCTGTCAATCAGAACCCGGGATGTCTAATAGAAGGGGCGTCACTAGCTTGGGAGTATAAAGAAAGTTTCCATTTCTGTGGGCAGCTTTTTACACCTGTGTAGCAGCCAAAATTACCCCCAGAGGCAGTGGCTGAAAGATGCCACAATAGTGCCACTGGGACCTGCTTTGGAAGCTCAGAGATTGGTGCTGGCCCTCACCTGACCACAGGTTTCCAGGAGCCAATGCAGAATTTCTCCCTTTCATTAATCCGAGGCAAGGCGCAGTAATTGTTTCTAGCGGGCAGAGGAAGCCACAGCCTGCCGAAAGCCTGGCCTCCTGGGGGTGGGGGTAACGGTTGTTCTAGCGCTGGAGGCCCTGCAGCGAAGCGCGGCGCCCGGGCAGCTGCCTCCCTGCTCTGCCATATCTCCAGGCTCCATTTAAAAAATCTGACTTCAGATAAAAGAACTCTTTTGAAAAACAGCAAGGCGTTTTATTTCTGATTAGGGTTTGTCCAAAGCATTTTGACAAGAAAATAGGTGACCCAGCTCTGAGAACTTTTCTTTTCTGGTGCATAAGAAACCCATTACCTCTCTTTGAAAAAACAAAACAAAACAAAACAAACCCTTTCTTATTCTCGTGGAGAGAGTGTGGCCAGCTGTCATAGGAGCAAACTCAGCCTCCAAATGGACTTAATGCAAACCAGACCAGGGATCATTTGTGCATTGTTTAACTATTCCTTCAGCTTCCCCTCTGCTCCTTTGCTCTGCCAGGCACTTCCCAGTTAGTGCCGTAAGTTTGTTACCTCTCACAGGCTAACGTGCTTGGGGATTCATTTAATTGTGTTTCCCACTCTCGTGCTCCTGGACTCCTTATGACTGCAGCAGTCTGTTTACAAGTCAGTGAAGCAGGTTTCAAACAGGGCCCGTGCCCCATTATTCTGCACACTGCTTGGCTGCCTGTGCATCCCTCCCACTGACTCTTGGGGCCCCAGACAGGGATGCTGAAGCTCATTGTGGGATTTTTCAGGTTCTTTGTCATGGGCTTTTCCTCTTCAGATCACCCCGAGCTCTGACTGACTCACTGGCCCTTGTGTGCAGGGCACTGAGTAGATCTCATAAGCCAGGCTCGACAAATCAGTGTATCTACTCGTCCGTGGTGAGTAGATTTCAGTCAGTTGCCCCGTTCACTGGCGGCGCATGCATGCACAATGTGGGCCTGGTGCATGCATGGTGCAGGGCTGGCGAGTGGATTTCGCTGCGGTTTGTCGAGCCCTGCTCATAAGAACCCTTATCCCAGCCAGGCTGGTGTCTTGAGAGCAGAGAAAGACCCACGTGGAGGTCTGAGCAGATATCTGCAATGGCACTTGTCCATTCTGCATTGGATAGCAGCCCCTAATTTAATTAATGTGAACGACATACTGACCACATAAACCCCAATGGAAGTTAATGAGCACTTGGCGGTTGTTCCTATTGTCTCCTTTAGTTCAAAAGCAGCAAGCACTTGGACTGTGAACAATAGAACCCACTCTCCCCTCTCCCATCAGACATGGCTAGTGCATGAAACAAAATCTGCTCTGGGAGACTGGTGCCTATAAACATGACATTGACATTACCTGGAAGCTGACTATTTCTCAGGTGCATGTCAGTCGTGGCAGGAGGCCTCTGGAGAGTAGGGCCCTCTGGCGCTAAGTGCTGACCCTGTCCCCCCAAATTTATAATCTAAACAGACCGGGTAGACCCAGCTTGGAGGAAAGGCATCAGGCAAACCTGCAAAGTGAACAGTGTGATGGCAGCAAATATCATGTTAGGTCTGGGATTTGGCTTTGTAACCTAAGCCAATTCAGTGGTACCATTTGTTATTGATTTGCATCTCTGTGACACTAAGGGCCCTGCTCTCACTGTGCAAGGAGCTGCACAGACCCAGAACAAAGCTGTGCCCAGAGGTGCTTGTGCACTGTGCATGCCAGGAGGGGGTTAGGTAGGTCAAAAACAAAGTAAGTGAAGGAGTCGGAGCCTGTGAAGTGTGGGGATGGGCTGGATCCAACAGCACAGGGGCTGAATGCTCAATGTGAAAATGGCAGAAACCAGACTGGTGTCATCATGTGTACGAAGCTCCGGATGACCTTGTGACATGGGGAAGGTGGAGTAGATGAACCAGCCCTAATTGCTTTAAATTCAGGCTGCTCCATGCTCACGAGCTCATGCAGGCGTCTGTGGCATGACGTAATGGAGAGCCGCAAATCCTGCCTGTAAACACACTTCTCCCTCCAACCCCAGCCTGTAAACATTGTGGGGCAAGGAGCCTCTTTTACTGCATGTCTGAACAGCACTTGACTCTACAGGGCCTGATCCCTTATTTGTGCCATTGCTGATAGCAAACTAACAATTAATACAAATCAAAACTGTGGGTTCGAAAGAGCCACTTGGGCTGAAATGTTATTAGCTTTGGATTCCATGTAGATCATTTCTGCCTTTCTCTCTGTGCTCCTTTTCTAGAATATTTCCTTTTCCGGAATAAATCAGATTTGTGCTCTCATTAAACATGTCCCTTCCCCATGTATATTGTATCTTCTTCGCTCAGCCATTCTTCTCGCTGTCCTCAAAACCCAAAACAAAGTCTCCCCAAAATGAGTAAAATGATTCCCCATGGCGGAAGGAAAGGGGTTAAACAATTATTATGGATTTGACATTCATGAACTTGAGGTTTTATGAATACTGCATGTTTAAAAAGAAAGCTGAAAACCTTTTGTGAACAGCCACTGAGAACAGGGAGACTATCAGGCAGTCTGGAAAGGGAGGGCAGTTGCTTTTGGTCTAGGTCTGACTTCACTCCATGTGAGCTGCCTTGGATGTGCTGTGTTTTACTTTCTGCTGAAGGACAGAGTTGTGGAGCAGGGTGCACGAGTGAGTGGCTACTCTGGAGAAGATAGATGGTCTGGAAGTACAAATTTCCACCCTGTGTAGCTTCCAGAAGACTTCTTAGACATCCAGATACCAAAATCTTTGCCATCGATGCCACCAGAAAAATAACCACAGTTGAGGAACTAGAGAGAACAGAAACCAAAAGAAGCAGACCAGCAATTTGTGATCAAGATGAGAAGCAGAGCCAGAAGGAACGAAGCAGAGCCAGAAGGAACAGAACCCAGCTTGAATGACCAAGGAACCTGTCTTTGGAGGAAAAGAATAGAAAGCCGCAGGGGACATGGCTGATGGGCTGTGTCCATGGAGTGAAAATACAAACGGTAAGGCTGTGTCTACATTGGCATCCCTTTCCAGAAAAGGGATGCAAATGAGACACTTTGGAATTGCAAATCCGCGGGGGATTTAAATATCCCCCACGGCATTTGCATTTACATGGCTGCCACTTTTTTCCGGCTCGGGGTTTTTGCTGGAGAAAAGCGCCAGTGTAGACGCGATTCTCCGGAAAATAAGCCCTTTTCCGTAAGATCCCTTATTCCTACTTATTCCTTATTCCTGTCTTTAGTTGGAGGCATTTCTGGGCAAACAGCAGTCACCATGTCAATATAGTAACTAATGGAATTCTCCAATCTGCATTATTTAGGAGGCCAGATGATGTAATGGTCCCTTCTGACCTTAGGTATCCATGTGTCTGAGAGCCCCGATGTCTAAGAAGCTCTTCCCACCCAGGAGCTCTGGCTGATTGGGTCCAGCTGGATTGACCTGGAATTTCAGACATGGGTGTGATGTGCTACAGTACAGAGGCCAATATGGGAGCTCTCCACGGTTTCCTTTATTATTGCAGCTGAATGCTTCCTCCCTACACTATTTCATAGCTTCTTGACACAACACAGACAAAATCCATATGCATAAGTTTGAAGTGGCAGCTTCAAAGTCACAGAGGAGCCAAGAAGTGGACCCAGCAAGCAAGCTAGTTTCACATTCACATCACACTTGCTTCAACCTCTTAAAGCCAGTGTTGAAATTAAAAGTGGGAGAAAACCTGGATCAGGAAGAAACTAAAAAAAAAAAAAGAAAAAAAAAGTGCTTGGAAATATTAGCTCTCAGCGACAGATTTCAAAACAAACACAAGAAATTCCCCTTAAGAAGAAGCACTTAGAAGTGCTCCTCTGGGGCTGAAGAAAATCTCTTCCTTGTAATATTTTGAAAAAGCTACAACTCAGTGACAAAATAATGCATTTTATTTTCCTAACAAGCAAATTGACACAATCCCTCCTTTCCCCCCTCTCTTCTCGCTCCTCAGTAAGCCCGACAGATCTCTCCCTGCCTTTAGCAGGTGTGCACTTCTCAGGTCAAAATACAGAGCAGTCTGTCAGACAGAATCCAGAACTGCACACCAGTGCAGGCATTAGAAAAGGAAGGAAATCAGCAGGGAATGGTGCATTGGCACACACATCCAATTGAGTGTGTGTGTTCTCACAATTGGCATGAGCAGAGGAGCTATGCAAAGTTCTCCATGCCTAGCCCCATGCAGAGAACATGGCAAAATCACATCCCAAACACCTTTTCAGGAAAAGAGATTGTGTTCCGAAGGAACTTCCTATCTCTGAGTTCCAAGAGCAGGCCTGGGAGTGGGCCTGCAAACCCAAACCCCAAAGTGGGAAGACATTTCTTTAGGATCCTCAACACTCTCCAATGCCTGGTGTGTCAGGTGGCCGTGGCATGTTGCTGGCAGGACTTTTGCAATCTTCTCAGCGGGTGTGATGGAGATCTAACACTCTAGCAGCCCCCATGGCAGCTGATTGATGGTGTTGTAAGGAGTGGTTGTGCCATACAATGTCTGTGTATTTTATGTAGTTGCTCACAGGGGATGAACTTACCGGCATTTATGTATCTGGGTGATTTGCTATCAAGAGTGCACACGTCCTAATTGCAGTTCAGGTCCTTTACTGCATGTATTTTAGTAGGAGTAGCAGCAAGTGCAAGGATGTAGATTGCCACACAATCCCCACTTTTCAGTTGCTCTTAACTTTCCAAAACTTTCCTCTTCTGGCTGATATTCTCCTAGCTTGCTTGGAGTGTGAAAAAAAAAATCCCTTCCCCATTAGAAACAAAGAAATTCTGAGAGTTGTTTACTTAGAAAAAAACCCCAGAGCTAGTGCTGAAATGTGGAAGGAGAGAGTTTTAAATCCAACCTAGAGGAGAAGTGCCTTTGAGTGTTCCAGTGGAAGCTGTTTTTGATTTGACTGAGTTATGGCCAGCTGAAAATAACACTCGGTGCGCATGCACAATACATCTTGCACAGAAAACAGTATTTGCTATAAGAAAAAAGTGATATGATCTATTGTACTATTTGAGAAATAGTCTGCGATCATATAACTTAAAGCTACAGGCTTTAGTCAGGAGTGACTTTGTTGACATTGATAGAGTACATTATATACCTATGAAAAGCCAATGTGACGGAGTGGAGAAATCAGGCTCTGGATCATAATATATATACAAAAGAGGAGAGAATTAAGGGTATGCAGGCAACCTCAAGTTAATCACTTGCTGAGTTCTGAATGTTTGCCACCTTATCATGCTGTTCCTACAGTATTCTGGAATGACAATTAGCTCCAGATAGGAGATGGAGTGATCATGGGTTAATAAAATGACCATGGGACTGTTGAATTTCTAGTGCATTACCAAATTCACAGCCATGGTCCATTCATCACAGATCATGAAAGCTGGTGCCCTGCTGTGAAATCTGGCCTTTGGTATGCTTTTACCCTTTGCTATATAGATTTCATGGGAGAGACCAGTGTGTCTCCAGTTGGGGGTCCTGACCCAAAAGGGAGTTGCAGGGGGATCACAAGGTTATATAAAGAGGGGCTCAGTGTTGCCACTCGTACTTCTGTGCTGCTTTCAGAGCTGGGCAACTGGAGAGCAGTGGTTGTAATGCTGGCTGGGTGCCCAGCTCTGAAGGCAGTGTCCTGCCAGCAGCAGTGCAGAAGTGAGGGTGGCAGTGCCAAGTCACCCTTACTTCTGTACTGCTGCCTTCAGAGCTGGGTGGCCAGAGAGTGGTGGTTGCTGAGGGCCCAGCCCTGCAGGCAGCAGTGCAGAAGGAAGGGTGGCAACGCCATAACATGCCAGCCTTACCGCTGTGCTGCTGCTGGCAGTGGCTCTGCCTTCAGACCTGGATTCCTGGTCAGCAGCCACCATTCTCCAGTTGCCCAGCTCTGAAGGCAGCACCGCCACCAGCAACAGCACATAAGTAAAGGTAACAATACTGCAATCACTATACAACAACCTTGCGACCCTCCCCGCACGAGTCCTTTTAAGGTCAGAGTCCCTACATTACAATACTGTGGAATTATCAGATTTAAATATCTGAAATCATGGAATTTGCCATTTTAAAAATCCTATGACTGTGAAATTTACCAAAATGGACTGTGAAAGTAGTAGGGAAGTATGCATTACTTACCTTTAGCTTCAACATGTCAGGGTTAGGAAGGGCACTTCCACCAGATAGTAAATATTAGAAATGAATAGTCTTCCATGTATTCATAAGTAACTATGCCAAGGTTGAATAAAGCAAAAAAGTATCCATATAGGTTGAAATTCACCATTGTGCAAAGGCCCAGCACCATGGCTCAGCACAACACAAGCTCAACAGATTGATCTAATCTTCATAAGCAAGAAGAAAGCATTATCCCTGGACATTTGCAGTTGTTGGATGGCTCTCTCTGTGAATAATCAATCAATCAATCAATCAATCAATCAAATAAATATTTTTCTCAAACAGAAGGAGAGCTATTCCAGTTTGAACACACACTGATATGTAGTGTTTGCTTGACTATTTATAACACTTTGTTTGTTTTGAAAATTATTCCTGTAAGTAAAAATTTTCTCACCAGACCATTCACGAGAGAGTGAGTGAAAGAGATTGCCTGTCTCAGAGAAGTGATACGCTGAATTACAGTCACAGGATTATTTGGAGGAAATCCGTGCAACACTCAAAGCCAGCAGAAGGGCGATGCATTCTGGAAGCCCCACCAGGCCTGCTCACGTGAGTAAGGCAGCAGGATTGGGCCCACAGTATTTTTCCCAAATGCCCAGACCTGCTGGAGGAAAAATATTGACCTGTCCACAGGTCCTAAGGATCCCGGCGCGCTGCCCCAGACTGAAAACTGTTTGGATGGTAAATGGCCACATAGATAGAAACTAAAGAGCCTGACTGCCTCCTGCCAGGTGTTACACAGAGCCCCTTTCTCCCCCGACATCCACTCTAAAATCAACTCTGGGTATGGTCCTGCTTCCTCTAATGCCATCAGTGCATCTCCCAGACTATGGCAGGAGCAGGACTGAGCCCAGCAGCATCACCCGCTTCCTGAGCACCTCCAGCCTGGCTTCTGCTACTGCTGTGTCTGGCCTCAAGGCATCTTCTCAGCCAGATGCCTGCACCCTCCCCATCAGCCACCTTCTGCTCCCTGCACTGATCAGCAACAGAGGGACGGGTCGCTCTTCCCTCTTGGTCCCTCAGGCTCTTCTCTTCTTCCTTCTCCTTTTTGGCTGTTGACTGGCCAGTGTGGCCAGTCTCTGCACTTGGCTCAGATGGAACAAGGAGAGCAGTCCGATGTCCGGGTGAGCCTGGCCCTGCCTGGGCAATGTTGGACAGACAGGCTCCCCTCCACATGCCATTCCAGTCCTAGCCACCAAGCAATAAGAAGCCCAACAGGGTTCCCTTCCTTCCAGTAATATTATCCAGCCTACGTATGCACAGGCACCTCTTGCTTCTGCTGGGCCCACTTTGTTCCCTCTGTTCACAGATTTGATTCTCTGCCTCAGGATCTCATCCTCTCGTCCCTTCTTCCTCCACCCAGGGTCCCAGGGATTTGACAGTCTGCTCCAGATCAATGGTCCCTCTACTTTTTTTTCTATCCATGCACAGAACAAATTTTGATCTATGCACCAAGCCATGTGCAGATACGTACCGCCAATTGAAACACATGCTGCTGGTTCTGCTAATCAGCTGGGTGGCATTTGAAACTCTCCTGGGAGGCTGCCCTATTGTTCAGCCTTCAGGGAACACTGCTCCAGAGCCCTGCGTTTGGGCCCTGGCAGCGTTGCAGTGGGCACAATTGAATTAAGGATCCTTTGTCTTGATTTAATTTTCTCCCTGCTCTGCCTGTAACAAAGCAGGAAATTGTCGACCATGTTTGTTTTACTTTTATGTATTGGGCAATTTGCATCATGAAAGGGAGTTGGCCTGTTGATAACAGGAAACCAATTAAAGCCCTTTCTCCCTCTCATGCAGGCGGGCGCTGCTCCTCTCTCGCCTGGCCTATCTGCACCAAGTATTGTGACAGATCGATTCAGGGCAGGCTGCCCTCTGCCCAAGCCACCACAGGGGAAACGGCTCTGGATATGCATACCCAGAAGGAGGGCCAACACTCCAGCACACTTTGATCTGTCCACATGCCCATCTCCAGCAGCAGAGGGACGTTCGCTGGCAGTGCCATTTCTAGGGGCTTTTGCAAAGATGATGAAAGTGGGGGAACAGCCCAGCATTGAATTTCCTCAGCCTGGAGCCACCCCTGAGCATAGTGCCAGGTGTAGGGAGCCTGCAAAATCCCGATGAGGTGTCACTGTCCAACAGCAAAGCTCCCTGCACTGGAGGAGACAGGAATTTCAACACTTGGTTGACACCAGGAACTCAACTTTCTCTTGGGAGCAAAACCCTCCTTCCCGCTCCCCTACCTGAGTGACGGGTGACATGGAGTGGGGCTGGGGAGGGGACCAGCTCTCCCTGCCTCTTCTCTAGTGCAGCCCCCTGGGCACAGGGAAAGGCAGCATTGTTGAGCTGAAGGGTGAAGCCTGGGAATGTAAAAGCCGTGAGAGGCAGCGCCTGATCTGAGAGCACTTTGAAAGGCAGGCAAGCTGCAGAGAGGCTCTTTCTCTGGTCCCCAGAGGGAAGCTGCTGCTCTTTGCAGCTCTGCAGGGAGGTCGGTCACCCTGTCACCTGGAGAGCTGCCGCTCAAGTGCTAGCTGCCCAGTGATGAGCTGCTGCTGCTGGCTAGATTGTGATTGACGCATGCACGAGTCTCCATGGGGACGTGCCACGAGTCAGCCAGCCAGACCACAGGCCTCCTTGGTGAGTGTTTGATCATTTCATCATCAGGTACAGGCCAATCAATGCAGCAAACACCTCTTCAAAAAGGAGAGCATCTTCCCCAGTGACTCTGGCACTCATCTGAGTCTGGGTGCTGCAGGTGACACCTAGGCAATTTATTCCAGTATAAAACCCCCCTGACAGGCAGGAAGTTTTCCCAAATGTCCAACTTAAACCTCTCTTGCTGCAGTTTAAGCCCATTGCTTCTTGTCCTGTCCTCAGAGGCCAAGGAGAACAATTATCCTCCCTTCTCCTTGTAACACCCTTTTAGATACCTGAAAACTGCAATCTGCTTTTCTCCACATCTTTCTTGAAATGTGGTGCCCAGAACTGGACACAACACTCCAATTGAGGCCTGATCAGTGCAGTTTAGAAGGGAAGCATGTCTTCTCATGTCTTGCTCACAACACTCCTGTTAATGCATCTAAGAATCATGTTGGCTTTTTTTGCAACAGTATCACACTGTTGACTCATATTTAGTTTGTAGTCCACTCTGACATCTGGATCCCTTTCTGCCGTACTCCTTCCTAGAAAGTCACTTCCCATTCTGAAATCTCTCCCAACTTCCATGACTTTTCAAAGTTGAAAGTTAATGGGTGCCCTTAGCAGGCTTTGGCCTGGACCATATATTCTTATGCCAGCCATCAGCCACTCTATCCCCTTTGTAAGCATAGGATGGCATGTGGCCCAGGTTTTATAGTCTGGCCCTATATCTTTATTGTGTACGCATGGCTGCTGAACAAGACTCATTCCACACATACAAGGTGAGGACATTTACACAGAGGATTCAGCTTACAGCCGCCATCTGGAAAGCCTGCAGAAATGCAAGTCTTCCATACATCTAGATGATCAGCTGAAATTCTCTTTCCATTCACAGTGTAATTTCGCTCCAGGGCCCAAAAAGTTCCTCATACAGCATGTGTAGCTGTGAGTAATTTTGAGGGCCTGTACCTGGCAATTTCAATAATCTTGAGTTATGATTTTAAATTGAATCCTCTTTTTACCTACAACAATATTCTTCTCTGTTGGAATTATTTGTTTGCACATGTTCATAAGAAAACAGTTTTAAGTATGGTAATGAAGAGCATCCAATCAATTACCATACTGTTCAGGGACATGACCATGGCAGTCAATCTGCAATTGCAAATCTGCATATTTATGCCATTTCATTAATTATGTAGTAGGCATCATTAATCCCAGCAATATGTGTGTGCTTGTTCTGTAGAAGAGGGAAAAAGGACCAGCCTTGGAAAAGAATTGATCTGGGAGCCAGTCTCATATGCCAGATTGTTTTAGGTTGCAGTTACAAAATTGTGATATAAAAGACTTTACATTTAAAAATAAGTGAAGTTGTCTCACTGTATCTACATGTAAAGTGGGCATTATTTGAATGAATCCATTAATAAATAGCCCCTTCATGTCTTTTGGGAGTAAGTGCAGTTGTTCAGGGCTATGGCTTCTGCTAGACAATTTGCATCAGATGATTTGACTGTCGGGAGACACTCCTGTTCTTGGTTTAAGATCCGATAATTGATCATTGGAACATATGCAGTTACCTTCCACCTTAATCACACAAACCAGAGAAGTTCTCAGATTGTTTGCAATGACTAACAGCAAATGGGAAAAACTTCTGTTTCATGCTTTGTATCCAGCCACCATGATAACTGCAAAGGCACCACTGAGATATTACATAGTCTATAATTGTCAGTCCAGAAACCTCATGAATGGGTGTGTATCTGCCCAGAACCAGAAGTGAGTTGTTTCTGGTGCACAAGGTATGGGAAGAATTGCTCTTGCTACTTTTGTAACTAGTGGGAGAGGGAAGTTAAGAAGAAGAAAAATGATGGGAAAAGAAGAGAAGTGAGTTTTAAAATTTAAAAATAAGCTGATAGGCCGTGAGATGAAATCAGAAGCAAAGAATAGCACCTGAGAGGAATAATAGCCCATGTGTACTTTGGGCCCAAACCTATCACTGACACTTGTATGGCAGGAGCAATTACACATGGGAGCCAGGATAAAGTGTTCTTATTTCTGCCATGAAACCAGTGCAAATGCACACACTCTTCACAGGCAAAACCAGCAGTCAGTGCCCAATGGAAACCTACCATTTTTTGAGTAAGTATTATTCAAGCAGAAAGTACATCTTTACTGGTGGGATGATAGACCTTCACTGGCAGAAATGATAGGTCTATATTTCACTCTCACCAAGAACTAGTGAAAATGTGAATTGCAAGGTTTTCTTCATAGACAGTTTTCTGTGTTTGCTATGTTCTGGGGGTATTGAAAGTGGACATGCACACCTTCTCTATCTTTCTGCACCCATACCTGCACTGTATATGGACTTAAGATGACAAGAGACAAAGCTGTATTTATTCTAGTAATAATGACGGATGTAGAATACATAAGAAATACATGATAAACTTAAAAAACAACAAATAGTCTGGTAGCACTTTAAAGACTAACAAAACATGTAGATGGTGTCATGAGCTTTCATGGGCACAGCCCACTTCTTCAGAAGACTGGAGTGTTTTTGGTTCTGGACATCCAACATTCTGGTCTTCTGAAGAAGTTGTCTATTCCCATAAAACTCATGATCCCATCTATATGTTTTGTTAGTCTTTAAAGTGCTACTAGACTATTTGTTATTTTTTAAAGTTTATCAGACTAACTTGGCTACCCCTGAAGCTTAAGAAATACATGTGTTTGATGTAATAGAAAACATATCCAGGATAACCATATCAGTTACTACATCAGGGGCTCATTTAATTGCACATCCACTAATGTGATCTATGCCATCAAATGCCAGCAATGCCCCACTGCCATGGATATTGGGCAAACTGGACAGTCTCTATGGGAAAGAATGAATGGACTCAAATCAGATATCTGAAAAGGCAACACACAGAAACCTACAGGAGAACACTTTAACCTGCCCAGGCTCTCATTAATGGATCTCTAAGTCACCATGTTGTTGCAGGCCAATTCCACAAACCAAATACACAGGGAAGGGTTGGAACTTAACTTCATTTACAAGTTTGATTCCTATCAGAGAGGTATGAATAAAGACATTGGCTGGCTAGCACACTACCTTCCACATTCTAATGACTTAACCAACCAACCAACCAAACAAACAATGGGTACTTATAGAGGTGAAAATTGTTCTTTTCAGCTTCTTTTAACTTGAACAATCTAATTCACTATTTTTTTCTTATTTCTTTCTTTCCCTCTCTCCTTTCCCCTCTTCCACCTCCACTCCACTTGCCTTCCCTTATTTATTCTTGGATCTGGACTTTTAATACTCCAGTCATCTGACGAAGTGGGTTGTGCCCACAAAAGCTCATGATGCCATCTACTTTTTTTGTAAGTCTTTAAAGTGCTGCTAGACTATTTGTTATAGAAAAAATATACAGAAAAGTAATTCCTCACATTCTGTAATTTGTGACATTGATTTCAATTTGTTTTCATTAGTGGTTTGTGAATGCATTATTATCTGTTACATACATTTTGCAAAGTGATGAAGTTTCCATATTTACATATGCAAATATAATGTGTCTGGCACATACAGCAATAGACAGAGTAACTATCAAGTGGGTTCTCATTATCCCCCAGGAAACTTCTCTAGATTTTTTTTCTTTTTGGACTGTAACAGAAAGACCACCCACTTTCTCGAGTGTATTTCATTTCCTATATGGGGATAGCTGGTCGATTGCAAGAACACAGGACCCTTCAGAATAGCCCGAAATACACCAAGATCTTCAAGCTCTGACAAACTCTTTAGAAAAGAGGGTGTTTTGGGCCCAGCTGTGTAAATGTTTTCAGTTTCACTGCTGAGGCCCTGATTTTGATTCTGTGCCAAGACAAGCCTTGCTCAAGTTGTTTTTGGCAAAGCCTCCTGGCTCAGGAATGTCAGCATCACTTTCAAAATATGACGGTTTGTAATTTGGACCATGGAATGAAAACTGAGCTTCTGGTACATTTGCCATCATCTAATTACTCCGTCCCCAATTACAGTCAAGGAACACTCTTTGTAGCCTGGTGTGCGGGAAGGTTATTCCCATTGCAAGAGATTTCTGCAGGCACATTTCCCTTACCACATTCCTGAGACGTTAATGGGTTTCTAAATGAGCCAGCACTATTCTGCAAGTGTAAAAGAGGACCTGCTCACAGTCCCCTTCCCGAAGAACTCTAGGTATAAACTAGACACAGAGAGATGTTGTGATGTTACAGAGTAGGCTAAGCTATTACCCCACATGTTCACATCACCAAGTAGAGACAGTACATAACAGGAAGGATTTTGTTGACTGGCACAGTTTACTGAGGCTTCACCACATTCTCTTCCCATCTCATCATTTGTCTTCTGCCTTTACTGAGGCTGCTATAAAACCTTGGGTGCGCCATGTTTCCCCATTCTCTGAATGGTGCAGGATGTCTGAGAGATTTTTTTCACCTTCAGAGATTGCTTCAGGTTGCATGGCCCTTGTTATCACTGTCTGCGGCGTGTCCTGGCCTGTTTGTGATAATGGGAATGCCTTGTTTCCTGGTCTCCTGGACAGAATTCTTCAGGTGGTAGATAAGAAATGGTACAGGATACTGTGTCACTGCATTCGCTGATTTCACTGTCTTCCCACTGGCTCCCGGTTCCGTTTTAGATGTGCTTGAAAAGCACAATGGAAAAAGCAAGATTCAGCCCCAAGATGAGTAGGTTTGGTTGGCATTTTTCAGATTCCTCCCTAGATAAGTTTTGGGCTCTTGGAGGGATTGAAAATCTCCTGTGATGTGGTTGTCCTTAAAACGCAGCAGCAGCAGCTTGGACAGCAGTGCTTCAAAGTGAACTGTCCAGTTGCATGTTCTGGCTTGATTTGCCCTGGGAGAAGGCTGTGAGTAATTCAGCTGTCCCTTCCCACACCTCTGTCCTGCCTCGCGCCTAGAGAAGGCATTAGGCCCATGAACATGCTACTCCCAAGGCATTGTAGGACTGTAGGGGAGCACTAGCTTTGTGGAACAGGACTGAAAGAAAGCCCAGCTCAGAATTAATGACCGTTCAAGTCACAGGGATCTTTCTTTTTCTTCCTTCTTTCCTTGCTTCCTTTCTTCCTCTGCTTAACCCATTCACAGAGACATGAGGATGTCATGGGGACTCAGGGTGGATCTGTTACAGTCAGGTGGTAGGCGATTTAGGGGTGTTTTATAGCAATCGGCTCTTGCAGTCCAATGTACAGGAAGCAGAGAAGACTAAGACCCACAGACTTGTGGCCATTATTTGATCTCAGCTCTTATCAAACACTGAGATATGCTCCACTGGAAAAGACGGAGAGGGTTAACCTCTGCCAATGCATGGCCCAGGCATGGCAGCTGGGAATACTTAACTCTTCCATGCTACTGATTTGTGTGTCTGCAGACAAAACTCTCAGGCAACTGCTAAAGTCCCCTTGTTTTAGCGATGAGTGAGAGCTGTGCATACCCAGTATTGCTGAAAATCAGGCCCCAAATGTCTTGAAACCTGCACACCTAGAAATGAGTACGCCCCAAATAAAGGCTACTTTGTATTTTTGGAGTCTTCTTAACCTCTCTGAGATGCTATATTCCTATCTGTAAAATTGCGAACAGTCCCTTTGTGAACTGACACAGACTGCAAGCAGCCCTGACTGAAAACAGCTCCAAAGTGCTGCCTTCCTGTGACTGCCCTGCCTGGTCATGGCTCTGGGGATGCCTTGGGAATAGCCCCAGTCTTGGCTTCCTGTGTTTTTAGGCATGGGAGCAGCAGGCAGGAGGGTGGCTGGGAGGGGGGAGGCACAGCCGTTTGGTCACACACGGCAGGCGTCTGTTGGTAACTATTATCCCCAGACCTGCAGCATGGGAAGGCCAGCTCTGATCTCACCACACACAGACACTCAGGAACGAGGAGTTCTCTTAGGCACCAGGATTCCCCATCGCCATGGCGCTCAGAGAGCTACCTGACTGTGTGCGGGGCTGGGCCTTGCTTGCCGGGGTGTCTAGGGATCCACTGGCAGTGGTTGGACATGGCACTCCATCCTGCCTGCATGGGTCCTTGGTTACACTCTGCGCTGTCGTCTTGCACCACTCATCTGTCTCCAGCCCACACTCTATCATCAAGCAGCCCACACGTTTCCCTCTCCACCGGAGAAAGGGGAGAGCCTTTTCCCCAGCCTAAGTCTTCCAGTGCATTAACCTCCAGCTGATTCAAACACGCCTTGTTCTCAGCTCCTGCACCAGGCTCCACTGGCTTCTCCGACAGCCAGGCTGCCACATCCCCAGCCCACAGCTTCCTGTCTGCCAGGGTTTCACCAGGTGCATTGCCCACTTTCCAACAGACGGCTTCCAAGGGAAAACTCTGCAAAGAGGAGGGCTGGAGAGGCCTCCAGGGGCAGGTGCCAAGGAGCAGAGCAAGATATCTGGGAGAACTATCCCTCTTGGCTCACACAGCACCATTGCCAAGATGAATTCGGGCGCCCCTCATTGCAAATGTTGGTGAGGCTTAAGTGCTCATTCGTGTCATTATCCCTTTGTATCAGCAGGAGGTTTGTCTTTAATTGGGTTTCATGCTCTAAATGCTTTGGCGACAAAGGTTCGAGTAGGTGAGGCATATCTTACAAGAGCAGAATGCATGTCTGCCTTGCACTGAGGGTATGTCTACACTACCCCGCTAGTTCGAACTAGTGGGGTAATGTATGCATACCGCACTTGCTAATGAAGCCCGGGATTTGAATTTCCCGGGCTTCATTAGCATAAGCGGGGAGCCGCCATTTTTAAATCCCCGCTGCTTCGAACCCCGTGTAGCGCGGCTACACGGGGCTCGAACTAGGTAGTTCGGACTAGGGTCCTATTCCGAACTACCGGTACTCCTCGTGAAGCACAGCACATCCAATGGCACTTGTTTGAGCCCCATATGTGTTGGGAATAGATTCTGCCCTCTTGTGGACACAGTTTTACAAAGTTCATGGGCTCTAAATTACTTTTGCTTTTATACTTCTCAAAAGAAGCTTTTCTTCCTGTAAGATGATTTCTCTGGCTGGCTTTAGCTCATCATCCCTCTTTACATTCTCTATTAGATGGACCGAAGTGCTGTCCCGCCAATGTTCTAGGGGTCCAGCCCACAGGGGAGGCAGGAAAGGGATGGGATAGAAGTACACTTGTTCACTGTGGTTTTGTTCTAGTGCTTTGTGCTCAATGAGGAAACTCATTGTTTCCACTGGCATTTCTCGGGGGTTAGGTCCCACTGACCACACTGGGAAGCTACTTTTATTGTCTTCAGCTTGTTCCTCATCCAGCTGCAGTGTAGCTCCTCATAAGCTTTGTTAGTTTCTGAAAAATTCAATGGCAGCCTCCACAAATTAAATGGCAAAATATGATTTTTCTCAGGGTCAAATTTCATCATGGATCAAATTCACATTCTCTCTGGAATGCTCATAAAATCTCGTGTGAGACTCTGCCTGTGAAACACAGGGTAGTGGTGTTGTGTGTGTCAAGGGGGACACATTACAGTTCTGTTTTCTTTGCATGGCAGCTTCAAATAAGTCTCCTTGCCTGTCTGTAGTGGGCAGCACTCTGAAGGCTTGTCTACAGTACATGGAACATTGACACTGTCACAATCGATCTTCTGGGATTCAAATTCGTGGATCTAGTCAAGAGCTGGCTAATTCCAATGGAAAGGGTGCTCCCATCAGCATGGGTAGTCCTGCTCCTCATGAGGAGTAAGGGAACCTGATGGAAGCGTGCACTTCCGTCGAGGTCCCGTTGTGTGGATGACCCAAAAACCTGATTGATGACACTTCAACTCCAGCTACATAATTAATGTATCTGGAGTTGCATATCTCAAGTTGACTTTCTCCTTTAGTATAGACCTGGCCTGAGGGAGTGCAAGTTGGCTTTGACAGGAGAACTACACTCCATGGTTTCTCTGGAATTTATATTACGAATTAAAAGAAAGAAAGAAAGAAAGAAAGAAAGAAAGAAAGAAAGAAAGAAAGAAAGAAAGAAAGAAAGAAAGAAAGAAAGAAAGAAAGAAAGAAAGAAAGAAAGAAAGAAAGTAAGTTGACCAGGTCGCAAGCTTTGTTCCTATCCTGAGTAGAGATGTTACAACTCAGTATTTGAGAAAAACCAGAAATTCTTGCTTTTGCCAATGTATTTTTCGTGGAAAGCATTCCAACGCCACTTTGATGGCTGAGGGTTCAAACCCCTCAGATAGACAGAAGACACATGGATGGATGAATGTATCAGAAAATATTTCATGGTTCTTGTTTCTGTTTCATTTCTTTTTCTGCCTCCCTTGTATCTGGTGACCTCCGTAAAGGCAGTGATGACTTGCTCCCTTTCCTTTGGGAATAGCCACTCTGGGACAGTCTACAATGAGATTGTCTCATTTGGCCATGGCATTGCTCCAATGGGCAGGTGTTGGACTCAGGGACTGTGTTTGCCACCTGCATTCTGTGGGAAAAAGCAGCCGGCATTGAGATGTCCCTTCAACTTTCTGGTAGGTCAGCAACTCCTTGGCTAGGGATATTTCAATTCCTCCCATCTTCTTTTCAGCACATCCTCCCAAAGATTTACTGGCTTCTGTGTATTTCAGAGAAAATAAGTCCTCTAATTCCTGAGATGTTACAATGAGATAATAAATGAGACTAGAACAGGAGTGCATGGAAGCTGTGCAGAATATTTAGGAGACTTTATACCAGAAGAGCTTTTAATTCAGACTTAGATTTTCTCCACGTAAATTATTAGATGTGCCTGAGCTCCCAGTGGAAAGCACCATTCATTCTTTAAAACCCCTTTCTTCTTTTTCATTTCCTTTATTTGCAGCGTAGCTGGGAAATTTACAGAGAGGAGTTCCTTGTACTTTTGCTGTTGATATGCTTTAGCTACAGAATTATGCACCACTCAGTGGAGTGCCTGAGAAAAGCTTGCCCATAACAAGCTAGGGTTTATCCAATGATAGAGCAATATATCCATGGGATGGAATTTACCTTCCAACTCCCCCTCTGGGATTAGCTTCTGAATGTGCTCAAGTCAGTCGCGGCCTTTGCTCACTCACTGAGAGGCAAATATGTGAGAAATAGGACTGCTGCTATAAATAGCACTGAATGGCTGAGAACATGGTTTCCTAGCTGTGGCAGGGGGCATGCAGGCTATCCTCTGCTTTGCAGCCGGGGATGAATGCTCCTCTCCCAGCCCATACCCGTTTATTGCTTATGGAGAAGAGAAAGCTATGGGTTGGAATTTTAAATTCCATAAAGACTTAGTCCTTTTTTACTCACCCTCAGAGAGATCCATACATCACCTTCAAAGAACCCCTTCAAGTCTCATACCCAAGTATTTGCAAAAACAGAGCCCCATACTTCCAGAATCCCAAAGCCAGTGTGATACTTCCAAACTACGGAGAGTTTGCATCTGCTGTCAGATCATCCGGAGAAAGTCATTCTGCTGGGACATTAACATTACTGCAATTCCAAGGGCCCGTGCTGAGGAATCCAGCTCCCTGGACTGGTTTACCTCACTATGGTTAGATGAGGGATGTTCCGATTCTGATGCAGAAAATTGGCCTGTGATGGGGACACTACAGAAGGCTGCAATTTCCACCCAGAAGTGAACGGTTCATTTCTCTGTTCTAGTGCTCGAAGCCTGCAGATCATGTGTGTCCATGATCGTTTCCTTTGTCTGCTTTAACTTGTAGAATCATAGAAAGCTAGAAATGGAAGGGACCTTGAGAGATCAAGTCCAGTCCCCAGAACCAAGACTATCTAAATCAGAGCTATGCAACTTTGGAAGCCCTGGGGGCCACAATGATACTCACAGCACATGACAAGGGCCACAGCTTAAGAGTGGTTGCATATACATGAATATATAGATGCAAATAGCTTCTTTCATACGCTACTGGCACCTCTTCCCTGGGGGCTAGAAATGCCGACAACCTGTACCCGTCTGTTCCAGGCAGCCCGTCCACTTGCGTCTTTCAATGCTCACCCCACCTAGGGACATGCCTTGCCGTTGTGGAGTGTGTTCCCAGTGGAGGCCATGTTCAAGGATCCTACCCGTGGGCCGCATGTTGAGCCCTGCGTAAACCCAAACCGCACTGAGGGCTGCAAACAAACAGGCCACAGGCTGCATGCTACCCACAGGCTGTGTATTGAGTAGCCCTGATCTGGACCATCCCTGACAGGCGTCTGTTTGCTCTTAAATATCTCCAAGGATGGAGATTCCACAACCTCCCTGGGCAATTCATTCCAGTGTGTAACCACCCCGACAGTTAGGAACTTTTTCCTAATGTCCAACCTAAACCTCCCTTGCTGCAGTTTAAGCCCATTGCTACTTGTCCTATCCTCAGAGGCCAAGGAGAACAATTTTTCTCCCTCCTCCTTATGACACCCTTTTAAGTGCTTGAAAACTCTTGTGAGGCCCTTTACTCTAAGGTCGATGATGAGCTCCTTCATTAAAAGAGGAGCAGAAGATCCTTTTCACTGTTTTCAGATAGAACCACCCTACTGAGCATGGGACAAATTAACTTTAGAGCAGCGGCTAGTCAGACACTGCCAAACACTTCATCATAGGAAATCTTTTCAAACAGAGGATCACTATGTCCTGTCTCCCCCTGACGTAGATGTAATAAAAGCCCTGGGGACTTGGGGGGGGGGAGGAGGGAAAGAAGAGGAAACCGTCTGAAACGTTCCAACAGGAAGGGCAGTCTGCAGAGCAGGGATCAGAGAGAAAAGTGAGTTTTGTTTGTGACAATATTTATTTGCGCTTGCCATAGCAATCTGAGATGGCTGCCTCATTTCATAGGCAAACCCAAGAACTCTGATCAGAAGGAAAGAGAACTTGGTTACTGGAGATGCAGTAAAAGATGGAAACTGAGCCTGAAGAATCCATCGAAAGCAGTCCGTTGGTGGACGGGTGAGAGAGAGTGGGTTCCTATGGAGTGATCCCTTTGTTGTAAGACTCCAAAAGAGCCCTAGTCCTCTATCTTCAGCTGCTGTCCTCCACAACTTGTCCATGCCAGGAGAAGGATACACTGCAGCTGCACAATGAAGGAATGTCCCGTGTTCAGAGTTTTTGGGCATAGATTGTTCTTTGATCCCAATTGCTTGAGCTCTTTCAGTATCCAACTGTTTATTCCACTATGTGGCAGGAAAAGATCCTGGGACATTCTGGCATCAGCAGAGGGTGCAGACATCACCGGATAAATCTCATGCCACTTGCTGATCAGAAGGAAGCAGAACTTTGCTGACATAGAGAAACTCTGCTGATCTCTGTTGACTTTTCCATGATCCCAAAGACTGGGAAATGCTGCTAAAGAGAAGTGGCCTGTTTCTGCTGTCAATCACACAAAGTCCCTTGGGGCTCATTCTTCTAGTACCTTAGCTCCCACCAGAGCCTGAAAGGCTGGTTCTCTCCAGGGTCATGTCTGGTGTCTTGGGCAAGGGCAAGAACCTTCATTGTAGATGAAAGGGAGAACCTAGGACTTGCTGGCCTGGGTTACACCAGTGGTTGTCTCTTGTATCTTGTACAGTTCAGGGCCCAGTGGACAGTTTTAACACCCAGGGACGAACATTTATGTATTGATATGGCTAGTGGAGAAACCTGGGCTGCTAATGGTTGGTTTAACTCTTGAAGCATCAGCTGGCATTCCTTATGTTTTTTATTCTTCCTAGTGTAGCTGCCAAAATCCTCATTCTGAGAGTTCAGAATGTCCCATGTAAGTGACTATCAGGGTGCCCTTTCTGGGAGAACAACTGTTGCCTACATCTGTTCTCAGGTGCAATTACAGAGGTCTCCCTAAGATAATCTTTTATCATGTTAATTAAAGTTCTCTGACATTTACAGGATACCCTAGAGAGTAACTAAGGTCCCAAACTCTTAAGTGCGTGCTGAATTCTATGCTCCGGAGTCAATTGGGTTAGTTGTCACATGCTTAAAATTAAACACTGGAGTCTTCAGAGTCTCAGGGATGTAAAGTATAGGATCTTTGGGGCAGGATATTGTTTTTGTATAGATAGAAGTGATCATGGGCATTTCGTTCTCCTGAAATATGTTACTTACCCACCACAACACTATGGCTACGTCTACACTGGCATGATTTTCCGAAAATGCTTTTAACGTCATGTAGATTCAGCTCAATGGCTCCCTCAGTAAATCCATAGTCAAATCACTTTGTTTCCACATAAGCAACTCACGCTGGGTAAAACGAAAGGAGGAAATAATAAAGTGCCTGTTAACACATTTATCACAAATATTTTGCAGTCCTCTTGGCTTCTCGGCTTTTAACAAGAGAAGCAGAAACTGTCCTCTGCACTCTTAGCAAAGGTTTTGCAGAAGGAAACACAAAGGGGCTCCTCTCCCTTAGTTTGCCAGGGTGCTGTAAAGTGGCAAACTTAATAAATCCCGCATAAATGGGCACGAGTCTTGTTTCCTTAAAAGTGATGTTCTCTATAATTGTCCATGACACAACATGCTACATATTAGTTATTTTCCCCTTAGCAGATCATCAGAGCACAGTGAAGCATTACAGCTGAGGTAATTGAATGTCTTTTTTAAAACAATATGCTGCAGAAAGCCTCTAGACAAGCCCCAGTGTCTTATTTTAAACAAATATTTCTCAGGATGGAGAGGGGGAGAATTAACTCTACACATGGGACATTGAAGGCCAGTGGGACATTTCAGACTAGGATTAGGGTGTGGTCTGGCACATGCAAGCAGATACTTTCTAACAAACACATTCCTGATTAATCCAAGAGGAGTGCAGATGAGGCAAAATGCCATTCCCAAAGTGGTATATTCAACACCAAAGGGGGACCTGGCTTTTAGCTCCTATGTTTAACACCTCATTTATATCAAAAGCTAAGCATGGGACACTTCCAGCCCACTTAATTAGCCTTGTTAGCACAGGTACTGCAGCTGAAAGGTTGTTTCTCCCCCTTCCCTTCTTTTTCTGTTATACATTTTGGGTTCCTGTCATTTCCACTCTAGCTTCCAGCTCACCTGAAGAAGTAGGTTTTGCCCACAAATACTCATGACACTATATATATTTTTAAAAATGGGCAGTCCTGTGACACCTAAGAGACAGACAAAAATAAATGGACACAAATCAGATATTAGGAATAGTAACACAGAGAAACCTATAGGCGACTCATTAATGCTTGGACACTCATTAACAGACCTAAAAGTAGCCACTCTTCTACAAAGGAATTTCACAAGCCAACTAAAGAGTGCAGAATTGACCATCAAATGCAAATTTGACACTGTCTCTCCTGGCTTGAACAAAGACTTGAACTAGATAACATATTGTAATACCAGCTTTCCTTACATTCAACACCCTATTTGACATCAAGAGCTAAGCATAGGACATTTCCAGCCCATTTAATTAGCCTCATTAGCACAGGGGCTTCAACTGACAGGCACTTTTTTGCCCTCCTCCCATCTAATTCTAAGGGTCCCCCTTTTTTTCTCCACTCAAGATCACTCACCTGAAGAAGTGGGTTTTGTCCAGGAAAGCTCATGAGGCTATCTATATGTTCGTATTAGTCTCTGAGGGTACTTCTACACTGCATACTTATTTCAAAATAAGCTATTCCGAAAGAAATATTCCGAAATAGCTTATTTTGAAATAGCCCGTTTACACTACAGGAAGCCTCAAAATTAGTCTGAGGCAGACTTCTCTAATGTGGACGTGCTTCCTTGATTTAGAGCCCCAGGAGGGACTGGGGAGTAATTACTGTGAATGGCCCTGGAAAGGAGCTATTTCGAACTAGCAGCAGTGGTGTGACCACATTACTGCTATTCCAAATAGCTATTTCAGAATAGGTGTTATTCCTTGTGGAATGAGCTTTACAGAAGTGGGAATAAGCCTTCTGTATTTCAAATTTATTTCGAAATAACGGAATTGCTGTGTAGACGCTCACGTTGTTATTTCAGAATAATGGCCATTATTCTGAAATAATACTGCTGCGTGGATACACCCTAAGGTGCCACGGGACTACTGATTGTTTACCTCACAATAACAGTTGCACTGCTTTGTCTGCACTAGATGGGCCAGCTAAAATATGCTAGCTAACATGCGGACATCACACCCTAAAATCTGAATCCTGGCCAGGCCCACGTGTTAGTGTAACCCACACACCTAAGCTACATCTATACTGCTTCCTTCTTGCACAAAAGCCTATGCAAAGGAAGCATGGATTAGCATATTGCCCTGCTTCATTTGCATAATTAATTAAGGGCCGCTTTTGTGCAAAAAGGGGCTGTGTAGGAGGCTTCTTTTTTGTGTAAACCCCCCCACTTGTGCATGAGACGTTCTTCCTGAAAAAAAATGAGGAAGAATGGCTCTTGTGCAAGAGGGGGGGTTTGCACAAAAAGGAGCCATCGACACAGCTCCTTTTTGTGTGCAAGCCTCTTGTGCAAAAACATCCCCTAATTAATTATGCAAATGAAGCACACCCATATGTTAATCCGCACTTCATTTTCATAGGCTTTGCGCAAGAAGGAAGCAGTATAGCTGTAGCCCTAGGGTGGTTCACTGTTTTATGCAGTGACAGTTAGATCACGTACAGTGAGAGAGAAGAAGAAGGGAGCTCTACAGCCTGAGTTGAGAGGCAGCTGGCTTTACAACTTATGCTGAAGCGGTTCCTACAATAAGCTCCAGAGGTCCCAGGTTCAAATCTGCCTGGTGGTGGTTACAAGTGGGGGTTTGTAACAGCTATGGGAAGTATGTAACTCACACATCTAGTGTCACTGTACCATGTGCTTACAGCCAGAGATAAGGCCCAGGGAGCTCTACAGCAAGAGCCAGTTGGCTTTCTAGTTCAATGTGTGGAGGCTTCTACACTAAGCTCCAGAAGTCCCAGGTTCAAATCTGCCTGGTAGCAACTACGTTAGCATGTGAAGAGTTGGGCCATTGGCTGGGCAAGCCTGACACAGAACCATGCCTGAGAGATGAGGGTTTCTATCTGTTTATTTATCAGAGCAGGAGGCAGCCTGGAGTTGAGATTCCCAAGGGCCACTTGCTTTGGTGCTGAAGGGAGGTGGTTCTGGACAGTCTGCTCCTGGGCCCATGGCTGGCAGCTCTGTGAACACATTAGGGGTTGTTACTGCCCACTCCCTACCATCCTCTCTCATGGCAGCTCTCTAGGCATGACCTGCCCCACCGCAATAGCTGGGAGTGGGGTGCTCTGACCAGAATCTCTTACACTCCCTGTGCCTTTCCCTGGGGGCTCCCGAAGATGCTTCCTCTCCAAGAGGGGCTGGGCGGCCTTCCCACATGGCTGCAGAATGCTCAGCGAGAACAGGCTTTACTGAGAGGAGCAACAGACATAACAGGAGGGCACTTTGCAGTAGCTAAACGAGGTGAAGAATGTCCAGCTTCAGTGAGAGAAGGGAAACAAGTTTCCATGCCCTCAATAATCTCGGGCTCTGAGCCCCATGTTACCAGTTCTAGCCCCTGTCTATCCAGTGAAAGACACCTCCTAGATCAGGGGTGGACCAACCCTTTGGCCTGAGGGCCACACTGGGTGCAGAGATTGTGTGGAGGGCAGGGTAGGGAAGGCAAGGCGGGAGGAGGCTGTACCTCCCCAAACAGCCAGACAACAGCCACCCACTGGCCTCCCAGTGCCCCCAACGCCCTGTTCCCCACCCTGATCACTCTTCCAGGATCCACCACCTCCTGTCCAACTCCCATTGCTCTCTGCCCCCTGAATGCCCTCCCAGGACCCCTGCCCAGTATCCAACTCCCTGGCCACCGCCATGACCTCCTGACTCCTCTCCATCCCCAACTTCCCATCCCCTGGCTGTCTCCTGGGACCATCCACTGCTGGTCTAACTCCCCTGCACTCTGGATTGCACCACCCAGAGTACTGGGGCTTGTGGCAACCACACTGCCAAGCCACTGGGGGCTGAGGCAGCAGGGGTGGGATGGAAAAGGTTTGGGGCTGGCCACGGCTGCTTACTGAAGTGCCCCGAATGCAATATGTGCTATTTCAGAAACAGGGATCAGGAAAGAAAGTTGTTTTTTAGGGTTTCCCCCAGTACATGGGCCTCACACTGATTACAAACAACAACTGATCTGCATGAAATAATGAGGGAGAGACAAACTGTCTGAAGAAGAAATAACAGGCCCAGTTCTGCCTCTGTGGATGTTTTGGAAATACGACTTAGGACAGAGCCCGCCCAAACACACCGAGATTCCCTGCGTTGGGGTGCTCAGCTCTCTCCCCCTTCCCCCACTTTCCCTTTTCCACCCACTTAAACTCTGCTGAAGTGAATGATGGAATGAGAGCAAGGCCAGACTGGAGGGGACCTTGGCAGGTTGTCTAGGCCACTGCCGGGGCTGAGACATAATCAGTGCTTCCACCTGATTGGTACCAGGACTAGTCTGCTGCCTTCCTAAGCTGCGTCAGGGACATTTCAGGGACTGGTGGTTGGGACACGCTGATATAGACCATCCCCACCTAGCAGGGGCTGACAGACTCGCTAGGCCCCTGGAAGCGGTGGAGCCTTGGGCAGAGCTAGAAGCAGCCATCTCTCAGTGCCACCCAGACTGCATTGTGCCCCCTCTCCTAACCAGAAATCTCTGCACCATGTGGAGCCTGGCACTCTGGCAGGAATTTAAAGTGCCTGAAGCTCCAGCCCCCTCTTCTGCCACAGTAGCGGTGGTGCTACCGGGGCATTGCTGGGCCCCGGGGCAGCTATTCCCTTTGCCCCTCTGTCGCTGGACCTGCTGCCTGGTATTTGTCTAATTTGCTCTTAAATATCTCCAGAGATGGAGATTCCACAACCTCCCTAGGCAATTTATTCCAGTGTTTAACTACCCTGGGAGTTAGGAAGTTTTTCCTAGTGTCTAACCTCAACCTCCCTTGCTGCAGTTTAAGCCCATTGCTACTTGTCCTATCCTCAGAGGCCAAGGAGAACAATTTATCACCCTCCTTTTATAATGATCTTTTATGTACATGAAAACTGCTATCATGTCCCCCCTCAGTCTTCTCTTCTCCAGACTAAATAAGCCCAGTTCTTTCAGTCTTCCCTGCTAGGTCATGTTTTCTAGACCTTTACTCATTCTTATTGCTCTCCTCTGGACCTTCTCCAATATCTCCACATCTTTCTTGAAATGTGGTGCCCAGAATGGGACACAATATTCCAATTGAAATCTAATCACTGCAAAGCAGAGCAGAATGACTTATGTTTTGCTCACAACACTCTTGTTAATGCATCCCAGAATCATGTTTGCTTTTTTTGCAACAGTCACATTGTTGATTCATATTTAGTTTTGATCCCGTATAACACCTAGATCCTTTTCTGCAGTGCTCCTTTCTAGACTGACATTTCCTATTTTGTATTTTTGCAATTGATTTTTCCTTGTTCGGTGGAATACTTTGCAATTGTCATTATTAAATTTCATCCTATTTATTTCAGACCATTTCTTTTGTTTTTTCAAGATAATTTTGAATTCTAATCCAGTCTTCTAAAGCACTTGTAACCCTTCCTCACTTGGTATTATCCACAAACTTTATAAATTAGCTCTCTAGGGCACTATCAGTAATGAAGATACTAAATAGAACCAGATCCAGAATAGATCCCTGTGGGACATCATTCAATATGTCCTTCCCAGTCAGCTATGAACCAGAACTACTCTCTGAATATGGCTTTCCACCCAGTTGAGCACCCATCTTATACTAAGTTTGTCCAGACTATATTTCTCAATTTGTTTAAGAGAAGGGTCATGTAAAACAGTATTGAAAGCCTCCCTAAAGTTGAGTTTTACCACATCTACTACTTTCCTCACCCACAAGGCTTGTTCCCTTATCAAAGAAGGATGTTAAGTTGGTTTGACATGACTTGTTCTTGAAAAATCATTGTTGACTTTTACTTATTGCATTATTTTCTTCTAGGCACTTAACAAATTGATCATTATCTTTGGCCCATTATCTTTCTAGGTAGCAAAGTTAAACTGACTGGTCTATAATTCCCTAGATTGCTTGTATTCCCCAGTTTATTGATAGGTACTCTATATGACCTTGCCTCCCATAGTCTTTATAAAATATGCTTATGAATATGCATAACTGGAAAGCACTTTATGCAAAATAATCCTTGTAAGGTATTATTGGAGATCTTGTAATCTACTGAACGTGTATGTTCTATTTGTAGGCATGTACCATTTCTGTGACTGAAATTAGGAATATTGAGTGTAGATTTATTATCAATGTGCTCGTGCTAGGGAAAGCCTATTTGAAGCTGATCAGGAACAACAATGAAGAAGCCAGACCAAGACGTAATAGCAATTAGCAAGAGACAACTGACTGGGCAAGAGATTCCTCCCTGCAGATGTGCTACAAAGACATGTATCCATGTCACCTGATTCTGGAATCCATCTTGAGTTTTGTACTTTTCCTCAGAGGTGGGGGAATTGTCCATTCCTTGTCCTAGGGAAATACTATGTAAGGCAAGAGAAGTAAACAATAATTGTATTCAGCTGGTTTTACAGGTGACCTTCCCACCCTGAGAAGGCACAAGAAAACACCTGGAAACAAAAAGACTGTAGCGACAGTGTGGAGGAGAACTGCTGGACCCAAGTCAGAAAGAACATCTCTGGCCCGAGAAGGACTTTACCTGAAAAACGATCAAAGGTGAGAAATTATTATTTGTAACAAGTTTCTTTAATGTAAGTTTAATGCATGTTTTCTTTTATTTTGATTAGCAACCTATATTGTTCTGTCTGCTATCTCTTATAACCACTGAAATCTTACATAACATAAGAATGGCCATATTGAGTCAGACCAAAGGTCCATCTAGCCCAATATCCTGTCTCCTGACCATGGCCAATGCTTGGTGCTTCAGAGGGAGTGAACAGAACAGGGAATCATCAAGTGATCCTTCCCCTGTCACCCATTCCCAGCCCCTGACAAACAGAGGCCAGGGACACTACCCCTGCCCATCCTGGCTAATAGCCACTGATGGACCTATCCTCCATGAACTTATCTAGTTCTTTCTTGAACCCTGTTAAAGCCCTGGCCTTCACAACATCCTCTGGCAAGGAGTTCCACAGGCTGACTGTGTGTTGTACAAAGAAAAACTTCCTTTTGTTTGTTTTAAACCTGCTACCCATTAATTTTATGTGGTGACCTCTAGTTTGTACGTTATGGGAACAAGTCAATAACTTTTCCTTATTCACTTTCTCCACTCTACTCATGATTTTACAGACTTCTATCAGATCTCCCCTTAGTCTCCTCTATTCTAACCTGAAAAGTCCCCGTCTTTTTAAACTTTCTTCACATGGCACCCTTTCCAAAGGGTTGCCTTTTTCTGAACCTTTTCCAGTGCCAAGTTATCTCTTCTGAGATGAGGCAACCACATCTGTTCACAGTATTCAGGATATTTGCACACAATGGATTTATATAGAGGCAATAAGATGTTCTCTGCTTTATTTTCTATCCCTTTTAAAATTATTCTTCTTCGAGTGGTTGCTCATGTCCATTCGAATTAGGTGCATGAACCGTGTGCACCGCATCTTCCAGAGTGTTTTCCCTAGCAGTACCTGTAGCGCCGGCAGGGTGCCCTCTGGAGTGGTGCCGCCATGGCGGACCATAAGTACCCCTGCTGGCGCTGCCCCACCTCAGTTCCTTCTTACCGCCTGTGACGGTAGTTGGAGCGTGTCTCTCTCTTAGCTTAGTTAATGGTTCCCGTTTCTCTTAGCATTGTAAATAGTTCAATTAGTTAGGTAGTTAGTGTCTACTTGGTTCTTTGTTCTTCCTCCCCCTTCGGGGGTGAGGAATGCCAGGGCTGCAGGGCTGCAAGGCTTCAAGGCGTGCGCTGTCTGCGCAAAGTTCATGCCCAAAGGAGACCCACACAACAGCTGTCTGAAGTGTCTGGGTGAGAGCCACCTCACAGATGCCTGTAAGATCTGTAAGTCTTTCAAGCCGCGTGCTAAAAGGGAGAGAGTCTCTCGCCTAAAACTTCTCATGGAGACGGCTTTACAGCCGGCACCGACTGGCCACCCTGCGGTGCACAGTGCACTGGCATCCACACGGGATGCCCTGCCTCGGCGTTGAGAACCCGGCACCGGTCTCGCTCTCCGGCATTGAAAAGGGCGAGAAAGTCTCACGGGAGGTCCCTGTCTCGGAAAACCATGGTGGTCCTGCACCGTGGTGCCAACTCACCGGAGCACACATCTTCTGCAGTGCAGTGTAAGCGAGCGGAACACCCCTCTAGCCCAGGGCAATTCCCCCTACACCGCCTGTCCACGCCGGACACCTTTGAGGCAGCGCAGGACTTCATCAGTCTCATCACCTCCCCTCCGTCATTGGTTGAGGCGGAAGGGTCAAGGTCGCCTACGCCAGAGGCTGTGTTGGCTCGGGCTTCGCCTCCACACCGGCATGACCGGTAGGCTCAGTCTACTTATGTGTCAGGACCATCCCCGGTGGGACCAGTACTGCTTGCCTCGGCATCGACGCAGTTCTCGATGCCAGCTACTAAGCCTCAGCACCCAACTGGGCTCGACCTACCTCGGTGTTGGGCTCTCTCCTGGCCCCCCGTTTGGCTGCACTGGTGCTGTACCACCCTAGCCTTGTGGCAACGTCTATGGCACCATCACCTTCGACGCCAGCTCAGAGTACCTTTCCGGGACTGTGCCTCCAATTGTCGGCACCGGGCTCTTCAGCACCGACGCACGTCTCAGCAGCGTCGCAAGCACTGGCACCAACCATGTGGACCTTACCGGTACCCCAGCCAATGGTGATGTTGTCCTCTTCGGGGTTCGTCTCGGCGCCATCATGCTCTGTGCCGGAGATGCAATCGGCACCGGGACTGGGCCTCCCGGCACCTCTTTTGGTGCCAGCACCGCTTTCGGCACCGGGCCTGGGTCCCTGGGTGCCGCAACAGCCATTGGTCCCCCCAGTACCGCAGCATGCTTCGGCTCCCTTGGTACCGCAACAGCCTCCTGTTCTCCCGGTGCCACAACAGCCACTTCCAACGGCATCGGCACCTCCACCGGTCGTACCAGCACCGGCACGTCTCCACCGTGTACATGCTGGCAAGCCCGAGTCCATGGCCAGGTTTGCCCCTCCGTTGGTTACAGGTCACTTCTTGTCGGCGCCTCCCTGGCCGGAGTCCGATTATTCATCGGATTCCGATATGACATCCCTCAGGTCAGGATCTTCGGGACCCTCTTCAGCCCATAGATCTTGTTCCTGGCACCGACGTGACCATTCACAGGTGCAGCACACTTGGCCGCCTCATCCGCAGGCCTTTCTGGACACCATGGGCTTACCACCAGTGCCAGGGGCCCGTGCCCCCCTCTGTGGTGTCAGATGCTTCGGGTCGCTGAACGCAACCATCGGCGTCATTGTCGCGACCTCCTCCTTCCCCCCAGAGGCCACCTGCGTCGGACCTTGTGGCACAGGCCTCGGTGCCGGAAACGTGTCCGCAGGCGGTGCCCTATGTCGAACCAGTACTGCACGTGGCTCCTGCGGTAGAGCCGGCACCAATACAGGAGTCATCATCATCATCGTCTCCTGACAAAGCCCTGCACCGGCTCTGCCTACTATGGATGCCCGAGTGCATCAGAAGCTACTCCGGCGTCTGGCTTCCAACCTGAGTGTCCCAGTGGAACCAGTCGTGGAGGACACGGACCTGATGATCGATATTCTTTCAGATGATGCACCCACCCGTTTGGCTTTGCCACTTAATAAAACGGTGGCAAAAATTACCAATGCCCTGTGGCAAACACTGGTGACCCTGACCCCTACCTTAAAGGGTGTTGAGAGGCGCTACTATGTTCCCCAGTCAGGGCATGAGCACTTGTACTCCCAGCCTATCCCTGGGGCCTTGGTCATCCAGGCAGCAGCCCAGAGGGAAAAGCTCCCCCAGCCGGGGCCATCCCTGAAAGCTAGGGAACCCAAGCGCCTTGACTTAATGGGCCAGAAAGTTTACACCACTGGTGGGGTGCAACTCCACATCGCTAATCAGCAAGCGATGCTAAGTCGTTATGCTTTTAATACCTGGCAGGCGTGGATAAGTTTAAGGACAAGCTGCCTGCTGAGTCCCGTCAGGAGTTTGCAGCCATGACCTCTGAGGGTAAGGACATTGCCCGTACAGCCCTCCAGGCATCCCTGGACGTGGTCGACTCTGCAGCCCACAGTCAGGTGTGGTCATGCACCGTGGTGCCTGGATGCAAGTGTCTGGAATATCTCCTGATGTCCAGTCTACTATCCAAGATCTGCCTTTTGACGGCAGGGCGTTATTCTCGGAGCATATGGACTCGAGGCTCCATACGCTCAAGGACATGAGGTCTACCCTTCGGTCCTTGATGATCCACACACCGGCTCCTCAGCATCATCAGCTGCCCTACAGACATCAGGGGAGACCACAGTCCCAGGTCCCCCGTGGGGACTACTGGAGACACCGTCCTCGTGCTTCCAGTGGGAGTACAGGGGCAGCTGTGGGCTCTTCAGCCTCAAGGGGCCGTAGGCGCCGCCTGAGAGGGGACAACCCCCGTGGGGTTGGTCAAGGTCCCTCCCAACAGCACAAACAACAATTTTGACAGGCTCCCAGAGAGTCGCGCACCAGCCTCCCACCCTGGCCCCCCGTTTGGGGCCAGGTTATCCCGGTTTGCTCAAGCCTGGGCAAAAATCACAAACGACGCCTGGGTCTTAAACATAGTCAGGAGTGGCTATACCATCCCCTTTCTGGGCTCATCCCCTTCCAATCCTCCTTCCCCGTCCCTTTTCAGGGACACTTCCCACAAAGGCATCCTCCGCCAGGAGGTACTGGCACTCCTCCAAAAGGGAGCGGTAGAGAGGGTTCCACCACACCTGGAGGGCAAGGGTTTTTACTCCCGATATTTCTTAGTCCCCAAATCCAAAGGGCGGGGTCCATCCCATCTTAGATCTACGGGACCTCAACAAGATGGTCGTGAAATCCAAATTCAGAATGGTTACCCTGGCTTCCGTCATTCCGGTTCTACAGTTAGGAGACTGGTACGCCACTCTCGATCTCAGGGATGCCTACTTCCATGTGGCAATAGGAACCTGCCACAAGAGGTTCCTCCGATTTATTGTGGCCCACTGCCACTTACAATTTGCGGTGCTCCCATTTGGCCTTTCTACAGCACCTAGGGTTTTTACAAAATGCATGGCAGTCGTGGCGGCGTTCCTCCGCAGATCATGTGTTCCCGTACCTGGACAACTGGCTAATTCGTGGTCATTCCTACGAACAAGTAGAGGCCCACAAGGGCCCTCTTCGTAAGGCTGGGACTCATGCTGAACGAGGAAAAGTCATCGTTGACCCCCTCTCAGCTCCTTGAATTCGTGGGTGTCCTCCTGGACGCCAGGTTGGCGAGGGCGCTTCTCCCCATGGCCAGATTCCTGGCCATAGTGGAGCTGGTCTCTGAATTAACTCGGTCCCCCATCACGACCCTCCGGGTCTGCTCAAGGTTGCTGGGGCACATGGCGGTGTGTACGTACGTGGTACGCCAGGCTCGGATGAGGCTCAGACTTTTACAGGCTTGGCTGGCAAGGGCATTCAACCAATCCAGGGGCCTCTGGGACTCGGTTCTTACGGTGCCCCTGGAGGTAATAGTTTCGCTGCAATGGTGTACTCAGGAGTCTGTGGTGTGCAGCAGGGTCCCCTTCTCAGTATCTCCCCCCTCACTCACTCTGGTCACAGATGCCTTGGACCTGGGTTAGGGCGCACACCTGGGGTGCCGCAAGACCCAGGGTCTGTGGTCCCCTGCAGAGGTCCTCTGCACATAAATGTATGGAAGCTCAGGGCAGTCAGGAGAGTGTGCGAGACCTTCATGTCGAAGCTCTCTCGCCGCTCCGTTCTAGTCCGCCTGAACAACACGGCAGCTGTATTTACATCAACAGGCAGGGGGTGCCCGATGACCTCCCCTCTGCCGCGAGGCCCTGAGCCTCTGGGAACTGTGTGTACAGCACAACATAGCTTTGCAGGCAGAGTACCTGCTGGGGTACAAAAATTTGCTGGCCAATGCTGTGAGAAGGTCCTTCAGAGCCCACAAGTGGTCAATGGACGCGCTAAATATTTGTTAGACAGTGGAGACAACATTGTGCATCTCTCCACTGATAAAGGGAGTGAACAAGTTATGAGCTTTCTATAAACTTTTGTACAGAGCCAGACGGGTTTATCTGGAGTTTGGTCCCAGTGGGGCTGTGCACCTGGGCACTGTGGCAAGTCCCTGAGCATTCCTAGAGCTGAGCTGCTCTCAGTGTCTGTGTTGCTCAGCTTTGGGCAGTGATCCCAGCTCTGTGCCAACACTGGAGGAGACTGGAGGGCCTAACTTAGCAGGACAAGGTGGTGGGGCATCCCAGAAAGCAGGTAAGTGGGCTCGGTAGTATTTTCAGCACATCAAGTTACAGTCTCTAGGGGATATCTGTGACCGAAACCATCACACTATATTTGCCCTTTTCCAGGCCTCTGTCATCTCTTCTGGCTCTGTGAGTTCCCAAAGGTAATCTCAGATGGCTCCAGGAATGAGCTGAGGAGAACTCAGAGTATTCTAGGATGTATTTCATCATGCCCTACTGACCCAGAGACATCTAACTCATCAGAGTAATTTTTAACCTGTCCCTGGTTTTCCTCTTGCTTCTCATGGAAAACACTTTCATTTACCCTTTATATCTCTAGCTAGTTTAACCTCATTTTGGGTCTTGGCCATTCTCATGTTGTTCCTACATGCCTGTGGTTTTTTTATATATTTATCCTTCATAATTCAACCTAGTTTCCACTTCTTGAATGACTCCTTTTTGAGTCTCAGGTCACTGAGGATCTCCTGGTTAAGCTTTGATGGTCTCTTCCCATACTCCCTATCTTTCCTGTGCATTGGGATAGTTTGCTTTTGTGTGCTCAATAATTTTTCATTGAAAAATTGCCAATACTCGATTGCCTGGACTCTTACCTACCAGTTCTCAGAGTTTCCTAAGGCCTTCCTTCCTGAAGCCCATTGTCTTTATCCTGCTGTTTTCACTTCTACCTTTCCTTACGCTCATGAACTCTACTGTTTCATGTCCTTCCTTCCACCTTCAGATTCTCAACCTGGTCCTCCCAGTCTGTCAGATTCAGATCTAGAACAGCCTCTCTCCAGCCACTTCCTCTGCCTTCTGTAATAACAAGTTGTCTCCAAGGCATTCAAATCAGAGAAGTATGGGACTGAAAGGGCCCGTGAGAGGTCATCTAGACCAGGCCCCTAGAGGCAGGACCAGTAAAAACCTAGATTCCTACAGAAGAGTTTAGCTAATGGCACATTTTATTGTAGTCCCTAAGAGTGACAGTAGATGAGCTAATTCAGTCTTAGCATCTCGCTCACAGGAGTCTCACTCCACTGCCAGACCTTTGCTTCTTGCTAGCGCTAGTTCCCGCAATGCATTCCAGACACTGGCTTACTGGAGCAAGAGCTGTTCTGTATCTCCCAGCACCTAGTGAAGCCTCAGTGAATTTTGGGCTGTCATCCCAGGCACACACATGGAGCATGTGCACACACATGGCAGAGGGGGAGGACAGATTTTGTCCTCATTTTCTGTGACCTCAGGCAGGCAGAACGTCACTTACATTTTTCAGCTGGGTGAAAAGTTCACCTGTTGCACTGAAAATGCTGACACAAAGCAACAGCATGGTGGGGTAAACATGATTTTTCAGCAGTCTTGCTAGTTGGGAGAATCTGTTCTAGTGCATGCTGAGTTTTGGTTCTCAGGGTAATGACCTGTACTTTTATGCAAATAGGCTATTAAAATGAAACACGTTGAGTAGATGAGGAGAGGCATTGAGGCTCTGTCTGCGGGAGGGCAATTTGCACTAGAGTAGCCACATTAGTGCAAGCCCCCAGCTAATGCATGGGTGTGTTGGCAGTTTTGATCAGTGTGACTTTCTCAGGATAGCTAGAGCAGTGGAAATTGGCCCTGAGTTGCCCACTTTTGCACACCATTTATTTTATTTCCTGCTTACTAATCCTATCAGCGGAGAGAAAAACCCAACCACCTCCCTTTTGCTCCATTGGCTCATTAATAATTCATGTATTGACAAGCTCTGGCTGCCTGGTGACCTTAAACAGTCACCCAAACCCTGAGTTAAACTCTTTGACCTTTTAAGCCAGTTCAGATTCTTCCTACAGGAGGGACAAGCACCCACTCTGGTTCACAGGGAAATCCCGTTAGCCTGCCAGGACTGGGCAGGATGCAGGTAACAAAGTCGAGCCAGGATCAGGCCTTAGAATCATAGAATAATAGGACTGGAAGGGACCTCAAGAAGTCATCGAGTCCAGCCCCCCGCCCTCAAGGCAGGACCACGCTCCGTCTACACCATCCCTGACAGATGTCTATCTAACCTGTTCTTAAATATCTCCAGAGAGGGAGATTCCACCACCTCCCTTGGCAATTTATTCCAATATTTGACCACCCTGACAGTTAGGAATTTTTTCCTAATGTCCAATCTAAACCTCCCTTGCTGCACTTTAAGCCCATTACTCCTTGTCCTGTCCTCAGAAACCAAGAGGAACAATTTTTCTCCTTCCTCCTTGTGACACCCTTTTAGATATTTGAAAACCGCTATCATGTCCCCCCTTAATCTTCTTTTTTCCAAACTAAACAAGCCCAGTTCATGAAGCCTGGCTTCATAGGTCATGTTCTCTAGACCTTTAATCATTCTTGTCGCTCTTCTCTGTACCCTTTCCAATTTCTCCACATCTTTCTTGAAATGTGGCGCCCAGAACTGGACACAGTACTCCAGCTGAGGCCTAACTAGTGCAGAGTAGAGCGGCAGAATGACTTCACGAGTTTTGCTTACAACACACCTGTTGATACAACCTAGAATCATATTTGCTTTTTTTGCAACAGCATCACACTGTTGGCTCATATTCAACTTGTGGTCCACTATGACCCCTAGATCCCTTTCCGCCATGCTCCTTCCTAGACAGTCGCTTCCCATCTTGTATGTATGGAATTGATTGTTCCTTCCTAAGTGGAGCCTTGCATAATGGAAAGTTATTGCCATTCACTTTGAGGAAATGATCACGTGACAAGCCCATGCTTGTTTAATGATTGAAGGGAGCCCGTAGACCAGCACCTTCAGAGAGACTGCCCGCTTTCCTGGCACCAGCGCCAGCTGCAGCCGGTCCTCCCAGGAAGAGCTGAGTGAAGTTCTGAGCAGCCTGGATTTTGGTAATTGCTGTCCTGGGATGCCATTGGCCCAGCCCTTGAAGGGACCATTGTGTCACCCTGGGTTCATCTCACTGCCAGCTGGTGCCCAGGAGCTTACCTGCCACTGGAGCTGGGCACACAGTCTTGGGAACCCACCCCTGCTTTTCTGGGGGCTGTGCACACCCATGGGCCGTACCAGACTCGGGAATGCAGTCTGAGCTTTGAAGCCAACCTGGGTCTCTGAGAAACTCCAGGGAGACCTGCAGGAAGCCACATACCAGAGTCAGGCCCTACACTTCCAGTAGCCCAGCACAAACTGCTGCCTCTGGCAGCCTCCAGGAAGTTCTGCAAAGGGCCACAGGTTATATCACCTTCCCGAAGGAAGAGCCACGCAACACTCAGCTGTCGGCTTTGGTGATATCTACCCACTCTGCTCCCAGAGCTCTGGCAGGGCAATGATGCTGCATCCAGCAATGGGCAATCTGGAAGAATGAGCCACCCAGCTGACCATCCCTATGGTCTGTGCATAATCCATTGGTGCCAGCTGTGACTCAAGTCTCACCCAGACATTCTGTATGCCCAGGCATGCTAGCATGGCGAGACTGGAGTCCAACCATTACTTGGGGAGTATCACACACTGATGGAGTGTGCACATGTGTGTGTGCATGAACATGCACTGCCTTCTCCTGGAGTGCTCCACACAATTATGCCAGGCTGAAATAAGATAGGTAGCGCCTCCCATTTTTCTCCAGGAAAGAGAAGGAATCCCAGAAACTCCATTTCCTAACTTCCTTGGTCTGCCTTCCACTCCAGCAAGAGCAGGGCCCCGAGGCTGCACTGAGACCCACCAGGATGGGTGTACGGGGTGCCAGCCTCTGACGACAGGCAGGTGTTGGCAGCAGCGAGAAGGCCCAAGCGCAGGATGGTTGTGAAGAATATGTAGCAACTACAGCCCCTCTTGATACTGACTGGCTCCATGTATGGCACAGATGACATTAATAGGCAGGTTTCCATGACTGGAATAATAGAATACTAAATTACTAGCACTGGAAGGGACCTTGAGAGATTATCGAGTCTAGTCCCCTGCCCTCAGAGCAGGACCAAACACAGTCCAGATCATCCCTGACAGATGTCTGTCTAACCTGCTCTTAAATATCTCCAGAGATGGAGATTCCACAACCCCCTAGACAATTTATCCCAGTGTTTAACCCCCCTGACAGGCAGGAAGTTTTTCCTAATGTCCAACCTAAACCTCCCTTGCTGCAGTTTAAGCCCATTGCTTCTTGTTCTATCCTCAGAGGCCAAGGAGAACAATTTTCTCCCTTCTCATTATAACACTTTTTTAGGTATTTGAAAACCACAGTCATATCCCCTCTCAGTCTTCTCCTTTCCAAACTAAACAAGCCCAATTCTTTCACTCTTCCCTCACAGGTCATGTTTTCTAGACCTTTAATAATTTTATTGCTCTTCTCTGGACAGTCTCCAATTTTTCTACATCTTTCATGAAATGTGGTGCCCAGAACTGGACACAATACTCCAACTGAGGCCTAATCAGTGCAGAGTAGAGCGGAAGAATGACTTCTTGTGTCTTGCTCACAACATTCCTGTTCGTGCAAAGGATGCTCATACTATTCAAAGCAATGGTAAATTAGAAAGGAGGTCATGAGTTAATTCTTAAGGAAGAAAATGGTGACCAGTGGTAAAGCACAGTGCAGACAACATGCACACTGGCTTTCCCAGAGCTATGATGTGGCCTGTGATCTTGCTTCCTCTGGGGGAATCAACCTTGCCCAGGTTATAGTTAGCACTTTCCTTCTTTCCTGAGCAATGCAAACCTGGGACCTTCCCACTACCCCTTGTGTGCTGTGAGTTCTTCTCTGCAATTACTGGCCATGTGACTACTACCATACACCAGCCCTGCTGGGGGCTTAGTGCTTTGCGTTGGTTTTATGTGGGTTGCAGCAGGTCTCTGTGGATAATCGGTGATGGGAGAATCGAAGCCAGTTCACCAGTCAGGGCTATTGGTTTAAGCCCCATGCTCGTCAGATATTTTGCCACATTTCCCTGCAACCCAGCCCCACCTCCCATGCTCCCAGGGAGAGCTGCTGCAAGGTGTTCAGTGCCATCCTGGCCCTTCCCTGCCCCACAGCAGCCAGGCCTCACACGAGGGGCTGAGCACACAGTGAGGGGGTAGTAGAAGGTGATGGCGGGGAGGGCAGGTGGTACCCATGTTCATCTTGAATCTGGCAGGAGGTTTGGGTGAATTCTTGCTCTCATGGAGAATGGTTTGCAGTTCCCCTCCCCCACGGGCAGCTTGGCTGTTTGGTGCACCCTTGGGGGCCATGGGACTCCCACACCTGCCTCTCCCTCCTGCAGAGAAGAGACCAAAAGGATCAAGGGGGGAGGCCATGCCCTGGGGCAGGGCCTTCTGGGGCCACCAAAATAGAGACCTTAAGAGCACAGGGGTCAGGAGGGAAAAGGGGCTGCCCAAGTAGAGCATGGAGGAAAATCAGAAGGTTACTGTTCCACAATGCCGCCCGCATGAGCACACAGCGAGCTTCACGGCAGACAGCACCTTCCCCCTCCTGTTTGGGGCCTGCATCCGTGTGCTGGGTAAGCCTCTCCAACAATGGGCATATTGTCTGCACAGTCTCTCTCCTGCAGCCACTGACCTGCTGCAAAGCTCCGCAGCCTGTCAGCAGGGGAAGCTGGAGAAGGCTGCTTTGTGGAACTGGAAGAAACTCCTTCACCACAGAGCCTGCTAGCTCATTTACATACTCCTAGTTTAATTCTCCTAGGGTATGCAAATATATGCAAACAGCAATCCAGAGAGAGTCAGAAATAGCACAGAACATTAAAATCACCCTACTTGAATATTGTTTTATGCAAACGATGTACGCACACAGTGTGTAGTTGATTTAAATAGAAGCAATGTCAGCATGGCAGTTATTTACCCTTCCAACAATCTGAGCCAGTTTTTTATTAAACTTATATAAAATGTACTGAACAGATATGAGCACATCCAGCCTATTTTACTGTTAGCCATAAACTAACACTAAGGAAACGGGCAAGTGTCCCCTTCCCTCGACACATGAGGGGCACTTACCTGGTATTTTTCATAAGGTGCACTTGCATGACTGATCTGTAATTTGTGAGGCTGGATGCTGCTGGTATTGATTATCCTCTGCCATGCTCACCAGCGAGAGGCAGAATCAGCCCTCACCAAGTCTAGACTGATATGGGTTTAAGGCACTCTGGCCCAAGCACAGCTGAGGGTGCACATGCACGGCAAGAAAAGACCCGCAGCGTAAGGGTCAGCTATCCAGGTTGCTGGGGCTCAGGTCAGAGCACTATAAAACTACAGCATAGACATCTGAGCTGGGGACAGGGATGGGGTCATAGTGCCTCGGTTCCTACCCCAGCCCAAACGTTTACACTACAATTTTATCTCTCTGCAGCCTGAGCCCTAGAAGCCTCCATTGGCTGAATTGGGCTGAGAGATGGGGACCAGAGGGTTTTACTTGCAGTATAGACGTACAGTGAGCACAGGGTGGTTTGAGAGGCAGCAACTGCAGAGCTATAACAATGCAAACCCAGGAGCTGTCTGCCTCCAGAAGCTCTGCTTCTGTCCCTTTAAATAGGACTTAGCTAGATTTCATGCAAGGCTGACAGCAGGGGGATAATGTTACACTATAAGAGTTTCCTAAAGGATCACATCTGTGTGCAGGCAGAAGATTGGGTGGTTGTTCTGGACTTGCTGCGGGAGGAGCAAAGTGAAACCTCCCCCGGGATGAGGGAGGGCAGCCATATGAGATTACAGCATCCTTCAGCAATGTGCTTGCTGGAGATGGTTTTTGTGTTTTGGGAACCGTTCCAGAATGTTTCTTAGGCAGCTCTTGCTGCAGGATGGGTTGATTACTGTGGCTTAGGCCCTTCCAGGCTGGGTCAAGCGGCATTTCTCCTACCCACATATTTACACTGAAGATGCTGGGAGCAGATTGGGATTAATAACATTCAGATGATAAGCACATTTTGAATGAACTTCTTTTTGCATTCTATATCAGGCAGCCCTAGATGTATGTAACTCATCTATAACTCTAGTCTTCAAACTAGCCCACCTCAGAAGCACTGCCCAGATACTCTGCCTGTTGCAGGGAAGCTGGGGAAAGTCTTTATGAAATAATCTCTGAAGCTTCATTCTGTACCTTTGTGGGGGGTGGAGGCTGGCAGCAAAGGAAGAGGAGTCCATTTTTCCACATTTGCAGCAATATTTTATGGAGCAAGTTTAAAGGGCTACAAGATGCACATGTGGCACATTGGTTGTGTGCAAGGACAGCTGAGGACTTGAATTTCATGGTGGAGGAGCTAATCACTGGGCTGTCCTATAATCCAGACGTGGAGAGTTTGAACTCATCCATCAGTGCATGATGGAGTGAGAACCCAATGCCCATGGACATCAACCCTGTCCGTACTGTCATCAAGTCTGGAAGCCTTGAGGGAGGAAAGCCCATTGTAGTGATGGTAAGAGGCCCTAACGCACTTCAGGAGGGATGTGCGCTGCAGATGTATTTACACATTCCTCTGATCGAGTGTGTGAGAGATCGTGTGTCTGCTCATAGGCCTGTGTTGACCTATGCAGGCATACTGCATGTGTGTGTGTAAAACCAACACATGCATATGTTCAGAGATGCTTTTACCAAGGAGAAAGAATTCCCTTTGGCATTTTTTTCCTCCCAGATAAATGCTCGCTGAGTTGCATTTGTGTGACACAACGGTGACACCAAGTGGCCAGCTGGGAGAATTACAGGTGCAGGTTTGTCGATTTGGTTGAATTAACGCTCTTTTAAATCGGTTTAGTTTAATTGAAGATGAGCCTGTGTGGGAGTGACCTGTGTGAAGGCTCCAGCGCACATCATGGGAACACAGCATCTGAGTGTCCCTTTGCACCTGGGCCGGCTCTAAGGTCAACCGCCACCTTGCTGCAGCTCACCCATTTTCACACCCCTTTACACTTCCAGACTGTGACCACAGGGTGGCGAGTGTGGGGGAGCTATCCTGCTGCACGACCTTGATGAAGGCAAGGTGCCAGAGTCCTACTGCAGGGTAGCCAGGTGAGCTGACTTCACAAATAACAGCCTCTGCGCCCCATTGCCACAGGCTTTTACAACAGGATGGCTCACACAGGGGTTCGCCTGCAGTGAAGACAGCCTGAGATAGCTCCTAATTCTCCATGCAACGGAGTGCTAGCACAGGGCTTCTAGCTGGCTTAGGCGCTGTTATTCTGAAGGTTTCCTGACCTGTTCAGAGGGGCAGACCCCTGAGAGTTTGGAGAGGTCACATGAATTTTGGGAGCTTGCCCAGCCCAAACCCAAATTCTGGTCTCCAAGGTTTGCTGCATGCTGGTAGTAACTGGTTGGAGGGACTAGAGAGGAGACCCCAGGAGGCTTTGTTAAGCCCCCTGTGGATTTTGCTTAGTTTGTATTTTGGGGGAAGGGCTTGCTAGAAGATGTGGGTGGCCTGGTCAGTAAGCACCAAATGGCCAAGAGGCTGGACCCAACAATTCTTGGCCTGTGAATGAAATGCAGGGCACTCGCCCATCATGCTAGGGACTGGCTTGCCAGTGTCCAGAACCTGCCACAGACCCATCCCCCCATACGTGACCCGAGCAGAGAATGGTTTGAGGGCCAACTTGCTTGGGCGTTCCCTCTGGTATGAAACAGCACTGACAGCCAGACAAATGGGACATCCATCCAACACACGCTCAGTGCATGATCACAGAGTCAATGAATGTGAAAAGAGAAAGCGGAAGGGAAGTGAACGAGAGGCCAGGCGAGCCATACAGATGGCTCTATACATCCTGTGACAGACACCATTTGTACTCGATCATGTGTATGCCACAGAGCTTATCTTCCGAGGTGCTGCCGAGGTGGAAGCCGAGTGGCAAGACAGAGGGGACTTTCATCCTAATTAAACATCACGGGCATGACAGATGAGGCCTGCCCAGAGTGTTTGTGTTTGGTCAGGAGAGCTATATCGGGAGAGTCACCTCCCGAACAGTCACGCCATTCCAACCCTACAGCAAGTAATCAGCTCGTTGCGCTTTCCAGGACCCGGCTCATTTCAGAGACTGGCAGGTAATATTAGCTGCAGTCAGGGAGCCCTGGCTCACTGCCTCCCGCCATCCCTCCTGGCTGCACTGCTTTTCAGGGAGACACACACTGCACCCCGGTGCCCTGAGACAGTGTCAGGCCAGGATGGGGCCACTACCTCTCACACGCAACACCAGGAGGGCAAATGTCTCCAGCGTGAGAGCCCAGCTGAGCCTCGCCTGGGTGGCAGCTGCCTCTCTTCATTGCTGCTAAAAGAAAGAGCCACAAGTATCTTTTTGAGGAGCCTCCGCTTGGCTCTCCCTCTGCCCTACTAAACGGCAGGGTGCTAAGACCTGCTAAGCAGGTGCTGCTGGGATTGGCCCCATTGCTCGGTAAAATCTCTCCCAGGCTTGGAATGGCCTGAGAAAGCATCCAGAACATTAGTGGGGGTGGCATAACGTGTCCCAGACCTGGCTGAGGGTCCCTGCCACTAACCTATGAGCAGTGAGAATACCAGGGAGAGGAAGAAAGTGTCTGCCCTTGTGCTCCAAGGATTCTCTCCTCCTGTTCCTCTTCTGTCTCCCCAGTGACTCGGGACCTGCCGTTTCTGCTCACAGGGCTCCTCCAGGTGGCTTGACAAACAACAGCCCAGACACACAGAACATCTATCATGCAGCCACCTCTGGGATAGGGAGGGATCTGCCCTCAGTCAGGCAGGCACTGCAGCTTAGACAGTCTGGGATGCACCCAGGCACTGTCCAGGTCGAGGGCGTCTCTAGTTTGCTCATGCTAGTGTCTGTGGCCACCAGTGAATATTTTGCAGTGATAAATAAGTGACCCAAGCCCGTTCCTGGGAAGATTTCTGTCAAGTGCAGCACCTCTCTGAGTGCACAGCTGAGCTGAGGAGCTAGATACAGGCATCCCTGCTGTCTTTAATTTGTTTCAAAAGTTATCAGGCAAGTGCCAGGCTATGGGAGTGAGTCTGGCTGCTGAGGAAATGACCGTCCAGTGGACTTTCCAATCAAGTGCACAGCTGTGATTTAGCACTCTTTCTTGTAGAAACAAATGAGCGGGTTCCGTTTTGCCTCTCAAGCCCCATCTCTGCAGAAGCAGTTTACCATCTAATTTTTAAATATATTTAAAACAAACTCTGGTGGTGCCGAATGAGATCTCAGGGCTCTGTGCAGGGCTGAGGGCTAGTGTGCTATAGCAGGCAATGCTGAGTACCAGGCTTTTTGCAACCATTTGTCAAGGCTATCAGGAATCTGAGGAACCCTGAGAGAACAAACACACTCAAAAGAAAATATGGGCTCTCACACCACGGGGTAGCTGGGCACAGAGCTCTGAACCATGCTTATCAAATCCAGACCTGAGAGTAACTTCATTGACTTCAAGGTAGTTGCATCTACTTAGGCAAGTGCTGCATTTGACCGATGGGCTATGGAATAACAAAAAGCCTGCAGGAGGAATGCAGGAGAAGAGGGTTTATTCCTGGTGGGAAAGTCAGCTTCTTCCAACACTTTGCAGGGGATAAAGGCGGTCTGGCTAACGATCAATCTGCTTTCCTGAGATAGAAGGCAGCTGTGAACTGAACTGGTGGAAGTGAGTGAGGCATACAGTCAGGGTCGGCAGAGCGTTTTCTGGGTAATGAAGGGATATTATTATTTGTTGTGTTTTGTCATTGCATTTCTCTTAATGTAGTGCTAGGCATTGGTGCCTGGCCACTGCATGTTACCTATCTTAGGCCGTAGCATACTTTGGGCCCTTCTCTTTTTTCAATCTACTATATATTTTAGCGAATTTGTGAGTCTGTGTGTCCATCTGTGAGTCTGTTTGTTCAAGACCTCCTCCTAAACAATAAGAGCTACAACCACCAAATTCGGTCTGCAGCTTTCTCTTGTCAAAACTTAAAGCGGAGCCAGGGTTCTGCTATGTCAGGAACATGAGATGGGTGTGGAATGTGTTTGTTTTGTGTTGAATGGAAAGGGAAGGGTGTGATAGAAAGGCTGGTAATACTCATGAGTAACCACAGGGGGCAGCAAGCACTGGGGATATTTATACTCAGGAATAGCCAAAGGGAGGTAGCAAGCACCCCAGCCCCAGGAAGCCACTTCTGGCCAGCAGCACAGCCCCCACAACCCCAGCCTTCCCTGGGGGCAGTTTTCAGCTGCAGCAAGGCCCCTGGCACCCCAGGCCATCCCATGGCCACCATGGCACATGGACCCCACCATTCTGGTCTGCTCCTGGGGAGCAGATACCACCCAGGCTGTGTGGTCCACACTGCCCTGGGCGAGCCATATGTGCCCTCCCCCCCACCAGGCTGGTCCCAGGTAGAAAGTAGCAGGTGGTCTGCACTGCTGCTCCTGCCCATGGGCTGCCCCTCCCTGCCCTGGGGAAAAGCCAGCAGACAGCCTGCACCTGTTTCCCTGCCCTGGGTCAGCCTCAGACCTGAGCAATGCTGAGTAAGTCTTCTAGTATAGGAATAATTGAGGATTCCTTTTTCCTTTCCACGTCTGTGTCTACACTGGCATGAATTTTCGGAACTGCTTAAAACAGAATACTATTCCGTTTTCAGTTTTTCCGGAAAAGGAGCGTCTACATTGGCAGGCTGCTTTTCCGGAAAAGCCCTTTTTCCGGAAAAGCATCTGTGGCCAATGTAGACGCGCTTTTTCAGAAAAGAGCCCCGATCGCCATTTTCGCAATTGGAGCTTTTTTCCGGAAAAGACTAGTGGGCTGTCTACACTGACCCTTTTCCAGAACAGTGTTCCGGAATAAGGACTTATGTCCGAGCGGGAGCAGAATAGCTTTTCCGGAATAGTGGATGATTTTGTACAGTAGAGCATCGTTGCTTTTCCGGAAATTCAAGGGCCAGTGTAGACAGCCCGCAGCTTATTCTGGAAAAGCAACTGATTTTCCGGAATAAGTGGCCCAGTGTAGACACAGCCCGCTAGTGTAACCACCACCAAGGCGGGTTTGAACCTGGGACCTCGGGAGCTGACTCTAGGAGCATCTACCATCTGAGCTAAAAGCCAGCTGGCTCCCAGCCCATGCTGTAGAGGTCTCTTGAGCTTAACTGTTGCAGTGGTCTAGGTGCCACTTGCAATACTCAGTAACCACACTAGGTGTGTGGGTTACACTAGTACTTGGTGGCCATTGTTTGTGCGTGCCCCTGGCAAGGGAGTGTCAGGTGAAGAGCATGTTCTGTGAGTGGGATATGCAGATAGTGTCGGATCTGTGACCATCGCCTTGTGGTGCTAGACAGCTAGGTTTAACCTGTTAACAGATAACATTTCATTCATGTTTTAAGGACAAAGAGAGGCATGGATGTGAAAGGGATTTTCTTTGCCTTCATCAAGATGTTGGTTGGTGTTACAGGTTGAACCTCTCTCTATTACAGGACTCTCTGATCTGGCAACATCTGTGGTCTGGCATGATTTTAGTTAGCAGAATGTCCACAGATCACGAGTGTGGCCAAGTTTCCCGTGGTCCTATAAAGTTTGTTTACAGCCACCAGTCCTGGCTCTCAGTGTTCTGTGCTGCTATTTAGCTCTACTTTACTCCTAGGAGGCTTGTAAGTAGTAGAAATGTTGGTAATGCTGCTAGACAACACTGACTTCCCATTGTTCGGCAAATTATCTGGTTCAACACCAGTCAGGTCCTGAAGGTGCCAAACTAGAGATGTTCAATCTGTAGAAAAAAGCCACAATCTGTGCAAGTGTGGAGGGAATCCACACCTGAGCACAGGGGCAGCACAAACCCTGGGCAGAACTTACTCAGAGTCTTTAAGGGCAAACCCATTTCATCTGACCTCTCACTACAGCCCGCAGGACCTTGTGCCAAGCCTCGACATGGGGGTGAATTGTACTCGCTCAGTCTGCCTGGTGAAGCCAGCTAGTGACCGTGGCCACCGGTGTAGCTCCCTTCGAGGAACATTTGTGATGCAACAGGAATGAACAGCGAACTACACAGAAAACTGCCCCCAGGCTGATCCATTAGCTCCTGCAGCCCTCTCCTGGCAAAGCAACGCAGCTTGGGGAGACAGGTGAGATTGAGATTGATCTGAGTGATGTGGCGTGGTGCTTTCCTGGTCTTCAGCAGTGAACAAGTACTGAGAGTCTTAGCAAAATGCAGGACTATGCAGCACTTTAAAGACTAACAAGATGGTTTATTAGGTGATGAGCTTTCGTGGGGCAGACCCACTTCCTCAGATCAAATAGTGGAAGAAAATTGTCACAACCATATATACCAAAGGATACAATTAAAAAAATGAACACATATGATTTTTTTTTAAATTGTATCCTTTGGTATATATGGTTGTGACTATTTTCTTCCACTATTTGATCTGAGGAAGTGGGTCTGGCCCACGAAAGCTCATCACCTAATAAACCATCTTGTTAGTCTTTAAAGTGCTACATTGTCCTGCATTTTGCTTCAGCTACACCAGACTAACACGGCTACATTTCTATCACTATTCTACATGAGAGTCTTAGCAGTGACTCATGCCTGCTCTCCACTAAGCGGGTATGGGTCAGACATGATATGGGCTGTCTAGGCGTGACCGGTGACATTCTCTGGTCTCTGGTACACAGGAGATCAGACCAAATGACCTAATGGTCTCTATCCTTAAAAAATGTGTGAATATGAATATGCCTAAAGGGAAAACTGACCTTTCCCACTTCTTTCCTGTCTCTTCTCTCTGCCTTGATTGTGCTCTCTGCATCATCCCTAACTGCCCTCCTGCTTGGACAACACACACTCATTCTTTCCCTCTCCCCCTGCCCATTCTGGCAGAAATGTTCCTTTCACAGGTCGGGGGCATGGATGCCTTGTGAGCCAGCTACAGCTGTTTCCCCAGCACTGGTGCTTTCTGCTGACAGACGCACTCTGGGAATACGAACCTTGTCTCCTCAGATCTGTCCCTGCAGAAGTGTAAATAACCTGGCAAGATCCTGGGTCTGTGAACAGTGTGAGTCCCTCTCTAAGCAAACATTCCCAATTCTCAACGTAGATGTTAGTGTGTCTATCACTTCAGGCTTGGGAGTGGTTTTCAATTGGGACCTGGTGTTTATTCAGAGAGCTCCTTGCTGCAGTGACCTCTCTGAACTGCCACATTCCTTTTAATTATGAGTGGCAGGTCATGGGAATTTGGGCCAGTGATTGGCAGCTGAAGTAACTTTCTTCCTTCCCACAATTCTTTCCGTTCCTGCCCATCAATAGACAGAGTGTTGGCTACTTTTCTGGGATAAATAGCAACCTTTGGCCCCTGCCTTTCTTCAGCAAATGCTCAATACTTCATTCTTTTCAGAAGCCCCTAGGAATGCAGCTGAAAAGGCCTCCTTGGGCTTGGCCATTGTATGTATGTGCTCACAGGAGGAGGGCAGGTATGTGGAGAGCGTGTTCAGAGAGAAAGACACACAGGTATGGGAGGGCCTGGGCCCCTGCCTTGTGTTGCTAGGAAAGTCAGTTTAGCCTAACAGCAAACCCATCAATAAAATATTATGGGTAAAGAGAGGCTTGGATGGGCAAGGGATTTTCCTACACCAACCACTGGCTCCTGTAATGTGTCTGTCCCTGCAGCACTTCTCATCCAGAGCTCTGCTCACCAGGAAGCAGGTGTTCTCTCCTGAGCTGGACAGGAAGGATCCCAAATACAGCCTGGAGGGAGAGAGGGTGTGCGTGTGTGATGGGTGGACAAACCCCAAGGACCCCAAGAATGGTTAATGGAGGCCTGGGGACCCAAACAACCCCTCTGCAGCATGTGTCAGGAGAGGAGAGGGCCTAGCTCAGGTGAGGCTGACCAGGAAGAAGAGTAGAGATTCCCTTCTCCCTCAGGAACCTGAGCTGGGCTGTCAGGTCCCTGAAGACCAGCCAGCACTGCTTATTTGAAGAGAGGCCCAGTTGGGAAGGCTCCTGTTACAGACCCTTTTGGAAGTTGGATGTCCTGGAACGGGTGGACCCGGTAAATGTCTTAGCAGGAGGGTGAGGGCAGCACCACATCAGACCCCGCGAAAGATTGTGGCCAGCCATTGGAGGCCCCGAAGCAGGATGCGCAGCACCAGGCCAGGCCACTGGGGGCATCATGGTGGCCAATTGTCTTGAAGTTATTGTCACAGTAAAAAAGACAGAGAGACAAAACCAAGGAGATAGTTCCTGACTCCTTATTAAGGGAAATACAGCTCATTGGTTGCAATTCCCAGGCTTGATGGAGAATCATAGAAATATAAGGCAAGAAAAGACTTACTATGCAACCGTGCCTATTCTCTGCCTGTGCAGGATTCTGTACTTACGCCTTTAAGTTTAGAAACTCGGCAACATGGACCATTTCCAAAAGAATCCCTGCCCCAGGTATTCACAGCTCTGAGCTACGGTCTTTTACATACCACCCTTCACAAGGCCTGGCTGACTCCTCTCACATGTCACGCTGCAGCCTCTGCTTGCCTCTTTCATGGCTCAGCAATCCCAGCACTCGGCCCCGATGTGTGGGTTCCAGACTTGCCTGGGACCTGCTTCCAGATTGTGCTCATTTCCGGCTTGGATGAAAGGCCCGGCTGTGCCTACGGCATATGGAACCTTGTACATTTGCAACATTTACAATACAATCAATTGCGCTAATTGATTGCAGCACTGGAGGAGGAGGCCTGGGACTTTGGTTTCCTATAACAAATAAACATGTTTCAAGTGTTTGCAATGAGCCGCTCCCAGGCCTGGCTCAGCCACCATGTGGTTTGTCATTCTCTATTTGCATGTGTCAAGGTCTATTCTATCCCAGCAACATATGGCATCACCCGTGGTCCTGAAAGCCCCCCGCCCCACCCCTCTGTCCCACTGTCCTGTCCTGCCCAGCCCATGCAAATAAATAGCAGATAACCATCCGAGCAGGGATGGGAGCCAGTGATGACAAACTCTGGCCTTGCTGACGCAGGTCTGTGAGGATGGTAGGGAAAGAAAAGCCAAGACTTCACCAGGAACAGAATGTGAATTGGATTCATTGCACAGGAAAGCGGCTCAGGCTGGTCAGGCAGTCCCAGGAGGTTGCCTTTGGTATAGCTCTTGTTTATGGGACTTGCAGCCTTCCCCCCTTCCTTCTCTGATGGTTTCTCATTTTCTGGCCAGGCCCTCCCGTCTCCACTCCTGTTCAAAACATTTTGTCCTTGTGTTGGCACTGGAACAAAAATGAATCATGCAGCCTTTGCTGACTTCACTTTGCAGAGAGATTAGGAAAATAGTGGAGATAAATACTGGCTTTGGAGTGTGGAATAGTCTGGATCATTTTAACAGACCACAGCATGGCCAGCAATTCCGTGCCCTCCCTCTTTCCAGATACACAGCTTGAGGTCCCCCCTGCCAGTCTCCACTTCCCACCTAGCTAGTGATTAACTCCACACTTTCTTATAACCCCTGCCAGCTTCCTATCTACTAATCCCAGTGCTGTGCTGACCTGGGGGTCCTGCCCCTTGCAACTGACCTCTGCAGAAGCGGCAGCTTTAGCCTCTGAAATTTGTGTGTGCGTAATTGTGAACAGTAATTGCAGACGGATTTCACAATCTTTAGTCCTAGTGACCTTTGATCCCAACCCATCTCCGGAACTCTCTCTCCTGTGGCTCTTTCCCCTCACTACACACATATGCTTTAGCCTGTCCTGTCTTCTGCCTATTCAGACTGCTGTTGTCATTGCTTTAACCATGTCCCCCTCTCCTTGAATCCCTCCCCGGCTTCCCCTTCCCTCTCACCATGGCTAGTCTTCACTGCCGTGGCCACTGATGGTCTCACCCACCCTCTCATCAGCTCCTGCCTCTAACCAGCCAACAATGCAGCCTCCATCATCCACTTGGAACATTTTCAAACAAGCCCCTTGGTGCTTTTCTCCATGCTGCCCTCTCCAGCTAGAATGCCGGGGCACTGAGACTGCAGTCAGTACTGCTGACCAATGCCGTCTCATTGATTCTTTGTAGTCCACCCATCTCTGGCCATATGCTGCTCTTGTCATACATGGAAATCACCTTGGAGCCCAGACAATCGTTTTGTTCTGTGTTTGTACAGCACCTGACACGATGAACACTTGGCTTACGATTGGGTTCACAGGAGCCAGGGTGATACCAATAATATATAATATGAGCTCAATGAAGGTGGTGAATGTAGCAATGGGTGAAAGGTTCAGTTAAAACTGACTTTTGATGGAGGGCACACTGGATTTTGATGGAGGTCACCCTGGGTTTTGATGATGGACTCCCTGAGTTTTGATAGTAGACACCCTGGGTATTGATGGTGGACACACTGGGTTTTGATGGCGGACACACTGGATTTTTTATGGTGGACACTGGATTTTTTATGATGGACACACTGGGTTTTGATGGCAGACACACTGGATTTTTTATGGTGGACACACTGTGTTTTGATGGAGGACAACACTAGGTTTTGATGGTGGACATACTGGGTTTTGATGGAGGACAGACTGGGTTTTGTTGGAAGACAGACTGGATTTTGATGGTGGACACTCGATTTTTTATGGTGGACACACTGGGTTTTATGGAGGACACACTGGGTTTTATGTTGGACACACTGGGTTTTGATGGTGGACAACAATGGGTTTTTGAGACTCTAATAAATTTTATTTTATTTTATTAGACAAAAAAAGGCTAGATAACTGAAATATTCCAGCCATTTTTGGCCAAACCTTTTCAGTTCTGGAGCTCAGCCCTCTGGCTATCTCATTTCTGTGGTGACCCTAGCAACCGCTCATGCAATGGCCACATCATCAGCCAGCACGCTGGGGCCCATTGGTGTTCAGGACACCATGTTTTGGGAACTAGGATCTAGGTAGTAATTTCCAATCCACATGATGTCTTGTGAAATTGTTCCACACAAAAGCAAGTTTGTAGCTCAAATTACAGCATGGACTGAAAGTTGTATTTGCAGTTGTAATGTCTATTTGCAGTTGCAAACAACTTGCAAACCAAGAGCAACTGGACCAAGAAATTCATGAGGGAGTTTGACTAACGCAATACAACACTGAATGCTTCACAAGTGGGAAAGTAGGTAAAGCATGTCAAACTAATGCTCCTTTGCAAAACATTCCCCTCTCTCCAGCCCCTCACTCCACTCCAGAAATCAACCTCATTTCTTTCTTGACTTCAGCCCTGTCTCCATCCCCCCAGCTTCAGCCCTCTGCCTCCTTCCCCAGCTGCCCCAGACTATGTCTCATGTACCTCTTATCTGCTCCCAGAACCAGGCAGTGACTCTACAGGTGCCACTACATGTGAGGGAGGGTGAGTCTTTATCCCTTCTGCTTTGAAATCAAGCTGTGTGCTCAGTGCTATCAGGATGTGGTTATCCCGGAAACAGTGTTCAGCACGTGGGGAGGAGAAGATCCCAACGGCCACATGTGGTTAGCCAGCGTTCTGCGGGGGTCACACATCTGCATGGCAGATGCCACTATGGAAAGGGGCCCAGCAGGCACTGAAAGGATGAGGTGCTGTCAGCAGCAAAGAAGGCCAGAAGGGAAAGAGCTGTGGGGCACGTGGAAGTGCAGGCATACTTGTGATGGGTGTAAGTGCCAGTGCTGAGGGAGCCGTCCTGTAGGTGTTCATGGGCTTTGCTCATGCAACGTGTTCCTAAAAAGACCCACAAGCTCTGGCAAATTAGAGGCCTACATCCGAGACCGAGGTGTGGATGTGCAGAACGGCGGGGAGCTCTCCCCGCACACTCCCACAGGTTTGCACTATGTGGTGCTGGCAGCCGGCGCAGGGGAAAGCCCAGGGGCTGTGCCTCTCCCCTGCAAGGGAGCTGGGAGAGGAAGCTGGACATAACACAGGCTGCACTTCTTGGGGGAGGAAGAGGCATCACAGCAGCCAGGGGTGGTTCCTGGGAATGGGTGGTGGTAGACAAGGTACAGCTCTGGGGAGGCCCCTTCGCTGGAGACAGGCTGGGTGAAGACACATGCTGGCAGCAGGGGTTCATTGCTGCAAATGCCACTGAGCACTCGGTTCCATGGCCGCATGTTAGGAGCATACTGCTGTAAAAAAGTCCAGCTTCCCAAATGTCCTTCCAGTGCCTTACAGTACTGAGCATCTGCCTGTGGGGCACAAGAGATGAGCACAGAGGGCTCCTGAATGGGTAGAACCAGAGGTGACAGTAAGCGGGGGCGCCCTGGTGTGCAGTTCCAGCAAGAGCTGGCTGAGCTGCGGCAAAAGCCAGCAGGGAGCTAGTTAAATCGCTGCAGGGACCGAGGCTGCAATAAGGCAGGACCTGTAAGACGTTAAGTTACTGTCACCGCTGAGGAGAAGCCATTTCTAAATTGGACCGGTAACGGAAGACCAAAAGTCATTGGCTACGTCTAGACTGGCATGATCTTCCGCAAATGCTTTTAATGGAAAACTTTTTCCATTAAAAGTATTTGCACAAAAGTGCGTCTAGATTGGCACGGCGTTATCGTTATAACAATGCGCTTTTGTGCAAAAGTACATCTTATTGGCAGCGAGCTTTTGCGCAAAAGCAGAAGCCCGGAACCATTTTGCAGAGGGCAAAAGGGCACTAGCCCTTTCCAAGGGCAGAGGCTGGAGCTCCTTTGAGACACGTGCTTAAAGGAATATCCCTGGACAGCTGTTTCTCTCCTGCTCTGTGCGTTAGGACCTCTTGTAGGGACTGACAGCCATAGCAGTCTTGGTGGTTGCCCTCTGCCTTTTGGACACCACTGTCTTTTGCCACCTAGTGCTTTTGCCTGGTTTTTTTTCTTTTGCCTTGTTTTGTCTGCCGTGGAGCCAGAGGTGGGCATGTGCCTGCTCTGGCCACTGCCGGCCATTTTGGAGTGCCTGCAGCTGGTGCTCCAGGCTGGTGCCATCCTGTTCCAGGACCAGGAGGCACAGACTCCCTCACCAGTGAGGCCATGGTGTCCCAGTGGCATCCCCACCCCAGGGTGGAGAGGCCACTGTGGAGACTGGACACCAGCACCGACTGGTGGGACCGGCTGGTCCTGGGGCAATGGGGTGACCAGCAATGGCTCCGGAACTTCCGCATGCGAAAGTGGACGTTCCTGGAGCTGTGTGCCTGGCTCACCCCTGTGCTCCAGTGAGCCACCACCCGGCTGCGGGCACCCGTCCCAGTTGAGAAGAGGGTCACCATTGCACTTTGGAAGCTGGCCACCCCGGACAACTACTGATTGGTGGCATACCAGTTTGGGGTGGGAAGATCCACCGTTAGTGTCATCGTTATGGAGGTAAGTCCCAGGGAGAGTGGGGAGTGGGGTGGGAGCTGCACTCCATGCCCAGGGGCAGCCAAGACTCCAGGCTGGGTCACCAAGGGGTTTGGGCCGTGCCTCCCTTGCACAGGCCTGCTGCTGGAGGTGGTGGTGGGGTCATGGGGAGAGGGGGCCCTGGTGTGTGCATGCATGTGTATGTGTGTGAGGACAGAGGGAATCACGGGAGGAGGGCCCAAGGGAGCACACACTCACCCTGCCTTATGTGAAGTGTTCCCTTGTGTTTCTCTGCACCCTTCTGCAGGTCGTCCATGCCATCAACAATGTCCTGCTCCTGAGAGTCATCCGCCTGCGCGACATGGATGCTACACTGGCCGGCTTCGCTGCCCTCGGGTTCCACAACTGCGGGGGAGCCCTGGATGCAACCCACAACCCCGTCCAGGTCCTGGAGCATCGAGCAACCCATTGCACAAACAGGCAGGGGTACTGCTCAATTGTTTTCCAGGCCTTCGTGGACCACCGGGGCCACTTCCTGGACGTCTATGCAGGCTGGTCCAGCAGGGCACATGATGCCCACATTCTCCGCAACTCCGGACTGTTTCACAGGTTGGAGGCAGGCACCTACTTTCCCCGGTAGGAGTTGACTATCGGGGATGTGCCTATGCCCATCTGCATCATCAGGGACACGGCCTACCCCCTGCTGCCCTGGCTAATGCGGCCCTACACGGGGTGGCCGGATCAGAACCGGGCCCAGAATCAAGTGGAGTGCGCCTTCAGCCGCTTAAAGGCCCGCTTCCATTGTTTGCTCACCCGTCTCAAGATGGGTGAGTGGAATGCAACGGAGGTAGTGGCTGCATGCTGCGTGCTCCACAACATTGTGGAGTGGAGTGGGGAGGTCTTCTTCCCTGCATGGATGGCAGCCGAGGCACAGACTTATGAACAGCCCCACACAGCTGCCATCCGCCAGGTACACCAGGATGGGGTGCGCATCCGAGAGGCCCTGGCAGGCATGTTCGCACAGACCCCATAGTAGGGCCGCATTGATCTCCCCATACAACTCCCTCCCCTCCCCTTACCTCCCAATTGTAAATTTACTGCATTGAACAAACCAACCTTGGTTATACTTGTTTGGGTATGAAGACTCCTAGTAGTCATGTCTGTCAGGTCAGGTCAAGCCGAAGGCTTTCACCTACCGATTTAAATTAGGTCCAGAGTTAGGTTTAGTTAAATTAGCTATTGTCATTGTGACTGTTCGTCAGGCAGCATTGGTTCGAAGCATATCGGCCGTCATCGTGCATGTTCGTCTGGTGCGTCGGACATAGCTAGGGTTTTTCTTTTAGTTTAGGCTAGGTTTTAGGCAACCATCGCCTGTTCGAGCTGTCCCGAAGAACAGGAAGAGGATTCGTGGTTCATGCGGAAGGCTCAAGTCAGCGTACCCAATTCCAGTTGTCTTCGAGGGATCTCCTGGCAGTTCCTCTCCCGAGGCCCGGAAGGACCAAAGGATTGAGGTCGCGAGCAAGACTACAATCGTCCCTGTGTCTAGACTATGTAAATATTCTTTTTGTTCGTCTTTTAACCTTTCTTGCTTGTTTGTTATCTATGTTAATATAGTCTTGTGGTTTAAATTTTACTTAAAGTGTCAGTATTTATTTATGTGCCACAAACCAATGACCAATTAAAGGAACGACCGGTGATAGATACAGTATTTGGTGTCTGCATTTTGTAATTTTCTGAAATTTAGTTGGCTAATTGGCATCTCAAATCAATTATTTAAGTTACCTCGAGTAACACAATAACCAACACAGTTTTGTTTTCAACTGAAAAACTTGTATATTTTTATTTACAAGGGGTAGGAGACCTTCAACTGGGAGGGGGAGGAGCTACTCCTTGAAGGAGTGGCCCTTGCGACTGCTCCTGCAGGGGCGGATCTAAACATGGGGGGCAAACCGCATTGGGGCAGGCTGCACGGGGATGTGGGTAGGAGGGCAGGAGTAGGAACAGGAGCAACAGGGGCAGGAGCAGGGGCAGGAGGGGCCATTGCAGGAGGGGCAGGGACAGGAGCAGTAAGGGGCATTGCAGGAGGGGATATGGGTAGTGCTAGGGGAGGGATGGCGGGCGTGTGGGGCAAGGCAATGCCGTAATGGATGGCATGGGCTATGTGGGCGGTGAGGGTGGCGATGGAGCCAGCTATCCTGGTGCACTGGGCCTGGAAGGTGGCCCAGGCCTCCTGGCACCACTGCAGATCCACCTGCATGCGCCGAGTGATGGCAGCCTTGACGTGCTTGATGGCCTGCACGTGGCACCGAAGGAGCTGGTCCAGGTGGCAGAGCCGCTGCCTTGGTGGTTGGGCGGCTGGGGGTGCTGCTGCAGGACTGGAGGGTCCCCAGCTTGTGCTTGGTCCCGCTGCAGGGAAGAGAAAAAAGGATGGGTCAGTCAGGCAGGCCGGCCACTGTCCCCACACCTCATGCCCTCCACCCCTGAGCACAGGTGACCCCACAGTAGTGTGGCTTGGGCCCACTCGGTTCACCCCCTTCCCTCCGTGTTATATGTTTGCAAAGAGGACCGTCCCTGGAGTAGGGTCCTCCTCTATGTAGTGTAACCACTGGTCTGTGTCCTGGCCCCATGAAGGGTGGGAGGGTGCTTGTGTTGTGTTAACCTGTGGAACTCCCTGCTGGTGGAGGCTGTGAGGCTTTGGGCTAATCACTGGTGTTTGACAGGGAGCGAGATGAATCCCCACACAGTGCCTGGGAGCACATCTGGCAGAAGTGGTCTGGGCTCTCAGATCCCCATCACGTGGGATGTCTCCTGGACGGAACCAGGAGAGTGACTGGGGAGTGTCCCATCCTTGCAGCAAAACTCAGGTGGCCCTAAGGGAGGTCCGAGCGCTTCCCCCCCCTCTTCTCTCTCCCACTATCCCTCACACACGTAGCCCAGGGACATGTGTGGCCGAAGTGGGGACTTCCCTCGGGGAGCCAGCCAAGGCACCGGGAGCAGGCGAGGGGCTCAGGGGGGGCCACGCTCACAGGGCTGTGACACTGCAGTTTTCCCAGGAGCAGCTGGCTGTACCTCACAGCCAGGCATGGGACAGTGTGCTGTTCCCTGTGCTGCACCCTTGGTGGAGGTGCGGGCTTTGGGCTGAGTCCCTGGGGCCCTGGCTGGTTCCAGCCGGCAGCCACCCTTCCCCCTGGTCCCGCCGGATGTGTGTGAGCAGCACGGTCCCAGGCGTGCCCTGGAGCTGCCTGCCACGGCCACGTGCCGCTCGGTCACCAGGCTGCATGTGGTTGCACGTGCTGCATACTGGTATGGTACACAGCGTGCAGCTTACGTGGCCTGAGTGACATGCTCTCCCTCTCCCCCCTCCGGGCTCCTCCCGCCCCTCCCTGCCCTTTTGAGTGCAAAGTGCAACACTCACCGGTGGATCCTTCCCCAGCCTTCGAGGACGCGCTGGACACGTCGGGGATGCTGGGTGGCAGTGCCGGCCTCATCCTCCGACACACTGCTGTCTCCTTCCCCCGCCTCGGTGGTCCTGGTGACGGGGGGGGGGGAGCGCACACTGCTGTCGACAGGGACGTCCGGGGATTGCGGGGCTGGCTGGCCCAGGATGGCATGGGGCCAGTTGTAATGGGGGCAGGTGTCTGCTCCTGCCCCCTGGCCCTTGCTGGCCCGCACATAGCCCAGGCACAGCTCCTTTACTTTAGCCCAGTCTTGCTCGAGGGTCCGGGCTGGATGGCCCTGCTGGGCGAGCGCCTGGGCCATGCGGGTGAAGATGTCCACATGCCGGCGCCGGGAGCGGGTGTCATGGAGGCCCTCCTCCTCCTGCCACAGGTCCAGCAGGCTGTCCAGTTCCCCCGATGACCAGGATGGGGCCCTTCGTTTGTGGCCCTAGGGGGCCTCCTGCACTGGGGGTGCGGGTGGCTGATCACCCCCTGGAGCTGCCATCATGCTTGGGGGGTGGCTGCTGGACGGCAGGGGCCACTTGGCAGAGCTGTGGCCAGAGCTCTGAGGAAGGGTCCTGCTGTGTGAGCTCAGCAGCCTGCGTCTGCTTTCAGGGGGCTCGCGTTACCAGGACGTCCAGGGAGCTGACTGTGGCTACGGAGTCTCCAAGCGGCCATTAGGGCTTTTTTCCGTTAAGCCTGCTTTTGCGCAAAACATCTTAGGTGCCTGTCCACACTGGCCCTTTTGTGCAAAAGCATTTCCGGAAAAGGGCTTTTGCCCAAATGGGAACGTCAGAGCATTTGCGCAAGAAGCACTGATTTCATACAGTAGAACGTCAGTGCTTTTGCGCAAAATCAAGCAGCCAGTGTAGACAGCTGGCAAGTTTTTGCACAAAAGCAGCTGCTTTTGTGGAAAAACTTGCCAGTCTAGACGCAGCCATTGAGTTCACCCGCTCCTTAGCTACTTGGCCATCTGAAATATGTGCTCCAAGTAATTTTTAAGCATGTCCCTAAATTTAATACACATTACACGGTTCTTGCCGTCATCCCAGAGAAGTGGCATAGTCACTAAGCACTACAATAAATAAGGGGACATTCGGCTTTTCTTTGGAAAGTGAGATTATTTGTGAAACAGCTGAAAGGGGAGCCGTAAATCTACCGCAGGCTGAATACCATCTAATTTCCACCGGCTGGTCAGCCTTTGGAATGGGCTTCTCTTCACTGATGGGGAAATGCATGAACACCTCAAGGATTTCATGGATGCTGATGGAGTCCCAGTTTGTAGGGTTCCGAGGCTCACAGCACTTGCATCCTGTGAGGTTGTGGATTCTCAGCAGAATAAACAAAGAGATTGATAGTGGCTCTGCTCCATACATCAGATCAGCCAGTGTTATTTCAGTTCAGACCCTCAGAGAAAGCCCAAGATTCATGGCCTGGTGGAAACGCCCCCAAATCCTCTGGTCTGAAGGGAGGGGGAGAGTGGAAACACCAGCGTGATCTGTGTGGCAAAGATAAATGGGCATGTTCATTTAAAGGGATGATGTGCCCAAGGGATACTAAAAGTGCCCCTAGCACTCTGTGGACCAGCATGAACGGGAATGTTGCAGCATCACTACAGTGTCCCCTTTGATGCAGGTTCGTCCAGTACATCGCAGCTCACTCTGCACTGGGCTGCACTGGGTGGAAGCCTGGTGGTGAGCAGAGAATGGCTCCGTGCAGCATTACTAGCTTGCTGCCAGGCCTGGGGAATGATGCTAGCCCAGCGTCACAACACTGTGCAGTAACAGCAGGGCTGGATGCGGTACCAGATCTCAGCCCATTTTGCAAACGCAGCCTGGTCTACATTTTGGTCTGTTTTTCCAACTTTCAGCTGGTTTTCAAGCAGTGTGATGCATTTTGTGACGTCTATAATTACGAGTGCAAAACGCTGCTGATGAAATCTCCTTCCTCTCTCCCTGAAAACTGCCCCAGCAAACCCCAAACTTCTTGCTGTGCCCACTCAGGCTCCACTTGCAAGTGGCACTCAAAAAAGCAAATAGAATGTAAGGAGTCATTTAAAAAGGGACAGGGAATAAGGCAGAAAATATCTTATTGACTCTATATAAATCCATGGTACACCCACAACTTGAATATTGCGTACAAATGAGATGGTTGCCTCATCACAAAAAAGATATATTGGTGTTGGAAAAGGTTCAGAAAAAGGCAACAAAAATAATTAGGGGTTTGGAACGGGTTCTATATGAAGAGAGATTAAAAGGACTTGGACTTTTCAGCTTAGAAAAGAGGAGACTAAGGTCTATGTCTAGACTGCAGGCTTCTTTTGGAAAAAACTTCTTCCAAAAGAGCGTCCACACTGCAAAAGTGCATCAAAAAAGCAATCTGCTTTTTCAACAGATAGCGTCCACATTCATTGGTTGCTACCTCGCATGTAAGTTGTGATTACTATGGATGGAATGGCCACCAGGGCACTTGTGCTTTTTCCTCTTTCCTCTTCTTTCGAAAGAACGCCCTCTTCCCTGTCCACAGATGCCTTTTTGAGAAAGAGCTGTTTTGGAAAAAGGCTTCTTCCTTGTAGAAAGAAGTTTACCGCTGTTGGGAAAACCCTTGCGTTCTTTTGATTTTCTGTCGAAAGAACACAATTGTACTGTGGATGTAAGTGTATTTTTTCTGGAAAACTGGCCATTTTTCTGGAAAAACTCTGCAGTGTAGACATACCCTAAGGGGGGATATGCTAGAGGTCTATAAAATCAGGACTGGTGTGAAAAAAGTGAATAAGGAAAAGTTATTTACTTATTCTCACAATATAAGAACTGGGGGCAACCAAATGAACTTAAAAGGCAGCAGGTTTAAAACAAACAAAAGGAAGTTTTTCTTAACTCAGCACATAGTCAACCTGTGGAACTCCTTCCAGATGATGTTGTGAAGACTAGGACTTTAACACAGTTCATAAAAGAGCTAGATAGGTCATAGAGGTTAGGTCCATCAAAGGGTATGTCTAGACTACATCCCTTGGTCGCCAGAGGGATGTAAATTAGACATACCGACATTGCAAATGAAGCGGGGATTTAAATCTCCCGTGCTTCATTTGAATAAAAATGGCCATTTTTGAATAAAAATGCCTCGTAAAATGAGGTTTTTCAGGATCAGGTGACAAAGGCTTCCTTTGTTGCTCGATCCCCATCTTGACAGGTGCTTTTTGCCGACAAACTGCTGACTCGGCAAAACGTGGTGGCCATTTTTATTCAAATGAAGCATGGGAGATTTAAATCCCCGCTTCATTTGCAATGCTGGTATGTCTAATTTATATCCCTCTGGTGACCGAGGGATGTAGTCTAGACATAGCCAAAGGCTATTAACAAGGATGGGTAGGAATGGTGTCCCCAGCCTCTGTTTGTCTGGAAATGGATGACAGGAGAGGGATCACGTGAAGATCACCTGTTGTGTTCCCTCCCTCTGGGGCATCTGGCATTGGCCACTGTCGGCAGGAGGGATACTGGGCTGGATGGACCTTGGTCTGATCCAATGTGGCCGTTCTTATGTTCTAAACTGAGAAGTCCCAGTCTTTTAAATCTCTCTTCATAGGGCATCCGTTCCAAACTCATAATCATTTGTGTTGCTCTTTTCTGAACCTTTTTCCAATTCCAAGAGATCTTTTGTGAGATGAGATGACCACGTCTGTACGTGGTATTGCATCTCTAACTTTGGTGCCTCACGGTGGCCGGACACCATGTGGGCAAGCCCAGCACACTGACATCTACAGACAGACAGATGCAAATTATGAGCCCTGAGGTGCAGCACTGCCACACTCCCTGCCTCCTCACTCAGCTCTGGCGCTCTGATCGCTGTGCTGTCGGGTTCCCCATGCTCCCCTGCTCGGAGCTCCTCTCCCTCCCACTGTGCAACCCAGAGCAGGAGGGATGAATTCCTATCGTGTTAGAGAAGCCAGGCACTTGGGAGAAGAGGTTTTAGTCTCCTGCCATCCAGATAGGCAAGCTGCTCTCTGCGTCACAGGGGCCGGGGCACTGGGCGAGACTTTCCCAAAACTTGATTGATGGCTGATTGTTACGAGCCCCTCTCCTTACTAATCCCACTGGCAGAGACAGCAGGCCCATGATGCACAGTATATTAAGTGGAGTGGCAGCTGCAATATCGCCATCTAAAACTAAGCACAAAATTTACCACAGTAAATTCTTCTCTCTTCAGGGTGGTTAATTATCTTAATTACTTTTATTATCTTTTATCTTTTAAGATCCCAAATTGCTTATTTCTGCTTGTGTTGCCAAAGGGGTTTGCATGTTTGTTATGGGCACACGCTGTGCGGAGCCATGGCGATGTGTGTCTGTGCGGCACACTTTAAAAGAACTTTGATTTATACGAGACGTCTCCTTGGGATTTTAATTGTTCTAAATGGGGAATACAAAGTTCAGTGAAATATTGACTGCCTGAAGTCCTGACAAGTGGCTCTTTCCCTTTGTGTGGGGTGGAGACTAATGCTGCCAGAGTGCTGGAGGGAGGGAGTTCCACTCACGCCAGCCATCCGGGTCAACCCTACCACACCTGGCAGAGCATATGGCGCTGGACCGACACAAGCCTGCTTGATCAGCATTACAGCAAACCCCTTGGGGACATGCCAACTAGCCTGTGGGACCCTGTGGGAAAGGCGGGGCTATAGGACTCCCTCACTTACTAGAGAAGTCTTGCACCCTAGAGTGCAGTATCTGATAAGCCACCATCCTCCATGTGTTTGTCGTTGCACACTCTGGTGCCGCAGGACAGGGCTGTTACCTCACTGCACAGAGGGGGAAACTGTGGCACTGGGAGGTGCCAGGTCCATGGACCTAGATAAATAACCCATTTAGCACTCACTCTGTTTCCCAAACTGGCTGCTAGCTGAGGCACTTACAGGCTGGCGCCAGGAATTGCAGGAGGGGGCGGTATGTTTCCTTTCCTAGGAGCGGTGTTTCCTTTCATGGGCAAGATGCCCTGGGCTGGTTGTCCATTTGTAGCTGCGGCCCTGTGGTAGTTACGCTTGCCACTGACTCCCATGGAGCCTGGATTTCACTCCAGGGCTGCGTCTACACTGGCACCCCTTTCCGGAAAAGGGATGCTAATGAGACCAGTCGGAATTGCAAATTCCATGGGGGATTTAAATATCCCCCGTGGCATTTGCATGAACATGGCTGCCGCTTTTTTCTGGCTCGGGGTTTTGCTGGAGAAAAGTGCCAGTCTAGATGGGATCTTTCAAATAGGAATAACGGATCTTCCGGAAAAGGGCTTATTTTCCGCAAGATCCTGTCTAGACTGGCGCTTTTCTCCGGCAAAACCCCGAGCCGGAAAAAAGCGGCAGCCATGTTCATGCAAATGCCGCGGGGGATATTTAATCCCCCATGGAATTTGCAATTCCGACTGGTCTCATTAGCATCCCTTTTCCGGAAAGGGCTGCCAATGTAGACACAGCCCAGGTGTTTACATGCAGCCAAGAAGAGAACTGGGCCTGACGGACCAGGGCTCAGACATGCACCCATCCCCTTTCCTGGCTGTTGAGCTGCCCATGCTGGTGGAAGGCTGTTTGGACAGACCAGGCAAGGCCTTTTCCAGCACCACACGCCTGCTTCTTTTCATTGGACCCACCCAGCACTCAGGAATGGAGCCACATTCAGGAGCGTCTGGCTGCTCTGTCCCTGCAGCTGCCCATCTCCACTGCCCATCATGGGCTGCACTCAGCCTTGACAGGAAGGACTTCCCCCTCAGACAGAGCTGTCTCCCTTCCTAGCTCCTCCCCTTGTTTTTCTTGGGGGAAGCAACTTGCAGAAAGGCTGCCTCAAACTCTGGGGATCAAGTGTAACTCACACACCTGCTGGGTGTGGGTCACTGTCCCATGCAGTGGCACTTAGACCCACATACAGAGAGAGATAAGAACAAGGGAGCTCTATAGCCTGAGCCAAGAGCCAGTTGGCTTCAAAGCTCAAGTTGTGGAGGCCCCAGGTTTGAAATCCCCTGCAGCTGGTTATACCAGAGCAGCCCCGCCCTGTATGGGAAAGAAGAATGTACCATGAGCAGACACTGCCCAGTCCCTCACAGGAATGTCTCTCAGGGTATGCCTAGACTACAGGGTTTTGTCGACAAAACTATACCTGCATCTACATGACCGCTGTGTTCTGTCGACAGTAAGTCGACAGAACGTGGCAGTTTTGTCAACAGTGGTAAACCTCATTTTTTGAACGTATTCTTTCGAAAAAAAGGCATTATTGCATGGAAACTGTGCTTTTTGGAAAGAGCGCATCTAAAATCTCTGTCGAAAAAGCAGCTTGCTTTGTGGACAATACTGATCGTAGTCTAGACACTCTTTTTCAACAGAGAGACAGAGACATCCAGATCAAGGGGCAGCATTGCATGCTGAGACCTCTGGTCTCTGACACGGGTGACTGAAGGCCTGCTCCCTTTTATCCCAGTTAGAGCCCCAGTAAGCTCAGTGAGAGCATGATTGAGCCCTTTGCTAGCAGCTCTGGGTCCAGAGAGGCCGCCAGGAAGCGCAGGTTGGGCATGCCTGATTCCATGCTGCCACTTGCGTAACCGAACTGCCACAGGTGGGGAGGCCCAAGGGAGGCCGGAGCTGGTTTCATTGCCGAGCGCTGGAGGGAAATGGACGCATGCGGGTTATTTATAGCATGCGGCAGGAGGGCAATTCTTCCAAACTAAAAATTACTCCTAAACCAAAGCATAAATTTCAGCTGACAGCAGCGTGCATTTCACCTCCCTGTCCTCCTGAGCCCACACCACATGCCCCTTGATCTGGATGTGCATTGACCTTTCTGTGTGTGGCCTTGAGGCCCTTTGCAGACTTCCACAGACCAGCGGGCAAAGTAACTTAGGGTATGTCTACACTACAGCACTAATTCGAACTAACTTAATTCGAATTAGCGCAGCTAGACTTAAAAACTAGTTCGAATTAGCGTTTTGCTAATTCGAACTAGCATGTCCACACAGAGTGGACCCTGAACCGGGGTTAAGGCTGGCGGGAAGCAGTGCCGGCAGGGCATCAGCTTAGGACTTAGAGCGTGGAGATGCTGTCTCAGGTTAGCCGAGGGCTGTGCTTAAAGGGACCCGACCCCCACCCCGGACAGACAGTTCTCAGGGGTTCCCCGCTTGCAAAGCAGTCCTGGCTTGGAGTGCCCGGACTACCCACACTGGGCACATCACAGCACTCGGCCATCAGCCCGGCTGCACTTGCCGCAGGCTGCCATCTGGGGAGAGGGGGCAATTGGGGGGCTGCAGGAGAACTTCCACCCCAAGAATCCTGCAGAGCCAGCCCAGTCCTCCCCATCGGGGGCGCGTACCCCATTCCTCCCTCACCTCCTTCCGCTTACCCCTCCCTAGCCCCCCTTCCTGATGTACAAAATAAAGAAAACGTGTGGTCAAAAATAGAATCTCTCTTTATTGAACAAAACTGGGGGGAGACTGGGAAAGGGAGGTGGGAGAGGGGAAGAGAGAGGGTGGGAGAGGGGAGGGCAACTACAATGATGAGGGGTTTGGAACAGGTCCCATATGAAGAGAGGCTAAAGAGACTGGGACTTTTCAGCTTAGAAAAGAGGAGATGGAGGGGGGATATGATAGAGGTCTATAAAAGCACGAGTGGGGTGGAGAGGGTGCATACAGAAAAGTTCTTCATTAGTTCCCATAAAGAAGGACTAGAGGACACCAAAGGAAAGGAATGGGTAGCAGGCTTCAACCTAGTAACAGAAAGTTCTTCTTCACAAAGCAAAGAGTCAACCTGTGGAACTCCTTGCTGCAGGAGGCTGTGAAGGCTAGAACTAGAACAGAGTTTAAAGAGAAGTGAGATAAAGTCATGGAGGTCGGGTCCATGGAGTGGTATTAGCCAGGGGGTAGGAGTGGTGTCCCTACCCAAAGTTTGTGGAAGGCTGGAGATGGATGGCACGAGACAAATGGCTTGGTCACTGTCTTTGGTCCATCCCCTCCAGGGTCCCTAGGGGGCATCGGGTGGCTGGCTCATGGTGTGCCAGGTGCAGGGTCTGCTGGCTGGGTGCTGGCAGGCTTGCACCTGGCACGGGCACCGTAGCCAGTCCGTGGCCCTTTAAGGGCTCCGGGGCCGGGAGGGGGGCAATAGAGTTTCCCTGGTGTTGGCCAGAGTGGCCACCAGGGAAAGCTGGGGAGGGCTAGCCTCCCACTCGTTCGAATTAAGGGGCTACACAGCCCTTAATTCGAACTAGTAAATTCAAACTAGGCTTAGTCCTCGTAAAATGAGGTTTACCTAGTTCGAACTAAGCGCTCCCCTAGTTCGAATTAAGTTTGAACTAGCAGAGTGCTAGTGTAGCGCCTATCAAAGTTAATTCAAACTAACGTCCATTAGTTCGAATTAACTTTATAGTGTAGACATACCCTCAGTATGTCTTACAGGCCCTGTCCTATTGCAACCTGGGTCCCTACAGCCCATTAGCTAGCTCCCTGCTGGCTTTTGCAGCAGCTCAGCCAGCTCTTGCTGGAGCCGCACACCAGGGTGCACCCACTTCCTGTCACTTCTGCTGCAGCCTGCATTTCACCTCCCTGTCCTCCTGAGCCCACACCACATGTCTTGAAACCCTGCTCTTTTGTCCCCTGGTCTGTCCCAGGAGTGCCCATCCTTCCCCGCCAGCCTCCTCTCCATGGCAGAATTAACGAGATGTGCTGAATCGGCAGCTCCATTTCATTTTCATGGTAATCTGCAGCACGATCATTTGTGCTTATTCTGGAGATTGCACACAGTGTTTTTAATGAAGGGAAGCGTAGCCTCTCCCATCGCCTGGAGCCAGCCTGAGAGTCTCTCAACTACCAGCAAGCCTAGGAAACAGGTTGTCTATTAAAAAGGTTATTTATAGAATCTCGAGCCAGTAATACAGAGTAACAAAGATAGGTTTTCTGCATGAATAGATATGCATAAAGTACATAAACTGGGGCTACCTACCCTAAGGGGATGCTCTATTGTCTCTTATCACAATTGTAGAAACCACATGAAAAAGCTTTAAATACTGTGGATACTATTTTAAATGGCTCTCCCAGGCTGGTATAATGCTTAAAGACATGAGAAGGAACAGAAAGCAACAGACTAGGTGTGCGCATGGTCTCCAGGTGGCAATCAGATTCTCAACAGAAAGCAGGAGTTGGGGGAGGGGTGAGAATGCAACCATTTTTTAAAGAGTGTGTTTTCCACTGGACCCTCCAGGGCAACAATGGGAACAAAACTTGGGCACTGGAGGCTTTTTAAAGCAAGTGAGAACATGATAGAGGTCTAGAAAATACCGACAAGTACATTGGGAGCTCCCGTTGACCCCTAACAGCTAGAGGCCAGTCAATGGCAACACACTGAAAGCTGAGAAGTGACAATATTTTATTTTTAACAAAGCGAATTTGTCTGCGGCACTGACTGCCACAAGAGACCATTGACCATAAAAGGTTGGTAGGACTAAGAGAAGACCTGAGATCTGTATGGGTCAGAAGAACATCCAGGTACAAGCCAAAAAGACAATCTGCCTCCTGCCCCAGGGCCTGACCTAAGTCTGAGTGCAGCTGGGGCAGGCAGATTCTCGACGAGCAGGTTATTCCACAATTGTCCACTGGGAGTTTGCTGCACTTTTGTTTGCAGTTGGTGGGCACAGGGCTCACTCAGATTCCGGACCCTGGACTCAGTGAGTGCTTTGAGTGACCCAGACGGGCAGTTGCTTTGCTGCAGAGGGAGCTTTGCAAGAAGTGCGACAACTGTTATCGACGCAGAACTAAAATGGCAAAAGGCACATTTCCCCGGGGCGCAGTGCCGTGGGCAGCTCTGGGGAAGTCAGCTCGTCGCAGGATGCCGCACCTGAAAGAGCAGAAGGGTTGGAGACCAATAAATACATCGTGCTGCTGGCCATGGTCACTGTGGCCTACCAGCCATGGGCACAGAACAGAATGGAGAGAGACGTGGTTCTATTTTCTGACCCACTCCTAGGTGCTTGTGTGACACTGACAGACCCTGGACATTGGCAGGTGGGATCAGCACTCGGTCCTCTGAAGTTTAGTGCATGTGGATCATAGCCCAGGCTGCAGCCGACTCATCAGACTGTAGGTGGGCCAGGTGCCACGAGAGGGGGACAGAGCGCCGCACCCAGCAGAGGGGGGTTATGCCGATAAACTGGGGACACAGCTGTTATGCAGGAGCGAGGTAGCTTCGTGTGCCCTAATGAGCTGCATTGCAACAAGAGGCACTGTGTCCGCCCATGGTAGGAGTAGACGCTTGACAGCATTCGAGTTAAATGAGAACCGAGCAGAGATGCACTACAGGGTTCCTTCGCTTCTGGGGATGGAGGCACACCAGGCTGCAGGCTGAGTGCACCATGTCACGAGCTTAGACCTAGCGGGTGCGCTGTGTGTCAGAGCACAGATTCTGACCCCATGTGCTCACCATCCCAGCTTAGAGCCCCTGCCTAGAAACCACAGCTCTGGCGGGCAAGGGATTTCCAGGTAGCTAAGTGGGTATTTCTGTTCCCAGGCTGAGCGTTGGGGGTGCTTTCCCATGGCTATTTTTGATAACGCAGCCACTTCCTTTCCAGGGGCCTGGTTCTCAGCGCACTTTGCATCTGGCTGTCAAAAACGCACTGCCAAATAACCAGGGGCAGAGGAAAGGAAGGGCATTCAGTGAAAGCATTTACCGTTACTCTCGACAACACCAAGAGGGGGAAGGTCTCATGTGGTGGCAGCTGAAAGAGGCTTTTTGGTGTTTACATTACAGAGAAGACCTGGCCTCTGTTATACACACCTCACATCCCTGCCTCTGCTCTGCATCCCACCAGTCCTCACCTCTTGCACATGAGTGTACCCGCACCTTTGGCTGGTCGGCTGGCACGCTGCACACTGACCCTGCCTGTACAATGGCTGTTTGTCAAGCCATGGTCTTTTCCTAATGCAGGGTCAGTTGGCAGCTGCACAGAGCTCTTTAATAGAGCATTTCTGACAGACCACAACTGCACAGCCTTCTTCCGAGAGCGAGCAGGAATGCCAGTAGCCCCGTGGAACAAGCATCAGCATTTTGATGGTGTCAAGTATCAGAGGGGTAGCCGTGTTAGTCTGAATCTGCAAAAGCGGCAAGCAGTCCTGTGGCACCTTATAGACTAACCGAAGTGTTGGAGCATAAGCTTTCGTGGGCAAAGACCCACTTCGTCAGATGCATCTCCTCGCCATTTTGATGGTGATTTTCATCAGCAAACAGAGAGGTGCTTTGTGTACATTAACAAACAGAGCCACCAACCCACCTGCCTCAGGAGGTGGATCAGCTATTTTGGGGAAACTGAGTCTCCCAGAGGTTAAGTGTCCATCAGTTTGTGACAGGACAGAGGCAGACTGGAGATGTGCTTGTGTTCTGAGTGTGCTTAAGCCACCAGACATCGCTTCCTCTCACATCACAGCGAGTGGTCCTGCTGTCATTAGCAACATTGCCACAGCCAACCTGAGCTGTGCCAGAGCACACGCTGGTGTGTTTGTGCACATGGTGGTCACAGGGCCACAGGCTCCCACTTCCTTACTTTAGCTTCAGGGGGTAGAGGAGTTAGTCTGTGCAGGGTAAACTTAAAAAACAACCAATGGTCTGGTAGCACTTTATAGACTAACAAGACATGTAGATGGTGTCATAAGCTTTCTGGGCACAGCCCACTTCTTCAGATGACCGGAGTTTGATGACCCCTTCTTCAGATGACCAGAGTTTTCATCTGAAGAAGTGGGCTGTGCCCACGAAAGCTCATGATCCCATCTACATGTCTTGTTAGTCTATAAAGTGCTACCAGACCATTGGTTGTTTTTTAAAGTTTTTCCCTTACTTTAGTTACCCACAGTCAGGGTTACACCCTTCAGCCCCTGGAATCCCGACTCCCACAGGGGTTCCTGGGCTCTGCTTCAGAGGATATTGTCTCCGGCGAGAGTGAGGTAATATTTTAAAAGCAGCCCTACGTCTCGGACACAAACATCCTGGGTGGGATTTTCGGAAGTGTTCAGGGCTGGCCTATCTCTGCTCCCACTGAAGTCCAGGGGAGCTTAACTGTCACCATTGCTTAGACATATCAGAAGAGAGCTGACCACTAGGGACAAGAAAGACTCCAGCTGTGATCATGAGGTACTGTTGCACCCATAAACTGCACATGGCAGCCTTGAAATGCCACCTTTGATCAAGCTGCTGGTTGTGACCTGTCAGAGTGAGAATACTGCAGACAACACAGCTGAAGAGTTGCAAAATAAAACAATTGCATGGTTGCATTTTGCACAGTGCATCAAGTAAGATTTCAGTTCCTGATTGCTCTATGTTTAGTTCTAGTTCTGTTCTCAATAGATCCTTGCACCCGGGCAATCGGAGAATTGCAGCTAATTTGTCATTTCTTACCCTTTGGACTCCCGTTCTTTTCATAATGCAAAGAACAAGTGATTCTGAAAAAAGATGCTGAATTGTGTCTGCCAGGAGAACAAAACAATCAGGAGTTAGTACGGGATACTGGAGCCCCAAACCTGCAGTTTGTATTTTTAGATTCTCTCTGCACTATCACACTTCACACTGCAAGGCTACGTCTACACTGGCATCCCTTCCGGAAAAGGGATGCTAATGTAGCACGTTGGAATAGTCAAATCCGCGGGAGATTTAAATATCCCCCACGGCATTTGCATTAACATGGCTGCCGCTTTTTTCTGGCTTGGGGAAAAGCTGGAGAAAAGCGCCAGTCTAGACATGATTTCTGGAAAATAAAGCCTTTTCTGGAGGATTTCTTATTCTTGAAAGTAGGAATAAGAGATCCTCCGGAAAAGGCTTATTTTCTGGAGAATCACGTCTAGACTGGCGCTTTTCTCCAGCTTATCTCCAAGCTGGAAAAAAGCGGCAGCCATGTTAATGCAAATGCCAAGGGGGATATTTAAATCCCCCGCGGATTTGCCTATTCCAACGTGCTACATTAGCATCCCTTTTCCGGAAGGGATGCCAGTGTAGACGTAGCCCAAGTGTCTTCCAGACTGAGGACGTACGAGATACTGTCCTTTTAAACAAAAATAAAATGCAAAATAAGCTGTATTTGGGATTTCAGCAGTGACTGAAAATTCAATGAATGCATGAAAGCTCCTTAGCAAAAGATGCATGCCAGCAGTCTTCATGGAGTACAAGAGCCCCAATCAGCATTCTCAAATGATAAATCCCACACAGGCATGACTGCCTCTGGAGAAAAGATGCCGCCTGCAGGAAGCATGTGTGCCACGCAGTACACTCCAGTGCCCACGCATGGCAAATCCAGCAGCAGAGCTGACATCTGCGTCTCCGTTGCAGACAGAATTCTTTTCCTTGCATTTAATTTTACTAAAACAGAGACATCGGGGGGTTCTTTTTTTTTAACCAGAAAGAATGACTTGGGGAAGACACGCAAATATGCTTGGGTCCACTTCCATGTTTAAAAATGCCCCATGTCTTTAAGGCAGTGAATTTTAAAAAGGCCCATAATTAGCCGGCTGCTTCCTCGTCTGTATTCCTCTCATCTGCCTGCCCACATAAACATTCGGCACACAGCACTTCCAGACACTTTTTAATAGAATCGCTTAAAACAATTAATTACCAGAGTTTTCATTCAAGCTGCAGTGGAAAAGATACGCTGGCAATAAAAGGCATTTATTCGTTGGTTTCTGGAGGCCTGTTTGTTATTAACATGTAAATTAAATCATCACAGATGTTCCATTTTTAATCTGGGGATGAGAAGAGCAGGGCCAACCGTGGCCCAAACAGGCTGATTTTATTACACGCACATTCATTAGGAACCAGTCGTATTATTGGATATCAGTTTTCTTTGATGCATTTTTTAAACCAATTATCAGGATAATTTGTTCATTTCCCTCCCTATTTGTTTTTCTCTTTCATTTGTGTCTGCATCCTCCAATCAAGGCAAAAGGCTTGGGCTCCTCTTAGCCATTCCCCTTGGTCTACAATAATGGGCAGCTTACGAATTCTGACCTCCACTGACCCCAGCAACCTGGCTTACACCACCAGTCGACACCCACAGTAACCTTAGGACCTTGTTGCAGTCTGGAATACCAGGGAAATAGCAGCCATTTTGCAGGGGATGGTGTGTACATGCAGGGTGGTGTGCCAGAGATCTCAGTGCCTGGTAGTATCTGCAACAGCTCTGATGTGGGCTTCATTATCACCTTCCCTCTGACTGGTGCTTTCAGACACTTACCTGCTGTTTGCTTAGGCCTCGGGTTTGACCCTGCACCACTGACATTCCTGGTAGAGGGCACGGCTTCCCCAAAGGAGCATAAATCCTCCAGAAAGATGTTGCCTATCACAGGGGCTGGCTCCAGGTTCGCCCCATGTCTCCCTGGCACCTCGTAGCCCCACCTTTCCTTTTCTGCAGTCTCTGTACTGTTAGTCACTGTGGCTCTTTCCAGGAGCAGAAGCATTTCTCTTTGTTCATTACCATAACCAGCAGTGAAGTAACTTACCATGTCTTGCAGGTCCTGTCCAATTGCATCCTGGGTCCCTGCAGCTCTTTAACTCGCTCCCTGCTGGCTTTTGCCACAGCTCAGCCAGCTCTTGCTGGAGCTACGCACCAGGGCGCCCCCGCTTACTGTCACCTCTGACTATAACGGAGAGGTCTTTCAATGCAGGAGAGTTTGCCATCCACCCTCCCAATCCTGTGCTGTGCGGTGAGGGGGTAGGGAATTGGCATGCATGTGGCAGAAACCACTTCCATGCACCACCTGAAAAATTTCCAGCAAGTACAAACACACCTCTCTTGCTCTGGGGAGGGTCTCCCCACGCTGTGTAATATCAGGACATGCAGTGCCATAGGACGGCATCAGAAAGGGAGAGAGCTCTTTCAGCCTGAGTCTGCCTGGCCCTCGCCTCCTCGTCTCCAAGGAGTTTTGCAAAACTGCCTGAGAGAGAAGTTCCTCCTCTCCGTGAGGGATCTGGGTAACTTGTGATATTAAGGGGTGGGGGGAGGCCTCCCGAGGCCAATCCTCTCTGCAGCGGGCAGACAGGAGAGGGCCAAGAATCTCTCAGGGTGCAGAATGGCAGCTGAGCCATGGGATTGCCTGCAGTGGGCACTGGAGGGTGTACCTGCCTAATGCCTGATCCAGCAGCCCTACACCCAGCTGTGTCGACGAGACAATGTATTGCGATCCCCTGCAGCACGAGCATGCCCTGTGCAGATTCCCCCCAGCAGTGCTCCCGAGAAGGACTCTGCACCAGGAGCAGGATGTGCCTGACAGCCAGCAGAAGGTACCTTGTAATGCAGCAGCAGGACTCCAAGAAGAAGGGGGTAAAATATTCATCTCCAACAATTCCAGAGAGACCTAAATACTGAGAGACTCCTAAGAGCCCTGGTCATCCCAGAATGCCATCCAGCCAAGCAGAAGTGAAAACCAAGGAACATGAGAAGCTTTGAAGCTGCTGCACACTTGAGGCACTTTGCAGCTGAAAATTCAACCAGGTCCCTGGCTTGTGGCACGTCCGCACCCATATGGTATCCAAATCTGTAGGCAACCAAACACAGACCATACAAGGCTCTTCATGACTCTATACCACATGGCCCGTGCCTTTGTGAAATGCCTTTGGCTGGTGATGAGGAGGTCTCTGAACTTGGTGGAATTTCCAGAACTGCAATTAGGGTGTGAACATCTTTGAATACCCAAACACACACGGCAGAGAAATGCTCCCTTATTCTTTGCTGTCAGAGAAAGCAAGTTCTTAAACCAAGAAATAAACAGTGAAGGGCAAGACTTTTAAAAACAAGTATTCCAAATTACCACTTACTGCTGCTGTGACACAGAGACACCCAGCTCCTCTGCTGGCAAAGGGTCCTCTGTTCTTTGCAAACTCTCACCACAGACCTGACAAACTCACTACACCAAATGCACCATCTAGGGTATTTATCCATGATGAGGAAAAAGTGAGGTATCTTTGGAAAGCAGATATTTTGATTCATAAGCATGGTGAGATGTATATGTGGTTATATTTAGCGCATAGCATATTGATATTGAAAGCATGCTTTACAGAGTTAGAGTCAAAATTAGTCACCTGGGGATAATATAGTTCAATGATGGCCCATTCAGTCAGGAGGGAGTTGTCACCCCATGCTGTTTAGCTGGAAATGTTGTGCAAGACTTAACTGTTTAACCTTGCTCAATCCCAAAACTGCCAGGCTATGTCTACACTAGCTTTTTTTGTGTGGCAGAGGCAATGCAAATGAAGTGCTCATTAGCATTTTCTTATGCTTCATTTGCATAATTTCCTCTGATGCTTTTTGCACAAGAGATTTTTGCACAAAAACTAGCAGTGTAGACGGATCCGTTTTGCTCAAAAAAGCCCTTTTACACAAGATCCTTATGCCTCAAAAAAGGCAGTATACTGATCTTGCACAAAACAGGGGTTTTGCGCAAAATGGATCCGTCTACACTGCTAGTTTTTGTGCAAAAATCTCTTGTGCAAAAAGCATCAGTAGAGATTATGCAACTGAAGTGCACAAAATGCTAATGAGCGCTTCATTTGTATTGCCTCTTCCACAAAAAAACCTAGTGTAGACATAACCTCAGTGGAAAACCATCAGAGGCGACCACTAACAACTGAAACCTCCTGAAGGTAAAAAGGAACATTATAGGACAGGAGCTGGCCTTTCTGTGAATAGAAAGGAACAACTCTTTCAGTATAACAGAGGAGGGGGAAAGATCTTGTCACCTTGGTGAAAGCAGCTGTCTCTGGCAAGTAGGAGCAAGGAATTCTCATGAAAATTGGATGCTGGTTCCTCTGAAGCCAGCCATCTCTGCAGCAGACTCACCTTTGGGGCACAGCCTATTGTATTAGACAGGAAAGGCAACTATTACGAAGCCTAGCCCCAGGTTTGCAGTATGTCTACGTCTACACTGGCCCCTTTTCCGAAAGGGGCATGCTAATTTTACAGGTCGTAATAGGGAAATCCGCGGGGGATTTAAATATCCCCCACAGCATTTAAATAAAAATATCCGCTGCTTTTTTCCGGCTTTTAGAAAAGCCGGAAAAGAGCGTCTACACTGGCCCCGATCCTCCGGAAAAAAGCCCTTTTCCGGAGGATCTTTTATTCCTACTTCAAAGTAGGAATAAAAGATCCTCCGGAAAAGAGCTTTATTCTGGAGGATCGCGCCAGTCTAGACACTCTTTTCCGGCTTTTCCCCAAGCCGGAAAAAAAGCGGTGGCCATGTTTATTTAAATCCCGCGGGGGATATTTAAATCCCCCGCAGATTTCCCTATTCTGACTTGCCTGCTTTGCATGCCTCTTCCGGAGAAGTGGCCAGTCTAGACGTAGCCTTAGGCTGTGTCAACGCTGGGCCACTTATTCCAGAAAATCAGCCGCTTTTCCGGAATAAGCTGCGAGCTGTCTACAATGGACCTTGAATTTCCGGAAAAGCAATGATGCTCTACTGTACAAAATCAGCCGCTATTCCGGAAAAACTATTCTGCTCCCGCTCGGGCATAAGTCCTTATTCCGGAACACTGTTCCGGAAAAGGGCCAGTGTAGACAGTCCAGTAGTCTTTTCCGGAAAAAAGCCCTGATTGCGAAAATGACGCTCGGGGCTCTTTTCTGGAGAAGTGCGTCTAGATTGGCCACTGACGCTTTTCCAGAAAAGGGCTTTTCCGGAAAAGCAGCCTGCCAATGTAGATGCTCCTTTTTTGGAAATACTTAAAACGGAATACTATTCCGTTTTAAGCAGTTCCGGAAATTCATGCCAGTGTAGACGTAGCCATTGGTTTTGTTTAATTAGGGCTGCTAGGAAGAACAGGCAGGAAGGGATGACGAATAGCTCAAGAAAAGCCTCTTCTCAGTACTCACCTAAGAGAAACAATGGCAGGACCAGAGGAGGCCTGGGAACCAGCAGATTTAAGGAGTCTCCCATTCGAAAAGGGAACTTCCTTTCACGAGGGCAATAGTTCAGGAGACCCCACCAGGGCCTGCTGAGGTGAGGTCTGGAAAGATAGGCTGCTGGGTGGACAGAGCTGGGTGGAGGCCGTTCCTTCTTTTAACATCCTCTCTCTCTAGTGCTGGCCTCTGACTGTTACAACAAACAAGGCTTGGTGAAAAACACGCCAGCTGGGTCACCATGGCCACAGCTCCCCCAAGGGGAGAACCACAGCGGGGAGCCAGTTGGACGGGGCAGGTCAGCATGGTGGATACATGCAGGGTGGTAGCCCTGGGCCCGGTCTCAGTGTGAGAATCACATGATTCCAGCTCAGGAGAGATGAGTGGTGCACTCAGAGATGAGGGGGGTGGGGCTGCAATGGTGCCGTGAGAATTTGTGTGGCAAAAACACCCCCTTGCTGGGAAATGTCACTTGCAGACACCCACATCTGCTGTGTAGGAAGAGTTCAGGGTGAGAAGGCAAGTCACGCACAACACCAGGGATAGCTGGCATGGCCCCCCAAAATGGGTAGGGTTTGGGCCATGCCAGCTAGGAGATGAACAAATTTAGAGGCTTTCCTGCATTGCCTCTGCCAATGAACCTCCAGGCTGTACACCAGGGCAGTGGCTCTCCAGGCTCTCCGTCACACTCCCCGCACAGAGGAAGCTAATGAGCCAACCAGTAGAAAATCTGGTGATGAATCCTGGTCAAAAGGCACATTGCACTTACACTAAGAAGATTCTTGGGGTGAGCTCCCGACAGGCCATGGACAGCACAATGCTACACACCTGTGCACCAATGGGGTGAATATGGCCCACAAGTATGTGAGAGTAAAGGTGACACTTGGCACTCGTAGGAAAGAGATACCACCACCCATCGGCACTTGAGAACATCGTTGAGAGGAAGAATCTTCTATAAGAGAGAATTCTTGTATCAGCGGCTCTGGCTTGGACTGAACACACCCTCCCATCACCAGCAAAAATCCACCTTGCAAAACTACTCAGCATTTAGAGGCTGAGCTGGCATTCAGCTAGTTCCAGGTTCTGCTGTCAAAATTCCTGTCCAAATTGCAGGGGGAAATGGCGACATTTCACTCTGAATTTCCACTTTGGCAGCAAGAGTTGCACTCAACAGCAGGAACAGGAAATGGCTTGATCTGGAAACTAATGTATGAATCTCTCTGTGTACATCCTGCATCTGGCTAGACCTTCCTGTGCCCACTAGGAACTGCAGGGCACCCTTCTGGCTGGTGACCGAGGAAACCTGGGAGCTAAGGTCCAGACAGAAATGACAGGCATGTCAAACAACTGCTTCTGGACTAATACAACTCATGACCAGATAAAAGCTGTTTAAATGCCATTACAACCATTGTAGACAACAACTGCACAAGACAATGGGGTAGGGATTCAGGAAATGAGCAGCCATTTGCACTTAAACCTGATAAAACAGGCTAATTAAGAGAAGTGCCCTCAGTCACTCGGTTTGATTGGTACTAGTGCGGTGAGGGCACAAAGAGTGTGTGTGTTCAGTTCTAGTCTATGAAGTCGGGATCTCTCAGCACGTAAATGAAACCTCCAAGGGTTGCAGGCTTCAAATGTCTGATGGGGCTGGGTTAAGCCTCAGCAAGGGATGACCAAAAAGGACAATGGGCCCTTCCAAAGCAGCCAGTGGTGGCCGACTGAGTTATCTGGCAGATTTCCTTTCATTCTCCCCCAAGGGAACTTTATCTGGAAGTCCTTGCTGGGCCTGCTGTGTGCTCTTAGCTGTTTGCACCTGGGCAGTGGGCTTGCAACATAATTCCGTGGTCTGTGCCGGTGTTTATTGCCTCCCGACCAGAACGTTCCCTCTTTGCCTGCTGGCAAAGAGCCATGCAAGGCACTTCTGCAATCTTCTGCGTGTCCTTTACCTCCTGCTCTGGCTACGGCCAGGATGTGGGTCTTTTACCCTAGGAGACAAAACAGATTGGCTTAAATCAAAGCAGGTTTTATTGGCAAATCATAGAAAGCAAAGCATGAATAAAAGCTGATGATAAAAGTAAACTCTCCTCCTGGCAGACAAATCTCCACCCTGTGGGGTCACAGGGAAAGTTACGCAGGGTTACGCTGAAAGGTGAGAAGGGATGTGCACTCCAGCAGTTCCCTGTGCCTTCCCTAGTAGGTGCATGTTCTCAGGGTATGGATGGGCCAAGGGATCCTCTCTTCTCGTAGCTGGAGCCAGATGTGTAAAATGCTGGGTGCAGACTCAATCCGTAGAGCCCTGCAAATCCATGGATAGCCACAAGTATCCACATTTGCTGACATGGCTGTGAGTATCTGTGGCTCATTTTTGCAGATACGGATGCAGATACACATTTTTTATCTAGAGCCCTGCAAATTTGCAAAAATCCACTTTCAGTCAAGGGGTCTGCACACCCCTGGATGCCAGTGCAGATATCCTCAGCTCATTGTTGTGGATACAAATTTTGTATCCGCACAGGGATCTATCAATGAGCAACTTCTTTACTCTGTTCCCCTGACCACAGTCCAGAGGAGGAACCCGCACCCCACACCAGTTCCAAGTGAGCAGTATGCCTTCTATGTCCAAATCACATACACATACAAGTCCACTGGGTGAAATGGAGGCCTCAGATCCAGGGGAGCATCTCCACTCAGAGCAAGGCTCCCTTGGGGCCGTTCTCTGTTCAATGTTCTTGCGCATCACCACAGCTGACCTTTGTCAAAATGCTAATTGAGCCATTTCTCCCATTCTAATGGGCACTGGGCATGTGGCTCCATCATTTTTCCTCCTCTCCAGTCAGGAGCTGCTCAGCGAAACCCCAGAACTAACGGAGACCCGCCTATTTGAAGACCAGATTGACTCACAGGTTTAGTATAAAATGATGCTTCTTAAATCCAGCAGAGCAGAGCAGAATTCATTCGGAGGGGCAGGATGCTGGCTGCCACCATTCTGAATGTCAGAGCTCAGACAGAATGCTCCTCTTAGGAAGGTGGTGGGAAGTGAGTGAAGAGCGAGGAGAGATGGGCATTTTGAGAAGGGAAGACTGCATCTACCTCCTGAGCTCAGTGATTACAGAGGCGATATGAGACTCTGACCCACTAACACTCTCACATTTAGGAAAAGAAAACCCTGAAATCAAAACAGACAGAAATGGGGGGAGGGGATTACAAAGGGACAAAATGTGCTGCTTGCACAGGCACATGCATCTCCAGAGATGTCAGAGGAGCAGGTACAGGCTCCTAATGTACAGGCGATGCAGCTTACAAATATATATACTCATTAAACTCAAGTGTTCCAGGCATTCAGCAGAGAGAGTGCTTTGTGAGAAACCCCAGATCCAGGTGGAATAATCCCAAGGCACTGTAGATTCAGTACAGACTTTTTACGAACAGTCCTGGCATGTGTGAAACACTTGCCGCGTGCTGAAAGGTACGAGAGGATTGGACGCGAAGTACAGCTGAGCAGAGAAGCTCTGGTGTTCTGTGAGTCTGCAAAGTATTCACACATCTCTCATGCCCACGACAGACTGTTCTCTAAAACGAAGGGGTGGTTCTCCCGCATGTGAGATGCACCACTGCGGTGCCCCCCCTCCTGGATACACTGCAAATTACTCAATACTCAGCTGGGCGCCCCATCTGGCTCCAGAACCCATGTTGCACCCAGGACCACGCCTCCTTTTCAGCACACTGCCCCCCAGTAGTGCCCACCACACTGGTCTGTCACCCCCTTCCAGGGGTATCGGCAGCCCTCAGCCTCGCCTTCTGCCACTGTGGAGAGCTGAGCCGCAGTGTAGCCCCTCAGCTCAGGGGAAGCCATGGTCTATTCGGGTCCTGCTTCCTGGTGGTAAGGGGGGGGGGGGATCCAGGCCCTCCCTCTACTTGGAGTCCCAGCTCAGGAACCCTCTGGCTGCAGCCTTGTCCTGTCCTCCTTCACTCCCCCCAACTGCCTCCTGTTCCCTCAGCTACTTCCCCATGACCCTATACCCCCTGTTCCCTGTATCAAGGCTGCAGCCTGGCAAGTGTCCGGCTGGAGCCTTACTCCCACTCCCCTCAGCCTGTTGGTCCCAGTAAGGTGCTTCTGCTTGGGAAACAGCCCTACCACCTCCCTGGTCAGGCCCCAATTGCCCTTTGATCTGCTCAGGAGCTCCTTATATATGGGGCTTCCCCAGCAAGCTGCCCTCTGGTTGGCTCCCTACAAGCCTGTCCCTGATTGGCCAGGCCCCTGCACTGGTTCCTTCCAGCCTGCTTTAACCCTCTCTGGCCAGAGTGAGGCAGCCACCCCACCACACTCTCCCAAACTATCATTCTCACAGTGGGGTGCTGCTTCTTCCTGTGGAAACAGACATTTCCCTGGAAAACAAGCTAATTCCTATCTAGATCCAATTCAGGAATATTCAGGGATTTTTTTTCCCCAAGTGACACCTTCATGACAGAAATATTGAGGTTTCAGTCTGAATTGTGCATGTGAAGACTTCCACGCTTTTCGCACCAGTGAATGCAGCCAGGTTCAATGGAGAGACCAGCTGAATTCAGGCCTGCTGGTGGGGTTGAGTGACTCTCCCATCCCTCTGTGTAGCCATAACATAACAAGTGGCTGCTAGGAGCCTGGATCAGCTCTCTCTTGGAGGCAGTGTAAGGTATCTTTAAGTGGAATTAGCTTAAATGCTCACTCATGCCCCCGCAGATTGTATTTCCATCACAGGCAAAACAAAATGCCCCAAGTCTCACTTTTGCACCATCCCTATGATTCGACATTATGACACACTGTTGTGATGTACAGCCAAACGGCAGCAACCAGGGGCTTTGGGTGATGGACACAGCACGAGACACATTTTTCCCATGGAGAAATGGCCAAAGGACTCCCAGGGCCATGACTCTGACATTGTTGCATCTGCAGCTCGGTGTCCTTCCCAGGACAAGGGTGAAAAACTCCCAGCAACCACTGAAAGAGTCTTGAAAGTGCTTTGATGCTAAAAGAAATCCCATATTTGACACAAGTGTGAGATACCTTGAGGCCTTCTATTGATTCGCTTGAAGTGGAATTGCACCGGCTCTTTCAGCTGTCACAGTTCCAGGCATTTCTGAAAACGATAGACGACTGGAACAAAAACACCCCTACAGGCGCCTGACACACTGTGTTAAGTGCTGAAACAGGTTTAATTGTGTTGTCTTAAGGTGATAACCATGCAGAGGGCTGAAGGTCACTCGCGCCCTGTCTGCCAGTAGGATAGAGGGGCACCGACGAGCAGAATGAGTATCTACATGCTCCCCACATGGCTCACATTGAAACACGGCAAGAAATGAGGCTAAGCAGCAAGCAGGGAACCCCTCTGTTGAGGGCATAATGGGGGTACCCTGGACTTCGCTCGCAGAGAGCAGAGGAGCATTCCCTCCCTGCTCCCACCAGCAGTTCACTGCCTGGCACCAAGTGCATAGGCACAGACCCTGGGTCTGATATTGCAAGGGGCTGAGAGCTCTGAATGACCATTGACATCCAGTGCAGATAGGGCAGCTAGTAGGTGTTCAGCCCCTCTTAGTCCACTCAGCCTGTGCTTGCAGGCCCTTCCCCACATGCCAGGCCCCTGGACACAGAGCATAATCATTCAGGAAATGGGAAACAGCCAAGTCTCACAGATCTGTGCTCAGCTCTTACTTTGCCCAGCAATCCCTTCCTGTGGCAGGAGTGAAAGGACACCTCTCCAGTATCCCCGGCCAAATGACAGTCCCCCGAGTCACTCCTGCCTACAACTTCAAGGCTTGCAGAGCACTTTCTAGGAAGAAAGGGATCTAGGGGTTATAGTGGACCACAAGCTAAATATGAGCCAACAGTGTGACACTGTAGCAAAAAAATGCAAACATAATTCTGGGCGGCATTAACAGGAGTGTTGTGAGCAAGACACGAGAAGTCATTCTTCCGCTCTACTCTGCACTGGTTAGGCCTCAGTTGGAGTGTTGTGTCCAGTTCTGGGCACCGCATTTCAAGAAAGATGTGGAGAAATTGAAGAAGGTCCAGAGAAGAGCAACAAAAATGATGAAAGGCCTAGAAAACATGAGCTATGAGGGAAGACTGAAAGAACTGGGCGGCTGTGTCTACACTGGCATGAATTTCCGGAACTGCTTAAAACGGAATACTATTCCGTTTTCAGTTTTTCCAGAAAAGGAGCATCTACATTGGCAGGCTGCTTTGCCGGAAAAGCCCTTTTTCCGGAAAAGCGTCTGTGGCCAATGTAGACGCGCTTTTTCGGAAAAGAGCCCCGATCGCCATTTTTGCGATCAGGGCTTTTTTCCGGAAAAGACTACTGGGCTGTCTACACTGGCCCTTTTCCAGAACAGTGTTCCGGAATAAGGACTTATGCCCGAGTGGGAGCAGAATAATTTTTCCGGAATAGCGGCTGATTTTGTACAGTAGAGCATCGTTGCTTTTCCGGAAATTCAAGGGCCAGAGTAGACAGCTCGCAGCTTATTCCGGAAAAGCGGCTGATTTTCCGGAATAAATGGCCCAGTGTAGACACAGCCGGCTTGTTTAGTTTAGAAAAGGGAATACTGCGAGGGGACATGATAGTGGTTTTCAAATACCTAAAAGGGTGTTACAAGGAAGAAGGAGAAAAATTGTTCTCTTTGGCCTCTGAGTATAGGACAAGAAGCAATGGGCGTAAATTGCAGCAAGGGAGGTTTAGGTTGGACATTAGGAAAAAGTTCCTGCCTGTCAGGGTGGTTAAACACTGGGATAAGCTTAGGGAGGTTGTGGAATCTCCATCACTGGAGATATTTAAGTGCATGTTAGACAGACACCTGTCAGGGATTAGATGGTGCTTGGTCCTGCCGTGAGGGTAGGGGACTTGACTTAATGACCTCTTGAGGTCCCTTCCGGTTCTAGTGTTCTAGGATTCTCTGACTAGTTACACATGCAGGAGTCCCAAGGAGTGCAGGGAAGTGGTTGCTCCCTTAGGTACTTTCTCCTTACCCACGCCTAGCACTGAGCCACTGGGGGCTTGCACCCCTTTAATACATAGTTGGCCTCTGGGCAAAGACACGGGGTTCTTCCCATGGCAGACATCTGAGACGCGATATCAGAAATTGTGACCTGTGAAGGAACTTCCCACCCAGCTCTTGACTTTTGGAACAAGTTATAATTGTCTGGAATAGGCCAGCTCCTGCGCAAAAGGAAACCACTGAAATGGAGAAAAGAACGTGAACACAGGGAAATAGCTTAAATATTTCAGTCCAGGTTCTCACCACTACTGCTCTGATGTTTGCCTGGAGGAACCTGATTGATTTTCACAGTGTTACATCTGGTTTCCCCAAGCAAAACTGAAGGCAGAACTGAATGGCATCAGTTTGGTTGCAGGCTCCAGTCAACAAAACCAAAGTGGTGAGCTGGGGCACAGTACATTGAAAATTCAAATAGGAGATTTGTTTGTCTGTGGGGTTTTGGACTCATCTCTCTCTCCTCTGGGAATAGAGAGGTCAGAGGGTCAGAAAACACTGAGGGTGCATCTACACTGGGCCACTTATTCCGGAAAATCAGCCGCTTTTCCGGAATAAGCTGCGAGCTGTCTACACTGGCCCTTGAATTTCCGGAAAAGCAACGATGCTCTACTGTACAAAATCAGCCGCTATTCCGGAAACCGTACGCTGCTCCCGCTCGGGCATAAGTCCTTTTTCCGGAAAAGGGCCAGTGTAGACAGCTTTTCCGGAAAAGCAGAAAAAACGGAAAAAAGCGATTTGGACGCTGGGAGACCCCATAGGAGCCGCGGACTTCCTGGTAAGCCCGAGCTGTTAAAGGGCTCTCAGGCTGCTGGGCGCACGTGCCAGGAGCCTGCCTGGGTCAGCTCTGCCACTGCTGTGCTGCCCAACACTTCAGGCTCACCGCGCCATGGCAGCTCCTGCCGGAGAGCCCCCTGGACCCCCAGCGGAGGAGGTCCCCAGGGGCCGCAAAAGGCGGGCCCCATCCTGGACCCCCAGAGAGCTGGAGACCCTCCTGGAGTTATGGAAGGAGGAGGAGGGTCTCCACGACCTCCATTCCCAGCGCTGGAACGCCGATCTGTACACCCGGCCCAGCAGGGACACCCCAGCCGCAATTGTGAGCAGGTCCGCTCCAAAGTGAAGGAGCTGGGGTATGTCAGGGCCACTGAGGGCAGGGGGGCAGGACCCGACGCCTGCCCATACTTTGAGGAGCTCCACTCCTTTCTGGGCGAGCCCGCCCCTCAAGCCCCAGCGGTCCCCATGGACACCTGCCAGCGGCCACCCATCAACCGTCCCACCGAGCCGGAGGAGGGAGAAGAGAGCGGCAGTGCATCTGGTGAGGAGGCCACCATTGCCACCCAGCAGGCCCCCTCCAGCAACTCCTCCGAGGACGGGGAGGAACCCACTGGTGAGTCTGTGCAGTTTGCACTCCCAAGGGTGGGGGGCGGAGGGCGGGGGGTGGGGAGCCAGGTGCCCGGAGGGGGGAGGGGGACAGCATGTCACTCAGGCCACGTGAGCTGCACGCTGCATAGCATGAGGCAGCAAGCAGCAGGTGCAACCACGTGCAGCCTGGTGACCGAGCGGCACGTGGCCATGGCAGGCAGCTGCAGGCCACGCCTGGGACCCTGCTGCTCACACACAGAGCCCGCAGCTCCGGCAAGGGTGCAGAACAGAGAACGGCACACTGTCCCATGCCTGGCTGTGAGGCACAGCCAGCTTCTATTGGGTAGACCGCAGCGTCACGGTCCTGTGAACGTGGCCCCCACCGAGCCCCTTGCCTGCTCCCGGTGCCTTGGCTGGTTCCCCAAGGGAAGTCCCCACTGGGGCCACACATGTTCCTGGGCTACCGGGCTTGTGGGAGGGATCATGGGAGGGAGAAGGGCCCCTGAGTTGTGCTGCAAGGATGGGACATCCCCCCACCCAGTCACCCTTCTGGTTCCGTCCAGGAGATATCCCACGCGAGGGGATCTGAGAGCCCAGACTGCCTCTGCCAGATGTGCTCCCAGGCACTGCGTGGGAATGCATCTCGCTCCCTGTCAAACAGCAGTGATTAACCCAAAAGCTTTTCACAGTCTCCACCAGCAGGGAGTTCCACAGGTGAACGCTGCACAAGCACCCTCCCACCCTGCATGGGGCCAGGATATAGACCGGTGCTTACAGTACCCTGGAGGGAGGACCCCACTCCAGGGGCAGGCAGGAGGGGAACCGAGTGGGCCCAAGCCACACAACTGTGGGGTCACCTGGGCTCAGGGGTGGAGGGCATGCGGTGTGGGGACAGTGGACGGCCTGCCTGACTGACCCATCCTTTCTTCTCTTCCCCGCAGCGGGACCTAGCACCAGACCCTCCACTGCGGCAGCAGCGCCACCCCCATCAGGCCAACCCCGGAGGCACAGGCTCCGGCAGAGGGACCAGCTGCTTCGGCGCCACGTCAACGCTGTGGAGGCAATCCAGGCCTCCATCGAGGAGCGGGTGCAGGGGGACCTGCAGTGGCGGCAGGACGCCTGGGCTGCCTTCCTGGCCGAATGCAGAGGGATGCGCACCACCATGGACACTCTCACGGCACATATTGTGCATGCCATTCACTATGGCATGGGCGGAGCCCAGGCCCCCGCCATCCCTCCCGTAGCACAGGTCATGCCCCCTCCCATCCCAGCTCCTGGCCCTGTTCCTGCCCCTCCTCCTATCCCAGCTCCTGACCCTGTTCCTGCCCCTCCTCCTATCCCAGCTCCTGACCCTGTTCCTGCTCCTGACCCTGCTCCTGGCCGTGCCCATGCTCCTGGCCACCTCCGCGTGCAGCCTGCCCCGACGCGGTCTGCCCAGCGTGGGCAGGCTGGCCCCCGGAGGAGCGTTCGCAGGGGCCGCCCATCCCAGTAACTGCCTCCCCCCATCCCAGTTGAAGGTCTCCCCCCCCCGTCCTAGTTGAAGGTCTCCCCCCCTTGTAAATAAACAGATCTCTACTTTGCTGTTCATTCCTGTGTTGGGTATTGTGTAACTCTAAGAAGTAGTGTACGAAATGATGTGAGATGCCAAGTAGCCACTTAAATGTAACATGGTGGCAAACTGTGGAGAACGAAATCTGTACTCTATTCACTGGGGGGGGGGGGGGCTTCGTAAGTGGTCAGTAGTTTGTGGCGCAGAAATAAATGCTGACACTTTTCAGTAACATGTAAACCACAAAATATTATTAACATAGATAACAAACTAGCAAGAACGGTTACAAGATGCACACAACAGAGATAATTAAACAAACTCTAGGCACAGGGAGGACGATTGTGGTGTTGCTGGCCACCTCGATCCTTTGGTCCTTCCGGGCCTCAGGAGAGGAACAGCCAGGAGATCCCTCGACGGACGATGACGGTGTTGCTGGCCATGTCAGTCCTTTGGGCCTTCCGGGCCTCAGGAGAGGAAGAGCCAGAAGATCCATCGAAGATGGCACTGATGTGAGCCTTCTGCACAAGTCCCAAATCCTGTTGGCTGTTCCTCAGGACGGCGATGGTGGCCTAAACCCCAGCCTAACTTAAAAGAAAAACCCTAACTACGCCCGACGCACCCGACGAACAGACTCGATGACGGCCGCGATGTGCTGTGACCCGATGCTTTACTATACTATGGGGGGGGGGGGTAAGGGGAGGAGGTGGGGAAGGGTAGGAGCTGGGATGGAGTACTCTGGGGTGACCCAAGCGACCCTGCTAGGGGGCTTGGGCAAACATGTCCACCAGGGCCTCTCTAATGCGCACCGCCTCCTGGCGCGCCTGGCGGATGGCAGCTGTGTCGGGCTGGTCCAAGGTCTGTGCCTCAGCTGCCACCCATGCAGGGAGGAAGGCTTCCCCACAACGCTCCACAATATTGTGGAGCACGCAGCACGTGGCCAGCACCTCCGTTGCATTCTGATCACCCATGTCGAGACGGGTGAGCAAACAACGGAAGCGGCCTTTTAAACGTCCAAATGCCAGCTCCACTGGGTTTCGGGCCCGGTTGAGGTGGTCGTTGAACCGGGCCCGGTTCTGGTCCGGCTGCCCCGTGTAGGGCCGCATGAGCCAGGGCATCAGGGGGTAGGCCGCATCCCCGATGATGCAGATGGGCATCGGCACATTCCCAACAGTCACGTCCCGCCAGGGGAAGTAGGTGCCCACCTCCAACCTGCGAAACAGTCCAGAGTTCCGGAGGATGCGGGTGTCGTGTGCCCGGCCGGACCAGCCGCCGTAGATGTCCAGGAAGCGGCCCCGGTGATCCACGAGGGCCTGCAGGACGATGGAGCAGTACCCCTTTCTGTTCATAAAGTGGGCTGCTCGATGCTCCGGGGCCCGGATGGCGATGTGGGTGGCGTCCAGGGCTCCCCCGCAGTTGGGGAACCCGAGGGCAGCGAAGCCGGCCATGGTCTCATCGACGTCGTGCAGGCGGATGATTCTCGGCAGCAGGACATCATTGATGGCGTGGACGACCTGCAGAAGGGTGCAGAGAAACACAAGGGAACACATTACATACAGCCAGGGGTGAGTGTGCGCTCCCTTGGGTCCCCCCCCTTGATTCCCTCTGTCCACACACACACACACACACACACACACACACACACACACACACACACACACCAGGGCCCCCCATCCCCCCCCCACCGGGCCTGTGCAAGGGAGGGATGGCCGAAACCCCTGGGCAACCCAGCCTGGAGTCTTGGGTGTCCCTGGGCCTGGAGTGGAGCACCCTCCCCCCATCCCACTCCCCCTGGGACTTATCTGGATGACGATCACTCCAACGGTGGATCTTCCCACCCCGAACTGGTGTGCCACTGAGCGGTAGCTGTCCGGTGTGGCCAGCTTCCACAGCGCGATGGCAACCCTCTTGTTGACGGGGATGGGTGCCCGCAGCCGGGTGGCGGTTCTCTGTAGCGCGGGGGTGAGCCAGGTGCACAGGGTCAAGAAGGTCTGTTTTCTCATCCGGAAATTCCGGACCCACTGGTGGTCGTCCCACAGTCCGAGGACCACACGGTCCCACCAGTCGGTGCTGATGTCCAAACTCCAGAGTGGCCAGTATACGGTGGGGTCTTGATGAGACAGGGTTGACAGGGCCCCCCTGGTGAGGGTGTCCAAGGTGATCTCTGCCTCCTGGTCCATGAACAGCATGGCACCGGCCTGCAGCACGAGCTGCAGCCAGCGGAACAGCCCCAAGAGGGGCCCGACCAGGCACATGGCCACCCATGGCTCCATAGCAGACAGAGCAGGGCAGAAAAAAAAACCGCAGGGAAAAGCTGTTGGGGGCCAAAGGATGGTGTCCCCAAAAGTCAAAGGGCACCCACAGACCTGCGAAGGGTGTCAGTCCCTGGCAGAGGCCCCAAGGCATGGGAGCAGGAGACCAACGGCTGCCCGGCGAGACCCCTTTAAGCACAAGTCTGAACGGCGCTCTGGCCCTGCCCCCGGAAAGGGCTGGTGGCCTTTGCCCTCTTCAAAATGGCTCCGGGCTTCTGCTTTTCCGGAAAAGCGCGCCGCCAATGTAGACGCGCTTTTCCGGAAAAGTGCTTCGTTATGACGATAACTCTGGGGCCAATGTAGACGCGCTTTTCCGGAAAAACTGAAAACGGAATAGTATTCCGTTTTAAGCATTTCCGGAAAATCATGCCAGTGTAGACATAGCCTGAAGGTTTGGGATTTCAGATCTTGGACATGAGCCCATCAAAGCACCCACCTTCCTTGGATAGCCATTAGATGAGGCCATGTGTCTCCTTTACTAAGGGTATGTCTAGACTACACCTCTCTGCCGGCAGAGGGATGCAGATTAGGAAGGTCGAAATTGCTAATGAAGCAGGGATTTAAATATCCCGTGCTTCATTAGCATAAAATGGCCGCCACTTTTTTTTCGGCACGGAGCTTTGTTGGAGAAAAGCAGCAGTCTAGAGGCTGATCTTTCGCCAAAGAAAGCCTTTTCCAATAGATCCTGCATACCTCATTTTAGGTAGAAGAACAGAGCTAGGAACAACAGCGGAGCAGATATCGTTCATTCCCCATGTATTTATAAGCCTGTCCCCAGCCCCTTCATGGGAAAAGCCCTTGCTGTCTCAGCAGGATGTGGCTTGCTCTTTATGATCGGAGCTGTGGAAAGCACAACACAAGTACCTGGGACAGGATTCTGATTTTGCATGGCACGATATGGCGCCTTGGTTGATCTGTGTGAATGCACCATTCCCAGTTAGCCCAGTTGATCGCTACATCACAGGGGGTCTGGAGGATGGGAAGCGCCTGACCTGTCTCTTGTTTCATGTGAATCAGACAGGATTACATTGTAGCAAGGTACCTAATTATAAGGCTAGCTCTGCTCTGGCTGCCTCCTTTCCCCTCCGTGCGGGAAGTGCCAAATTACACCTCACCTGGCAGGGCATATTTTCTGTAGTTTTCTGAGCTCCTACAATGGAAGCCTCATGAATATTTACTGAGCTGCGCAGAGATGCAGCAGTGGGAGCAAATAAAAAAAGCTCGTATTTGCATCTCCCACCGACACTAACAAACCATGTGGCTCTGGTGAAGAGAAGAAGGGAGTTGGTTGTTGCCTTTCCAGAGGGATAGAGAAAACAGCTTCTTGTATAATGAGATTGACTTTTAAATTGAAAGTGTTCCTGGCCGGGCTGCAATTCCTACTTCCATGCTGTGCATTTACTCCCTAGGCACTACCATTAAGACATCTTCTGTACAAGCTGGGAGGATTCAATTAGGGTTCCTGTTATTAATCAATCAATTAAGCTGCAATCTTTGGTATCTGTGTTTTCACTCCTAAGGAGGTGAGACGCTAGCATTGCAAAATAAAGTTTAGGGAAGTCATTTACTTTTGCTGTGTAAACCACAAGTCACACACAACTCCTTGTGCCTGTCTGACTGCCTCGGACCTGTACCTGCTAATCAGCCTGCTGGCCTGATGGTCAAGCATCCTACTGGGAAGAGAAAGCAGCAAAAGACCGTGAAGAGATGTCTGAGACCTCGCACTTAGCCAGATTCAGTACTGTAACATGCCAGCTTTTATAGTGCTGGCAAAATCACCCTGGAAACACTCAGATGAATTTGCTCCACAGCTGGAGCCAGAAATGCTCCATGTTACAATAGCACAAAAATGGGCTAAAATAAAGGTTCCTTTGTTTGGCTGCTTCCTATTCTGTGTGATGGCTGCTCTGACGAGGGTCTGAACTCCGTCCCCTCCCTTGCCCTTGGAGAAAAACAAATCTGAAACCTCCATCTGTTGGAAAGAGCCCCAGGTGGGTTTGGGAAATCCAGGTGTCCGTGGAGCCATGGGAGTGAGGGGGGAAGTTCACACAGGCATCCCTGGATAGATCAGAGCTGCCCCGGGGATGTTCACAAGTGCCCTCACAAGTTAGACAAGGGCTTTGCAGGATTTGGTGTGGGCACTGTGTGAGTTCAAGACCTTTGGGGGGATGCCTGCCACCAGCTGGGGCTGGTAACAAGAGTGGTGCATGTGCATGGTGGTGAAGCACCCTCTACAGAGGGGACAAGATGGTGGAGATTTGTCCCCCAAACTGGATTTTTCCCAGGTGGTCACTTTCAGTTTGGTTTTATTTTAATCTCCAAAGAGATTAAAAAGGACAAGAGATTTCAGTTGAGGACACATTTGTCAGGGGCTTCAAAGGCCTATGATTTATTCATACCCTTTTCTTGTTTGTTTCTCACTCTGAGGGCTGATAAGTAACTGACTAAAATTCCATCCCATGAACACATCTGTCTCTCTTGCCTTGTCCCCACTCCTTCTTTCTTGCTTTCACACCCCTTCTTTGGGAACTAAGATTGCGTAAATCTAGCTCACTTCTTGCAAACCTTGCACATTCAAGTTGTCCAAAGTCTGAAGTCAAAGATGGCACTGATGTTCTGAGATGAAGGCTCCTTTTGTGAGTAGGGTCGCAAGAACAGCCCAGTACACTGCCTTTGGGGGCTGTGAGGATTTGGAAAATGTGTCCTTCAATTTCTAACACATCCTACAAAGTTTAGCCTTATAAGACAGTCAGAGAGGCAGGCCACTGTCTTCATTCACGTCAGTAAGAACTATACCGCTAAATGCTACACAACTCTGCAAACACCCCTATGCGGCAAGATACATATTTCCTTGGGCTGAGTTTAAATGCCCAATCCCACTGCATTGGCCCTACCATGGGAGTGGAGTAGCAACCCTGATAAATGAGACGTGCTGTGTTATTTGCAGATATACTGCAAGCAAATTCTGAATTAAAAGTTGCTGGTGTGGTGAGAGCACCCACTTTCCCTCCAACCACCAGAATGAATGATTAATTTCTGGACCCATTCTAAGCATGTGCCCAGCAGCTAAGCAACGTACAAGAAATGGGAGAACAGATGTAAGAGGCCAGGACAAGCAGCAGAGAGAAACTGCAGGGACGTCGCTCTGACGGGGCTGCCAGAGAGGCAGGTACAGTCTGGAATTTTAAACACCAGTGATAATACTGTGCAATTAGGGCATGATGCGGGTGAGAGGAGAAGAGCGCTTTTATTTTCACTCATTAATCATGGCCCCTATGACACTGCTTGTGGTTAATTTATAAATGTAAATTTATGGAGCCGGGAACTCAGCACTGCCAGGTACTTCCAGGGTGTTTTTGCTTTAAAGTGATGTGCAAATATTCCATTGTTAATGACGGCTCATGAAGCCGCTTTGCCCTAGCCTCCCTGGCCAATGCCCCAACCTGCTGAGGGACTCAGGAGTCGCATGATGAAGGAAGGGGGAAATGTTCCACATGATGTTGCACCCGCTTGCTTCAGGCCCCTCATGCCAATCAGCAGCCCAGGAACACCCCTGTCCCCCCTTGTGTTTCGTTTCCAAGGCAGCTGCCTAGGAGGGGAGGTGGCTTTCCAAATCACTGAGTGGTAGGGTGATCAGATACCCTGTGTTTAAAGGGACAGTCGTGTATTTAAACATTCCTTCAGGTGTCCTGACTTCTCCTTAAAAATGGGCAAATTGTCTTGTATTTTCTGTCTCTCCCTTCCCATCAGTACAAGTGAGTCTGACTCCTGGTTGGGTCCTTGCTTGTCAGCTGCCCACCTACCCACAGGTGGCAGGGGTCCAGTGGCTGACCGTGGAGGTGGCTTTGGAGGTCAGACTAAGTTGCAGTATGCAGCGGCTGCTCCCCTAGCTGGCTGGTTAGTGCAGTCCCTGCCGTGTGCCTCGTCCTGGCTAGCTGGCTCCAAGCCCTGCCTGTGCCAAACCCCCCTGCGGCACTGGCCTGGCGAAGCTTCTCCACCCCTCTGCTAAGCTTGGCAGTGGTGGGGAGGAAGCGATTTCCAGCCGGTTTGCACCCTGACCCTGTAAGCTTGGCAGCAGCCCTGCTCCTCCCCTCTCCCTCCTTACAGGGCAGAGGCTTAGCACCCTCTGCAGATGTTGCCCCCACCCTCGGTCCTGTCCCCGGGCAGTGTGGGGTTGCTCTGTCCCTCAGCCACCCTCCCCTTCTGAGCCACTTCTCTAGTGGGGTTCGCTGACGCCCCTGCAGCCAGGTTCCTTGGGCCCTAGTGCACAAGGCATCCTCAGGGCTTAACCCCTTCCTGCCCGTGCTGTAACCGGGAGACACGAGAGTGGCTGGTGATGTTGGTGGCCAGGTGCAGCAGCCCCCTGGTGTGAGCTGCTTTTCTATGGGCAGGAAGGGACAAGGTGCTTCTAGCTACAGGGGACTGGGGAGTGGGAGGGAGGAAAGAGATGAGCTCTGCAGTCACAAGCCAAGTCATCCCTCCCCCCACCTGCACTGGCTGGAAGCTCTCCTCCCTCCCCTCCTGCAGCATGTGGCAAGGCTGCGGCTGGTCATGCTCAGGTGAGAACCCTGAGAGAAATATGGGGGGGGGGCCCATACCCCTCTGTGCCCCCCCATGCATTACCCTGAGAAGATGTGGCGCCAGGTACCAGGAGAGATGGGTCTGTCCTCGAGGCCCAGCCAGGCACAGAGGATGAAGAGCAGTGGGCAGGGAGGGTTGGGACTGGTCAACCAGCCACTGCTATCCCCGTGTGAGGGAGGGGTGTGTGTGTCACCTCTCCCTGTGCATATCGTACAGAGAAGAAGCTGCATAAAAAGAGTCCAGTTAGGCACTATTTCCTTTTAACAGGGGCTCAGACAACTCAGTATTAATTTGAACATTTGTACAACACACTTCGGATTGATTGTCATTGAACTCACTTCAGTACAAGTAATTTTACCAGGTGTCCCACGGTCAGCCTGGGGAAATATGGTCACCCTACAGAGCAGAGCATGACAGAGCCTGAGATCTGGACCAGAGAGGGAGATGCTAAAGGAGAAATCATTGGGATGTAGGTGGGAGATACTAACATAGGCTTCTAATAAGAGTGTGTCTCAATCCCTTACAGTGTGTGCCCAGTCTCAGAGAAAAACTTTGGGTATGTCTACACTTGCACCCTCTTTCGGGAGAGGGATGCAAAAGAAGACGTTTAAATACCCCACGTTTCATTTGCATATTCATGTTATGGTGCTATTTCAAAATAACAGACGCTGTTAAGATGCGGTTATTTTGAGAGAAAATCCTTCTCTCAAATCCTTATTCCTCATACAATGAGGTTTACCAGTTATTTCAAGAGAAGGGTTTTCTCTCAAAATAACCGCATCTTAACAGAGGGTATGTCTACACTACAGCGCTATTTCAAGTTAACTTAATTTGAAATAGTTAATTCGAAATAAGCTAATTCAAAATAATGCAGCTGTACACAAAAACTAATTCAAAATAACGTGTTTCTACTTCGAAATAGCATATCCACATTGAGTGGATCCTGAATCGAAGGTAAGGCTGGCCGGAACCAGTGCCGGCAGGGCATCAGGGTCAGACTTAGTGTGTGGGGCTGCTGCCTCGGGCTGTGCTTAAAGGGACATGACCCCCCATCCCAGACAAACAGTTCTCAGGTTTCTCTGCTTGCTGGTCTACCTCGCTGAGGGACAGCAAAGCATTTGTGTCTCTGTGTGCTCTGCTTGCCCTCACTCGGGGCACCACAGCACCCTGCAACATGGAACCAGACCTGCCCCTGGGGACGCTGCTGCATCTTGTGGACACGTTGCTGTAAGCCTGGCTGCATGGTCTGCAGGCTGCCATCTGGGAGGACCATTGAGGGGCTGTCAGGATCCAGGGGGCCCTGCGGGAGAGCTTCCACCCCAAGGAGTGCTAACAGTATCCCCGGTCTGCCCCACCGGGGGCTTGTGCCCCATTCCTCCCTCTTGTCTTTCCACTTACCCCTCCCTAACCCCCCTTCCTGATGTCAAATAAAATGCACTTTTGTCTCAAAAATACAAACTCTGTTTATTTAACAAAACTAGAGGAGGGGGGAATGAAACTCTGGGGAGATTGGGAAGGGCAGCGGGAGAGGGGAGGAGAAAAGGTGGGTGGGGGAGGGGGAAAACTTGGAGGAGGGAGCTGGAAGGGGGAAGCAAGGGGAAGAAGGGGGAGGGGAAGCTCAGCACTCAGGGGTGGGGGCCTCGCCAGGCCAACTGCCTCCCAGCACTGTCGGGGAGGGGGCCTCGGCGTCCCCTGGGGGACGGGGAGGAGAGTGTGGAGGTTGAGGTGCGGGGGCAGATTGAGGAGGAGGGTGTGGAGGTTGAGGAGGGAGAAGTGGGAGGGGGCAGGAGTGGGAGGAGGAACAGTAGCTGGGGGGGCCAGCAAGCTCTGCACCAGGGCCTGCAGATGGTGACAGATGGCATGACCTTGGGCAAGAAGCTCCCTCTGGATCTCCCGGTTGTCCTGTGCCCACTGCTCCATGATCTGGGTCTGGGCTCGCAGGGCCCCCAGGTGCTGGTCTCGGTACCCCTGCCGTGTTGCAGTCGTCCTGTGGAGCCCTTGGGTGTGGGAGAATGTCCTGGGCAGGGTGGTGCGCCCTGCACAAGCAGGTGGTGCGGCTGTAGAGGAAGAAGAGAAGTGGTCAGCCCCCAGTGCGAGGTGAGGGCGACCATGCCCTGCAGCGTCAGAGCTGATGTGCTTGCACAGAGACAATGGTCAGCATGTCCGGCTCTGCCCAGGAGTGGGAGCTGCCCCGCGACCGCACCCATGCCCTTGTACTGTGTATAGTGCGTCTGGGGGGAGATGTCCCCTGCCCCTGTATAGAGGGGGCATGTGAAGGGAGGGCGTCTTGCTGTGTCCCGTCCCGAGGTCAGGAGCATGTCGGGTCTCTTCACACATACGTGTGGCTATCGGGCCACGGCCCCTGGGTGTTACACAGCTGGAGCCACCTACCCAAGGGTGGCACGGCACCTGCATGATCCATGGAGGCATGTCCCACGCGCGCTCCCTGGTCTCCCTTCCCGCCTCCCCCCCAGATAGGGGACAGTGCTGGCACTTACCTGGTATGGCCTCCCCGGACGATCTTGCCGACTCTGGTGCCGGGACAGCTGGCAGTGGCCCCTCTGCTGCGCCCAGGTCAGGGCCCTCAGCTCCCGTCTCACTGTGCCCCGGGCTGGTGCAGACCATCCCACCCCCCAGAATTCGGTTGAGGGCGAGGAAGTAGGGGCAGGTGGCAGCCCCTGCTGCGGTGCTGCCTCTGGTGGCCCTGGCGTACGCCTGCCTGAGCTCCTTTACTTTCAGGCGCACCTGCTCCTGGGTGCGCCTGTGTCCCTTGCAGGCCATGGTGGCCGCTGTGTGGCCATAGACAGCGGCATTCCTCCACCTAGTGCAGAGATCATGGACATTGGGGGCCTCCCCCTACACCTCAAGGAGGTCCATGATCTCTGCACCAGTCCAGGTGGGTGCGCACCATCTACGGCCCCTGGCTGGCCCCTGGGTGCTGGGGCACTGAGCGGGGGATGGCTGGCTGCCACTCTCTGCCATTGTGCAGCCACTAGTTGAGGGTCTGCGGCTGCTGACAAGCCTGGCTCTCGCACTTGCTCAGTGGCCAGACTCTACCCCTTTAAGGGCCCCGGGGCTGTTGGAGAGGAGAGGAGTTTTCTTGGTTTGGCCCAGAGTGGCCACCAGGGGAAATTGGGAAGGGGTGGAGGCCCCCTATTTCAAATTAAGTGTCTACACAGCACTTAATTCGAATTAGCTATTTCGAATTTGGCATTACTCCTCGTACAATGAGGTTTACCAAATTCGAAATAAGCGCTCCTCTATTTCGAATTAAATTCGAAATAGCAGTTTGCATGTGTAGACCCTATTGAAGTTAATTCGAAATAATGGCTGTTATTTCGAATTAACTTTGTAGCGTAGACATACCCAGAGTCTATCATTTTGAAATAGCGCCATAACGTGAATATGCAAATGAATTACAGGATATTTAAATTCTGGCTTCATTTGCAATTTTGAATGTCTTCATTTGCATCCCTCTCTCGAAAGAGGGTGCAAGTGTAGACATACCCTCTCTCTTCAAACACACACCTATAGGCTGAGAACCTGGGTATGGCAGTGAGGTGTAGTGGTTACAGAATGGGTGGCTTGCACATCAGGACTTCTGGCTTATTTTCATTACAGCCCCTGTTTGTGGAAGGCTGTGAACGTGGGAGGGCCCAGCAGGACAATGGATCTGACATAGCAGCTCTCCCTGTAACTGACTGGAACAAAAGACAATAGAAAGTGAGCATCCTGCACAAACATGAGTGAAGAATAAGGTTTCTCTCTCATCTCTCAGAGAAAAGCATGGCAGAGTGTCCACAGACAGTCTGGAGAGCATTGTTACACCCTGCAGCAAACACACGGTTCATAACTGGCTGCAACGGGTCACAAGGTTCCATCCTTTATCTCCTGAGAGGTCAATAACGCTGAGGTCAGGAATTATATGAAGCCGTCAGATTACAGATACAAAGAAAAGCAGCAGGACTGGCCTCCAAAGGAAACATTTATTTACGTTTTAGGTGAAATTAGCTTTTGGCAGCCCACTTTTATTGTGGCAAAACCATTTGCCATGTGTAAACTCAGCCAAACGGCCAAGGATTCTAGCTCGTTTTGGTGAAAACACCCAGGTTGTACATAAATAAACTGTCTCTGCTCTAGAAAGCAAACGCCCTGTGCGTCAATGCCCATAACCACTTCGTTCACCTCGGCGGATCTGAAAGTCTGCTTATTCCAGGGGAGCGTGGCTCAGTTTCATCCCATGACTGAGGAGGATCTCTGATCAGGCACCCCCTGAAACCTCCACTTCTTCTGGGGGGTTCCTGCCCTTTCACTGGCCTGTTCAGACAGATTGTGTTGCTGTTGGCTTCAGTTGCACACATGTTGTTATGTCCAGTGTTGTTTGGGATGAGTGAATCCCTTTAATTGCCCATCCATCCTCGTTGCTCTTCTCTCAAACCGCACTCACAGGAGGCTCTTTCAACAGCGTGCCACGAAATCCCACCTGAGGGAAAACCTGCCTGGGATTAGGCCTCATGTGAGCAGAACTCAGGAGCTTCCTCCTCACTGATGAATCCCATGTGCTGGCATTTCAGCTGTGGGGGAAAGGGTTTACTTCTGAGAGTAAGGACAACATTACAGTTCTTGCTCTGGCCTGGAGTGCAGGGGGAGGAAGATTCAGGTCCTGGTTTGATCACAGATTATGTGACTCTTGTATATCATCTCTGTACCTCAGCATTTTAGCTGTAAAATGGAACTAACATCCCATCCCTGCCATTGGTTTAGACTGTGAGCTCCCTAGGGTAGAACTTGGAGATGCCAGTTAGCTTAACACCCCACTGGGCTGGGGCTGACACACACTACAAAAATACAGGCCCTGGCCCACAGGACTTATGAGCGGAGGATGTGGTGAGAGCACGTCACCCTCATCTGTGGGGCAGCAGGTTTAAAACAAACCAAAGGAAGTTTTTCTTCACTCAGCACGCTGTCAACCTGTGGAACTCCTTGCCAGAGGATGTGGTGAAGTCTAGAACTGTAACAAGGTTCAAAAAAGAGCTAGATAGATTCATGGAGGCTAGGTCCATCAATAGCTATTAGCCAGGATGGGTAGGAATGGTGTCCCTAGCCTGTTAGTCTGGAAGTGGGAGACAGGGGAGAGATCACGTGAGGATTACATGTTGTGTCCCCTCCCTCTGGGGCACCTGGCATTGGCCACTGTTGAAAAACAGGACACTGGGTTAGATGGACCATTGGTCTGACCCAGGGTGGCCTTTGTTATGTTCCTGTGAGAGCTGGTGAAAGGATGCAGCAAACCCATGGAAGTGCACAAGGCAAGAGAGAAGGGACAGAATTGTGGTAGGCTTCATGCCAAAGGGAATTGAGATAATCTGGGTAAAATCTTGGCTCTGCAAAAGTCAGTGGAGAAACTCCCTCTGATGGAGTCTGCAGTGCAGCTTGCGTGTCAGCCTGACACACGGGGCAGCATTGGGGGTTTTAGGTTAAACCAACATCTGCATTGTAAATTGCACCGATGGACGGTTGCTGGCAGGGCCGGTTCCATAGCCGTGCTGCAAAGGAGTGAAAAGCCCCGGAACAGGCACAGTTACTTGTATCCACTGTCCAGGCAATTTAATCTCGCTTCGCACCGGAACATCAAAAGAAGGGTTCAGGGAAAATGAGCACCGTGTTTTCAAGCGGAAGTTGGAGAAGTAAATGTGAGTGTTGTCTATAGCAGAGCAAAAAAAAAAAAAAAAAAAAAAGAGGAGAGGATTAAATGGCAATGTTACCTTTACTTGTGTCAAATACCTAGTCGAAACATTGGTTAATGCCCTTAAAAAAGGCCCATTACCACAGGGCGGAGAGTCAAAGAGCCGGGCTGCCCTAATACTCAGTTATCTCGTTCCTGGATAATGGAATGACCCCTTGCCTGCCCGAGCTGTACTGCGATATAATAGCATGAGCCGTGTGAATAAAGAGGTTATTTTTGGAATCCAATTGCAGCAGTGCTGGAGCCTGTGTGACAGGGGAAGGACTGAACAAGATGCAATGTTCTAGGGGAAAGGGAAAAAATTGAATTTGGGAGCCGATGGCGCTGGCAGTGAACTGTGTAAGAAGGGCTCCTGGGGCTGTGAGAGTGTGGCACGGCAGGTGTGCTCTGCAGGCCCATGGTGAGGATCAGGCAGGGTTCAGAATGCTCCCTGTGCGAGGGCCCCACGTCCAGGCTTACGGGAATGTCCCTCTGTGACAGGGCGCCTGCCCTGCACTGGCCCTTTAATACCAGGACTCCGGCCCGGAGCCGGGGCTAGCAGAAAGGAGACCAGCGGGAGCTAGTTAGGGCTAGAGAGGGCCCAGCTGGCAAAGACCCAGGACTGCCCGAGTGGCTGGGGGCAGCCAGCTGAACCCATTAGGGCGAGTATGAGCACAGCTGGCTCGTATAGATAGAGAAGCCCAGGTTGCTCAAGAGAGGAGGAGAGAGGCCAGTGAGGGGCTGGCTGTGGAGGAAGCAGGAGCTCCCAGGAGGGAGACCTGCTGGGGCTAGCCAGCTAGAGCTGGGAGAAGGCCAGCTAAGGCTACCCTGATGAGGGGCTGAGGAAAGGCCCGGGCTTGGAGACAGGTTACAGCCTGGCTTAGGTAAGCGGGGCCGCAGAGATAAGCCCAAATGCCTATGATGAGCAACCCATACAGACTGTATTCTGCCCTGAGATGGGCTATATGAAGACAGTCAGGGGGCACTGCTGCTGTTAGCCCTCACAAAAATGAGCTGCTTGCTCTGCATTCCCCTCCTTCCTGCCAGAGACTCAGCAGCTGCCTGGTGCTTCAGCCTTATACCAGTGCCCGTAAATGTCCAGCTAACACCTGCCCCCTCCGTCATCCCCTCTCCCGGGGCACAGTCTGGTTCTCACAGAGGCCATCTAAGTGCTGCTGCCTTCCCCATCCTTAGCAAACGTGAGCTGGCCAGGTGGGAGACACAGCTGTGCTCCAGGTGCTGGGGTGCGCTGTGACTGTCCTTTCGCTCATGGTCTAGCTTGCAAGAGACACAGGCAAATCCTGCACCCTAACTGCCAGGCCGATGCCAGGAACCTGCCTGCCCCTCTGCCTGGGCTGCTGTGCTAAGCTGCACCGAGTGTCAGAGCCAAGAGGCACCCCGAAGAGAGCTCCTTGCAACCACTCCTGTTCAGAGCTCTGATAGTGCCTACTGAGCCCTGAGATCAAGGGGGACACGGGTGCCAGCACCAGGCCGGAGGAAGCAAAGTCCTGGGGTAGTTGCTTTGGGTCAGCTGTGGAAACAATTTGCTGAGGGGCCACATGGGCACTGGCTGCTTTTCCTAAGGACTCTTAGGAGCAGGCTGGTGCTGGCAGCATCCTGACCTTGTCACACCATCTGACTCCCACTGACGCTTGGCTCCCGGAGCAGAGGTGTGCAGGTAGGGAGCTCAGGGTACCACAGCAAGGACAGGCAGAAGGCAGGCAGTCCTCCCCCACCTACACACACACCCTCTGGAATTCCACCTGTCAGTTCTTGGGGAGCCAGAGAACCCCAGTAGAATGTAAACTGATGTTGATTGGTGCAGATTGGCACAAAGGCAGCAGGACAGAAAGATGCACAGAAAAATGGGGGTGGAGTGGGGGGGGGGGACACCAGCCTTTCATTTAAAAAAACCGCTCTTCCAGCCAACCATTGCATTATCCAGCCCCCTACCCCTACCCTGCATCATCCCCTCAGCCTGCTGGAAGTCAGGGAGCAGGGTCAGGCCCCTCTCTCCCTCTCAAGACTGGGGAAGAGACATAGGCTGCTTCCCAGCCCAGTCAATGCTGTAGGTGAGTTCTTCTGACCCAGAAGGTGGCAGGTTGGGGAAAGGGCAGCCAGTTAGAGAGGTGTTTTCCTGTGTCACAGCCGAAAAACCTGAGTGTGTGTGGAAAACCCAGAAGCTTTGCTCCCAAGAGTAGATGGAGCATATGTCGCCTGGACGTTACATGTAGCGATGCCCCAGAAACACGCTCTTCAGGATGAGGAAATTTCAAATCCAACTGAGGTATGGCATTATCATATGAACATACCTCACATGCCAGTGTTTTTCTCTGTTGCACAGTGCATTCACAAACTCTGTCAGACAGGCTCCCGCTGCTGAAGAGATGAAGGGGCAAAACTCTGCTTACAGTTTGTCTTGTGTAAGTCTGGAGTAACTTGACTGAGACAAATGGGGTGCGCCCGATGCAAGTTAGACCGGACTTTGTGCTTCTGTCCTAGAAACAGCCATTGTTAAGAACATAAGAACAGCCAGACTGGGCCTAACCAAAGGTCCATCTAGGTAGGTGTCTTCTCTGCTCACAGTGGCCAGTGCCAGGTGTCCCAGAGGGAGTGAACAGAACAGGGAATCATCCATCGATCCCTCCCCTGTCACCCATTCCCAGCCTCTGACAAACAGAGGCCAGGGACACCATCCCTGCCCATCCTGGCTAACAGCCATTGATGGACCTAACCTCCATGAATCTATCTAGCTCACTGTTACGCTGCACTGCACAGCTGGCCCACACGAGAGGAGTGACTAGCAAGATACTGGTCATCCACCATGCAACATGAAGCCTGAGTGTCTAACTAGAAAACAGAGCCCTGAAAAGTCTCTTTGCAACTCCTATGGAAGGGGGCATTCCCAGCAATCTCTGCATTACTGAAACCTGGTGCATTTCCAGGAAGAAATAAAAGGCGCAAGGGGCCCTGGCTAGTTTAGTGGTAGAGGAACGGGATACAGAATCTGTCACCTCCCGGTCACAAGTGGCCAAAATTTGCTCCCATCCAACAACCGGACAATGGCTCCTGCAAAATGAGCTATCCAGCCCCCTCGCTCCCAAGCTGGCACTTCCAGTAAAAGGCTGAGGGCTGAACGGGCCATGGAAACCATTCACTGATAGAACTAATGCCCTCCCCCAATATCAGGGCAGGGCAAATCCTAGACGAAGCTCAAACTGGTGGTGCTCCACCTTCTCTAGAAGCAAAACTCCACCACTTGTGGGCTGGCCTCTTTCAGCATCCAGGCCTTTTCACCTCAGCACTCACCCCCTTGTGAGGGTGCACACAGGGAAGGTTCAAAATGCGAGAGGAAACTAATCCCAGTGCTTGGTCTCAGTGACACAGGTCTGCAATTCATCAAACAGGGAAAACAGGAAGCATGAGAGATTCCTCAGAAACTTGCAGACCAAGGTGAATATTAATTTACAAAGCAGCGCCAAGACCATGGGAGCCAAGGAGATTGATTTCAGAGGGTACCCTATGTCAGTCAGATGAAGGCCCCATCTTTCCCGAACGCTGATTGCTAAAGGAGATTTGAGGGTACGTTTGCACTGCAATTAGGCATTTGCAGCTGGCCCATGCCAACTGACTTGAGGATGCAGCGGGTCAGGCTGTGGGGTTCTTAGCCCTGGCCTGAGAGATGGGAGAATCCCAGAGTGCAGGCTGCAACCTGAGCAATAAACATCCAGACCCCAGTTAAACAGCTTTGCGATCCTGGCTCCTCAAGCCAGAGTCAGCTGGCCTAGGCCAGCTGTGGGCGTCTCATTGCAGTGTAGACATGCCCTGTGAATAGAGCAATCTGGATTGAGACTGCTACTCATCCCTAAATAGCTGCTTATCAGCATACACCTGACACTCAGCTTGTGAAATGTCCTCCAGTTATTTTCAGGCTGTTCTGTAGGGCTCATGGCCGTGGTATTATAACAGGGTAATTGAAAGGAAAGTCTGGGGGCAACACCTCTGCCCAGCTGTGCAGAACTGGAGCTGGATCTCTGTGCACGCACAAGGGAGCAGAATCTCAGGAATATAGCCCATCTCTGAATTACGCTTGTCTTCTTCTTGACCACCCTCTAGAGCTGGCCAGGCGGGTCTTCAGTATACTGGAGCAGGCCAGGTCTGTTCAGCTATGGAGGCTGGCTCCCCTGGGCAGAGGCAGCCTCACCGCAACTCACCAGGAAACTTACCTGCCCCACTTTCACAGCAGCTCACATGCCACGGTGAGGCCATAGTGGTGGGTGGCTCTAGGCAGCACAAAGGCACCTGGCTGTGGTGCTGAGCTCTTGGCAGAGCCTCAGAGATTATTAACAGCTAGGAACAACTAGTAGTGCAGTGCTCTGGGGAAGGCTGGCATGACCTCACTGAGTAATTGTGCCCAGCTTTGCATACAGGCCTGTCTGCCTGCCTAGCGCTTTGCCTGCAATTGACAACAGAAAATGTGGAAGTCTCAAGGGCTTGAGAACTCGGAGGAAATGTGTAATGCAACAGACATCCGTCATCCAGCCTCCCGCACAAGGGAAGCAGGGATGTCGAGATGGGAGCACACCTCCCCTCTCATATCTCACGGGCTCCATAATTGATGTTGAATGAGAGGAAATGAAACCAGGAATCCTTTCTAAAGAAGTTAGGGTGGTAATCTGAAGCTGCAGACAACCTAAAACAATGTGTAATCTAGTTGGGGCAAGAAAGTATCAAGAATGCCAGTTGAGCTACTTTTCATTCAGTTTCTTCAGGATGCACAGAGATTTGCAAGAGGATCTGCTAGCTTCCAGAAAAGGCAGTCTGAGCTCTGTGCCAGAATGAGACATTTATTAACACCAAGAGTTGTAAGTTAAAATGATTGGTTCAAGATTTTTGCAGCTGTTACAAATGCACGTGCTTCCCGAAGACAGCCACAGACACATACCTGTCCTCCTTAATGATATGTATTTATTGCTGCTTCTACTCGGCCCCCTTCCCTACTTCCTTCCTATCTCTTGCAACAGTCACTTGTTGAGTTTTGTCTTAATAAAGGCTGTCAAATCCTTGGGGCCACTATTTTGGTTGGGAAACGAGGCACTCCTGAAATGTAATAAAATATGGGTTGGACCTCCCTAGTTCAGCACTAGTTGGACCTCCCAGTCCTGGACAAGGGAATTTGCCAAACTAGGGAAGGTCAGGAGTGAGGGAGGGCACCAGCCTCTCTGCTGGGCTCCTCTTGTCAGCTACCTATCACTGCTGCTCCCTGGCTGTGGCAGCCCTGCTGGCTCGGCATCCCCGCTCTTCCCAGCCCCACCAGGTGTGGGTTCTGTGGACTCCAGTGCCTCCACCCCATCGTGGAGTCCAGTGCTCCCCCTTCCCGGCCCCACTGGCTGTGGGCTCTGCAGCCAGCCAGCTCTGCTTCCAGCCCCCAGCAACCTCTACACGGGGGCCCTCCTGTCCAGCAACAACTGTGATTCTCCCAGACCACAGATGTTGCCAGACCAGAGTCCCGGACCACAGAGATTCAACCTGTAATAATTACAATGGTTACGACTAATAGCATCGATATTGACACAGTGAGTCAGAGCTTGTCTGAGAAAGCACCTGGCAAACTCGGTTAAGTAGCCACTTAATTTTCTCTGTTACTATTACTTATCATGCCTGTTGATCATGGTGTGGGGATCTTTGCTGCCACTTGGCTGTGTGTCAGCCCCTCGATGCTCCAGCCTGGCTGTCTTGCCAGCAAACTCCTTGAGACCCCTTGCCTACAAGCCCAGGGTTAGAAGGGCTCAATACCCCCCAGTTCTCCAGTGCTGTCTCTCTGCAGTGTTGCTCCCCTCTTGCTCCAACACTCAGGGGCAGCCCATGAGCCTAGGCAAACTAGGCAGTTGCCTAGAGCGCCGCTGGCCCGGGCGCCTACTGATGACATCATGGCCATTGACGACCGTGCAGGTGGGGGCGTGAATCGTGCAGCCCGCCTGGGGCACCAGCTGCCGCAGTCAGCCTCAAGCCACTCCTGCCGACGCTTGCAGAATTGATTCCATTCATTGCCCCCCAAAATAGAGGGAACATACTGGCCTGTGTAAGCCGAAGACTCACTCTGCCCTTTAGTAGGCGGCACTGAGAGGGTTTTGTAACAAAACAAGAAGTTTATTAATAAAGAACAGAAACTAAGCAAGAAAAAAAAAGTTTGTTAAAGTTACAAAGAAAAGAAAAGAAAAGAAAAGAAAAGAAAAGAAAAGAAAAGAAAAGAAAAGAAAAGAAAAGAGGCTTTTTGATGTCTAAAGATGACCAAGCTATAATCTTGGTCTCAGCTAATTTTTCACATACGCTCAGTTCCCAGAGCTTGCAACTGACATGGCTGAGATATCCACCTTTCACAGATTCCAAGAGCTTTGGCCCTGTCGATGGAGCCATGTATTTTAGACATACCCTAAGTGATGGATAGCTAACATGTCTCTTTGCTCTCCTTCTAATGCCCGTGTGATGGAGCGCTTCGGCTCTGCACTATAGGACAGACTGTGAGCAGGGCCCAGCTGCCTGAGAGCGCCCCTCCCACGACCTTGCCAGGCATGCTCAGTGGTGCGCAGGAGTATAAAAGGCCCTGAGACAGCTCACTCAGGGTGGACCACTGAAGGGGCAGGACCTGCGGAGCCAGCTCCAGAGCCAGAGGAGCCACCACAGCCCATACTAGGGTTGCCAGGTATCTGGTATTGATCCGGATAATCTGATATTTTCGCCTCCTGTCCGGTAAAAAAATTCAGAAAATACCAGACACCTAAAATGTCCAGTATTTTCTGATTTTTTCCTGGCAAGGAGGTGAAAATCCCGGGTGCTTACTGGGTTCCGCAGGGGAGCTTTCTGGCCCGAAGCAGGAAGAGAAGATGGCAGATGGCCATTGGCAGCCTGTTACAGCCAAAAAGCCTCAAAAGAATTCTTAAAGGGGCCACAATTTTTTTTTTATTATTTAAAAAAATATTTTTGTTTAATAACACTCGGGGTCTTTTTTGTTGTTGTTTTGGTCAACTTTAGTCTCCCCCTTTTTTTTTCTCAACAGAATTTTTTCCCCAGTGTATTTTTTTTGGGGGGGATGGGGGTTGGGTAGTTTTGGTTAAACCATCTGGCAACCCTAGCCTGTACCAACGCAGCAGCCAGTACAGCCCCCACAGCAACCACCACCGCCACAGCCCCAGCAACAGCCCCAGCCCCGGAGACAGGCTGCAGGGATGCGGGGTGATAGGAAGAAGCCCAGGATGGGGAATTGCAGTCCCCGAGTGCTCGGCAAGTTGAGGGGAGAAACCCCTGGCTGAGCAAGCAGTGGACCAAGCCACTGCCAATAGGGCCCTGGATCCCCCTATCCCTCCCTCTGCAGTGCTCCAGAGCAGAGGAAGGCCCAAGATCCTATGGACTAGGCTGAAGGGCCATATTCAACCCAAGAGAGGAGCCTTGCCTGGACTAGGCCACAAGGCCATATTCACTCCACTAGGGGGAACCCCAAAATCTGGGCACCAGGGCCATACTGATGCTGACAGAGGGGCGTCAGGGATTCAGACGCCAGCCATTAGGCTGTGCAGACCCAATGGATGGACTCGCGGGGGGATTTCGGCAGTGGGAACCTGCATGTGCCCCTCAACAGCCCACATCAATTCTCTCTAACCCAAGAGCCAGGAAGGCATTTTGAGGTGCAGACTCTCCCCAGGTGTGTTTATTAAATCATCTCCTCTGATGTTTCTTATTTTGATTGTTTTGTTTACCTTACATGTAAATTTACATTCTCTGCCCCTGAGCATGTAATCAAGTGGATCATACAGATAACGTCACATTCCTTTGCTTATAGCAGCTGACTCCCAATCACGCTTTAAAAACAGAATTCCAGCACACATCTGTCACTCTTCATACAGAGCTTGCACATACTTCACACAATGACTTTCAGGGTCAGTGTGTCAGCAGTTTACATATGATATCTCACATGACACCTTTTAGATCCATACCAGGCCTAGTGCTACAAATATGCTAGGCCTGATATGAGTGAGAGTACAGGGGGGTCTATGCCAGCAGGGATCCCATAGGTTCACACATGGATAAAAGTTTCTGTATGCAGGATACACAATGGACAAAATTCTGCCTCCATTAAAGTCAATGGCAAAACTCCTACTGAGTTTAGTGAGGGCAGGGTATCACTAGTGGATCCACCAAGAGAAAAGAAGCCGTATGGTGGTATTGGTTTGAACAGAGAGTTCTGATCAAGAAGCAATGGATAGCCCCCTTAAAAGCTGGTAGCACAGTATGGCCTCATCTTTAAATGACAGCAATTAATTCCACTTTCTGGAATGTGCAAGTTTACAGCCTGTCTGGCTGGTGCAACTCCTAGTGCGTATTAGAGACAAAAATATTGTATTTGGGTTGTGTATGGTCCAGGGAGTAGTTGAGAGTGGCATTCATGACATAGTAAATAAACGTCATGGTGCCGCTGGGGACGAAGAAGCCAAGCTGAAATCAGATCCACTCTTTGCTGTATTGAGTCCAACACCAGTGAGAGGAACAAAGTCCTAGAGAAGTCTCTTCTCAACCTGAAGATGTCTCTTCATTCTCTTCTCACTTCATGCTCCCTGCTGACACCCCCTCCGCACATTCAACATACTCAGAATTTTTAAACCATATATTTATAAACTTGTTCCTAATTGGAAGATGATCAGACCTGAAAAAACAAAAAGGTAATGAGATATAAGTGCAGTTTGCATTTTATTAAAAATTTGCTGTATAATTTAAAGAGGAAATTGCTTTAATTTGTGCAGAGATACATGATTAGGAACAAACATTCAATAGTTAAATCAATAGTTTAACAGTATTAGCATGAAGTAGTGAAGTTAATCTGGCTTTGCACGCTGTGGCAATGAGTCCAGAATCTGGATCCCACATAAACTTTTTGCTTCTCTAAGAAACCTAAAGATACTTCATCATGCAAATAGTATTTGGACAAGGGAAAATTTAAGATGCTAATTTATCTGCGTGGCTGTCATGATCATGAGGGTTAGCCAGCAGCCTGGGGACTAGGGGGTTAATTATGTCCCCCTTACTTAACCAGGTAGATTCAGCCAATAGGAATGCAGGTAGGAATTTCAAACTGGGACAAAGGAATTTTTGGGCTTTTCCCTCCTTTGTTTGGGCAGTTTCTCTCCAGCTATTGAAGGGGACAGGATGTCTCCCTCTAAGAAAATACTCTTCAGAGTCTGTAAGTAGGGTAAAGTTTAGATAAATCGATTAGGTTTTATTGTTTTATGGTTTGGGAAATGGGGCTCTGATGTCTGTGCATTTAAAAATGGGTTTTGTTCTCCTTTGTAACTAAGTTCCTGGCCCATGGTAAATTTCTCCTCCATGAGGATATTATTTTGTTACTTTTCCATCTAGTCATTATGCTTGCAACAAGAATATTGTGGTGATAATAAAAGTTCTTTTTCTTTCCTTTTTATTAACCTGGTTAATGGTTGTGTCCTGGTTTGTACTTTAGGGGTGAGATTTTCCCAAGTGATCTTTCCCCTGATTTTTGTATCAATACTTGGGTGGTGGCAGCGGAGATTTTATTCCCAAAATCTAGGTTAAGATTTTGGGGGGAACTTTTATACCAAAGCCTGGTAGATAAGGTTTTGGGATACTTTTGCTGGCCCCCACTTCTGCATTTATCATGCCAGAGTGGGGAAGGAGCCATGTCATGACACTCTGGCACAATAAATGCAGAAGTGGGGGCCAGCAAATCTTCCCCATTCTGGCACGATAAAACCCCAAAATTCCTTTGTCCCAGTTTGAAATTCCTACCTGCATTCCTATTGGCTGAATCTACCTGGTTAAGTAAGGGACATAGTTAACACCTTAGTCCCCAGGCTCCTGGCTAACCCTCATGATCATAACAGTGGCTGTCCTGTAATTGCATATAACTGTGCAATATGTACTGTGCAATAAATGTTATATATAGATCCAAAACAGTGTTATTTCTACTTTATATGTCAAGTGTTTCTGACAAATACATGCATTTCAGGTAGACTTAAGTATTGGATGCAAATGGCTCTGTATTCCACCATGGATGGGTAAACTGTGCACTCTCTCCTTGTCAATCATCTCCTTGGAAATAGACATCAACCAATCAGTCTGTTAATAGATATATAGATAAATAAAACAAACAACAAAACACAGCAGCCAACCAAACCTGCCTCTGGGATTGATTGCCATTCTGAGCCAGGCAGCAAAAGGAAGTTGCAATATCACTCTGGGCACATTTCACAGACTG